>NC_138863.1:109260658-109860658 GCF_965194805.1 Balaenoptera borealis | reverse complement strand
CTGACTAGGAAGAATCTTCAAAGCTATGTATTGATATCTCTCTGTAAGTGAGTCAAGTGGGTGTAAAGCAGCATAAAAACAGCAGTGAAAAGCAGCTAAACCCCATTATAAAAATCAATTACTTTTAAAAACCCGTGAAACAAAGACAGTGAAAGAGAGAGAAATTCTTACAATATTCGTTCAGGGGCTGTGATGCCACCTGGATTGACCATCTCTAGACCCACAGCTGATTGAGACATAAGGGTGGACACTCTTGTGGCTGAGAGGTTTGGTCAGGTTGGTTGAGGAAACCCAGGCCCTTTAAATTAATACTGCATGGTACCCATCCCATGGGTCCCAAATCTCCAAGTTCAAGGGCATCTTCCTATAACAAAAACATGCATGAGAAACCCAGAAGATGGTACACCGTGTGATCGGGAAAGGTTTCGAAAACGCACCTCATTTCTCATCTCCTTGTGCTCGGGTTGGCCATTACAGCCGCTTTACTAGCAATCTCCCTCCTTCGAGAATCAGCACCTTCAACCTCCTGTTCCGCACAGGTTGCAAATTGTCCTGAGGATGAACGGGAAGAGGGGGAACCAGTGAGAGACTAGCTCTAGGTGTTGGGACAGGCACAGGTCACTCTATTTTCCCATCAGGAAGAAGGATTAACCACAGGCTCAGCCGGCCGCCCGGAAGCAGAACAGGGCCTGAAGCAATCCTGTGCTTTTGCGGCCAGCTCCCAAAAAAACGAGTTGAAAAATCGAGCTCAGGGGCACTGCAATTCACAAACCTGCAGAGTTATAAATGATAACTCTCGTCCACAAATATATTGAGGGAAGGCAACGAGGAGGATTTGAAAGCAAGGCAGAATTGCAGGAAACAGATTTCAGGAGGTAGAGTCGAATCGCCTTTAAAGCACAGGAAAAGCGGCAAAACCTCGACCATGATGCCCTTGGCCAAAAAGGGCGTATGCGTTTTTTCCTGAATATATTCAGGAAAAAACGCATACGCCCTTTTTGGCCAACCAAGCAACCTGGAAAGGCAAATCAGCGCTACAAAGAAGTCTCGCTTCCCATCGGTCAAAAGGGCCATGCTGAATAAAGTGTCAAAACCAGAAATGCAGGACAGGCCATGGAGAAACGGGAGCCTTACCACGCTGATGGGCGGGATGTAAATTGCCAACAGCCACTCTGGAGAAGTGTACGGTGTTTCCTGAAACATCTAAAGAACTCAGCATAGAGAGCATAAGGCACTTCCACTCATGGGCGTATAAATTGGGAAAACTAAAAATCAGCAAGACACAGGCACCCCAAAGTTTAGGGCTGCTCTGTTGACAAGAACCTCCACTTCGTTACACCTTAAATATCCCAGGAAAGAGAAAAATGGATAAGGAAGTTGTGGTCCTTATGTACAATGGCATATCACTCAGCCATGAAATTAACGTCATAAGGCTAGTAGCAGCATGATGAGAGGATTTAGGTACGACGATTCTAAGTGAAATAAGTCACACAGAAAAAGACACTTATCATAAGATATCACTTAGAGAGGGAATGTAAAAACCGCTACACTTGAACTGAATTACAAAACAGAACAGCGTCACACGTTTACAAAACACACTATGGCTGCTTAACGGGAAAGGTGAGGTCGGGTGAGGGAGAAAACAAGGGTTTCAAATTAGCTCAGATACCGTTCCATAAACCCAATATGTAATAGACAAGACCTACTCCTTGCTCAGTGAACTGGACTCGACACCCCCTATTCACCGCCCAAGAATATACCTGACTAAGAAGAATCTTCAAAGCTATGTATTGATATCTCTCTGTAAATGAGTCAAGTGGGTGTAAAGCAGCATAAACAGAGCAGTGAAAAGCAGCTAAACCCCATTATAAAAATCAATTACTTTTAAAATCCCGTGAAACAAAGACAGTGAAAGAGAGAGAAATTCTTACAAAATTCGTTCAGGGGCTGTGATGCCACCTGGATTGACCATCTCTAGACCCACAGCTGATTGAGACATAAGGGTGGACACTCTTGGGGCTGAGAGGTTTGGTGAGGTTGGGTGAGCAAACGCAGACCCTTTAAAGTAACACTGCGTGGTACCCATCCCATGGGTCCCAAATCTCCAGGTTCAAGGGCATCTTCCTACATCGAAAACATGCATGAGAAACCCAGAAGATGGTACACCGTGTGATCGGGAAAGGTTTCTAAAACGCACCTCATTTCTCATCTCCTTGTGCTCGGGTTCGCCATTCCAGCCGCGTTAGTAGCAATCTCCCTCCGTGGAGAATCAGCACCTTTAACCTCCTGTTCCGTACAGGGTGCAATTTGTCCTGAGGATGAACGGGAAGAGGGGGAACCAATGAGAGACTAGCTCTAGGTGTTGGGACAGGCACAGGTCACTCTATTTTCCCATCAGGAAGAAGAATTAACCACAGGCTCAGCCTGCCGCCCGGAACCAGAATAGGGCCTGAAGCAATCCTGCGCTTTTGCGGCCAGCTCCGAAGAAAGCGAGTTGAAAAATGGAGCTCAGGGGCACTGCAATTCACAAACCTGCAGAGTTAGAAATGATAACTCTCGTCCACAAATATATTGAGGGAAGGCAACGAAGAGGATTTGAAAGCAAGGCAGAATTGCAGGAAACAGATTTCAGGAGGTAGATTCGAATCGCCTTTAAAGCACAGGAAAGGCGGCAAAACCTCGACCATGATGCCCTTGGCCAAAAAGGGCGTATGCGTTTTTTCCTGAATATATTCAGGAAAAAACGCATACGCCCTTTTTGGCCAACCAAGCAACCTGGAAAGGCAAATCAGCGCTACAAAGAAGTCTCGCTTCCCATCGGTCAAAAGGGCCATGCTGAATAAAGTGTCAAAACCAGAAATGCAGGACAGGCCATGGAGAAACGGGAGCCTTGCTACGCTGATGGGCGGGATGTAAATTGCCAACAGCCACTCTGGAGAAGTGTACGGTGTGTCCTGAAACCTCTAAAAAACTCAGCTTAGAGAGCATAGGGCACTTCCACTCATGGGTGTATAAATTGGGAAAAGTAAAAATCAGCAAGACACAGGCACCCCAAAGTTTAGGGCTGCTCTGTTGACAAGAACCTCCACTTCGTTACACCTTAAATATCCCAGGAAAGAAAAAAATGGATAAAGAAGTTGTGGTCCTTATGTACAATGGAATATCACTCAGCCAGGAAATCAACGTCATAAGGCTAGTAGCAGCATGATGAGTGGATTTAGGTACGACGATTCTAAGTGAAATAAGTCAACCAGAAAACGACACTTATCATAAGATATCACTTATAGAGGGAATGTAAAAACCGCTACACTTGAACTGAATTACAAAACAGAACAGAGACACACGTTTACAAAACACACTATGGCTGCTTAACGGGAAAGGTGAGGTCGGGTGAGGCAGAAAACAAGGGTTTCAAATTAGCTCAGATACCGTTCAATAAGCCCAATATGTAATAGACAAGACCTACTCCTTGCTCAGTGAACTGGACTCGACACCCCCTATTCACCGCCCAAGAATATATCTGACTAGGAAGAATCTTCAAAGCTATGTATTGATATCTCTCTGTAAGTGAGTCAAGTGGGTGTAAAGCAGCATAAAAACAGCAGTGAAAAGCAGCTAAACCCCATTATAAAAATCAATTACTTTTAAAAACCCGTGAAACAAAGACAGTGAAAGAGAGAGAAATTCTTACAATATTCGTTCAGGGGCTGTGATGCCACCTGGATTGACCATCTCTAGACCCACAGCTGATTGAGACATAAGGGTGGACACTCTTGTGGCTGAGAGGTTTGGTCAGGTTGGTTGAGGAAACGCAGGCCCTTTAAAGTAATACTGCGTGGTACCCATCCCATGGGTCCCAAATCTCCAAGTTCAAGGGCATCTTCCTATAACAAAAACATGCATGAGAAACCCAGAAGATGGTACACCGTGTGATCGGGAAAGGTTTCGAAAACGCACCTCATTTCTCATCTCCTTGTGCTCGGGTTGGCCATTACAGCCGCTTTACTAGCAATCTCCCTCCTTCGAGAATCAGCACCTTCAACCTCCTGTTCCGTACAGGTTGCAAATTGTCCTGAGGATGAACGGGAAGAGGGGGAACCAGTGAGAGACTAGCTCTAGGTGTTGGGACAGGCACAGGTCACTCTATTTTCCCATCAGGAAGAAGAATTAACCACAGGCTCAGCCTGCCGCCCGGAAGCAGAACAGGGCCTGAAGCAATCCTGTGCTTTTGCGGCCAGCTCCCAAAAAAACGAGTTGAAAAATCGAGCTCAGGGGCACTGCAATTCACAAACCTGCAGAGTTATAAATGATAACTCTCGTCCACAAATATATTGAGGGAAGGCAACGAGGAGGATTTGAAAGCAAGGCAGAATTGCAGGAAACAGATTTCAGGAGGTAGAGTCGAATCGCCTTTAAAGCACAGGAAAAGCGGCAAAACCTCGACCATGATGCCCTTGGCCAAAAAGGGCGTATGCGTTTTTTCCTGAATATATTCAGGAAAAAACGCATACGCCCTTTTTGGCCAACCAAGCAACCTGGAAAGGCAAATCAGCGCTACAAAGAAGTCTCGCTTCCCATCGGTCAAAAGGGCCATGCTGAATAAAGTGTCAAAACCAGAAATGCAGGACAGGCCATGGAGAAACGGGAGCCTTACTACGCTGATGGGCGGGATGTAAATTGCCAACAGCCACTCTGGAGAAGTGTACGGTGTTTCCTGAAACATCTAAAGAACTCAGCATAGAGAGCATAAGGCACTTCCACTCATGGGCGTATAAATTGGGAAAACTAAAAATCAGCAAGACACAGGCACCCCAAAGTTTAGGGCTGCTCTGTTGACAAGAACCTCCACTTCATTACACCTTAAATATCCCAGGAAAGAGAAAAATGGATAAGGAAGTTGTGGTCCTTATGTACAATGGCATATCACTCAGCCATGAAATTAACGTCATAAGGCTAGTAGCAGCATGATGAGAGGATTTAGGTACGACGATTCTAAGTGAAATAAGTCACACAGAAAAAGACACTTATCATAAGATATCACTTAGAGAGGGAATGTAAAAACCGCTACACTTGAACTGAATTACAAAACAGAACAGCGTCACACGTTTACAAAACACACTATGGCTGCTTAACGGGAAAGGTGAGGTCGGGTGAGGGAGAAAACAAGGGTTTCAAATTAGCTCAGATACCGTTCCATAAACCCAATATGTAATAGACAAGACCTACTCCTTGCTCAGTGAACTGGACTCGACACCCCCTATTCACCGCCCAAGAATATACCTGACTAGGAAGAATCTTCAAAGCTATGTATTGATATCTCTCTGTAAATGAGTCAAGTGGGTGTAAAGCAGCATAAACAGAGCAGTGAAAAGCAGCTAAACCCCATTATAAAAATCAATTACTTTTAAAATCCCGTGAAACAAAGACAGTGAAAGAGAGAGAAATTCTTACAAAATTCGTTCAGGGGCTGTGATGCCACCTGGATTGACCATCTCTAGACCCACAGCTGATTGAGACATAAGGGTGGACACTCTTGGGGCTGAGAGGTTTGGTGAGGTTGGGTGAGCAAACGCAGACCCTTTAAAGTAACACTGCGTGGTACCCATCCCATGGGTCCCAAATCTCCAGGTTCAAGGGCATCTTCCTACATCGAAAACATGCATGAGAAACCCAGAAGATGGTACACCGTGTGATCGGGAAAGGTTTCTAAAACGCACCTCATTTCTCATCTCCTTGTGCTCGGGTTCGCCATTCCAGCCGCGTTAGTAGCAATCTCCCTCCGTGGAGAATCAGCACCTTTAACCTCCTGTTCCGTACAGGTTGCAATTTGTCCTGAGGATGAACGGGAAGAGGGGGAACCAATGAGAGACTAGCTCTAGGTGTTGGGACAGGCACAGGTCACTCTATTTTCCCATCAGGAAGAAGAATTAACCACAGGCTCAGCCTGCCGCCCGGAACCAGAATAGGGCCTGAAGCAATCCTGCGCTTTTGCGGCCAGCTCCGAAGAAAGCGAGTTGAAAAATGGAGCTCAGGGGCACTGCAATTCACAAACCTGCAGAGTTAGAAATGATAACTCTCGTCCACAAATATATTGAGGGAAGGCAACGAAGAGGATTTGAAAGCAAGGCAGAATTGCAGGAAACAGATTTCAGGAGGTAGATTCGAATCGCCTTTAAAGCACAGGAAAGGCGGCAAAACCTCGACCATGATGCCCTTGGCCAAAAAGGGCGTATGCGTTTTTTCCTGAATATATTCAGGAAAAAACGCATACGCCCTTTTTGGCCAACCAAGCAACCTGGAAAGGCAAATCAGCGCTACAAAGAAGTCTCGCTTCCCATCAGTCAAAAGGGCCATGCTGAATAAAGTGTCAAAACCAGAAATGCAGGACAGGCCATGGAGAAACGGGAGCCTTGCTACGCTGATGGGCGTGATGTAAATTGCCAACAGCCACTCTGGAGAAGTGTACGGTGTGTCCTGAAACCTCTAAAAAACTCAGCTTAGAGAGCATAGGGCACTTCCACTCATGGGCGTATAAATTGGGAAAAGTAAAAATCAGCAAGACACAGGCACCCCAAAGTTTAGGGCTGCTCTGTTGACAAGAACCTCCACTTCGTTACACCTTAAATATCCCAGGAAAGAAAAAAATGGATAAAGAAGTTGTGGTCCTTATGTACAATGGAATATCACTCAGCCAGGAAATCAACGTCATAAGGCTAGTAGCAGCATGATGAGTGGATTTAGGTACGACGATTCTAAGTGAAATAAGTCAACCAGAAAACGACACTTATCATAAGATATCACTTATAGAGGGAATGTAAAAACCGCTACACTTGAACTGAATTACAAAACAGAACAGAGACACACGTTTACAAAACACACTATGGCTGCTTAACGGGAAAGGTGAGGTCGGGTGAGGCAGAAAACAAGGGTTTCAAATTAGCTCAGATACCGTTCAATAAACCCAATATGTAATAGACAAGACCTACTCCTTGCTCAGTGAACTGGACTCGACACTCCCTATTCACCGCCCAAGAATATACCTGACTAGGAAGAATCTTCAAAGCTATGTATTGATATCTCTCTGTAAATGAGTCAAGTGGGTGTAAAGCAGCATAAACAGAGCAGTGAAAAGCAGCTAAACCCCATTATAAAAATCAATTACTTTTAAAATCCCGTGAAACAAAGACAGTGAAAGAGAGAGAAATTCTTACAAAATTCGTTCAGGGGTGTGATGCCACCTGGATTGACCATCTCTAGACCCACAGCTGATTGAGACATAAGGGTGGACACTCTTGGGGCTGAGAGGTTTGGTGAGGTTGGGTGAGCAAACGCAGACCCTTTAAAGTAACACTGCGTGGTACCCATCCCATGGGTCCCAAATCTCCAGGTTCAAGGGCATCTTCCTACATCGAAAACATGCATGAGAAACCCAGAAGATGGTACACCGTGTGATCGGGAAAGGTTTCTAAAACGCACCTCATTTCTCATCTCCTTGTGCTCGGGTTCGCCATTCCAGCCGCGTTAGTAGCAATCTCCCTCCGTGGAGAATCAGCACCTTTAACCTCCTGTTCCGTACAGGTTGCAATTTGTCCTGAGGATGAACGGGAAGAGGGGGAACCAATGAGAGACTAGCTCTAGGTGTTGGGACAGGCACAGGTCACTCTATTTTCCCATCAGGAAGAAGAATTAACCACAGGCTCAGCCTGCCGCCCGGAACCAGAATAGGGCCTGAAGCAATCCTGCGCTTTTGCGGCCAGCTCCGAAGAAAGCGAGTTGAAAAATGGAGCTCAGGGGCACTGCAATTCACAAACCTGCAGAGTTAGGAATGATAACTCTCGTCCACAAATATATTGAGGGAAGGCAACGAAGAGGATTTGAAAGCAAGGCAGAATTGCAGGAAACAGATTTCAGGAGGTAGATTCGAATCGCCTTTAAAGCACAGGAAAGGCGGCAAAACCTCGACCATGATGCCCTTGGCCAAAAAGGGCGTATGCGTTTTTTCCTGAATATATTCAGGAAAAAACGCATACGCCCTTTTTGGCCAACCAAGCAACCTGGAAAGGCAAATCAGCGCTACAAAGAAGTCTCGCTTCCCATCGGTCAAAAGGGCCATGCTGAATAAAGTGTCAAAACCAGAAATGCAGGACAGGCCATGGAGAAACGGGAGCCCTGCTACGCTGATGGGCGTGATGTAAATTGCCAACAGCCACTCTGGAGAAGTGTACGGTGTGTCCTGAAACCTCTAAAAATCTCAGCTTAGAGAGCATAGGGCACTTCCACTCATGGGTGTATAAATTGGGACAAGTAAAAATCAGCAAGACACAGGCACCCCAAAGTTTAGGGCTGCTCTGTTGACAAGAACCTCCACTTCGTTACACCTTAAATATCCCAGGAAAGAAAAAAATGGATAAAGAAGTTGTGGTCCTTATGTACAATGGAATATCACTCAGCCAGGAAATCAACGTCATAAGGCTAGTAGCAGCATGATGAGTGGATTTAGGTACGACGATTCTAAGTGAAATAAGTCAACCAGAAAACGACACTTATCATAAGATATCACTTATAGAGGGAATGTAAAAACCGCTACACTTGAACTGAATTACAAAACAGAACAGAGACACACGTTTACAAAACACACTATGGCTGCTTAACGGGAAAGGTGAGGTCGGGTGAGGCAGAAAACAAGGGTTTCAAATTAGCTCAGATACCGTTCAATAAGCCCAATATGTAATAGACAAGACCTACTCCTTGCTCAGTGAACTGGACGCAAAAACCCCCTATTCACCGCCCAAGAATATATCTGACTAGGAAGAATCTTCAAAGCTATGTATTGATATCTCTCTGTAAGTGAGTCAAGTGGGTGTAAAGCAGCATAAAAACAGCAGTGAAAAGCAGCTAAACCCCATTATAAAAATCAATTACTTTTAAAAACCCGTGAAACAAAGACAGTGAAAGAGAGAGAAATTCTTACAATATTCGTTCAGGGGCTGTGATGCCACCTGGATTGACCATCTCTAGACCCACAGCTGATTGAGACATAAGGGTGGACACTCTTGTGGCTGAGAGGTTTGGTCAGGTTGGTTGAGGAAACCCAGGCCCTTTAAATTAATACTGCATGGTACCCATCCCATGGGTCCCAAATCTCCAAGTTCAAGGGCATCTTCCTATAACAAAAACATGCATGAGAAACCCAGAAGATGGTACACCGTGTGATCGGGAAAGGTTTCGAAAACGCACCTCATTTCTCATCTCCTTGTGCTCGGGTTGGCCATTACAGCCGCTTTACTAGCAATCTCCCTCCTTCGAGAATCAGCACCTTCAACCTCCTGTTCCGCACAGGTTGCAAATTGTCCTGAGGATGAACGGGAAGAGGGGGAACCAGTGAGAGACTAGCTCTAGGTGTTGGGACAGGCACAGGTCACTCTATTTTCCCATCAGGAAGAAGGATTAACCACAGGCTCAGCCGGCCGCCCGGAAGCAGAACAGGGCCTGAAGCAATCCTGTGCTTTTGCGACCAGCTCCCAAAAAAACGAGTTGAAAAATCGAGCTCAGGGGCACTGCAATTCACAAACCTGCAGAGTTATAAATGATAACTCTCGTCCACAAATATATTGAGGGAAGGCAACGAGGAGGATTTGAAAGCAAGGCAGAATTGCAGGAAACAGATTTCAGGAGGTAGAGTCGAATCGCCTTTAAAGCACAGGAAAAGCGGCAAAACCTCGACCATGATGCCCTTGGCCAAAAAGGGCGTATGCGTTTTTTCCTGAATATATTCAGGAAAAAACGCATACGCCCTTTTTGGCCAACCAAGCAACCTGGAAAGGCAAATCAGCGCTACAAAGAAGTCTCGCTTCCCATCGGTCAAAAGGGCCATGCTGAATAAAGTGTCAAAACCAGAAATGCAGGACAGGCCATGGAGAAACGGGAGCCTTACCACGCTGATGGGCGGGATGTAAATTGCCAACAGCCACTCTGGAGAAGTGTACGGTGTTTCCTGAAACATCTAAAGAACTCAGCATAGAGAGCATAAGGCACTTCCACTCATGGGCGTATAAATTGGGAAAACTAAAAATCAGCAAGACACAGGCACCCCAAAGTTTAGGGCTGCTCTGTTGACAAGAACCTCCACTTCGTTACACCTTAAATATCCCAGGAAAGAGAAAAATGGATAAGGAAGTTGTGGTCCTTATGTACAATGGCATATCACTCAGCCATGAAATTAACGTCATAAGGCTAGTAGCAGCATGATGAGAGGATTTAGGTACGACGATTCTAAGTGAAATAAGTCACACAGAAAAAGACACTTATCATAAGATATCACTTAGAGAGGGAATGTAAAAACCGCTACACTTGAACTGAATTACAAAACAGAACAGCGTCACACGTTTACAAAACACACTATGGCTGCTTAACGGGAAAGGTGAGGTCGGGTGAGGGAGAAAACAAGGGTTTCAAATTAGCTCAGATACCGTTCCATAAACCCAATATGTAATAGACAAGACCTACTCCTTGCTCAGTGAACTGGACTCGACACCCCCTATTCACCGCCCAAGAATATACCTGACTAGGAAGAATCTTCAAAGCTATGTATTGATATCTCTCTGTAAATGAGTCAAGTGGGTGTAAAGCAGCATAAACAGAGCAGTGAAAAGCAGCTAAACCCCATTATAAAAATCAATTACTTTTAAAATCCCGTGAAACAAAGACAGTGAAAGAGAGAGAAATTCTTACAAAATTCGTTCAGGGGCTGTGATGCCACCTGGATTGACCATCTCTAGACCCACAGCTGATTGAGACATAAGGGTGGACACTCTTGGGGCTGAGAGGTTTGGTGAGGTTGGGTGAGCAAACGCAGACCCTTTAAAGTAACACTGCGTGGTACCCATCCCATGGGTCCCAAATCTCCAGGTTCAAGGGCATCTTCCTACATCGAAAACATGCATGAGAAACCCAGAAGATGGTACACCGTGTGATCGGGAAAGGTTTCTAAAACGCACCTCATTTCTCATCTCCTTGTGCTCGGGTTCGCCATTCCAGCCGCGTTAGTAGCAATCTCCCTCCGTGGAGAATCAGCACCTTTAACCTCCTGTTCCGTACAGGGTGCAATTTGTCCTGAGGATGAACGGGAAGAGGGGGAACCAATGAGAGACTAGCTCTAGGTGTTGGGACAGGCACAGGTCACTCTATTTTCCCATCAGGAAGAAGAATTAACCACAGGCTCAGCCTGCCGCCCGGAACCAGAATAGGGCCTGAAGCAATCCTGCGCTTTTGCGGCCAGCTCCGAAGAAAGCGAGTTGAAAAATGGAGCTCAGGGGCACTGCAATTCACAAACCTGCAGAGTTAGAAATGATAACTCTCGTCCACAAATATATTGAGGGAAGGCAACGAAGAGGATTTGAAAGCAAGGCAGAATTGCAGGAAACAGATTTCAGGAGGTAGATTCGAATCGCCTTTAAAGCACAGGAAAGGCGGCAAAACCTCGACCATGATGCCCTTGGCCAAAAAGGGCGTATGCGTTTTTTCCTGAATATATTCAGGAAAAAACGCATACGCCCTTTTTGGCCAACCAAGCAACCTGGAAAGGCAAATCAGCGCTACAAAGAAGTCTCGCTTCCCATCGGTCAAAAGGGCCATGCTGAATAAAGTGTCAAAACCAGAAATGCAGGACAGGCCATGGAGAAACGGGAGCCTTGCTACGCTGATGGGCGGGATGTAAATTGCCAACAGCCACTCTGGAGAAGTGTACGGTGTGTCCTGAAACCTCTAAAAAACTCAGCTTAGAGAGCATAGGGCACTTCCACTCATGGGTGTATAAATTGGGAAAAGTAAAAATCAGCAAGACACAGGCACCCCAAAGTTTAGGGCTGCTCTGTTGACAAGAACCTCCACTTCGTTACACCTTAAATATCCCAGGAAAGAAAAAAATGGATAAAGAAGTTGTGGTCCTTATGTACAATGGAATATCACTCAGCCAGGAAATCAACGTCATAAGGCTAGTAGCAGCATGATGAGTGGATTTAGGTACGACGATTCTAAGTGAAATAAGTCAACCAGAAAACGACACTTATCATAAGATATCACTTATAGAGGGAATGTAAAAACCGCTACACTTGAACTGAATTACAAAACAGAACAGAGACACACGTTTACAAAACACACTATGGCTGCTTAACGGGAAAGGTGAGGTCGGGTGAGGCAGAAAACAAGGGTTTCAAATTAGCTCAGATAC
Organism: Balaenoptera borealis; assembly: GCF_965194805.1. Taxonomy (NCBI): domain Eukaryota; kingdom Metazoa; phylum Chordata; class Mammalia; order Artiodactyla; family Balaenopteridae; genus Balaenoptera; species Balaenoptera borealis. Next base: position 109,848,429 of record NC_138863.1, on the reverse strand, counting down.
CGTTCAATAAGCCCAATATGTAATAGACAAGACCTACTCCTTGCTCAGTGAACTGGACGCAAAAACCCCCTATTCACCGCCCAAGAATATATCTGACTAGGAAGAATCTTCAAAGCTATGTATTGATATCTCTCTGTAAGTGAGTCAAGTGGGTGTAAAGCAGCATAAAAACAGCAGTGAAAAGCAGCTAAACCCCATTATAAAAATCAATTACTTTTAAAAACCCGTGAAACAAAGACAGTGAAAGAGAGAGAAATTCTTACAATATTCGTTCAGGGGCTGTGATGCCACCTGGATTGACCATCTCTAGACCCACAGCTGATTGAGACATAAGGGTGGACACTCTTGTGGCTGAGAGGTTTGGTCAGGTTGGTTGAGGAAACCCAGGCCCTTTAAATTAATACTGCATGGTACCCATCCCATGGGTCCCAAATCTCCAAGTTCAAGGGCATCTTCCTATAACAAAAACATGCATGAGAAACCCAGAAGATGGTACACCGTGTGATCGGGAAAGGTTTCGAAAACGCACCTCATTTCTCATCTCCTTGTGCTCGGGTTGGCCATTACAGCCGCTTTACTAGCAATCTCCCTCCTTCGAGAATCAGCACCTTCAACCTCCTGTTCCGCACAGGTTGCAAATTGTCCTGAGGATGAACGGGAAGAGGGGGAACCAGTGAGAGACTAGCTCTAGGTGTTGGGACAGGCACAGGTCACTCTATTTTCCCATCAGGAAGAAGGATTAACCACAGGCTCAGCCGGCCGCCCGGAAGCAGAACAGGGCCTGAAGCAATCCTGTGCTTTTGCGACCAGCTCCCAAAAAAACGAGTTGAAAAATCGAGCTCAGGGGCACTGCAATTCACAAACCTGCAGAGTTATAAATGATAACTCTCGTCCACAAATATATTGAGGGAAGGCAACGAGGAGGATTTGAAAGCAAGGCAGAATTGCAGGAAACAGATTTCAGGAGGTAGAGTCGAATCGCCTTTAAAGCACAGGAAAAGCGGCAAAACCTCGACCATGATGCCCTTGGCCAAAAAGGGCGTATGCGTTTTTTCCTGAATATATTCAGGAAAAAACGCATACGCCCTTTTTGGCCAACCAAGCAACCTGGAAAGGCAAATCAGCGCTACAAAGAAGTCTCGCTTCCCATCGGTCAAAAGGGCCATGCTGAATAAAGTGTCAAAACCAGAAATGCAGGACAGGCCATGGAGAAACGGGAGCCTTACCACGCTGATGGGCGGGATGTAAATTGCCAACAGCCACTCTGGAGAAGTGTACGGTGTTTCCTGAAACATCTAAAGAACTCAGCATAGAGAGCATAAGGCACTTCCACTCATGGGCGTATAAATTGGGAAAACTAAAAATCAGCAAGACACAGGCACCCCAAAGTTTAGGGCTGCTCTGTTGACAAGAACCTCCACTTCGTTACACCTTAAATATCCCAGGAAAGAGAAAAATGGATAAGGAAGTTGTGGTCCTTATGTACAATGGCATATCACTCAGCCATGAAATTAACGTCATAAGGCTAGTAGCAGCATGATGAGAGGATTTAGGTACGACGATTCTAAGTGAAATAAGTCACACAGAAAAAGACACTTATCATAAGATATCACTTAGAGAGGGAATGTAAAAACCGCTACACTTGAACTGAATTACAAAACAGAACAGCGTCACACGTTTACAAAACACACTATGGCTGCTTAACGGGAAAGGTGAGGTCGGGTGAGGGAGAAAACAAGGGTTTCAAATTAGCTCAGATACCGTTCCATAAACCCAATATGTAATAGACAAGACCTACTCCTTGCTCAGTGAACTGGACTCGACACCCCCTATTCACCGCCCAAGAATATACCTGACTAGGAAGAATCTTCAAAGCTATGTATTGATATCTCTCTGTAAATGAGTCAAGTGGGTGTAAAGCAGCATAAACAGAGCAGTGAAAAGCAGCTAAACCCCATTATAAAAATCAATTACTTTTAAAATCCCGTGAAACAAAGACAGTGAAAGAGAGAGAAATTCTTACAAAATTCGTTCAGGGGCTGTGATGCCACCTGGATTGACCATCTCTAGACCCACAGCTGATTGAGACATAAGGGTGGACACTCTTGGGGCTGAGAGGTTTGGTGAGGTTGGGTGAGCAAACGCAGACCCTTTAAAGTAACACTGCGTGGTACCCATCCCATGGGTCCCAAATCTCCAGGTTCAAGGGCATCTTCCTACATCGAAAACATGCATGAGAAACCCAGAAGATGGTACACCGTGTGATCGGGAAAGGTTTCTAAAACGCACCTCATTTCTCATCTCCTTGTGCTCGGGTTCGCCATTCCAGCCGCGTTAGTAGCAATCTCCCTCCGTGGAGAATCAGCACCTTTAACCTCCTGTTCCGTACAGGGTGCAATTTGTCCTGAGGATGAACGGGAAGAGGGGGAACCAATGAGAGACTAGCTCTAGGTGTTGGGACAGGCACAGGTCACTCTATTTTCCCATCAGGAAGAAGAATTAACCACAGGCTCAGCCTGCCGCCCGGAACCAGAATAGGGCCTGAAGCAATCCTGCGCTTTTGCGGCCAGCTCCGAAGAAAGCGAGTTGAAAAATGGAGCTCAGGGGCACTGCAATTCACAAACCTGCAGAGTTAGAAATGATAACTCTCGTCCACAAATATATTGAGGGAAGGCAACGAAGAGGATTTGAAAGCAAGGCAGAATTGCAGGAAACAGATTTCAGGAGGTAGATTCGAATCGCCTTTAAAGCACAGGAAAGGCGGCAAAACCTCGACCATGATGCCCTTGGCCAAAAAGGGCGTATGCGTTTTTTCCTGAATATATTCAGGAAAAAACGCATACGCCCTTTTTGGCCAACCAAGCAACCTGGAAAGGCAAATCAGCGCTACAAAGAAGTCTCGCTTCCCATCGGTCAAAAGGGCCATGCTGAATAAAGTGTCAAAACCAGAAATGCAGGACAGGCCATGGAGAAACGGGAGCCTTGCTACGCTGATGGGCGGGATGTAAATTGCCAACAGCCACTCTGGAGAAGTGTACGGTGTGTCCTGAAACCTCTAAAAAACTCAGCTTAGAGAGCATAGGGCACTTCCACTCATGGGTGTATAAATTGGGAAAAGTAAAAATCAGCAAGACACAGGCACCCCAAAGTTTAGGGCTGCTCTGTTGACAAGAACCTCCACTTCGTTACACCTTAAATATCCCAGGAAAGAAAAAAATGGATAAAGAAGTTGTGGTCCTTATGTACAATGGAATATCACTCAGCCAGGAAATCAACGTCATAAGGCTAGTAGCAGCATGATGAGTGGATTTAGGTACGACGATTCTAAGTGAAATAAGTCAACCAGAAAACGACACTTATCATAAGATATCACTTATAGAGGGAATGTAAAAACCGCTACACTTGAACTGAATTACAAAACAGAACAGAGACACACGTTTACAAAACACACTATGGCTGCTTAACGGGAAAGGTGAGGTCGGGTGAGGCAGAAAACAAGGGTTTCAAATTAGCTCAGATACCGTTCAATAAGCCCAATATGTAATAGACAAGACCTACTCCTTGCTCAGTGAACTGGACGCAAAAACCCCCTATTCACCGCCCAAGAATATATCTGACTAGGAAGAATCTTCAAAGCTATGTATTGATATCTCTCTGTAAGTGAGTCAAGTGGGTGTAAAGCAGCATAAAAACAGCAGTGAAAAGCAGCTAAACCCCATTATAAAAATCAATTACTTTTAAAAACCCGTGAAACAAAGACAGTGAAAGAGAGAGAAATTCTTACAATATTCGTTCAGGGGCTGTGATGCCACCTGGATTGACCATCTCTAGACCCACAGCTGATTGAGACATAAGGGTGGACACTCTTGTGGCTGAGAGGTTTGGTCAGGTTGGTTGAGGAAACCCAGGCCCTTTAAATTAATACTGCATGGTACCCATCCCATGGGTCCCAAATCTCCAAGTTCAAGGGCATCTTCCTATAACAAAAACATGCATGAGAAACCCAGAAGATGGTACACCGTGTGATCGGGAAAGGTTTCGAAAACGCACCTCATTTCTCATCTCCTTGTGCTCGGGTTGGCCATTACAGCCGCTTTACTAGCAATCTCCCTCCTTCGAGAATCAGCACCTTCAACCTCCTGTTCCGCACAGGTTGCAAATTGTCCTGAGGATGAACGGGAAGAGGGGGAACCAGTGAGAGACTAGCTCTAGGTGTTGGGACAGGCACAGGTCACTCTATTTTCCCATCAGGAAGAAGGATTAACCACAGGCTCAGCCGGCCGCCCGGAAGCAGAACAGGGCCTGAAGCAATCCTGTGCTTTTGCGACCAGCTCCCAAAAAAACGAGTTGAAAAATCGAGCTCAGGGGCACTGCAATTCACAAACCTGCAGAGTTATAAATGATAACTCTCGTCCACAAATATATTGAGGGAAGGCAACGAGGAGGATTTGAAAGCAAGGCAGAATTGCAGGAAACAGATTTCAGGAGGTAGAGTCGAATCGCCTTTAAAGCACAGGAAAAGCGGCAAAACCTCGACCATGATGCCCTTGGCCAAAAAGGGCGTATGCGTTTTTTCCTGAATATATTCAGGAAAAAACGCATACGCCCTTTTTGGCCAACCAAGCAACCTGGAAAGGCAAATCAGCGCTACAAAGAAGTCTCGCTTCCCATCGGTCAAAAGGGCCATGCTGAATAAAGTGTCAAAACCAGAAATGCAGGACAGGCCATGGAGAAACGGGAGCCTTACCACGCTGATGGGCGGGATGTAAATTGCCAACAGCCACTCTGGAGAAGTGTACGGTGTTTCCTGAAACATCTAAAGAACTCAGCATAGAGAGCATAAGGCACTTCCACTCATGGGCGTATAAATTGGGAAAACTAAAAATCAGCAAGACACAGGCACCCCAAAGTTTAGGGCTGCTCTGTTGACAAGAACCTCCACTTCGTTACACCTTAAATATCCCAGGAAAGAGAAAAATGGATAAGGAAGTTGTGGTCCTTATGTACAATGGCATATCACTCAGCCATGAAATTAACGTCATAAGGCTAGTAGCAGCATGATGAGAGGATTTAGGTACGACGATTCTAAGTGAAATAAGTCACACAGAAAAAGACACTTATCATAAGATATCACTTAGAGAGGGAATGTAAAAACCGCTACACTTGAACTGAATTACAAAACAGAACAGCGTCACACGTTTACAAAACACACTATGGCTGCTTAACGGGAAAGGTGAGGTCGGGTGAGGGAGAAAACAAGGGTTTCAAATTAGCTCAGATACCGTTCCATAAACCCAATATGTAATAGACAAGACCTACTCCTTGCTCAGTGAACTGGACTCGACACCCCCTATTCACCGCCCAAGAATATACCTGACTAGGAAGAATCTTCAAAGCTATGTATTGATATCTCTCTGTAAATGAGTCAAGTGGGTGTAAAGCAGCATAAACAGAGCAGTGAAAAGCAGCTAAACCCCATTATAAAAATCAATTACTTTTAAAATCCCGTGAAACAAAGACAGTGAAAGAGAGAGAAATTCTTACAAAATTCGTTCAGGGGCTGTGATGCCACCTGGATTGACCATCTCTAGACCCACAGCTGATTGAGACATAAGGGTGGACACTCTTGGGGCTGAGAGGTTTGGTGAGGTTGGGTGAGCAAACGCAGACCCTTTAAAGTAACACTGCGTGGTACCCATCCCATGGGTCCCAAATCTCCAGGTTCAAGGGCATCTTCCTACATCGAAAACATGCATGAGAAACCCAGAAGATGGTACACCGTGTGATCGGGAAAGGTTTCTAAAACGCACCTCATTTCTCATCTCCTTGTGCTCGGGTTCGCCATTCCAGCCGCGTTAGTAGCAATCTCCCTCCGTGGAGAATCAGCACCTTTAACCTCCTGTTCCGTACAGGGTGCAATTTGTCCTGAGGATGAACGGGAAGAGGGGGAACCAATGAGAGACTAGCTCTAGGTGTTGGGACAGGCACAGGTCACTCTATTTTCCCATCAGGAAGAAGAATTAACCACAGGCTCAGCCTGCCGCCCGGAACCAGAATAGGGCCTGAAGCAATCCTGCGCTTTTGCGGCCAGCTCCGAAGAAAGCGAGTTGAAAAATGGAGCTCAGGGGCACTGCAATTCACAAACCTGCAGAGTTAGAAATGATAACTCTCGTCCACAAATATATTGAGGGAAGGCAACGAAGAGGATTTGAAAGCAAGGCAGAATTGCAGGAAACAGATTTCAGGAGGTAGATTCGAATCGCCTTTAAAGCACAGGAAAGGCGGCAAAACCTCGACCATGATGCCCTTGGCCAAAAAGGGCGTATGCGTTTTTTCCTGAATATATTCAGGAAAAAACGCATACGCCCTTTTTGGCCAACCAAGCAACCTGGAAAGGCAAATCAGCGCTACAAAGAAGTCTCGCTTCCCATCGGTCAAAAGGGCCATGCTGAATAAAGTGTCAAAACCAGAAATGCAGGACAGGCCATGGAGAAACGGGAGCCTTGCTACGCTGATGGGCGGGATGTAAATTGCCAACAGCCACTCTGGAGAAGTGTACGGTGTGTCCTGAAACCTCTAAAAAACTCAGCTTAGAGAGCATAGGGCACTTCCACTCATGGGTGTATAAATTGGGAAAAGTAAAAATCAGCAAGACACAGGCACCCCAAAGTTTAGGGCTGCTCTGTTGACAAGAACCTCCACTTCGTTACACCTTAAATATCCCAGGAAAGAAAAAAATGGATAAAGAAGTTGTGGTCCTTATGTACAATGGAATATCACTCAGCCAGGAAATCAACGTCATAAGGCTAGTAGCAGCATGATGAGTGGATTTAGGTACGACGATTCTAAGTGAAATAAGTCAACCAGAAAACGACACTTATCATAAGATATCACTTATAGAGGGAATGTAAAAACCGCTACACTTGAACTGAATTACAAAACAGAACAGAGACACACGTTTACAAAACACACTATGGCTGCTTAACGGGAAAGGTGAGGTCGGGTGAGGCAGAAAACAAGGGTTTCAAATTAGCTCAGATACCGTTCAATAAGCCCAATATGTAATAGACAAGACCTACTCCTTGCTCAGTGAACTGGACGCAAAAACCCCCTATTCACCGCCCAAGAATATATCTGACTAGGAAGAATCTTCAAAGCTATGTATTGATATCTCTCTGTAAGTGAGTCAAGTGGGTGTAAAGCAGCATAAAAACAGCAGTGAAAAGCAGCTAAACCCCATTATAAAAATCAATTACTTTTAAAAACCCGTGAAACAAAGACAGTGAAAGAGAGAGAAATTCTTACAATATTCGTTCAGGGGCTGTGATGCCACCTGGATTGACCATCTCTAGACCCACAGCTGATTGAGACATAAGGGTGGACACTCTTGTGGCTGAGAGGTTTGGTCAGGTTGGTTGAGGAAACCCAGGCCCTTTAAATTAATACTGCATGGTACCCATCCCATGGGTCCCAAATCTCCAAGTTCAAGGGCATCTTCCTATAACAAAAACATGCATGAGAAACCCAGAAGATGGTACACCGTGTGATCGGGAAAGGTTTCGAAAACGCACCTCATTTCTCATCTCCTTGTGCTCGGGTTGGCCATTACAGCCGCTTTACTAGCAATCTCCCTCCTTCGAGAATCAGCACCTTCAACCTCCTGTTCCGCACAGGTTGCAAATTGTCCTGAGGATGAACGGGAAGAGGGGGAACCAGTGAGAGACTAGCTCTAGGTGTTGGGACAGGCACAGGTCACTCTATTTTCCCATCAGGAAGAAGGATTAACCACAGGCTCAGCCGGCCGCCCGGAAGCAGAACAGGGCCTGAAGCAATCCTGTGCTTTTGCGACCAGCTCCCAAAAAAACGAGTTGAAAAATCGAGCTCAGGGGCACTGCAATTCACAAACCTGCAGAGTTATAAATGATAACTCTCGTCCACAAATATATTGAGGGAAGGCAACGAGGAGGATTTGAAAGCAAGGCAGAATTGCAGGAAACAGATTTCAGGAGGTAGAGTCGAATCGCCTTTAAAGCACAGGAAAAGCGGCAAAACCTCGACCATGATGCCCTTGGCCAAAAAGGGCGTATGCGTTTTTTCCTGAATATATTCAGGAAAAAACGCATACGCCCTTTTTGGCCAACCAAGCAACCTGGAAAGGCAAATCAGCGCTACAAAGAAGTCTCGCTTCCCATCGGTCAAAAGGGCCATGCTGAATAAAGTGTCAAAACCAGAAATGCAGGACAGGCCATGGAGAAACGGGAGCCTTACCACGCTGATGGGCGGGATGTAAATTGCCAACAGCCACTCTGGAGAAGTGTACGGTGTTTCCTGAAACATCTAAAGAACTCAGCATAGAGAGCATAAGGCACTTCCACTCATGGGCGTATAAATTGGGAAAACTAAAAATCAGCAAGACACAGGCACCCCAAAGTTTAGGGCTGCTCTGTTGACAAGAACCTCCACTTCGTTACACCTTAAATATCCCAGGAAAGAGAAAAATGGATAAGGAAGTTGTGGTCCTTATGTACAATGGCATATCACTCAGCCATGAAATTAACGTCATAAGGCTAGTAGCAGCATGATGAGAGGATTTAGGTACGACGATTCTAAGTGAAATAAGTCACACAGAAAAAGACACTTATCATAAGATATCACTTAGAGAGGGAATGTAAAAACCGCTACACTTGAACTGAATTACAAAACAGAACAGCGTCACACGTTTACAAAACACACTATGGCTGCTTAACGGGAAAGGTGAGGTCGGGTGAGGGAGAAAACAAGGGTTTCAAATTAGCTCAGATACCGTTCCATAAACCCAATATGTAATAGACAAGACCTACTCCTTGCTCAGTGAACTGGACTCGACACCCCCTATTCACCGCCCAAGAATATACCTGACTAGGAAGAATCTTCAAAGCTATGTATTGATATCTCTCTGTAAATGAGTCAAGTGGGTGTAAAGCAGCATAAACAGAGCAGTGAAAAGCAGCTAAACCCCATTATAAAAATCAATTACTTTTAAAATCCCGTGAAACAAAGACAGTGAAAGAGAGAGAAATTCTTACAAAATTCGTTCAGGGGCTGTGATGCCACCTGGATTGACCATCTCTAGACCCACAGCTGATTGAGACATAAGGGTGGACACTCTTGGGGCTGAGAGGTTTGGTGAGGTTGGGTGAGCAAACGCAGACCCTTTAAAGTAACACTGCGTGGTACCCATCCCATGGGTCCCAAATCTCCAGGTTCAAGGGCATCTTCCTACATCGAAAACATGCATGAGAAACCCAGAAGATGGTACACCGTGTGATCGGGAAAGGTTTCTAAAACGCACCTCATTTCTCATCTCCTTGTGCTCGGGTTCGCCATTCCAGCCGTGTTAGTAGCAATCTCCCTCCGTGGAGAATCAGCACCTTTAACCTCCTGTTCCGTACAGGGTGCAATTTGTCCTGAGGATGAACGGGAAGAGGGGGAACCAATGAGAGACTAGCTCTAGGTGTTGGGACAGGCACAGGTCACTCTATTTTCCCATCAGGAAGAAGAATTAACCACAGGCTCAGCCTGCCGCCCGGAACCAGAATAGGGCCTGAAGCAAACCTGCGCTTTTGCGGCCAGCTCCGAAGAAAGCGAGTTGAAAAATGGAGCTCAGGGGCACTGCAATTCACAAACCTGCAGAGTTAGAAATGATAACTCTCGTCCACAAATATATTGAGGGAAGGCAACGAAGAGGATTTGAAAGCAAGGCAGAATTGCAGGAAACAGATTTCAGGAGGTAGAGTCGAATCGCCTTTAAAGCACAGGAAAGGCGGCAAAACCTCGACCATGATGCCCTTGGCCAAAAAGGGCGTATGCGTTTTTTCCTGAATATATTCAGGAAAAAACGCATACGCCCTTTTTGGCCAACCAAGCAACCTGGAAAGGCAAATCAGCGCTACAAAGAAGTCTCGCTTCCCATCAGTCAAAAGGGCCATGCTGAATAAAGTGTCAAAACCAGAAATGCAGGACAGGCCATGGAGAAACGGGAGCCTTGCTACGCTGATGGGCGTGATGTAAATTGCCAACAGCCACTCTGGAGAAGTGTACGGTGTGTCCTGAAACCTCTAAAAAACTCAGCTTAGAGAGCATAGGGCACTTCCACTCATGGGCGTATAAATTGGGAAAAGTAAAAATCAGCAAGACACAGGCACCCCAAAGTTTAGGGCTGCTCTGTTGACAAGAACCTCCACTTCGTTACACCTTAAATATCCCAGGAAAGAAAAAAATGGATAAAGAAGTTGTGGTCCTTATGTACAATGGAATATCACTCAGCCAGGAAATCAACGTCATAAGGCTAGTAGCAGCATGATGAGTGGATTTAGGTACGACGATTCTAAGTGAAATAAGTCAACCAGAAAACGACACTTATCATAAGATATCACTTATAGAGGGAATGTAAAAACCGATACACTTGAACTGAATTACAAAACAGAACAGAGACACACGTTTACAAAACACACTATGGCTGCTTAACGGGAAAGGTGAGGTCGGGTGAGGCAGAAAACAAGGGTTTCAAATTAGCTCAGATACCGTTCAATAAACCCAATATGTAATAGACAAGACCTACTCCTTGCTCAGTGAACTGGACTCGACACTCCCTATTCACCGCCCAAGAATATACCTGACTAGGAAGAATCTTCAAAGCTATGTATTGATATCTCTCTGTAAATGAGTCAAGTGGGTGTAAAGCAGCATAAACAGAGCAGTGAAAAGCAGCTAAACCCCATTATAAAAATCAATTACTTTTAAAATCCCGTGAAACAAAGACAGTGAAAGAGAGAGAAATTCTTACAAAATTCGTTCAGGGGTGTGATGCCACCTGGATTGACCATCTCTAGACCCACAGCTGATTGAGACATAAGGGTGGACACTCTTGGGGCTGAGAGGTTTGGTGAGGTTGGGTGAGCAAACGCAGACCCTTTAAAGTAACACTGCGTGGTACCCATCCCATGGGTCCCAAATCTCCAGGTTCAAGGGCATCTTCCTACATCGAAAACATGCATGAGAAACCCAGAAGATGGTACACCGTGTGATCGGGAAAGGTTTCTAAAACGCACCTCATTTCTCATCTCCTTGTGCTCGGGTTCGCCATTCCAGCCGCGTTAGTAGCAATCTCCCTCCGTGGAGAATCAGCACCTTTAACCTCCTGTTCCGTACAGGTTGCAATTTGTCCTGAGGATGAACGGGAAGAGGGGGAACCAATGAGAGACTAGCTCTAGGTGTTGGGACAGGCACAGGTCACTCTATTTTCCCATCAGGAAGAAGAATTAACCACAGGCTCAGCCTGCCGCCCGGAACCAGAATAGGGCCTGAAGCAATCCTGCGCTTTTGCGGCCAGCTCCGAAGAAAGCGAGTTGAAAAATGGAGCTCAGGGGCACTGCAATTCACAAACCTGCAGAGTTAGGAATGATAACTCTCGTCCACAAATATATTGAGGGAAGGCAACGAAGAGGATTTGAAAGCAAGGCAGAATTGCAGGAAACAGATTTCAGGAGGTAGATTCGAATCGCCTTTAAAGCACAGGAAAGGCGGCAAAACCTCGACCATGATGCCCTTGGCCAAAAAGGGCGTATGCGTTTTTTCCTGAATATATTCAGGAAAAAACGCATACGCCCTTTTTGGCCAACCAAGCAACCTGGAAAGGCAAATCAGCGCTACAAAGAAGTCTCGCTTCCCATCGGTCAAAAGGGCCATGCTGAATAAAGTGTCAAAACCAGAAATGCAGGACAGGCCATGGAGAAACGGGAGCCTTGCTACGCTGATGGGCGGGATGTAAATTGCCAACAGCCACTCTGGAGAAGTGTACGGTGTGTCCTGAAACCTCTAAAAAACTCAGCTTAGAGAGCATAGGGCACTTCCACTCATGGGTGTATAAATTGGGAAAAGTAAAAATCAGCAAGACACAGGCACCCCAAAGTTTAGGGCTGCTCTGTTGACAAGAACCTCCACTTCGTTACACCTTAAATATCCCAGGAAAGAAAAAAATGGATAAAGAAGTTGTGGTCCTTATGTACAATGGAATATCACTCAGCCAGGAAATCAACGTCATAAGGCTAGTAGCAGCATGATGAGTGGATTTAGGTACGACGATTCTAAGTGAAATAAGTCAACCAGAAAACGACACTTATCATAAGATATCACTTATAGAGGGAATGTAAAAACCGCTACACTTGAACTGAATTACAAAACAGAACAGAGACACACGTTTACAAAACACACTATGGCTGCTTAACGGGAAAGGTGAGGTCGGGTGAGGCAGAAAACAAGGGTTTCAAATTAGCTCAGATACCGTTCAATAAGCCCAATATGTAATAGACAAGACCTACTCCTTGCTCAGTGAACTGGACGCAAAAACCCCCTATTCACCGCCCAAGAATATATCTGACTAGGAAGAATCTTCAAAGCTATGTATTGATATCTCTCTGTAAGTGAGTCAAGTGGGTGTAAAGCAGCATAAAAACAGCAGTGAAAAGCAGCTAAACCCCATTATAAAAATCAATTACTTTTAAAAACCCGTGAAACAAAGACAGTGAAAGAGAGAGAAATTCTTACAATATTCGTTCAGGGGCTGTGATGCCACCTGGATTGACCATCTCTAGACCCACAGCTGATTGAGACATAAGGGTGGACACTCTTGTGGCTGAGAGGTTTGGTCAGGTTGGTTGAGGAAACCCAGGCCCTTTAAATTAATACTGCATGGTACCCATCCCATGGGTCCCAAATCTCCAAGTTCAAGGGCATCTTCCTATAACAAAAACATGCATGAGAAACCCAGAAGATGGTACACCGTGTGATCGGGAAAGGTTTCGAAAACGCACCTCATTTCTCATCTCCTTGTGCTCGGGTTGGCCATTACAGCCGCTTTACTAGCAATCTCCCTCCTTCGAGAATCAGCACCTTCAACCTCCTGTTCCGCACAGGTTGCAAATTGTCCTGAGGATGAACGGGAAGAGGGGGAACCAGTGAGAGACTAGCTCTAGGTGTTGGGACAGGCACAGGTCACTCTATTTTCCCATCAGGAAGAAGGATTAACCACAGGCTCAGCCGGCCGCCCGGAAGCAGAACAGGGCCTGAAGCAATCCTGTGCTTTTGCGGCCAGCTCCCAAAAAAACGAGTTGAAAAATCGAGCTCAGGGGCACTGCAATTCACAAACCTGCAGAGTTATAAATGATAACTCTCGTCCACAAATATATTGAGGGAAGGCAACGAGGAGGATTTGAAAGCAAGGCAGAATTGCAGGAAACAGATTTCAGGAGGTAGAGTCGAATCGCCTTTAAAGCACAGGAAAAGCGGCAAAACCTCGACCATGATGCCCTTGGCCAAAAAGGGCGTATGCGTTTTTTCCTGAATATATTCAGGAAAAAACGCATACGCCCTTTTTGGCCAACCAAGCAACCTGGAAAGGCAAATCAGCGCTACAAAGAAGTCTCGCTTCCCATCGGTCAAAAGGGCCATGCTGAATAAAGTGTCAAAACCAGAAATGCAGGACAGGCCATGGAGAAACGGGAGCCTTACCACGCTGATGGGCGGGATGTAAATTGCCAACAGCCACTCTGGAGAAGTGTACGGTGTTTCCTGAAACATCTAAAGAACTCAGCTTAGAGAGCATAGGGCACTTCCACTCATGGGCGTATAAATTGGGAAAAGTAAAAATCAGCAAGACACAGGCACCCCAAAGTTTAGGGCTGCTCTGTTGACAAGAACCTCCACTTCGTTACACCTTAAATATCCCAGGAAAGAAAAAAATGGATAAAGAAGTTGTGGTCCTTATGTACAATGGAATATCACTCAGCCAGGAAATCAACGTCATAAGGCTAGTAGCAGCATGATGAGTGGATTTAGGTACGACGATTCTAAGTGAAATAAGTCAACCAGAAAACGACACTTATCATAAGATATCACTTAGAGAGGGAATGTAAAAACCGATACACTTGAACTGAATTACAAAACAGAACAGCGTCACACGTTTACAAAACACACTATGGCTGCTTAACGGGAAAGGTGAGGTCGGGTGAGGCAGAAAACAAGGGTTTCAAATTAGCTCAGATACCGTTCAATAAACCCAATATGTAATAGACAAGACCTACTCCTTGCTCAGTGAACTGGACTCGACACTCCCTATTCACCGCCCAAGAATATACCTGACTAGGAAGAATCTTCAAAGCTATGTATTGATATCTCTCTGTAAATGAGTCAAGTGGGTGTAAAGCAGCATAAACAGAGCAGTGAAAAGCAGCTAAACCCCATTATAAAAATCAATTACTTTTAAAATCCCGTGAAACAAAGACAGTGAAAGAGAGAGAAATTCTTACAAAATTCGTTCAGGGGCTGTGATGCCACCTGGATTGACCATCTCTAGACCCACAGCTGATTGAGACATAAGGGTGGACACTCTTGGGGCTGAGAGGTTTGGTGAGGTTGGGTGAGCAAACGCAGACCCTTTAAAGTAACACTGCGTGGTACCCATCCCATGGGTCCCAAATCTCCAGGTTCAAGGGCATCTTCCTACATCGAAAACATGCATGAGAAACCCAGAAGATGGTACACCGTGTGATCGGGAAAGGTTTCTAAAACGCACCTCATTTCTCATCTCCTTGTGCTCGGGTTCGCCATTCCAGCCGCGTTAGTAGCAATCTCCCTCCGTGGAGAATCAGCACCTTTAACCTCCTGTTCCGTACAGGGTGCAATTTGTCCTGAGGATGAACGGGAAGAGGGGGAACCAATGAGAGACTAGCTCTAGGTGTTGGGACAGGCACAGGTCACTCTATTTTCCCATCAGGAAGAAGAATTAACCACAGGCTCAGCCTGCCGCCCGGAACCAGAATAGGGCCTGAAGCAATCCTGCGCTTTTGCGGCCAGCTCCGAAGAAAGCGAGTTGAAAAATGGAGCTCAGGGGCACTGCAATTCACAAACCTGCAGAGTTAGAAATGATAACTCTCGTCCACAAATATATTGAGGGAAGGCAACGAAGAGGATTTGAAAGCAAGGCAGAATTGCAGGAAACAGATTTCAGGAGGTAGATTCGAATCGCCTTTAAAGCACAGGAAAGGCGGCAAAACCTCGACCATGAT
The DNA here is from genome assembly GCF_965194805.1 of Balaenoptera borealis. Taxonomy (NCBI): domain Eukaryota; kingdom Metazoa; phylum Chordata; class Mammalia; order Artiodactyla; family Balaenopteridae; genus Balaenoptera; species Balaenoptera borealis. The sequence continues at coordinate 109,833,325 of NC_138863.1, read as the reverse complement.
GCCCTTGGCCAAAAAGGGCGTATGCGTTTTTTCCTGAATATATTCAGGAAAAAACGCATACGCCCTTTTTGGCCAACCAAGCAACCTGGAAAGGCAAATCAGCGCTACAAAGAAGTCTCGCTTCCCATCGGTCAAAAGGGCCATGCTGAATAAAGTGTCAAAACCAGAAATGCAGGACAGGCCATGGAGAAACGGGAGCCTTGCTACGCTGATGGGCGGGATGTAAATTGCCAACAGCCACTCTGGAGAAGTGTACGGTGTGTCCTGAAACCTCTAAAAAAACTCAGCTTAGAGAGCATAGGGCACTTCCACTCATGGGTGTATAAATTGGGAAAAGTAAAAATCAGCAAGACACAGGCACCCCAAAGTTTAGGGCTGCTCTGTTGACAAGAACCTCCACTTCGTTACACCTTAAATATCCCAGGAAAGAAAAAAATGGATAAAGAAGTTGTGGTCCTTATGTACAATGGAATATCACTCAGCCAGGAAATCAACGTCATAAGGCTAGTAGCAGCATGATGAGTGGATTTAGGTACGACGATTCTAAGTGAAATAAGTCAACCAGAAAACGACACTTATCATAAGATATCACTTATAGAGGGAATGTAAAAACCGCTACACTTGAACTGAATTACAAAACAGAACAGAGACACACGTTTACAAAACACACTATGGCTGCTTAACGGGAAAGGTGAGGTCGGGTGAGGCAGAAAACAAGGGTTTCAAATTAGCTCAGATACCGTTCAATAAGCCCAATATGTAATAGACAAGACCTACTCCTTGCTCAGTGAACTGGACGCAAAAACCCCCTATTCACCGCCCAAGAATATATCTGACTAGGAAGAATCTTCAAAGCTATGTATTGATATCTCTCTGTAAGTGAGTCAAGTGGGTGTAAAGCAGCATAAAAACAGCAGTGAAAAGCAGCTAAACCCCATTATAAAAATCAATTACTTTTAAAAACCCGTGAAACAAAGACAGTGAAAGAGAGAGAAATTCTTACAATATTCGTTCAGGGGCTGTGATGCCACCTGGATTGACCATCTCTAGACCCACAGCTGATTGAGACATAAGGGTGGACACTCTTGGGGCTGAGAGGTTTGGTCAGGTTGGTTGAGGAAACGCAGGCCCTTTAAAGTAATACTGCGTGGTACCCATCCCATGGGTCCCAAATCTCCAAGTTCAAGGGCATCTTCCTATAACAAAAACATGCATGAGAAACCCAGAAGATGGTACACCGTGTGATCGGGAAAGGTTTCGAAAACGCACCTCATTTCTCATCTCCTTGTGCTCGGGTTGGCCATTACAGCCGCTTTACTAGCAATCTCCCTCCTTCGAGAATCAGCACCTTCAACCTCCTGTTCCGCACAGGTTGCAAATTGTCCTGAGGATGAACGGGAAGAGGGGGAACCAGTGAGAGACTAGCTCTAGGTGTTGGGACAGGCACAGGTCACTCTATTTTCCCATCAGGAAGAAGAATTAACCACAGGCTCAGCCTGCCGCCCGGAAGCAGAACAGGGCCTGAAGCAATCCTGTGCTTTTGCGGCCAGCTCCCAAAAAAACGAGTTGAAAAATCGAGCTCAGGGGCACTGCAATTCACAAACCTGCAGAGTTATAAATGATAACTCTCGTCCACAAATATATTGAGGGAAGGCAACGAGGAGGATTTGAAAGCAAGGCAGAGTTGCAGGAAACAGAATTCAGGAGGTAGAGTCGAATCGCCTTTAAAGCACAGGAAAAGCGGCAAAACCTCGACCATGATGCCCATGGCCGAAAAGGGCGTATGCGTTTTTTCCTGAATATATTCAGGAAAAAACGCATACGCCCTTTTTGGCCAACCAAGCAACCTGGAAAGGCAAATCAGCGCTACAGAGAAGTCTCGCTTCCCATCGGTCAAAAGGGCCATGCTGAATAAAGTGTCAAAACCAGAAATGCAGGACAGGCCATGGAGAAACGGGAGCCTTACTACGCTGATGGGCGGGATGTAAATTGCCAACAGCCACTCTGGAGAAGTGTACGGTGTGTCCTGAAACCTCTAAAAAACTCAGCTTAGAGAGCATAGGGCACTTCCACTCATGGGTGTATAAATTGGGACAAGTAAAAATCAGCAAGACACAGGCACCCCAAAGTTTAGGGCTGCTCTGTTGACAAGAACCTCCACTTCGTTACACCTTAAATATCCCAGGAAAGAAAAAAATGGATAAAGAAGTTGTGGTCCTTATGTACAATGGAATATCACTCAGCCAGGAAATCAACGTCATAAGGCTAGTAGCAGCATGATGAGTGGATTTAGGTACGACGATTCTAAGTGAAATAAGTCAACCAGAAAACGACACTTATCATAAGATATCACTTATAGAGGGAATGTAAAAACCGCTACACTTGAACTGAATTACAAAACAGAACAGAGACACACGTTTACAAAACACACTATGGCTGCTTAACGGGAAAGGTGAGGTCGGGTGAGGCAGAAAACAAGGGTTTCAAATTAGCTCAGATACCGTTCAATAAGCCCAATATGTAATAGACAAGACCTACTCCTTGCTCAGTGAACTGGACTCGACACCCCCTATTCACCGCCCAAGAATATATCTGACTAGGAAGAATCTTCAAAGCTATGTATTGATATCTCTCTGTAAGTGAGTCAAGTGGGTGTAAAGCAGCATAAAAACAGCAGTGAAAAGCAGCTAAACCCCATTATAAAAAGCAATTACTTTTAAAAACCCGTGAAACAAAGACAGTGAAAGAGAGAGAAATTCTTACAATATTCGTTCAGGGGCTGTGATGCCACCTGGATTGACCATCTCTAGACCCACAGCTGATTGAGACATAAGGGTGGACACTCTTGTGGCTGAGAGGTTTGGTCAGGTTGGTTGAGGAAACGCAGGCCCTTTAAAGTAATACTGCGTGGTACCCATCCCATGGGTCCCAAATCTCCAGGTTCAAGGGCATCTTCCTACATCGAAAACATGCATGAGAAACCCAGAAGATGGTACACCGTGTGATCGGGAAAGGTTTCTAAAACGCACCTCATTTCTCATCTCCTTGTGCTCGGGTTCGCCATTCCAGCCGCGTTAGTAGCAATCTCCCTCCGTGGAGAATCAGCACCTTTAACCTCCTGTTCCGTACAGGTTGCAATTTGTCCTGAGGATGAACGGGAAGAGGGGGAACCAATGAGAGACTAGCTCTAGGTGTTGGGACAGGCACAGGTCACTCTATTTTCCCATCAGGAAGAAGAATTAACCACAGGCTCAGCCTGCCGCCCGGAACCAGAATAGGGCCTGAAGCAATCCTGCGCTTTTGCGGCCAGCTCCGAAGAAAGCGAGTTGAAAAATGGAGCTCAGGGGCACTGCAATTCACAAACCTGCAGAGTTAGAAATGATAACTCTCGTCCACAAATATATTGAGGGAAGGCAACGAAGAGGATTTGAAAGCAAGGCAGAATTGCAGGAAACAGATTTCAGGAGGTAGATTCGAATCGCCTTTAAAGCACAGGAAAGGCGGCAAAACCTCGACCATGATGCCCTTGGCCAAAAAGGGCGTATGCGTTTTTTCCTGAATATATTCAGGAAAAAACGCATACGCCCTTTTTGGCCAACCAAGCAACCTGGAAAGGCAAATCAGCGCTACAAAGAAGTCTCGCTTCCCATCAGTCAAAAGGGCCATGCTGAATAAAGTGTCAAAACCAGAAATGCAGGACAGGCCATGGAGAAACGGGAGCCTTGCTACGCTGATGGGCGTGATGTAAATTGCCAACAGCCACTCTGGAGAAGTGTACGGTGTGTCCTGAAACCTCTAAAAAACTCAGCTTAGAGAGCATAGGGCACTTCCACTCATGGGCGTATAAATTGGGAAAAGTAAAAATCAGCAAGACACAGGCACCCCAAAGTTTAGGGCTGCTCTGTTGACAAGAACCTCCACTTCGTTACACCTTAAATATCCCAGGAAAGAAAAAAATGGATAAAGAAGTTGTGGTCCTTATGTACAATGGAATATCACTCAGCCAGGAAATCAACGTCATAAGGCTAGTAGCAGCATGATGAGTGGATTTAGGTACGACGATTCTAAGTGAAATAAGTCAACCAGAAAACGACACTTATCATAAGATATCACTTATAGAGGGAATGTAAAAACCGCTACACTTGAACTGAATTACAAAACAGAACAGAGACACACGTTTACAAAACACACTATGGCTGCTTAACGGGAAAGGTGAGGTCGGGTGAGGCAGAAAACAAGGGTTTCAAATTAGCTCAGATACCGTTCAATAAACCCAATATGTAATAGACAAGACCTACTCCTTGCTCAGTGAACTGGACTCGACACTCCCTATTCACCGCCCAAGAATATACCTGACTAGGAAGAATCTTCAAAGCTATGTATTGATATCTCTCTGTAAATGAGTCAAGTGGGTGTAAAGCAGCATAAACAGAGCAGTGAAAAGCAGCTAAACCCCATTATAAAAATCAATTACTTTTAAAATCCCGTGAAACAAAGACAGTGAAAGAGAGAGAAATTCTTACAAAATTCGTTCAGGGGTGTGATGCCACCTGGATTGACCATCTCTAGACCCACAGCTGATTGAGACATAAGGGTGGACACTCTTGGGGCTGAGAGGTTTGGTGAGGTTGGGTGAGCAAACGCAGACCCTTTAAAGTAACACTGCGTGGTACCCATCCCATGGGTCCCAAATCTCCAGGTTCAAGGGCATCTTCCTACATCGAAAACATGCATGAGAAACCCAGAAGATGGTACACCGTGTGATCGGGAAAGGTTTCTAAAACGCACCTCATTTCTCATCTCCTTGTGCTCGGGTTCGCCATTCCAGCCGCGTTAGTAGCAATCTCCCTCCGTGGAGAATCAGCACCTTTAACCTCCTGTTCCGTACAGGTTGCAATTTGTCCTGAGGATGAACGGGAAGAGGGGGAACCAATGAGAGACTAGCTCTAGGTGTTGGGACAGGCACAGGTCACTCTATTTTCCCATCAGGAAGAAGAATTAACCACAGGCTCAGCCTGCCGCCCGGAACCAGAATAGGGCCTGAAGCAATCCTGCGCTTTTGCGGCCAGCTCCGAAGAAAGCGAGTTGAAAAATGGAGCTCAGGGGCACTGCAATTCACAAACCTGCAGAGTTAGGAATGATAACTCTCGTCCACAAATATATTGAGGGAAGGCAACGAAGAGGATTTGAAAGCAAGGCAGAATTGCAGGAAACAGATTTCAGGAGGTAGATTCGAATCGCCTTTAAAGCACAGGAAAGGCGGCAAAACCTCGACCATGATGCCCTTGGCCAAAAAGGGCGTATGCGTTTTTTCCTGAATATATTCAGGAAAAAACGCATACGCCCTTTTTGGCCAACCAAGCAACCTGGAAAGGCAAATCAGCGCTACAAAGAAGTCTCGCTTCCCATCGGTCAAAAGGGCCATGCTGAATAAAGTGTCAAAACCAGAAATGCAGGACAGGCCATGGAGAAACGGGAGCCCTGCTACGCTGATGGGCGTGATGTAAATTGCCAACAGCCACTCTGGAGAAGTGTACGGTGTGTCCTGAAACCTCTAAAAAACTCAGCTTAGAGAGCATAGGGCACTTCCACTCATGGGTGTATAAATTGGGACAAGTAAAAATCAGCAAGACACAGGCACCCCAAAGTTTAGGGCTGCTCTGTTGACAAGAACCTCCACTTCGTTACACCTTAAATATCCCAGGAAAGAAAAAAATGGATAAAGAAGTTGTGGTCCTTATGTACAATGGAATATCACTCAGCCAGGAAATCAACGTCATAAGGCTAGTAGCAGCATGATGAGTGGATTTAGGTACGACGATTCTAAGTGAAATAAGTCAACCAGAAAACGACACTTATCATAAGATATCACTTATAGAGGGAATGTAAAAACCGCTACACTTGAACTGAATTACAAAACAGAACAGAGACACACGTTTACAAAACACACTATGGCTGCTTAACGGGAAAGGTGAGGTCGGGTGAGGCAGAAAACAAGGGTTTCAAATTAGCTCAGATACCGTTCAATAAGCCCAATATGTAATAGACAAGACCTACTCCTTGCTCAGTGAACTGGACGCAAAAACCCCCTATTCACCGCCCAAGAATATATCTGACTAGGAAGAATCTTCAAAGCTATGTATTGATATCTCTCTGTAAGTGAGTCAAGTGGGTGTAAAGCAGCATAAAAACAGCAGTGAAAAGCAGCTAAACCCCATTATAAAAATCAATTACTTTTAAAAACCCGTGAAACAAAGACAGTGAAAGAGAGAGAAATTCTTACAATATTCGTTCAGGGGCTGTGATGCCACCTGGATTGACCATCTCTAGACCCACAGCTGATTGAGACATAAGGGTGGACACTCTTGTGGCTGAGAGGTTTGGTCAGGTTGGTTGAGGAAACCCAGGCCCTTTAAATTAATACTGCATGGTACCCATCCCATGGGTCCCAAATCTCCAAGTTCAAGGGCATCTTCCTATAACAAAAACATGCATGAGAAACCCAGAAGATGGTACACCGTGTGATCGGGAAAGGTTTCGAAAACGCACCTCATTTCTCATCTCCTTGTGCTCGGGTTGGCCATTACAGCCGCTTTACTAGCAATCTCCCTCCTTCGAGAATCAGCACCTTCAACCTCCTGTTCCGCACAGGTTGCAAATTGTCCTGAGGATGAACGGGAAGAGGGGGAACCAGTGAGAGACTAGCTCTAGGTGTTGGGACAGGCACAGGTCACTCTATTTTCCCATCAGAAGAAGGATTAACCACAGGCTCAGCCGGCCGCCCGGAAGCAGAACAGGGCCTGAAGCAATCCTGTGCTTTTGCGGCCAGCTCCCAAAAAAACGAGTTGAAAAATCGAGCTCAGGGGCACTGCAATTCACAAACCTGCAGAGTTATAAATGATAACTCTCGTCCACAAATATATTGAGGGAAGGCAACGAGGAGGATTTGAAAGCAAGGCAGAATTGCAGGAAACAGATTTCAGGAGGTAGAGTCGAATCGCCTTTAAAGCACAGGAAAAGCGGCAAAACCTCGACCATGATGCCCTTGGCCAAAAAGGGCGTATGCGTTTTTTCCTGAATATATTCAGGAAAAAACGCATACGCCCTTTTTGGCCAACCAAGCAACCTGGAAAGGCAAATCAGCGCTACAAAGAAGTCTCGCTTCCCATCGGTCAAAAGGGCCATGCTGAATAAAGTGTCAAAACCAGAAATGCAGGACAGGCCATGGAGAAACGGGAGCCTTACCACGCTGATGGGCGGGATGTAAATTGCCAACAGCCACTCTGGAGAAGTGTACGGTGTTTCCTGAAACATCTAAAGAACTCAGCATAGAGAGCATAAGGCACTTCCACTCATGGGCGTATAAATTGGGAAAACTAAAAATCAGCAAGACACAGGCACCCCAAAGTTTAGGGCTGCTCTGTTGACAAGAACCTCCACTTCGTTACACCTTAAATATCCCAGGAAAGAGAAAAATGGATAAGGAAGTTGTGGTCCTTATGTACAATGGCATATCACTCAGCCATGAAATTAACGTCATAAGGCTAGTAGCAGCATGATGAGAGGATTTAGGTACGACGATTCTAAGTGAAATAAGTCACTCAGAAAAAGACACTTATCATAAGATATCACTTAGAGAGGGAATGTAAAAACCGCTACACTTGAACTGAATTACAAAACAGAACAGCGTCACACGTTTACAAAACACACTATGGCTGCTTAACGGGAAAGGTGAGGTCGGGTGAGGGAGAAAACAAGGGTTTCAAATTAGCTCAGATACCGTTCCATAAACCCAATATGTAATAGACAAGACCTACTCCTTGCTCAGTGAACTGGACTCGACACCCCCTATTCACCGCCCAAGAATATACCTGACTAGGAAGAATCTTCAAAGCTATGTATTGATATCTCTCTGTAAATGAGTCAAGTGGGTGTAAAGCAGCATAAACAGAGCAGTGAAAAGCAGCTAAACCCCATTATAAAAATCAATTACTTTTAAAATCCCGTGAAACAAAGACAGTGAAAGAGAGAGAAATTCTTACAAAATTCGTTCAGGGGCTGTGATGCCACCTGGATTGACCATCTCTAGACCCACAGCTGATTGAGACATAAGGGTGGACACTCTTGGGGCTGAGAGGTTTGGTGAGGTTGGGTGAGCAAACGCAGACCCTTTAAAGTAACACTGCGTGGTACCCATCCCATGGGTCCCAAATCTCCAGGTTCAAGGGCATCTTCCTACATCGAAAACATGCATGAGAAACCCAGAAGATGGTACACCGTGTGATCGGGAAAGGTTTCTAAAACGCACCTCATTTCTCATCTCCTTGTGCTCGGGTTCGCCATTCCAGCCGCGTTAGTAGCAATCTCCCTCCGTGGAGAATCAGCACCTTTAACCTCCTGTTCCGTACAGGGTGCAATTTGTCCTGAGGATGAACGGGAAGAGGGGGAACCAATGAGAGACTAGCTCTAGGTGTTGGGACAGGCACAGGTCACTCTATTTTCCCATCAGGAAGAAGAATTAACCACAGGCTCAGCCTGCCGCCCGGAACCAGAATAGGGCCTGAAGCAAACCTGCGCTTTTGCGGCCAGCTCCGAAGAAAGCGAGTTGAAAAATGGAGCTCAGGGGCACTGCAATTCACAAACCTGCAGAGTTAGAAATGATAACTCTCGTCCACAAATATATTGAGGGAAGGCAACGAAGAGGATTTGAAAGCAAGGCAGAATTGCAGGAAACAGATTTCAGGAGGTAGATTCGAATCGCCTTTAAAGCACAGGAAAGGCGGCAAAACCTCGACCATGATGCCCTTGGCCAAAAAGGGCGTATGCGTTTTTTCCTGAATATATTCAGGAAAAAACGCATACGCCCTTTTTGGCCAACCAAGCAACCTGGAAAGGCAAATCAGCGCTACAAAGAAGTCTCGCTTCCCATCAGTCAAAAGGGCCATGCTGAATAAAGTGTCAAAACCAGAAATGCAGGACAGGCCATGGAGAAACGGGAGCCTTGCTACGCTGATGGGCGTGATGTAAATTGCCAACAGCCACTCTGGAGAAGTGTACGGTGTGTCCTGAAACCTCTAAAAAACTCAGCTTAGAGAGCATAGGGCACTTCCACTCATGGGCGTATAAATTGGGAAAAGTAAAAATCAGCAAGACACAGGCACCCCAAAGTTTAGGGCTGCTCTGTTGACAAGAACCTCCACTTCGTTACACCTTAAATATCCCAGGAAAGAAAAAAATGGATAAAGAAGTTGTGGTCCTTATGTACAATGGAATATCACTCAGCCAGGAAATCAACGTCATAAGGCTAGTAGCAGCATGATGAGTGGATTTAGGTACGACGATTCTAAGTGAAATAAGTCAACCAGAAAACGACACTTATCATAAGATATCACTTATAGAGGGAATGTAAAAACCGCTACACTTGAACTGAATTACAAAACAGAACAGAGACACACGTTTACAAAACACACTATGGCTGCTTAACGGGAAAGGTGAGGTCGGGTGAGGCAGAAAACAAGGGTTTCAAATTAGCTCAGATACCGTTCAATAAACCCAATATGTAATAGACAAGACCTACTCCTTGCTCAGTGAACTGGACTCGACACTCCCTATTCACCGCCCAAGAATATACCTGACTAGGAAGAATCTTCAAAGCTATGTATTGATATCTCTCTGTAAATGAGTCAAGTGGGTGTAAAGCAGCATAAACAGAGCAGTGAAAAGCAGCTAAACCCCATTATAAAAATCAATTACTTTTAAAATCCCGTGAAACAAAGACAGTGAAAGAGAGAGAAATTCTTACAAAATTCGTTCAGGGGTGTGATGCCACCTGGATTGACCATCTCTAGACCCACAGCTGATTGAGACATAAGGGTGGACACTCTTGGGGCTGAGAGGTTTGGTGAGGTTGGGTGAGCAAACGCAGACCCTTTAAAGTAACACTGCGTGGTACCCATCCCATGGGTCCCAAATCTCCAGGTTCAAGGGCATCTTCCTACATCGAAAACATGCATGAGAAACCCAGAAGATGGTACACCGTGTGATCGGGAAAGGTTTCTAAAACGCACCTCATTTCTCATCTCCTTGTGCTCGGGTTCGCCATTCCAGCCGCGTTAGTAGCAATCTCCCTCCGTGGAGAATCAGCACCTTTAACCTCCTGTTCCGTACAGGTTGCAATTTGTCCTGAGGATGAACGGGAAGAGGGGGAACCAATGAGAGACTAGCTCTAGGTGTTGGGACAGGCACAGGTCACTCTATTTTCCCATCAGGAAGAAGAATTAACCACAGGCTCAGCCTGCCGCCCGGAACCAGAATAGGGCCTGAAGCAATCCTGCGCTTTTGCGGCCAGCTCCGAAGAAAGCGAGTTGAAAAATGGAGCTCAGGGGCACTGCAATTCACAAACCTGCAGAGTTAGGAATGATAACTCTCGTCCACAAATATATTGAGGGAAGGCAACGAAGAGGATTTGAAAGCAAGGCAGAATTGCAGGAAACAGATTTCAGGAGGTAGATTCGAATCGCCTTTAAAGCACAGGAAAGGCGGCAAAACCTCGACCATGATGCCCTTGGCCAAAAAGGGCGTATGCGTTTTTTCCTGAATATATTCAGGAAAAAACGCATACGCCCTTTTTGGCCAACCAAGCAACCTGGAAAGGCAAATCAGCGCTACAAAGAAGTCTCACTTCCCATCGGTCAAAAGGGCCATGCTGAATAAAGTGTCAAAACCAGAAATGCAGGACAGGCCATGGCGAAACGGGAGCCCTGCTACGCTGATGGGCGTGATGTAAATTGCCAACAGCCACTCTGGAGAAGTGTACGGTGTGTCCTGAAACCTCTAAAAAACTCAGCTTAGAGAGCATAGGGCACTTCCACTCATGGGTGTATAAATTGGGACAAGTAAAAATCAGCAAGACACAGGCACCCCAAAGTTTAGGGCTGCTCTGTTGACAAGAACCTCCACTTCGTTACACCTTAAATATCCCAGGAAAGAAAAAAATGGATAAAGAAGTTGTGGTCCTTATGTACAATGGAATATCACTCAGCCAGGAAATCAACGTCATAAGGCTAGTAGCAGCATGATGAGTGGATTTAGGTACGACGATTCTAAGTGAAATAAGTCAACCAGAAAACGACACTTATCATAAGATATCACTTATAGAGGGAATGTAAAAACCGCTACACTTGAACTGAATTACAAAACAGAACAGAGACACACGTTTACAAAACACACTATGGCTGCTTAACGGGAAAGGTGAGGTCGGGTGAGGCAGAAAACAAGGGTTTCAAATTAGCTCAGATACCGTTCAATAAGCCCAATATGTAATAGACAAGACCTACTCCTTGCTCAGTGAACTGGACGCAAAAACCCCCTATTCACCGCCCAAGAATATATCTGACTAGGAAGAATCTTCAAAGCTATGTATTGATATCTCTCTGTAAGTGAGTCAAGTGGGTGTAAAGCAGCATAAAAACAGCAGTGAAAAGCAGCTAAACCCCATTATAAAAATCAATTACTTTTAAAAACCCGTGAAACAAAGACAGTGAAAGAGAGAGAAATTCTTACAATATTCGTTCAGGGGCTGTGATGCCACCTGGATTGACCATCTCTAGACCCACAGCTGATTGAGACATAAGGGTGGACACTCTTGTGGCTGAGAGGTTTGGTCAGGTTGGTTGAGGAAACCCAGGCCCTTTAAATTAATACTGCATGGTACCCATCCCATGGGTCCCAAATCTCCAAGTTCAAGGGCATCTTCCTATAACAAAAACATGCATGAGAAACCCAGAAGATGGTACACCGTGTGATCAGGAAAGGTTTCGAAAACGCACCTCATTTCTCATCTCCTTGTGCTCGGGTTGGCCATTACAGCCGCTTTACTAGCAATCTCCCTCCTTCGAGAATCAGCACCTTCAACCTCCTGTTCCGCACAGGTTGCAAATTGTCCTGAGGATGAACGGGAAGAGGGGGAACCAGTGAGAGACTAGCTCTAGGTGTTGGGACAGGCACAGGTCACTCTATTTTCCCATCAGGAAGAAGGATTAACCACAGGCTCAGCCGGCCGCCCGGAAGCAGAACAGGGCCTGAAGCAATCCTGTGCTTTTGCGGCCAGCTCCCAAAAAAACGAGTTGAAAAATCGAGCTCAGGGGCACTGCAATTCACAAACCTGCAGAGTTATAAATGATAACTCTCGTCCACAAATATATTGAGGGAAGGCAACGAGGAGGATTTGAAAGCAAGGCAGAATTGCAGGAAACAGATTTCAGGAGGTAGAGTCGAATCGCCTTTAAAGCACAGGAAAAGCGGCAAAACCTCGACCATGATGCCCTTGGCCAAAAAGGGCGTATGCGTTTTTTCCTGAATATATTCAGGAAAAAACGCATACGCCCTTTTTGGCCAACCAAGCAACCTGGAAAGGCAAATCAGCGCTACAAAGAAGTCTCGCTTCCCATCGGTCAAAAGGGCCATGCTGAATAAAGTGTCAAAACCAGAAATGCAGGACAGGCCATGGAGAAACGGGAGCCTTACCACGCTGATGGGCGGGATGTAAATTGCCAACAGCCACTCTGGAGAAGTGTACGGTGTTTCCTGAAACATCTAAAGAACTCAGCATAGAGAGCATAAGGCACTTCCACTCATGGGCGTATAAATTGGGAAAACTAAAAATCAGCAAGACACAGGCACCCCAAAGTTTAGGGCTGCTCTGTTGACAAGAACCTCCACTTCGTTACACCTTAAATATCCCAGGAAAGAGAAAAATGGATAAGGAAGTTGTGGTCCTTATGTACAATGGCATATCACTCAGCCATGAAATTAACGTCATAAGGCTAGTAGCAGCATGATGAGAGGATTTAGGTACGACGATTCTAAGTGAAATAAGTCACACAGAAAAAGACACTTATCATAAGATATCACTTAGAGAGGGAATGTAAAAACCGCTACACTTGAACTGAATTACAAAACAGAACAGCGTCACACGTTTACAAAACACACTATGGCTGCTTAACGGGAAAGGTGAGGTCGGGTGAGGGAGAAAACAAGGGTTTCAAATTAGCTCAGATACCGTTCCATAAACCCAATATGTAATAGACAAGACCTACTCCTTGCTCAGTGAACTGGACTCGACACCCCCTATTCACCGCCCAAGAATATACCTGACTAGGAAGAATCTTCAAAGCTATGTATTGATATCTCTCTGTAAATGAGTCAAGTGGGTGTAAAGCAGCATAAACAGAGCAGTGAAAAGCAGCTAAACCCCATTATAAAAATCAATTACTTTTAAAATCCCGTGAAACAAAGACAGTGAAAGAGAGAGAAATTCTTACAAAATTCGTTCAGGGGCTGTGATGCCACCTGGATTGACCATCTCTAGACCCACAGCTGATTGAGACATAAGGGTGGACACTCTTGGGGCTGAGAGGTTTGGTGAGGTTGGGTGAGCAAACGCAGACCCTTTAAAGTAACACTGCGTGGTACCCATCCCATGGGTCCCAAATCTCCAGGTTCAAGGGCATCTTCCTACATCGAAAACATGCATGAGAAACCCAGAAGATGGTACACCGTGTGATCGGGAAAGGTTTCTAAAACGCACCTCATTTCTCATCTCCTTGTGCTCGGGTTCGCCATTCCAGCCGCGTTAGTAGCAATCTCCCTCCGTGGAGAATCAGCACCTTTAACCTCCTGTTCCGTACAGGGTGCAATTTGTCCTGAGGATGAACGGGAAGAGGGGGAACCAATGAGAGACTAGCTCTAGGTGTTGGGACAGGCACAGGTCACTCTATTTTCCCATCAGGAAGAAGAATTAACCACAGGCTCAGCCTGCCGCCCGGAACCAGAATAGGGCCTGAAGCAATCCTGCGCTTTTGCGGCCAGCTCCGAAGAAAGCGAGTTGAAAAATGGAGCTCAGGGGCACTGCAATTCACAAACCTGCAGAGTTAGAAATGATAACTCTCGTCCACAAATATATTGAGGGAAGGCAACGAAGAGGATTTGAAAGCAAGGCAGAATTGCAGGAAACAGATTTCAGGAGGTAGATTCGAATCGCCTTTAAAGCACAGGAAAGGCGGCAAAACCTCGACCATGATGCCCTTGGCCAAAAAGGGCGTATGCGTTTTTTCCTGAATATATTCAGGAAAAAACGCATACGCCCTTTTTGGCCAACCAAGCAACCTGGAAAGGCAAATCAGCGCTACAAAGAAGTCTCGTTTCCCATCGGTCAAAAGGGCCATGCTGAATAAAGTGTCAAAACCAGAAATGCAGGACAGGCCATGGAGAAACGGGAGCCCTGCTACGCTGATGGGCGTGATGTAAATTGCCAACAGCCACTCTGGAGAAGTGTACGGTGTGTCCTGAAACCTCTAAAAATCTCAGCTTAGAGAGCATAGGGCACTTCCACTCATGGGTGTATAAATTGGGACAAGTAAAAATCAGCAAGACACAGGCACCCCAAAGTTTAGGGCTGCTCTGTTGACAAGAACCTCCACTTCGTTACACCTTAAATATCCCAGGAAAGAAAAAAATGGATAAAGAAGTTGTGGTCCTTATGTACAATGGAATATCACTCAGCCAGGAAATCAACGTCATAAGGCTAGTAGCAGCATGATGAGTGGATTTAGGTACGACGATTCTAAGTGAAATAAGTCAACCAGAAAACGACACTTATCATAAGATATCACTTATAGAGGGAATGTAAAAACCGCTACACTTGAACTGAATTACAAAACAGAACAGAGACACACGTTTACAAAACACACTATGGCTGCTTAACGGGAAAGGTGAGGTCGGGTGAGGCAGAAAACAAGGGTTTCAAATTAGCTCAGATACCGTTCAATAAGCCCAATATGTAATAGACAAGACCTACTCCTTGCTCAGTGAACTGGACGCAAAAACCCCCTATTCACCGCCCAAGAATATATCTGACTAGGAAGAATCTGCAAAGCTATGTATTGATATCTCTCTGTAAGTGAGTCAAGTGGGTGTAAAGCAGCATAAAAACAGCAGTGAAAAGCAGCTAAACCCCATTATAAAAATCAATTACTTTTAAAAACCCGTGAAACAAAGACAGTGAAAGAGAGAGAAATTCTTACAATATTCGTTCAGGGGCTGTGATGCCACCTGGATTGACCATCTCTAGACCCACAGCTGATTGAGACATAAGGGTGGACACTCTTGTGGCTGAGAGGTTTGGTCAGGTTGGTTGAGGAAACGCAGGCCCTTTAAAGTAATACTGCGTGGTACCCATCCCATGGGTCCCAAATCTCCAAGTTCAAGGGCATCTTCCTATAACAAAAACATGCATGAGAAACCCAGAAGATGGTACACCGTGTGATCGGGAAAGGTTTCGAAAACGCACCTCATTTCTCATCTCCTTGTGCTCGGGTTGGCCATTACAGCCGCTTTACTAGCAATCTCCCTCCTTCGAGAATCAGCACCTTCAACCTCCTGTTCCGCACAGGTTGCAAATTGTCCTGAGGATGAACGGGAAGAGGGGGAACCAGTGAGAGACTAGCTCTAGGTGTTGGGACAGGCACAGGTCACTCTATTTTCCCATCAGGAAGAAGGATTAACCACAGGCTCAGCCGGCCGCCCGGAAGCAGAACAGGGCCTGAAGCAATCCTGTGCTTTTGCGGCCAGCTCCCAAAAAAACGAGTTGAAAAATCGAGCTCAGGGGCACTGCAATTCACAAACCTGCAGAGTTATAAATGATAACTCTCGTCCACAAATATATTGAGGGAAGGCAACGAGGAGGATTTGAAAGCAAGGCAGAATTGCAGGAAACAGATTTCAGGAGGTAGAGTCGAATCGCCTTTAAAGCACAGGAAAAGCGGCAAAACCTCGACCATGATGCCCTTGGCCAAAAAGGGCGTATGCGTTTTTTCCTGAATATATTCAGGAAAAAACGCATACGCCCTTTTTGGCCAACCAAGCAACCTGGAAAGGCAAATCAGCGCTACAAAGAAGTCTCGCTTCCCATCGGTCAAAAGGGCCATGCTGAATAAAGTGTCAAAACCAGAAATGCAGGACAGGCCATGGAGAAACGGGAGCCTTACCACGCTGATGGGCGGGATGTAAATTGCCAACAGCCACTCTGGAGAAGTGTACGGTGTTTCCTGAAACATCTAAAGAACTCAGCATAGAGAGCATAAGGCACTTCCACTCATGGGCGTATAAATTGGGAAAACTAAAAATCAGCAAGACACAGGCACCCCAAAGTTTAGGGCTGCTCTGTTGACAAGAACCTCCACTTCGTTACACCTTAAATATCCCAGGAAAGAGAAAAATGGATAAGGAAGTTGTGGTCCTTATGTACAATGGCATATCACTCAGCCATGAAATTAACGTCATAAGGCTAGTAGCAGCATGATGAGAGGATTTAGGTACGACGATTCTAAGTGAAATAAGTCACACAGAAAAAGACACTTATCATAAGATATCACTTAGAGAGGGAATGTAAAAACCGCTACACTTGAACTGAATTACAAAACAGAACAGCGTCACACGTTTACAAAACACACTATGGCTGCTTAACGGGAAAGGTGAGGTCGGGTGAGGGAGAAAACAAGGGTTTCAAATTAGCTCAGATACCGTTCCATAAACCCAATATGTAATAGACAAGACCTACTCCTTGCTCAGTGAACTGGACTCGACACCCCCTATTCACCGCCCAAGAATATACCTGACTAGGAAGAATCTTCAAAGCTATGTATTGATATCTCTCTGTAAATGAGTCAAGTGGGTGTAAAGCAGCATAAACAGAGCAGTGAAAAGCAGCTAAACCCCATTATAAAAATCAATTACTTTTAAAATCCCGTGAAACAAAGACAGTGAAAGAGAGAGAAATTCTTACAAAATTCGTTCAGGGGCTGTGATGCCACCTGGATTGACCATCTCTAGACCCACAGCTGATTGAGACATAAGGGTGGACACTCTTGGGGCTGAGAGGTTTGGTGAGGTTGGGTGAGCAAACGCAGACCCTTTAAAGTAACACTGCGTGGTACCCATCCCATGGGTCCCAAATCTCCAGGTTCAAGGGCATCTTCCTACATCGAAAACATGCATGAGAAACCCAGAAGATGGTACACCGTGTGATCGGGAAAGGTTTCTAAAACGCACCTCATTTCTCATCTCCTTGTGCTCGGGTTCGCCATTCCAGCCGCGTTAGTAGCAATCTCCCTCCGTGGAGAATCAGCACCTTTAACCTCCTGTTCCGTACAGGGTGCAATTTGTCCTGAGGATGAACGGGAAGAGGGGGAACCAATGAGAGACTAGCTCTAGGTGTTGGGACAGGCACAGGTCACTCTATTTTCCCATCAGGAAGAAGAATTAACCACAGGCTCAGCCTGCCGCCCGGAACCAGAATAGGGCCTGAAGCAATCCTGCGCTTTTGCGGCCAGCTCCGAAGAAAGCGAGTTGAAAAATGGAGCTCAGGGGCACTGCAATTCACAAACCTGCAGAGTTAGAAATGATAACTCTCGTCCACAAATATATTGAGGGAAGGCAACGAAGAGGATTTGAAAGCAAGGCAGAATTGCAGGAAACAGATTTCAGGAGGTAGATTCGAATCGCCTTTAAAGCACAGGAAAGGCGGCAAAACCTCGACCATGATGCCCTTGGCCAAAAAGGGCGTATGCGTTTTTTCCTGAATATATTCAGGAAAAAACGCATACGCCCTTTTTGGCCAACCAAGCAACCTGGAAAGGCAAATCAGCGCTACAAAGAAGTCTCGCTTCCCATCGGTCAAAAGGGCCATGCTGAATAAAGTGTCAAAACCAGAAATGCAGGACAGGCCATGGAGAAACGGGAGCCTTGCTACGCTGATGGGCGGGATGTAAATTGCCAACAGCCACTCTGGAGAAGTGTACGGTGTGTCCTGAAACCTCTAAAAAACTCAGCTTAGAGAGCATAGGGCACTTCCACTCATGGGTGTATAAATTGGGACAAGTAAAAATCAGCAAGACACAGGCACCCCAAAGTTTAGGGCTGCTCTGTTGACAAGAACCTCCACTTCGTTACACCTTAAATATCCCAGGAAAGAAAAAAATGGATAAAGAAGTTGTGGTCCTTATGTACAATGGAATATCACTCAGCCAGGAAATCAACGTCATAAGGCTAGTAGCAGCATGATGAGTGGATTTAGGTACGACGATTCTAAGTGAAATAAGTCAACCAGAAAACGACACTTATCATAAGATATCACTTATAGAGGGAATGTAAAAACCGCTACACTTGAACTGAATTACAAAACAGAACAGAGACACACGTTTACAAAACACACTATGGCTGCTTAACGGGAAAGGTGAGGTCGGGTGAGGCAGAAAACAAGGGTTTCAAATTAGCTCAGATACCGTTCAATAAGCCCAATATGTAATAGACAAGACCTACTCCTTGCTCAGTGAACTGGACTCGACACCCCCTATTCACCGCCCAAGAATATATCTGACTAGGAAGAATCTTCAAAGCTATGTATTGATATCTCTCTGTAAGTGAGTCAAGTGGGTGTAAAGCAGCATAAAAACAGCAGTGAAAAGCAGCTAAACCCCATTATAAAAATCAATTACTTTTAAAAACCCGTGAAACAAAGACAGTGAAAGAGAGAGAAATTCTTACAATATTCGTTCAGGGGCTGTGATGCCACCTGGATTGACCATCTCTAGACCCACAGCTGATTGAGACATAAGGGTGGACACTCTTGTGGCTGAGAGGTTTGGTCAGGTTGGTTGAGGAAACGCAGGCCCTTTAAAGTAATACTGCGTGGTACCCATCCCATGGGTCCCAAATCTCCAAGTTCAAGGGCATCTTCCTATAACAAAAACATGCATGAGAAACCCAGAAGATGGTACACCGTGTGATCGGGAAAGGTTTCGAAAACGCACCTCATTTCTCATCTCCTTGTGCTCGGGTTGGCCATTACAGCCGCTTTACTAGCAATCTCCCTCCTTCGAGAATCAGCACCTTCAACCTCCTGTTCCGCACAGGTTGCAAATTGTCCTGAGGATGAACGGGAAGAGGGGGAACCAGTGAGAGACTAGCTCTAGGTGTTGGGACAGGCACAGGTCACTCTATTTTCCCATCAGGAAGAAGAATTAACCACAGGCTCAGCCTGCCGCCCGGAAGCAGAACAGGGCCTGAAGCAATCCTGTGCTTTTGCGGCCAGCTCCCAAAAAAACGAGTTGAAAAATCGAGCTCAGGGGCACTGCAATTCACAAACCTGCAGAGTTAGAAATGATAACTCTCGTCCACAAATATATTGAGGGAAGGCAACGAGGAGGATTTGAAAGCAAGGCAGAGTTGCAGGAAACAGAATTCAGGAGGTAGAGTCGAATCGCCTTTAAAGCACAGGAAAAGCGGCAAAACCTCGACCATGATGCCCATGGCCGAAAAGGGCGTATGCGTTTTTTCCTGAATATATTCAGGAAAAAACGCATACGCCCTTTTTGGCCAACCAAGCAACCTGGAAAGGCAAATCAGCGCTACAGAGAAGTCTCGCTTCCCATCGGTCAAAAGGGCCATGCTGAATAAAGTGTCAAAACCAGAAATGCAGGACAGGCCATGGAGAAACGGGAGCCTTACTACGCTGATGGGCGGGATGTAAATTGCCAACAGCCACTCTGGAGAAGTGTACGGTGTTTCCTGAAACATCTAAAGAACTCAGCATAGAGAGCATAAGGCACTTCCACTCATGGGCGTATAAATTGGGAAAACTAAAAATCAGCAAGACACAGGCACCCCAAAGTTTAGGGCTGCTCTGTTGACAAGAACCTCCACTTCGTTACACCTTAAATATCCCAGGAAAGAGAAAAATGGATAAGGAAGTTGTGGTCCTTATGTACAATGGCATATCACTCAGCCATGAAATTAACGTCATAAGGCTAGTAGCAGCATGATGAGAGGATTTAGGTACGACGATTCTAAGTGAAATAAGTCACACAGAAAAAGACACTTATCATAAGATATCACTTAGAGAGGGAATGTAAAAACCGCTACACTTGAACTGAATTACAAAACAGAACAGCGTCACACGTTTACAAAACACACTATGGCTGCTTAACGGGAAAGGTGAGGTCGGGTGAGGGAGAAAACAAGGGTTTCAAATTAGCTCAGATACCGTTCCATAAACCCAATATGTAATAGACAAGACCTACTCCTTGCTCAGTGAACTGGACTCGACACCCCCTATTCACCGCCCAAGAATATACCTGACTAGGAAGAATCTTCAAAGCTATGTATTGATATCTCTCTGTAAATGAGTCAAGTGGGTGTAAAGCAGCATAAACAGAGCAGTGAAAAGCAGCTAAACCCCATTATAAAAATCAATTACTTTTAAAATCCCGTGAAACAAAGACAGTGAAAGAGAGAGAAATTCTTACAAAATTCGTTCAGGGGCTGTGATGCCACCTGGATTGACCATCTCTAGACCCACAGCTGATTGAGACATAAGGGTGGACACTCTTGGGGCTGAGAGGTTTGGTGAGGTTGGGTGAGCAAACGCAGACCCTTTAAAGTAACACTGCGTGGTACCCATCCCATGGGTCCCAAATCTCCAGGTTCAAGGGCATCTTCCTACATCGAAAACATGCATGAGAAACCCAGAAGATGGTACACCGTGTGATCGGGAAAGGTTTCTAAAACGCACCTCATTTCTCATCTCCTTGTGCTCGGGTTCGCCATTCCAGCCGCGTTAGTAGCAATCTCCCTCCGTGGAGAATCAGCACCTTTAACCTCCTGTTCCGTACAGGTTGCAATTTGTCCTGAGGATGAACGGGAAGAGGGGGAACCAATGAGAGACTAGCTCTAGGTGTTGGGACAGGCACAGGTCACTCTATTTTCCCATCAGGAAGAAGAATTAACCACAGGCTCAGCCTGCCGCCCGGAACCAGAATAGGGCCTGAAGCAATCCTGCGCTTTTGCGGCCAGCTCCGAAGAAAGCGAGTTGAAAAATGGAGCTCAGGGGCACTGCAATTCACAA
The DNA here is from genome assembly GCF_965194805.1 of Balaenoptera borealis. Taxonomy (NCBI): domain Eukaryota; kingdom Metazoa; phylum Chordata; class Mammalia; order Artiodactyla; family Balaenopteridae; genus Balaenoptera; species Balaenoptera borealis. The sequence continues at coordinate 109,812,363 of NC_138863.1, read as the reverse complement.
ACCTGCAGAGTTAGAAATGATAACTCTCGTCCACAAATATATTGAGGGAAGGCAACGAAGAGGATTTGAAAGCAAGGCAGAATTGCAGGAAACAGATTTCAGGAGGTAGATTCGAATCGCCTTTAAAGCACAGGAAAGGCGGCAAAACCTCGACCATGATGCCCTTGGCCAAAAAGGGCGTATGCGTTTTTTCCTGAATATATTCAGGAAAAAACGCATACGCCCTTTTTGGCCAACCAAGCAACCTGGAAAGGCAAATCAGCGCTACAAAGAAGTCTCGCTTCCCATCGGTCAAAAGGGCCATGCTGAATAAAGTGTCAAAACCAGAAATGCAGGACAGGCCATGGAGAAACGGGAGCCTTGCTACGCTGATGGGCGTGATGTAAATTGCCAACAGCCACTCTGGAGAAGTGTACGGTGTGTCCTGAAACCTCTAAAAAACTCAGCTTAGAGAGCATAGGGCACTTCCACTCATGGGTGTATAAATTGGGAAAAGTAAAAATCAGCAAGACACAGGCACCCCAAAGTTTAGGGCTGCTCTGTTGACAAGAACCTCCACTTCGTTACACCTTAAATATCCCAGGAAAGAAAAAAATGGATAAAGAAGTTGTGGTCCTTATGTACAATGGAATATCACTCAGCCAGGAAATCAACGTCATAAGGCTAGTAGCAGCATGATGAGTGGATTTAGGTACGACGATTCTAAGTGAAATAAGTCAACCAGAAAACGACACTTATCATAAGATATCACTTATAGAGGGAATGTAAAAACTGCTACACTTGAACTGAATTACAAAACAGAACAGAGACACACGTTTACAAAACACACTATGGCTGCTTAACGGGAAAGGTGAGGTCGGGTGAGGCAGAAAACAAGGGTTTCAAATTAGCTCAGATACCGTTCAATAAGCCCAATATGTAATAGACAAGACCTACTCCTTGCTCAGTGAACTGGACGCAAAAACCCCCTATTCACCGCCCAAGAATATATCTGACTAGGAAGAATCTTCAAAGCTATGTATTGATATCTCTCTGTAAGTGAGTCAAGTGGGTGTAAAGCAGCATAAAAACAGCAGTGAAAAGCAGCTAAACCCCATTATAAAAATCAATTACTTTTAAAAACCCGTGAAACAAAGACAGTGAAAGAGAGAGAAATTCTTACAATATTCGTTCAGGGGCTGTGATGCCACCTGGATTGACCATCTCTAGACCCACAGCTGATTGAGACATAAGGGTGGACACTCTTGTGGCTGAGAGGTTTGGTCAGGTTGGTTGAGGAAACGCAGGCCCTTTAAAGTAATACTGCGTGGTACCCATCCCATGGGTCCCAAATCTCCAAGTTCAAGGGCATCTTCCTATAACAAAAACATGCATGAGAAACCCAGAAGATGGTACACCGTGTGATCGGGAAAGGTTTCGAAAACACACCTCATTTCTCATCTCCTTGTGCTCGGGTTGGCCATTACAGCCGCTTTACTAGCAATCTCCCTCCTTCGAGAATCAGCACCTTCAACCTCCTGTTCCGTACAGGTTGCAAATTGTCCTGAGGATGAACGGGAAGAGGGGGAACCAGTGAGAGACTAGCTCTAGGTGTTGGGACAGGCACAGGTCACTCTATTTTCCCATCAGGAAGAAGAATTAACCACAGGCTCAGCCTGCCGCCCGGAAGCAGAACAGGGCCTGAAGCAATCCTGTGCTTTTGCGGCCAGCTCCCAAAAAAACGAGTTGAAAAATGGAGCTCAGGGGCACTGCAATTCACAAACCTGCAGAGTTATAAATGATAACTCTCGTCCACAAATATATTGAGGGAAGGCAACGAGGAGGATTTGAAAGCAAGGCAGAATTGCAGGAAACAGATTTCAGGAGGTAGAGTCGAATCGCCTTTAAAGCACAGGAAAAGCGGCAAAACCTCGACCATGATGCCCTTGGCCAAAAAGGGCGTATGCGTTTTTTCCTGAATATATTCAGGAAAAAACGCATACGCCCTTTTTGGCCAACCAAGCAACCTGGAAAGGCAAATCAGCGCTACAAAGAAGTCTCGCTTCCCATCGGTCAAAAGGGCCATGCTGAATAAAGTGTCAAAACCAGAAATGCAGGACAGGCCATGGAGAAACGGGAGCCTTACTACGCTGATGGGCGGGATGTAAATTGCCAACAGCCACTCTGGAGAAGTGTACGGTGTTTCCTGAAACATCTAAAGAACTCAGCATAGAGAGCATAAGGCACTTCCACTCATGGGCGTATAAATTGGGAAAACTAAAAATCAGCAAGACACAGGCACCCCAAAGTTTAGGGCTGCTCTGTTGACAAGAACCTCCACTTCGTTACACCTTAAATATCCCAGGAAAGAGAAAAATGGATAAGGCAGTTGTGGTCCTTATGTACAATGGCATATCACTCAGCCATGAAATTAACGTCATAAGGCTAGTAGCAGCATGATGAGAGGATTTAGGTACGACGATTCTAAGTGAAATAAGTCACACAGAAAAAGACACTTATCATAAGATATCACTTAGAGAGGGAATGTAAAAACCGCTACACTTGAACTGAATTACAAAACAGAACAGCGTCACACGTTTACAAAACACACTATGGCTGCTTAACGGGAAAGGTGAGGTCGGGTGAGGGAGAAAACAAGGGTTTCAAATTAGCTCAGATACCGTTCCATAAACCCAATATGTAATAGACAAGACCTACTCCTTGCTCAGTGAACTGGACTCGACACCCCCTATTCACCGCCCAAGAATATACCTGACTAGGAAGAATCTTCAAAGCTATGTATTGATATCTCTCTGTAAATGAGTCAAGTGGGTGTAAAGCAGCATAAACAGAGCAGTGAAAAGCAGCTAAACCCCATTATAAAAATCAATTACTTTTAAAATCCCGTGAAACAAAGACAGTGAAAGAGAGAGAAATTCTTACAAAATTCGTTCAGGGGCTGTGATGCCACCTGGATTGACCATCTCTAGACCCACAGCTGATTGAGACATAAGGGTGGACACTCTTGGGGCTGAGAGGTTTGGTGAGGTTGGGTGAGCAAACGCAGACCCTTTAAAGTAACACTGCGTGGTACCCATCCCATGGGTCCCAAATCTCCAGGTTCAAGGGCATCTTCCTACATCGAAAACATGCATGAGAAACCCAGAAGATGGTACACCGTGTGATCGGGAAAGGTTTCTAAAACGCACCTCATTTCTCATCGCCTTGTGCTCGGGTTCGCCATTCCAGCCGCGTTAGTAGCAATCTCCCTCCGTGGAGAATCAGCACCTTTAACCTCCTGTTCCGTACAGGTTGCAATTTGTCCTGAGGATGAACGGGAAGAGGGGGAACCAATGAGAGACTAGCTCTTGGTGTTGGGACAGGCACAGGTCACTCTATTTTCCCATCAGGAAGAAGAATTAACCACAGGCTCAGCCTACCGCCCGGAACCAGAATAGGGCCTGAAGCAATCCTGCGCTTTTGCGGCCAGCTCCGAAGAAAGCGAGTTGAAAAATGGAGCTCAGGGGCACTGCAATTCACAAACCTGCAGAGTTAGAAATGATAACTCTCGTCCACAAATATATTGAGGGAAGGCAATGAAGAGGATTTGAAAGCAAGGCAGAATTGCAGGAAACAGATTTCAGGAGGTAGATTCGAATCGCCTTTAAAGCACAGGAAAGGCGGCAAAACCTCGACCATGATGCCCTTGGCCAAAAAGGGCGTATGCGTTTTTTCCTGAATATATTCAGGAAAAAACGCATACGCCCTTTTTGGCCAACCAAGCAACCTGGAAAGGCAAATCAGCGCTACAAAGAAGTCTCGCTTCCCATCGGTCAAAAGGGCCATGCTGAATAAAGTGTCAAAACCAGAAATGCAGGACAGGCCATGGAGAAACGGGAGCCTTGCTACGCTGATGGGCGTGATGTAAATTGCCAACAGCCACTCTGGAGAAGTGTACGGTGTGTCCTGAAACCTCTAAAAAACTCAGCTTAGAGAGCATAGGGCACTTCCACTCATGGGCATATAAATTGGGAAAAGTAAAAATCAGCAAGACACAGGCACCCCAAAGTTTAGGGCTGCTCTGTTGACAAGAACCTCCACTTCGTTACACCTTAAATATCCCAGGAAAGAAAAAAATGGATAAAGAAGTTGTGGTCCTTATGTACAATGGAATATCACTCAGCCAGGAAATCAACGTCATAAGGCTAGTAGCAGCATGATGAGTGGATTTAGGTACGACGATTCTAAGTGAAATAAGTCAACCAGAAAACGACATCATAAGATATCACTTATAGAGGGAATGTAAAAACCGCTACACTTGAACTGAATTACAAAACAGAACAGAGACACACGTTTACAAAACACACTATGGCTGCTTAACGGGAAAGGTGAGGTCGGGTGAGGCAGAAAACAAGGGTTTCAAATTAGCTCAGATACCGTTCAATAAACCCAATATGTAATAGACAAGACCTACTCCTTGCTCAGTGAACTGGACTCGACACCCCCTATTCACCGCCCAAGAATATACCTGACTAGGAAGAATCTTCAAAGCTATGTATTGATATCTCTCTGTAAATGAGTCAAGTGGGTGTAAAGCAGCATAAACAGAGCAGTGAAAAGCAGCAAAACCCCATTATAAAAATCAATTACTTTTAAAATCCCGTGAAACAAAGACAGTGAAAGAGAGAGAAATTCTTACAAAATTCGTTCAGGGGCTGTGATGCCACCTGGATTGACCATCTCTAGACCCACAGCTGATTGAGACATAAGGGTGGACACTCTTGGGGCTGAGAGGTTTGGTGAGGTTGGGTGAGCAAACGCACACCCTTTAAAGTAATACTGCATGGTACCCATCCCATGGGTCCCAAATCTCCAGGTTCAAGGGCATCTTCCTACATCGAAAACATGCATGAGAAACCCAGAAGATGGTACACCGTGTGATCGGGAAAGGTTTCTAAAACGCACCTCATTTCTCATCTCCTTGTGCTCGGGTTCGCCATTCCAGCCACGTTAGTAGCAATCTCCCTCCGTGGAGAATCAGCACCTTTAACCTCCTGTTCCGTACAGGTTGCAATTTGTCCTGAGGATGAACGGGAAGAGGGGGAACCAATGAGAGACTAGCTCTAGGTGTTGGGACAGGCACAGGTCACTCTATTTTCCCATCAGGAAGAAGAATTAACCACAGGCTCAGCCTGCCGCCCGGAACCACAATAGGGCCTGAAGCAATCCTGCGCTTTTGCGGCCAGCTCCGAAGAAAGCGAGTTGAAAAATGGAGCTCAGGGGCACTGCAATTCACAAACCTGCAGAGTTAGAAATGATAACTCTCGTCCACAAATATATTGAGGGAAGGCAACGAAGAGGATTTGAAAGCAAGGCAGAATTGCAGGAAACAGATTTCAGGAGGTAGATTCGAATCGCCTTTAAAGCACAGGAAAGGCGGCAAAACCTCGACCATGATGCCCTTGGCCAAAAAGGGCGTATGCGTTTTTTCCTGAATATATTCAGGAAAAAACGCATACGCCCTTTTTGGCCAACCAAGCAACCTGGAAAGGCAAATCAGCGCTACAAAGAAGTCTCGCTTCCCATCGGTCAAAAGGGCCATGCTGAATAAAGTGTCAAAACCAGAAATGCAGGACAGGCCATGGAGAAACGGGAGCCTTGCTACGCTGATGGGCGTGATGTAAATTGCCAACAGCCACTCTGGAGAAGTGTACGGTGTGTCCTGAAACCTCTAAAAAACTCAGCTTAGAGAGCATAGGGCACTTCCACTCATGGGTGTATAAATTGGGACAAGTAAAAATCAGCAAGACACAGGCACCCCAAAGTTTAGGGCTGCTCTGTTGACAAGAACCTCCACTTCGTTACACCTTAAATATCCCAGGAAAGAAAAAAATGGATAAAGAAGTTGTGGTCCTTATGTACAATGGAATATCACTCAGCCAGGAAATCAACGTCATAAGGCTAGTAGCAGCATGATGAGTGGATTTAGGTACGACGATTCTAAGTGAAATAAGTCAACCAGAAAACGACACTTATCATAAGATATCACTTATAGAGGGAATGTAAAAACCGCTACACTTGAACTGAATTACAAAACAGAACAGAGACACACGTTTACAAAACACACTATGGCTGCTTAACGGGAAAGGTGAGGTCGGGTGAGGCAGAAAACAAGGGTTTCAAATTAGCTCAGATACCGTTCAATAAGCCCAATATGTAATAGACAAGACCTACTCCTTGCTCAGTGAACTGGACGCAAAAACCCCCTATTCACCGCCCAAGAATATATCTGACTAGGAAGAATCTTCAAAGCTATGTATTGATATCTCTCTGTAAGTGAGTCAAGTGGGTGTAAAGCAGCATAAAAACAGCAGTGAAAAGCAGCTAAACCCCATTATAAAAATCAATTACTTTTAAAAACCCGTGAAACAAAGACAGTGAAAGAGAGAGAAATTCTTACAATATTCGTTCAGGGGCTGTGATGCCACCTGGATTGACCATCTCTAGACCCACAGCTGATTGAGACATAAGGGTGGACACTCTTGTGGCTGAGAGGTTTGGTCAGGTTGGTTGAGGAAACGCAGGCCCTTTAAAGTAATACTGCGTGGTACCCATCCCATGGGTCGCAAATCTCCAAGTTCAAGGGCATCTTCCTATAACAAAAACATGCATGAGAAACCCAGAAGATGGTACACCGTGTGATCGGGAAAGGTTTCGAAAACGCACCTCATTTCTCATCTCCTTGTGCTCGGGTTGGCCATTACAGCCGCTTTACTAGCAATCTCCCTCCTTCGAGAATCAGCACCTTCAACCTCCTGTTCCGTACAGGTTGCAAATTGTCCTGAGGATGAACGGGAAGAGGGGGAACCAGTGAGAGACTAGCTCTAGGTGTTGGGACAGGCACAGGTCACTCTATTTTCCCATCAGGAAGAAGAATTAACCACAGGCTCAGCCTGCCGCCCGGAAGCAGAACAGGGCCTGAAGCAATCCTGTGCTTTTGCGGCCAGCTCCCAAAAAAACGAGTTGAAAAATCGAGCTCAGGGGCACTGCAATTCACAAACCTGCAGAGTTAGAAATGATAACTCTCGTCCACAAATATATTGAGGGAAGGCAACGAAGAGGATTTGAAAGCAAGGCAGAATTGCAGGAAACAGATTTCAGGAGGTAGATTCGAATCGCCTTTAAAGCACAGGAAAGGCGGCAAAACCTCGACCATGATGCCCTTGGCCAAAAAGGGCGTATGCGTTTTTTCCTGAATATATTCAGGAAAAAACGCATACGCCCTTTTTGGCCAACCAAGCAACCTGGAAAGTCAAATCAGCGCTACAAAGAAGTCTCGCTTCCCATCGGTCAAAAGGGCCATGCTGAATAAAGTGTCAAAACCAGAAATGCAGGACAGGCCATGGAGAAACGGGAGCCTTGCTACGCTGATGGGCGTGATGTAAATTGCCAACAGCCACTCTGGAGAAGTGTACGGTGTTTCCTGAAACATCTAAAGAACTCAGCATAGAGAGCATAAGGCACTTCCACTCATGGGCGTATAAATTGGGAAAACTAAAAATCAGCAAGACACAGGCACCCCAAAGTTTAGGGCTGCTCTGTTGACAAGAACCTCCACTTCGTTACACCTTAAATATCCCAGGAAAGAGAAAAATGGATAAGGAAGTTGTGGTCCTTATGTACAATGGCATATCACTCAGCCATGAAATTAACGTCATAAGGCTAGTAGCAGCATGATGAGAGGATTTAGGTACGATGATTCTAAGTGAAATAAGTCACACAGAAAAAGACACTTATCATAAGATATCACTTAGAGAGGGAATGTAAAAACCGCTACACTTGAACTGAATTACAAAACAGAACAGCGTCACACGTTTACAAAACACACTATGGCTGCTTAACGGGAAAGGTGAGGTCGGGTGAGGGAGAAAACAAGGGTTTCAAATTAGCTCAGATACCGTTCCATAAACCCAATATGTAATAGACAAGACCTACTCCTTGCTCAGTGAACTGGACTCGACACCCCCTATTCACCGCCCAAGAATATACCTGACTAGGAAGAATCTTCAAAGCTATGTATTGATATCTCTCTGTAAATGAGTCAAGTGGGTGTAAAGCAGCATAAACAGAGCAGTGAAAAGCAGCTAAACCCCATTATAAAAATCAATTACTTTTAAAATCCCGTGAAACAAAGACAGTGAAAGAGAGAGAAATTCTTACAAAATTCGTTCAGGGGCTGTGATGCCACCTGGATTGACCATCTCTAGACCCACAGCTGATTGAGACATAAGGGTGGACACTCTTGGGGCTGAGAGGTTTGGTGAGGTTGGGTGAGCAAACGCAGACCCTTTAAAGTAACACTGCGTGGTACCCATCCCATGGGTCCCAAATCTCCAGGTTCAAGGGCATCTTCCTACATCGAAAACATGCATGAGAAACCCAGAAGATGGTACACCGTGTGATCGGGAAAGGTTTCTAAAACGCACCTCATTTCTCATCTCCTTGTGCTCGGGTTCGCCATTCCAGCCGCGTTAGTAGCAATCTCCCTCCGTGGAGAATCAGCACCTTTAACCTCCTGTTCCGTACAGGTTGCAATTTGTCCTGAGGATGAACGGGAAGAGGGGGAACCAATGAGAGACTAGCTCTAGGTGTTGGGACAGGCACAGGTCACTCTATTTTCCCATCAGGAAGAAGAATTAACCACAGGCTCAGCCTGCCGCCCGGAACCAGAATAGGGCCTGAAGCAATCCTGCGCTTTTGCGGCCAGCTCCGAAGAAAGCGAGTTGAAAAATGGAGCTCAGGGGCACTGCAATTCACAAACCTGCAGAGTTAGAAATGATAACTCTCGTCCACAAATATATTGAGGGAAGGCAACGAAGAGGATTTGAAAGCAAGGCAGAATTGCAGGAAACAGATTTCAGGAGGTAGATTCGAATCGCCTTTAAAGCACAGGAAAGGCGGCAAAACCTCGACCATGATGCCCTTGGCCAAAAAGGGCGTATGCGTTTTTTCCTGAATATATTCAGGAAAAAACGCATACGCCCTTTTTGGCCAACCAAGCAACCTGGAAAGGCAAATCAGCGCTACAAAGAAGTCTCGCTTCCCATCGGTCAAAAGGGCCATGCTGAATAAAGTGTCAAAACCAGAAATGCAGGACAGGCCATGGAGAAACGGGAGCCTTGCTACGCTGATGGGCGTGATGTAAATTGCCAACAGCCACTCTGGAGAAGTGTACGGTGTGTCCTGAAACCTCTAAAAAACTCAGCTTAGAGAGCATAGGGCACTTCCACTCATGGGCGTATAAATTGGGAAAAGTAAAAATCAGCAAGACACAGGCACCCCAAAGTTTAGGGCTGCTCTGTTGACAAGAACCTCCACTTCGTTACACCTTAAATATCCCAGGAAAGAGAAAAATGGATAAGGAAGTTGTGGTCCTTATGTACAATGGCATATCACTCAGCCATGAAATTAACGTCATAAGGCTAGTAGCAGCATGATGAGAGGATTTAGGTACGACGATTCTAAGTGAAATAAGTCACACAGAAAAAGACACTTATCATAAGATATCACTTAGAGAGGGAATGTAAAAACCGCTACACTTGAACTGAATTACAAAACAGAACAGCGTCACACGTTTACAAAACACACTATGGCTGCTTAACGGGAAAGGTGAGGTCGGGTGAGGGAGAAAACAAGGGTTTCAAATTAGCTCAGATACCGTTCCATAAACCCAATATGTAATAGACAAGACCTACTCCTTGCTCAGTGAACTGGACTCGACACCCCCTATTCACCGCCCAAGAATATACCTGACTAGGAAGAATCTTCAAAGCTATGTATTGATATCTCTCTGTAAATGAGTCAAGTGGGTGTAAAGCAGCATAAACAGAGCAGTGAAAAGCAGCTAAACCCCATTATAAAAATCAATTACTTTTAAAATCCCGTGAAACAAAGACAGTGAAAGAGAGAGAAATTCTTACAAAATTCGTTCAGGGGCTGTGATGCCACCTGGATTGACCATCTCTAGACCCACAGCTGATTGAGACATAAGGGTGGACACTCTTGGGGCTGAGAGGTTTGGTGAGGTTGGGTGAGCAAACGCAGACCCTTTAAAGTAATACTGCGTGGTACCCATCCCATGGGTCCCAAATCTCCAGGTTCAAGGGCATCTTCCTACATCGAAAACATGCATGAGAAACCCAGAAGATGGTACACCGTGTGATCGGGAAAGGTTTCTAAAACGCACCTCATTTCTCATCTCCTTGTGCTCGGGTTCGCCATTCCAGCCGCGTTAGTAGCAATCTCCCTCCGTGGAGAATCAGCACCTTTAACCTCCTGTTCCGTACAGGTTGCAATTTGTCCTGAGGATGAACGGGAAGAGGGGGAACCAATGAGAGACTAGCTCTAGGTGTTGGGACAGGCACAGGTCACTCTATTTTCCCATCAGGAAGAAGAATTAACCACAGGCTCAGCCTGCCGCCCGGAAGCAGAACAGGGCCTGAAGCAATCCTGTGCTTTTGCGGCCAGCTCCCAAAAAAACGAGTTGAAAAATCGAGCTCAGGGGCACTGCAATTCACAAACCTGCAGAGTTATAAATGATAACTCTCGTCCACAAATATATTGAGGGAAGGCAACGAGGAGGATTTGAAAGCAAGGCAGAATTGCAGGAAACAGATTTCAGGAGGTAGAGTCGAATCGCCTTTAAAGCACAGGAAAAGCGGCAAAACCTCGACCATGATGCCCTTGGCCAAAAAGGGCGTATGCGTTTTTTCCTGAATATATTCAGGAAAAAACGCATACGCCCTTTTTGGCCAACCAAGCAACCTGGAAAGGCAAATCAGCGCTACAAAGAAGTCTCGCTTCCCATCGGTCAAAAGGGCCATGCTGAATAAAGTGTCAAAACCAGAAATGCAGGACAGGCCATGGAGAAACGGGAGCCTTACTACGCTGATGGGCGGGATGTAAATTGCCAACAGCCACTCTGGAGAAGTGTACGGTGTGTCCTGAAACATCTAAAGAACTCAGCATAGAGAGCATAAGGCACTTCCACTCATGGGCGTATAAATTGGGAAAACTAAAAATCAGCAAGACACAGGCACCCCAAAGTTTAGGGCTGCTCTGTTGACAAGAACCTCCACTTCGTTACACCTTAAATATCCCAGGAAAGAGAAAAATGGATAAGGAAGTTGTGGTCCTTATGTACAATGGCATATCACTCAGCCATGAAATTAACGTCATAAGGCTAGTAGCAGCATGATGAGAGGATTTAGGTACGACGATTCTAAGTGAAATAAGTCACACAGAAAAAGACACTTATCATAAGATATCACTTAGAGAGGGAATGTAAAAACCGCTACACTTGAACTGAATTACAAAACAGAACAGCGTCACACGTTTACAAAACACACTATGGCTGCTTAACGGGAAAGGTGAGGTCGGGTGAGGGAGAAAACAAGGGTTTCAAATTAGCTCAGATACCGTTCCATAAATCCAATATGTAATAGACAAGACCTACTCCTTGCTCAGTGAACTGGACTCGACACCCCCTATTCACCGCCCAAGAATATACCTGACTAGGAAGAATCTTCAAAGCTATGTATTGATATCTCTCTGTAAATGAGTCAAGTGGGTGTAAAGCAGCATAAACAGAGCAGTGAAAAGCAGCTAAACCCCATTATAAAAATCAATTACTTTTAAAATCCCGTGAAACAAAGACAGTGAAAGAGAGAGAAATTCTTACAAAATTCGTTCAGGGGCTGTGATGCCACCTGGATTGACCATCTCTAGACCCACAGCTGATTGAGACATAAGGGTGGACACTCTTGGGGCTGAGAGGTTTGGTGAGGTTGGGTGAGCAAACGCAGACCCTTTAAAGTAACACTGCGTGGTACCCATCCCATGGGTCCCAAATCTCCAGGTTCAAGGGCATCTTCCTACATCGAAAACATGCATGAGAAACCCAGAAGATGGTACACCGTGTGATCGGGAAAGGTTTCTAAAACGCACCTCATTTCTCATCTCCTTGTGCTCGGGTTCGCCATTCCAGCCGCGTTAGTAGCAATCTCCCTCCGTGGAGAATCAGCACCTTTAACCTCCTGTTCCGTACAGGTTGCAATTTGTCCTGAGGATGAACGGGAAGAGGGGGAACCAATGAGAGACTAGCTCTAGGTGTTGGGACAGGCACAGGTCACTCTATTTTCCCATCAGGAAGAAGAATTAACCACAGGCTCAGCCTGCCGCCCGGAACCAGAATAGGGCCTGAAGCAATCCTGCGCTTTTGCGGCCAGCTCCGAAGAAAGCGAGTTGAAAAATGGAGCTCAGGGGCACTGCAATTCACAAACCTGCAGAGTTAGAAATGATAACTCTCGTCCACAAATATATTGAGGGAAGGCAACGAAGAGGATTTGAAAGCAAGGCAGAATTGCAGGAAACAGATTTCAGGAGGTAGATTCGAATCGCCTTTAAAGCACAGGAAAGGCGGCAAAACCTCGACCATGATGCCCTTGGCCAAAAAGGGCGTATGCGTTTTTTCCTGAATATATTCAGGAAAAAACGCATACGCCCTTTTTGGCCAACCAAGCAACCTGGAAAGGCAAATCAGCGCTACAAAGAAGTCTCGCTTCCCATCGGTCAAAAGGGCCATGCTGAATAAAGTGTCAAAACCAGAAATGCAGGACAGGCCATGGAGAAACGGGAGCCTTGCTACGCTGATGGGCGTGATGTAAATTGCCAACAGCCACTCTGGAGAAGTGTACGGTGTGTCCTGAAACCTCTAAAAAACTCAGCTTAGAGAGCATAGGGCACTTCCACTCATGGGCGTATAAATTGGGAAAAGTAAAAATCAGCAAGACACAGGCACCCCAAAGTTTAGGGCTGCTCTGTTGACAAGAACCTCCACTTCGTTACACCTTAAATATCCCAGGAAAGAGAAAAATGGATAAGGAAGTTGTGGTCCTTATGTACAATGGCATATCACTCAGCCATGAAATTAACGTCATAAGGCTAGTAGCAGCATGATGAGAGGATTTAGGTACGACGATTCTAAGTGAAATAAGTCACACAGAAAAAGACACTTATCATAAGATATCACTTATAGAGGGAATGTAAAAACCGCTACACTTGAACTGAATTACAAAACAGAACAGCGTCACACGTTTACAAAACACACTATGGCTGCTTAACGGGAAAGGTGAGGTCGGGTGAGGGAGAAAACAAGGGTTTCAAATTAGCTCAGATACCGTTCCATAAACCCAATATGTAATAGACAAGACCTACTCCTTGCTCAGTGAACTGGACTCGACACCCCCTATTCACCGCCCAAGAATATACCTGACTAGGAAGAATCTTCAAAGCTATGTATTGATATCTCTCTGTAAATGAGTCAAGTGGGTGTAAAGCAGCATAAACAGAGCAGTGAAAAGCAGCTAAACCCCATTATAAAAATCAATTACTTTTAAAATCCCGTGAAACAAAGACAGTGAAAGAGAGAGAAATTCTTACAAAATTCGTTCAGGGGCTGTGATGCCACCTGGATTGACCATCTCTAGACCCACAGCTGATTGAGACATAAGGGTGGACACTCTTGGGGCTGAGAGGTTTGGTGAGGTTGGGTGAGCAAACGCAGACCCTTTAAAGTAATACTGCGTGGTACCCATCCCATGGGTCCCAAATCTCCAGGTTCAAGGGCATCTTCCTACATCGAAAACATGCATGAGAAACCCAGAAGATGGTACACCGTGTGATCGGGAAAGGTTTCTAAAACGCACCTCATTTCTCATCTCCTTGTGCTCGGGTTCGCCATTCCAGCCGCGTTAGTAGCAATCTCCCTCCGTGGAGAATCAGCACCTTTAACCTCCTGTTCCGTACAGGTTGCAATTTGTCCTGAGGATGAACGGGAAGAGGGGGAACCAATGAGAGACTAGCTCTAGGTGTTGGGACAGGCACAGGTCACTCTATTTTCCCATCAGGAAGAAGAATTAACCACAGGCTCAGCCTGCCGCCCGGAACCAGAATAGGGCCTGAAGCAATCCTGCGCTTTTGCGGCCAGCTCCGAAGAAAGCGAGTTGAAAAATGGAGCTCAGGGGCACTGCAATTCACAAACCTGCAGAGTTAGAAATGATAACTCTCGTCCACAAATATATTGAGGGAAGGCAACGAAGAGGATTTGAAAGCAAGGCAGAATTGCAGGAAACAGATTTCAGGAGGTAGATTCGAATCGCCTTTAAAGCACAGGAAAGGCGGCAAAACCTCGACCATGATGCCCTTGGCCAAAAAGGGCGTATGCGTTTTTTCCTGAATATATTCAGGAAAAAACGCATACGCCCTTTTTGGCCAACCAAGCAACCTGGAAAGGCAAATCAGCGCTACAAAGAAGTCTCGCTTCCCATCGGTCAAAAGGGCCATGCTGAATAAAGTGTCAAAACCAGAAATGCAGGACAGGCCATGGAGAAACGGGAGCCTTGCTACGCTGATGGGCGTGATGTAAATTGCCAACAGCCACTCTGGAGAAGTGTACGGTGTGTCCTGAAACCTCTAAAAAACTCAGCTTAGAGAGCATAGGGCACTTCCACTCATGGGTGTATAAATTGGGAAAAGTAAAAATCAGCAAGACACAGGCACCCCAAAGTTTAGGGCTGCTCTGTTGACAAGAACCTCCACTTCGTTACACCTTAAATATCCCAGGAAAGAAAAAAATGGATAAAGAAGTTGTGGTCCTTATGTACAATGGAATATCACTCAGCCAGGAAATCAACGTCATAAGGCTAGTAGCAGCATGATGAGTGGATTTAGGTACGACGATTCTAAGTGAAATAAGTCAACCAGAAAACGACACTTATCATAAGATATCACTTATAGAGGGAATGTAAAAACCGCTACACTTGAACTGAATTACAAAACAGAACAGAGACACACGTTTACAAAACACACTATGGCTGCTTAACGGGAAAGGAGAGGTCGGGTGAGGCAGAAAACAAGGGTTTCAAATTAGCTCAGATACCGTTCAATAAACCCAATATGTAATAGACAAGACCTACTCCTTGCTCAGTGAACTGGACGCAAAAACCCCCTATTCACCGCCCAAGAATATATCTGACTAGGAAGAATCTTCAAAGCTATGTATTGATATCTCTCTGTAAGTGAGTCAAGTGGGTGTAAAGCAGCATAAAAACAGCAGTGAAAAGCAGCTAAACCCCATTATAAAAATCAATTACTTTTAAAAACCCGTGAAACAAAGACAGTGAAAGAGAGAGAAATTCTTACAATATTCGTTCAGGGGCTGTGATGCCACCTGGATTGACCATCTCTAGACCCACAGCTGATTGAGACATAAGGGTGGACACTCTTGTGGCTGAGAGGTTTGGTCAGGTTGGTTGAGGAAACGCAGGCCCTTTAAAGTAATACTGCGTGGTACCCATCCCATGGGTCCCAAATCTCCAAGTTCAAGGGCATCTTCCTATAACAAAAACATGCATGAGAAACCCAGAAGATGGTACACCGTGTGATCGGGAAAGGTTTCGAAAACGCACCTCATTTCTCATCTCCTTGTGCTCGGGTTGGCCATTACAGCCACTTTACTAGCAATCTCCCTCCTTCGAGAATCAGCACCTTCAACCTCCTGTTCCGTACAGGTTGCAAATTGTCCTGAGGATGAACGGGAAGAGGGGGAACCAGTGAGAGACTAGCTCTAGGTGTTGGGACAGGCACAGGTCACTCTATTTTCCCATCAGGAAGAAGAATTAACCACAGGCTCAGCCTGCCGCCCGGAAGCAGAACAGGGCCTGAAGCAATCCTGTGCTTTTGCGGCCAGCTCCCAAAAAAACGAGTTGAAAAATCGAGCTCAGGGGCACTGCAATTCACAAACCTGCAGAGTTATAAATGATAACTCTCGTCCACAAATATATTGAGGGAAGGCAACGAGGAGGATTTGAAAGCAAGGCAGAATTGCAGGAAACAGATTTCAGGAGGTAGAGTCGAATCGCCTTTAAAGCACAGGAAAAGCGGCAAAACCTCGACCATGATGCCCTTGGCCAAAAAGGGCGTATGCGTTTTTTCCTGAATATATTCAGGAAAAAACGCATACGCCCTTTTTGGCCAACCAAGCAACCTGGAAAGGCAAATCAGCGCTACAAAGAAGTCTCGCTTCCCATCGGTCAAAAGGGCCATGCTGAATAAAGTGTCAAAACCAGAAATGCAGGACAGGCCATGGAGAAACGGGAGCCTTACCACGCTGATGGGCGGGATGTAAATTGCCAACAGCCACTCTGGAGAAGTGTACGGTGTTTCCTGAAACATCTAAAGAACTCAGCATAGAGAGCATAAGGCACTTCCACTCATGGGCGTATAAATTGGGAAAACTAAAAATCAGCAAGACACAGGCACCCCAAAGTTTAGGGCTGCTCTGTTGACAAGAACCTCCACTTCGTTACACCTTAAATATCCCAGGAAAGAGAAAAATGGATAAGGAAGTTGTGGTCCTTATGTACAATGGCATATCACTCAGCCATGAAATTAACGTCATAAGGCTAGTAGCAGCATGATGAGAGGATTTAGGTACGACGATTCTAAGTGAAATAAGTCACACAGAAAAAGACACTTATCATAAGATATCACTTAGAGAGGGAATGTAAAAACCGCTACACTTGAACTGAATTACAAAACAGAACAGCGTCACACGTTTACAAAACACACTATGGCTGCTTAACGGGAAAGGTGAGGTCGGGTGAGGGAGAAAACAAGGGTTTCAAATTAGCTCAGATACCGTTCCATAAACCCAATATGTAATAGACAAGACCTACTCCTTGCTCAGTGAACTGGACTCGACACCCCCTATTCACCGCCCAAGAATATACCTGACTAGGAAGAATCTTCAAAGCTATGTATTGATATCTCTCTGTAAATGAGTCAAGTGGGTGTAAAGCAGCATAAACAGAGCAGTGAAAAGCAGCTAAACCCCATTATAAAAATCAATTACTTTTAAAATCCCGTGAAACAAAGACAGTGAAAGAGAGAGAAATTCTTACAAAATTCGTTCAGGGGCTGTGATGCCACCTGGATTGACCATCTCTAGACCCACAGCTGATTGAGACATAAGGGTGGACACTCTTGGGGCTGAGAGGTTTGGTGAGGTTGGGTGAGCAAACGCAGACCCTTTAAAGTAACACTGCGTGGTACCCATCCCATGGGTCCCAAATCTCCAGGTTCAAGGGCATCTTCCTACATCGAAAACATGCATGAGAAACCCAGAAGATGGTACACCGTGTGATCGGGAAAGGTTTCTAAAACGCACCTCATTTCTCATCTCCTTGTGCTCGGGTTCGCCATTCCAGCCGCGTTAGTAGCAATCTCCCTCCGTGGAGAATCAGCACCTTTAACCTCCTGTTCCGTACAGGTTGCAATTTGTCCTGAGGATGAACGGGAAGAGGGGGAACCAATGAGAGACTAGCTCTAGGTGTTGGGACAGGCACAGGTCACTCTATTTTCCCATCAGGAAGAAGAATTAACCACAGGCTCAGCCTGCCGCCCGGAACCAGAATAGGGCCTGAAGCAATCCTACGCTTTTGTGGCCAGCTCCCAAGAAAACGAGTTGAAAAATGGAGCTCAGGGGCACTGCAATTCACAAACCTGCAGAGTTATAAATGATAACTCTCGTCCACAAATATATTGAGGAAAGGCAACGAAGAGGATTTGAAAGCAAGTCAGAATTGCAGGAAACAGATTTCAGGAGGTAGATTCGAATCGCCTTTAAAGCACAGGAAAAGCGGCAAAACCTCGACCATGATGCCCTTGGCCAAAAAGGGCGTCTGCGTTTTTTCCTGAATATATTCAGGAAAAAACGCAGACGCCCTTTTTGGCCAACCAAGCAACCTGGAAAGGCAAATCAGCGCTACAAAGAAGTCTCGCTTCCCTTCTGTCAAAACGGCCGTGCTGAATAAAGTGTCAAAACCAGAAATGCAGGACAGGCCATGGTGAAACGGGAGCCTTGCTACGCTGATGCGCGGGATGTAAATTGTCAACAGCCACTCTGGAGAAGTGTACGGTGTGTCCTGAAACATCTAAAAAACTCAGCTTAGAGAGCATAGGGCACTTCCACTCATGGGCGTATAAATTGGGAAAACTAAAAATCAGCAAGACACAGGCACCCCAAAGTTTAGGGCTGCTCTGTTGACAAGAACCTCCACTTCGTTACACCTTAAATATCCCAGGAAAGAGAAACATGGATAAGGAAGTTGTGGTCCTTATGTACAATGGCATATCACTCAGCCATGAAATTAACGTCATAAGGCTAGTAGCAGCATGATGAGAGGATTTAGGTACGACGATTCTAAGTGAAATAAGTCACACAGAAAAAGACACTTATCATAAGATATCACTTAGAGAGGGAATGCAAAAACCGCTACACTTGAACGGAATTACAAAACAGAACAGCGTCACACGTTTAGAAGACACACTATGGCTGCTTAACGGGAAAGGTGAGGTGGGTGATGCATAAAACAAGGGTTTCAAATTAGCTCAGATACCGTTCCATAAACCCAATATGTAATAGACAAGACCTACTCCTTGCTCAGTGAACTGGACTCAACACCCCCTGTTCACCGCCCAAGAATATATCTGACTAGTAAGAATCTTAACACCAATGTATTGATATCCCTCTGTAAGTGAGTCAAGTGGGTGTAAAGCGGCATAAACACAGCAGTGAAAGGCAGCTAAACCCCATTATAAAAATCAATTACTTTTAAAAACCCGTGAAACAAAGACAGTGAAAGAGAGAGAAATTCTTACAAAATTCGTTCAGGGGCTGTGATGCCACCTGGATTGACCATCTCTAGACCCACAGCTGATTGAGACATAAGGGTGGACACTCTTGGGGCTGAGAGGTTTGGTGAGGTTGGGTGAGCAAACGCAGACCCTTTAAAGTAATACTGCATGGTACCCATCCCATGGGTCCCAAATCTCCAGGTTCAAGGGCATCTTCCTACATCGAAAACATGCATGAGAAACCCAGAAGATGGTACACCATGTGATCGGGAAAGGTTTCTAAAACGCACCTCATTTCTCATCTCCTTGTGCTCGGGTTCGCCATTCCAGCCACGTTAGTAGCAATCTCCCTCCGTGGAGAATCAGCACCTTTAACCTCCTGTTCCGTACAGGTTGCAATTTGTCCTGAGGATGAACGGGAAGAGGGGGAACCAATGAGAGACTAGCTCTAGGTGTTGGGACAGGCACAGGTCACTCTATTTTCCCATCAGGAAGAAGAATTAACCACAGGCTCAGCCTGCCGCCCGGAACCAGAATAGGGCCTGAAGCAATCCTGCGCTTTTGCGGCCAGCTCCGAAGAAAGCGAGTTGAAAAATGGAGCTCAGGGGCACTGCAATTCACAAACCTGCAGAGTTAGAAATGATAACTCTCGTCCACAAATATATTGAGGGAAGGCAACGAAGAGGATTTGAAAGCAAGGCAGAATTGCAGGAAACAGATTTCAGGAGGTAGATTCGAATCGCCTTTAAAGCACAGGAAAGGCGGCAAAACCTCGACCATGATGCCCTTGGCCAAAAAGGGCGTATGCGTTTTTTCCTGAATATATTCAGGAAAAAACGCATACGCCCTTTTTGGCCAACCAAGCAACCTGGAAAGGCAAATCAGCGCTACAAAGAAGTCTCGCTTCCCATCGGTCAAAAGGGCCATGCTGAATAAAGTGTCAAAACCAGAAATGCAGGACAGGCCATGGAGAAACGGGAGCCTTGCTACGCTGATGGGCGCGATGTAAATTGCCAACAGCCACTCTGGAGAAGTGTACGGTGTGTCCTGAAACCTCTAAAAAACTCAGCTTAGAGAGCATAGGGCACTTCCACTCATGGGTGTATAAATTGGGACAAGTAAAAATCAGCAAGACACAGGCACCCCAAAGTTTAGGGCTGCTCTGTTGACAAGAACCTCCACTTCGTTACACCTTAAATATCCCAGGAAAGAAAAAAATGGATAAAGAAGTTGTGGTCCTTATGTACAATGGAATATCACTCAGCCAGGAAATCAACGTCATAAGGCTAGTAGCAGCATGATGAGTGGATTTAGGTACGACGATTCTAAGTGAAATAAGTCAATCAGAAAACGACACTTATCATAAGATATCACTTAGAGAGGGAATGTAAAAACCGCTACACTTGAACTGAATTACAAAACAGAACAGAGACACACGTTTACAAAACACACTATGGCTGCTTAACGGGAAAGGTGAGGTCGGGAGAGGCAGAAAACAAGGGTTTCAAATTAGCTCAGATACCGTTCAATAAACCCAATATGTAATAGACAAGACCTACTCCTTGCTCAGTGAACTGGACGCAAAAACCCCCTATTCACCGCCCAAGAATATATCTGACTAGGAAGAATCTTCAAAGCTATGTATTGATATCTCTCTGTAAGTGAGTCAAGTGGGTGTAAAGCAGCATAAAAACAGCAGTGAAAAGCAGCTAAACCCCATTATAAAAATCAATTACTTTTAAAAACCCGTGAAACAAAGACAGTGAAAGAGAGAGAAATTCTTACAATATTCGTTCAGGGGCTGTGATGCCACCTGGATTGACCATCTCTAGACCCACAGCTGATTGAGACATAAGGGTGGACACTCTTGGGGCTGAGAGGTTTGGTCAGGTTGGTTGAGGAAACGCAGGCCCTTTAAAGTAATACTGCGTGGTACCCATCCCATGGGTCCCAAATCTCCAAGTTCAAGGGCATCTTCCTATAACAAAAACATGCATGAGAAACCCAGAAGATGGTACACCGTGTGATTGGGAAAGGTTTCGAAAACGCACCTCATTTCTCATCTCCTTGTGCTCGGGTTGGCCATTACAGCCGCTTTACTAGCAATCTCCCTCCTTCGAGAATCAGCACCTTCAACCTCCTGTTCCGCACAGGTTGCAAATTGTCCTGAGGATGAACGGGAAGAGGGGGAACCAGTGAGAGACTAGCTCTAGGTGTTGGGACAGGCACAGGTCACTCTATTTTCCCATCAGGAAGAAGAATTAACCACAGGCTCAGCCTGCCGCCCGGAAGCAGAACAGGGCCTGAAGCAATCCTGTGCTTTTGCGGCCAGCTCCCAAAAAAACGAGTTGAAAAATCGAGCTCAGGGGCACTGCAATTCACAAACCTGCAGAGTTAGAAATGATAACTCTCGTCCACAAATATATTGAGGGAAGGCAACGAGGAGGATTTGAAAGCAAGGCAGAGTTGCAGGAAACAGAATTCAGGAGGTAGAGTCGAATCGCCTTTAAAGCACAGGAAAAGCGGCAAAACCTCGACCATGATGCCCATGGCCGAAAAGGGCGTATGCGTTTTTTCCTGAATATATTCAGGAAAAAACGCATACGCCCTTTTTGGCCAACCAAGCAACCTGGAAAGGCAAATCAGCGCTACAGAGAAGTCTCGCTTCCCATCGGTCAAAAGGGCCATGCTGAATAAAGTGTCAAAACCAGAAATGCAGGACAGGCCATGGAGAAACGGGAGCCTTACTACGCTGATGGGCGGGATGTAAATTGCCAACAGCCACTCTGGAGAAGTGTACGGTGTTTCCTGAAACATCTAAAGAACTCAGCATAGAGAGCATAAGGCACTTCCACTCATGGGCGTATAAATTGGGAAAACTAAAAATCAGCAAGACACAGGCACCCCAAAGTTTAGGGCTGCTCTGTTGACAAGAACCTCCACTTCGTTACACCTTAAATATCCCAGGAAAGAGAAAAATGGATAAGGAAGTTGTGGTCCTTATGTACAATGGCATATCACTCAGCCATGAAATTAACGTCATAAGGCTAGTAGCAGCATGATGAGAGGATTTAGGTACGACGATTCTAAGTGAAATAAGTCACACAGAAAAAGACACTTATCATAAGATATCACTTAGAGAGGGAATGTAAAAACCGCTACACTTGAACTGAATTACAAAACAGAACAGCGTCACACGTTTACAAAACACACTATGGCTGCTTAACGGGAAAGGTGAGGTCGGGTGAGGGAGAAAACAAGGGTTTCAAATTAGCTCAGATACCGTTCCATAAACCCAATATGTAATAGACAAGACCTACTCCTTGCTCAGTGAACTGGACTCGACACCCCCTATTCACCGCCCAAGAATATACCTGACTAGGAAGAATCTTCAAAGCTATGTATTGATATCTCTCTGTAAATGAGTCAAGTGGGTGTAAAGCAGCATAAACAGAGCAGTGAAAAGCAGCTAAACCCCATTATAAAAATCAATTACTTTTAAAATCCCGTGAAACAAAGACAGTGAAAGAGAGAGAAATTCTTACAAAATTCGTTCAGGGGCTGTGATGCCACCTGGATTGACCATCTCTAGACCCACAGCTGATTGAGACATAAGGGTGGACACTCTTGGGGCTGAGAGGTTTGGTGAGGTTGGGTGAGCAAACGCAGACCCTTTAAAGTAACACTGCGTGGTACCCATCCCATGGGTCCCAAATCTCCAGGTTCAAGGGCATCTTCCTACATCGAAAACATGCATGAGAAACCCAGAAGATGGTACACCGTGTGATCGGGAAAGGTTTCTAAAACGCACCTCATTTCTCATCTCCTTGTGCTCGGGTTCGCCATTCCAGCCGCGTTAGTAGCAATCTCCCTCCGTGGAGAATCAGCACCTTTAACCTCCTGTTCCGTACAGGTTGCAATTTGTCCTGAGGATGAACGGGAAGAGGGGGAACCAATGAGAGACTAGCTCTAGGTGTTGGGACAGGCACAGGTCACTCTATTTTCCCATCAGGAAGAAGAATTAACCACAGGCTCAGCCTGCCGCCCGGAACCAGAATAGGGCCTGAAGCAATCCTGCGCTTTTGCGGCCAGCTCCGAAGAAAGCGAGTTGAAAAATGGAGCTCAGGGGCACTGCAATTCACAAACCTGCAGAGTTAGAAATGATAACTCTCGTCCACAAATATATTGAGGGAAGGCAACGAAGAGGATTTGAAAGCAAGGCAGAATTGCAGGAAACAGATTTCAGGAGGTAGATTCGAATCGCCTTTAAAGCACAGGAAAGGCGGCAAAACCTCGACCATGATGCCCTTGGCCAAAAAGGGCGTATGCGTTTTTTCCTGAATATATTCAGGAAAAAACGCATACGCCCTTTTTGGCCAACCAAGCAACCTGGAAAGGCAAATCAGCGCTACAAAGAAGTCTCGCTTCCCATCGGTCAAAAGGGCCATGCTGAATAAAGTGTCAAAACCAGAAATGCAGGACAGGCCATGGAGAAACGGGAGCCTTGCTACGCTGATGGGCGTGATGTAAATTGCCAACAGCCACTCTGGAGAAGTGTACGGTGTGTCCTGAAACCTCTAAAAAACTCAGCTTAGAGAGCATAGGGCACTTCCACTCATGGGTGTATAAATTGGGAAAAGTAAAAATCAGCAAGACACAGGCACCCCAAAGTTTAGGGCTGCTCTGTTGACAAGAACCTCCACTTCGTTACACCTTAAATATCCCAGGAAAGAAAAAAATGGATAAAGAAGTTGTGGTCCTTATGTACAATGGAATATCACTCAGCCAGGAAATCAACGTCATAAGGCTAGTAGCAGCATGATGAGTGGATTTAGGTACGACGATTCTAAGTGAAATAAGTCAACCAGAAAACGACACTTATCATAAGATATCACTTATAGAGGGAATGTAAAAACTGCTACACTTGAACTGAATTACAAAACAGAACAGAGACACACGTTTACAAAACACACTATGGCTGCTTAACGGGAAAGGTGAGGTCGGGTGAGGCAGAAAACAAGGGTTTCAAATTAGCTCAGATACCGTTCAATAAGCCCAATATGTAATAGACAAGACCTACTCCTTGCTCAGTGAACTGGACGCAAAAACCCCCTATTCACCGCCCAAGAATATATCTGACTAGGAAGAATCTTCAAAGCTATGTATTGATATCTCTCTGTAAGTGAGTCAAGTGGGTGTAAAGCAGCATAAAAACAGCAGTGAAAAGCAGCTAAACCCCATTATAAAAATCAATTACTTTTAAAAACCCGTGAAACAAAGACAGTGAAAGAGAGAGAAATTCTTACAATATTCGTTCAGGGGCTGTGATGCCACCTGGATTGACCATCTCTAGACCCACAGCTGATTGAGACATAAGGGTGGACACTCTTGTGGCTGAGAGGTTTGGTCAGGTTGGTTGAGGAAACGCAGGCCCTTTAAAGTAATACTGCGTGGTACCCATCCCATGGGTCCCAAATCTCCAAGTTCAAGGGCATCTTCCTATAACAAAAACATGCATGAGAAACCCAGAAGATGGTACACCGTGTGATCGGGAAAGGTTTCGAAAACACACCTCATTTCTCATCTCCTTGTGCTCGGGTTGGCCATTACAGCCGCTTTACTAGCAATCTCCCTCCTTCGAGAATCAGCACCTTCAACCTCCTGTTCCGTACAGGTTGCAAATTGTCCTGAGGATGAACGGGAAGAGGGGGAACCAGTGAGAGACTAGCTCTAGGTGTTGGGACAGGCACAGGTCACTCTATTTTCCCATCAGGAAGAAGAATTAACCACAGGCTCAGCCTGCCGCCCGGAAGCAGAACAGGGCCTGAAGCAATCCTGTGCTTTTGCGGCCAGCTCCCAAAAAAACGAGTTGAAAAATGGAGCTCAGGGGCACTGCAATTCACAAACCTGCAGAGTTATAAATGATAACTCTCGTCCACAAATATATTGAGGGAAGGCAACGAGGAGGATTTGAAAGCAAGGCAGAATTGCAGGAAACAGATTTCAGGAGGTAGAGTCGAATCGCCTTTAAAGCACAGGAAAAGCGGCAAAACCTCGACCATGATGCCCTTGGCCAAAAAGGGCGTATGCGTTTTTTCCTGAATATATTCAGGAAAAAACGCATACGCCCTTTTTGGCCAACCAAGCAACCTGGAAAGGCAAATCAGCGCTACAAAGAAGTCTCGCTTCCCATCGGTCAAAAGGGCCATGCTGAATAAAGTGTCAAAACCAGAAATGCAGGACAGGCCATGGAGAAACGGGAGCCTTACTACGCTGATGGGCGGGATGTAAATTGCCAACAGCCACTCTGGAGAAGTGTACGGTGTTTCCTGAAACATCTAAAGAACTCAGCATAGAGAGCATAAGGCACTTCCACTCATGGGCGTATAAATTGGGAAAACTAAAAATCAGCAAGACACAGGCACCCCAAAGTTTAGGGCTGCTCTGTTGACAAGAACCTCCACTTCGTTACACCTTAAATATCCCAGGAAAGAGAAAAATGGATAAGGCAGTTGTGGTCCTTATGTACAATGGCATATCACTCAGCCATGAAATTAACGTCATAAGGCTAGTAGCAGCATGATGAGAGGATTTAGGTACGACGATTCTAAGTGAAATAAGTCACACAGAAAAAGACACTTATCATAAGATATCACTTAGAGAGGGAATGTAAAAACCGCTACACTTGAACTGAATTACAAAACAGAACAGCGTCACACGTTTACAAAACACACTATGGCTGCTTAACGGGAAAGGTGAGGTCGGGTGAGGGAGAAAACAAGGGTTTCAAATTAGCTCAGATACCGTTCCATAAACCCAATATGTAATAGACAAGACCTACTCCTTGCTCAGTGAACTGGACTCGACACCCCCTATTCACCGCCCAAGAATATACCTGACTAGGAAGAATCTTCAAAGCTATGTATTGATATCTCTCTGTAAATGAGTCAAGTGGGTGTAAAGCAGCATAAACAGAGCAGTGAAAAGCAGCTAAACCCCATTATAAAAATCAATTACTTTTAAAATCCCGTGAAACAAAGACAGTGAAAGAGAGAGAAATTCTTACAAAATTCGTTCAGGGGCTGTGATGCCACCTGGATTGACCATCTCTAGACCCACAGCTGATTGAGACATAAGGGTGGACACTCTTGGGGCTGAGAGGTTTGGTGAGGTTGGGTGAGCAAACGCAGACCCTTTAAAGTAACACTGCGTGGTACCCATCCCATGGGTCCCAAATCTCCAGGTTCAAGGGCATCTTCCTACATCGAAAACATGCATGAGAAACCCAGAAGATGGTACACCGTGTGATCGGGAAAGGTTTCTAAAACGCACCTCATTTCTCATCGCCTTGTGCTCGGGTTCGCCATTCCAGCCGCGTTAGTAGCAATCTCCCTCCGTGGAGAATCAGCACCTTTAACCTCCTGTTCCGTACAGGTTGCAATTTGTCCTGAGGATGAACGGGAAGAGGGGGAACCAATGAGAGACTAGCTCTTGGTGTTGGGACAGGCACAGGTCACTCTATTTTCCCATCAGGAAGAAGAATTAACCACAGGCTCAGCCTACCGCCCGGAACCAGAATAGGGCCTGAAGCAATCCTGCGCTTTTGCGGCCAGCTCCGAAGAAAGCGAGTTGAAAAATGGAGCTCAGGGGCACTGCAATTCACAAACCTGCAGAGTTAGAAATGATAACTCTCGTCCACAAATATATTGAGGGAAGGCAATGAAGAGGATTTGAAAGCAAGGCAGAATTGCAGGAAACAGATTTCAGGAGGTAGATTCGAATCGCCTTTAAAGCACAGGAAAGGCGGCAAAACCTCGACCATGATGCCCTTGGCCAAAAAGGGCGTATGCGTTTTTTCCTGAATATATTCAGGAAAAAACGCATACGCCCTTTTTGGCCAACCAAGCAACCTGGAAAGGCAAATCAGCGCTACAAAGAAGTCTCGCTTCCCATCGGTCAAAAGGGCCATGCTGAATAAAGTGTCAAAACCAGAAATGCAGGACAGGCCATGGAGAAACGGGAGCCTTGCTACGCTGATGGGCGTGATGTAAATTGCCAACAGCCACTCTGGAGAAGTGTACGGTGTGTCCTGAAACCTCTAAAAAACTCAGCTTAGAGAGCATAGGGCACTTCCACTCATGGGCATATAAATTGGGAAAAGTAAAAATCAGCAAGACACAGGCACCCCAAAGTTTAGGGCTGCTCTGTTGACAAGAACCTCCACTTCGTTACACCTTAAATATCCCAGGAAAGAAAAAAATGGATAAAGAAGTTGTGGTCCTTATGTACAATGGAATATCACTCAGCCAGGAAATCAACGTCATAAGGCTAGTAGCAGCATGATGAGTGGATTTAGGTACGACGATTCTAAGTGAAATAAGTCAACCAGAAAACGACATCATAAGATATCACTTATAGAGGGAATGTAAAAACCGCTACACTTGAACTGAATTACAAAACAGAACAGAGACACACGTTTACAAAACACACTATGGCTGCTTAACGGGAAAGGTGAGGTCGGGTGAGGCAGAAAACAAGGGTTTCAAATTAGCTCAGATACCGTTCAATAAACCCAATAT
The DNA here is from genome assembly GCF_965194805.1 of Balaenoptera borealis. Classification (NCBI taxonomy): domain Eukaryota; kingdom Metazoa; phylum Chordata; class Mammalia; order Artiodactyla; family Balaenopteridae; genus Balaenoptera; species Balaenoptera borealis. The sequence goes on along the minus strand of NC_138863.1, from coordinate 109,785,049 downwards.
GTAATAGACAAGACCTACTCCTTGCTCAGTGAACTGGACTCGACACCCCCTATTCACCGCCCAAGAATATACCTGACTAGGAAGAATCTTCAAAGCTATGTATTGATATCTCTCTGTAAATGAGTCAAGTGGGTGTAAAGCAGCATAAACAGAGCAGTGAAAAGCAGCAAAACCCCATTATAAAAATCAATTACTTTTAAAATCCCGTGAAACAAAGACAGTGAAAGAGAGAGAAATTCTTACAAAATTCGTTCAGGGGCTGTGATGCCACCTGGATTGACCATCTCTAGACCCACAGCTGATTGAGACATAAGGGTGGACACTCTTGGGGCTGAGAGGTTTGGTGAGGTTGGGTGAGCAAACGCACACCCTTTAAAGTAATACTGCATGGTACCCATCCCATGGGTCCCAAATCTCCAGGTTCAAGGGCATCTTCCTACATCGAAAACATGCATGAGAAACCCAGAAGATGGTACACCGTGTGATCGGGAAAGGTTTCTAAAACGCACCTCATTTCTCATCTCCTTGTGCTCGGGTTCGCCATTCCAGCCACGTTAGTAGCAATCTCCCTCCGTGGAGAATCAGCACCTTTAACCTCCTGTTCCGTACAGGTTGCAATTTGTCCTGAGGATGAACGGGAAGAGGGGGAACCAATGAGAGACTAGCTCTAGGTGTTGGGACAGGCACAGGTCACTCTATTTTCCCATCAGGAAGAAGAATTAACCACAGGCTCAGCCTGCCGCCCGGAACCACAATAGGGCCTGAAGCAATCCTGCGCTTTTGCGGCCAGCTCCGAAGAAAGCGAGTTGAAAAATGGAGCTCAGGGGCACTGCAATTCACAAACCTGCAGAGTTAGAAATGATAACTCTCGTCCACAAATATATTGAGGGAAGGCAACGAAGAGGATTTGAAAGCAAGGCAGAATTGCAGGAAACAGATTTCAGGAGGTAGATTCGAATCGCCTTTAAAGCACAGGAAAAGCGGCAAAACCTCGACCATGATGCCCTTGGCCAAAAAGGGCGTATGCGTTTTTTCCTGAATATATTCAGGAAAAAACGCATACGCCCTTTTTGGCCAACCAAGCAACCTGGAAAGGCAAATCAGCGCTACAAAGAAGTCTCGCTTCCCATCGGTCAAAAGGGCCATGCTGAATAAAGTGTCAAAACCAGAAATGCAGGACAGGCCATGGAGAAACGGGAGCCTTGCTACGCTGATGGGCGTGATGTAAATTGCCAACAGCCACTCTGGAGAAGTGTACGGTGTGTCCTGAAACCTCTAAAAAACTCAGCTTAGAGAGCATAGGGCACTTCCACTCATGGGTGTATAAATTGGGACAAGTAAAAATCAGCAAGACACAGGCACCCCAAAGTTTAGGGCTGCTCTGTTGACAAGAACCTCCACTTCGTTACACCTTAAATATCCCAGGAAAGAAAAAAATGGATAAAGAAGTTGTGGTCCTTATGTACAATGGAATATCACTCAGCCAGGAAATCAACGTCATAAGGCTAGTAGCAGCATGATGAGTGGATTTAGGTACGACGATTCTAAGTGAAATAAGTCAACCAGAAAACGACACTTATCATAAGATATCACTTATAGAGGGAATGTAAAAACCGCTACACTTGAACTGAATTACAAAACAGAACAGAGACACACGTTTACAAAACACACTATGGCTGCTTAACGGGAAAGGTGAGGTCGGGTGAGGCAGAAAACAAGGGTTTCAAATTAGCTCAGATACCGTTCAATAAGCCCAATATGTAATAGACAAGACCTACTCCTTGCTCAGTGAACTGGACGCAAAAACCCCCTATTCACCGCCCAAGAATATATCTGACTAGGAAGAATCTTCAAAGCTATGTATTGATATCTCTCTGTAAGTGAGTCAAGTGGGTGTAAAGCAGCATAAAAACAGCAGTGAAAAGCAGCTAAACCCCATTATAAAAATCAATTACTTTTAAAAACCCGTGAAACAAAGACAGTGAAAGAGAGAGAAATTCTTACAATATTCGTTCAGGGGCTGTGATGCCACCTGGATTGACCATCTCTAGACCCACAGCTGATTGAGACATAAGGGTGGACACTCTTGTGGCTGAGAGGTTTGGTCAGGTTGGTTGAGGAAACGCAGGCCCTTTAAAGTAATACTGCGTGGTACCCATCCCATGGGTCGCAAATCTCCAAGTTCAAGGGCATCTTCCTATAACAAAAACATGCATGAGAAACCCAGAAGATGGTACACCGTGTGATCGGGAAAGGTTTCGAAAACGCACCTCATTTCTCATCTCCTTGTGCTCGGGTTGGCCATTACAGCCGCTTTACTAGCAATCTCCCTCCTTCGAGAATCAGCACCTTCAACCTCCTGTTCCGTACAGGTTGCAAATTGTCCTGAGGATGAACGGGAAGAGGGGGAACCAGTGAGAGACTAGCTCTAGGTGTTGGGACAGGCACAGGTCACTCTATTTTCCCATCAGGAAGAAGAATTAACCACAGGCTCAGCCTGCCGCCCGGAAGCAGAACAGGGCCTGAAGCAATCCTGTGCTTTTGCGGCCAGCTCCCAAAAAAACGAGTTGAAAAATCGAGCTCAGGGGCACTGCAATTCACAAACCTGCAGAGTTAGAAATGATAACTCTCGTCCACAAATATATTGAGGGAAGGCAACGAAGAGGATTTGAAAGCAAGGCAGAATTGCAGGAAACAGATTTCAGGAGGTAGATTCGAATCGCCTTTAAAGCACAGGAAAGGCGGCAAAACCTCGACCATGATGCCCTTGGCCAAAAAGGGCGTATGCGTTTTTTCCTGAATATATTCAGGAAAAAACGCATACGCCCTTTTTGGCCAACCAAGCAACCTGGAAAGTCAAATCAGCGCTACAAAGAAGTCTCGCTTCCCATCGGTCAAAAGGGCCATGCTGAATAAAGTGTCAAAACCAGAAATGCAGGACAGGCCATGGAGAAACGGGAGCCTTGCTACGCTGATGGGCGTGATGTAAATTGCCAACAGCCACTCTGGAGAAGTGTACGGTGTTTCCTGAAACATCTAAAGAACTCAGCATAGAGAGCATAAGGCACTTCCACTCATGGGCGTATAAATTGGGAAAACTAAAAATCAGCAAGACACAGGCACCCCAAAGTTTAGGGCTGCTCTGTTGACAAGAACCTCCACTTCGTTACACCTTAAATATCCCAGGAAAGAGAAAAATGGATAAGGAAGTTGTGGTCCTTATGTACAATGGCATATCACTCAGCCATGAAATTAACGTCATAAGGCTAGTAGCAGCATGATGAGAGGATTTAGGTACGATGATTCTAAGTGAAATAAGTCACACAGAAAAAGACACTTATCATAAGATATCACTTAGAGAGGGAATGTAAAAACCGCTACACTTGAACTGAATTACAAAACAGAACAGCGTCACACGTTTACAAAACACACTATGGCTGCTTAACGGGAAAGGTGAGGTCGGGTGAGGGAGAAAACAAGGGTTTCAAATTAGCTCAGATACCGTTCCATAAACCCAATATGTAATAGACAAGACCTACTCCTTGCTCAGTGAACTGGACTCGACACCCCCTATTCACCGCCCAAGAATATACCTGACTAGGAAGAATCTTCAAAGCTATGTATTGATATCTCTCTGTAAATGAGTCAAGTGGGTGTAAAGCAGCATAAACAGAGCAGTGAAAAGCAGCTAAACCCCATTATAAAAATCAATTACTTTTAAAATCCCGTGAAACAAAGACAGTGAAAGAGAGAGAAATTCTTACAAAATTCGTTCAGGGGCTGTGATGCCACCTGGATTGACCATCTCTAGACCCACAGCTGATTGAGACATAAGGGTGGACACTCTTGGGGCTGAGAGGTTTGGTGAGGTTGGGTGAGCAAACGCAGACCCTTTAAAGTAACACTGCGTGGTACCCATCCCATGGGTCCCAAATCTCCAGGTTCAAGGGCATCTTCCTACATCGAAAACATGCATGAGAAACCCAGAAGATGGTACACCGTGTGATCGGGAAAGGTTTCTAAAACGCACCTCATTTCTCATCTCCTTGTGCTCGGGTTCGCCATTCCAGCCGCGTTAGTAGCAATCTCCCTCCGTGGAGAATCAGCACCTTTAACCTCCTGTTCCGTACAGGTTGCAATTTGTCCTGAGGATGAACGGGAAGAGGGGGAACCAATGAGAGACTAGCTCTAGGTGTTGGGACAGGCACAGGTCACTCTATTTTCCCATCAGGAAGAAGAATTAACCACAGGCTCAGCCTGCCGCCCGGAACCAGAATAGGGCCTGAAGCAATCCTGCGCTTTTGCGGCCAGCTCCGAAGAAAGCGAGTTGAAAAATGGAGCTCAGGGGCACTGCAATTCACAAACCTGCAGAGTTAGAAATGATAACTCTCGTCCACAAATATATTGAGGGAAGGCAACGAAGAGGATTTGAAAGCAAGGCAGAATTGCAGGAAACAGATTTCAGGAGGTAGATTCGAATCGCCTTTAAAGCACAGGAAAGGCGGCAAAACCTCGACCATGATGCCCTTGGCCAAAAAGGGCGTATGCGTTTTTTCCTGAATATATTCAGGAAAAAACGCATACGCCCTTTTTGGCCAACCAAGCAACCTGGAAAGGCAAATCAGCGCTACAAAGAAGTCTCGCTTCCCATCGGTCAAAAGGGCCATGCTGAATAAAGTGTCAAAACCAGAAATGCAGGACAGGCCATGGAGAAACGGGAGCCTTGCTACGCTGATGGGCGTGATGTAAATTGCCAACAGCCACTCTGGAGAAGTGTACGGTGTGTCCTGAAACCTCTAAAAAACTCAGCTTAGAGAGCATAGGGCACTTCCACTCATGGGCGTATAAATTGGGAAAAGTAAAAATCAGCAAGACACAGGCACCCCAAAGTTTAGGGCTGCTCTGTTGACAAGAACCTCCACTTCGTTACACCTTAAATATCCCAGGAAAGAGAAAAATGGATAAGGAAGTTGTGGTCCTTATGTACAATGGCATATCACTCAGCCATGAAATTAACGTCATAAGGCTAGTAGCAGCATGATGAGAGGATTTAGGTACGACGATTCTAAGTGAAATAAGTCACACAGAAAAAGACACTTATCATAAGATATCACTTAGAGAGGGAATGTAAAAACCGCTACACTTGAACTGAATTACAAAACAGAACAGCGTCACACGTTTACAAAACACACTATGGCTGCTTAACGGGAAAGGTGAGGTCGGGTGAGGGAGAAAACAAGGGTTTCAAATTAGCTCAGATACCGTTCCATAAACCCAATATGTAATAGACAAGACCTACTCCTTGCTCAGTGAACTGGACTCGACACCCCCTATTCACCGCCCAAGAATATACCTGACTAGGAAGAATCTTCAAAGCTATGTATTGATATCTCTCTGTAAATGAGTCAAGTGGGTGTAAAGCAGCATAAACAGAGCAGTGAAAAGCAGCTAAACCCCATTATAAAAATCAATTACTTTTAAAATCCCGTGAAACAAAGACAGTGAAAGAGAGAGAAATTCTTACAAAATTCGTTCAGGGGCTGTGATGCCACCTGGATTGACCATCTCTAGACCCACAGCTGATTGAGACATAAGGGTGGACACTCTTGGGGCTGAGAGGTTTGGTGAGGTTGGGTGAGCAAACGCAGACCCTTTAAAGTAATACTGCGTGGTACCCATCCCATGGGTCCCAAATCTCCAGGTTCAAGGGCATCTTCCTACATCGAAAACATGCATGAGAAACCCAGAAGATGGTACACCGTGTGATCGGGAAAGGTTTCTAAAACGCACCTCATTTCTCATCTCCTTGTGCTCGGGTTCGCCATTCCAGCCGCGTTAGTAGCAATCTCCCTCCGTGGAGAATCAGCACCTTTAACCTCCTGTTCCGTACAGGTTGCAATTTGTCCTGAGGATGAACGGGAAGAGGGGGAACCAATGAGAGACTAGCTCTAGGTGTTGGGACAGGCACAGGTCACTCTATTTTCCCATCAGGAAGAAGAATTAACCACAGGCTCAGCCTGCCGCCCGGAAGCAGAACAGGGCCTGAAGCAATCCTGTGCTTTTGCGGCCAGCTCCCAAAAAAACGAGTTGAAAAATCGAGCTCAGGGGCACTGCAATTCACAAACCTGCAGAGTTATAAATGATAACTCTCGTCCACAAATATATTGAGGGAAGGCAACGAGGAGGATTTGAAAGCAAGGCAGAATTGCAGGAAACAGATTTCAGGAGGTAGAGTCGAATCGCCTTTAAAGCACAGGAAAAGCGGCAAAACCTCGACCATGATGCCCTTGGCCAAAAAGGGCGTATGCGTTTTTTCCTGAATATATTCAGGAAAAAACGCATACGCCCTTTTTGGCCAACCAAGCAACCTGGAAAGGCAAATCAGCGCTACAAAGAAGTCTCGCTTCCCATCGGTCAAAAGGGCCATGCTGAATAAAGTGTCAAAACCAGAAATGCAGGACAGGCCATGGAGAAACGGGAGCCTTACTACGCTGATGGGCGGGATGTAAATTGCCAACAGCCACTCTGGAGAAGTGTACGGTGTGTCCTGAAACATCTAAAGAACTCAGCATAGAGAGCATAAGGCACTTCCACTCATGGGCGTATAAATTGGGAAAACTAAAAATCAGCAAGACACAGGCACCCCAAAGTTTAGGGCTGCTCTGTTGACAAGAACCTCCACTTCGTTACACCTTAAATATCCCAGGAAAGAGAAAAATGGATAAGGAAGTTGTGGTCCTTATGTACAATGGCATATCACTCAGCCATGAAATTAACGTCATAAGGCTAGTAGCAGCATGATGAGAGGATTTAGGTACGACGATTCTAAGTGAAATAAGTCACACAGAAAAAGACACTTATCATAAGATATCACTTAGAGAGGGAATGTAAAAACCGCTACACTTGAACTGAATTACAAAACAGAACAGCGTCACACGTTTACAAAACACACTATGGCTGCTTAACGGGAAAGGTGAGGTCGGGTGAGGGAGAAAACAAGGGTTTCAAATTAGCTCAGATACCGTTCCATAAATCCAATATGTAATAGACAAGACCTACTCCTTGCTCAGTGAACTGGACTCGACACCCCCTATTCACCGCCCAAGAATATACCTGACTAGGAAGAATCTTCAAAGCTATGTATTGATATCTCTCTGTAAATGAGTCAAGTGGGTGTAAAGCAGCATAAACAGAGCAGTGAAAAGCAGCTAAACCCCATTATAAAAATCAATTACTTTTAAAATCCCGTGAAACAAAGACAGTGAAAGAGAGAGAAATTCTTACAAAATTCGTTCAGGGGCTGTGATGCCACCTGGATTGACCATCTCTAGACCCACAGCTGATTGAGACATAAGGGTGGACACTCTTGGGGCTGAGAGGTTTGGTGAGGTTGGGTGAGCAAACGCAGACCCTTTAAAGTAACACTGCGTGGTACCCATCCCATGGGTCCCAAATCTCCAGGTTCAAGGGCATCTTCCTACATCGAAAACATGCATGAGAAACCCAGAAGATGGTACACCGTGTGATCGGGAAAGGTTTCTAAAACGCACCTCATTTCTCATCTCCTTGTGCTCGGGTTCGCCATTCCAGCCGCGTTAGTAGCAATCTCCCTCCGTGGAGAATCAGCACCTTTAACCTCCTGTTCCGTACAGGTTGCAATTTGTCCTGAGGATGAACGGGAAGAGGGGGAACCAATGAGAGACTAGCTCTAGGTGTTGGGACAGGCACAGGTCACTCTATTTTCCCATCAGGAAGAAGAATTAACCACAGGCTCAGCCTGCCGCCCGGAACCAGAATAGGGCCTGAAGCAATCCTGCGCTTTTGCGGCCAGCTCCGAAGAAAGCGAGTTGAAAAATGGAGCTCAGGGGCACTGCAATTCACAAACCTGCAGAGTTAGAAATGATAACTCTCGTCCACAAATATATTGAGGGAAGGCAACGAAGAGGATTTGAAAGCAAGGCAGAATTGCAGGAAACAGATTTCAGGAGGTAGATTCGAATCGCCTTTAAAGCACAGGAAAGGCGGCAAAACCTCGACCATGATGCCCTTGGCCAAAAAGGGCGTATGCGTTTTTTCCTGAATATATTCAGGAAAAAACGCATACGCCCTTTTTGGCCAACCAAGCAACCTGGAAAGGCAAATCAGCGCTACAAAGAAGTCTCGCTTCCCATCGGTCAAAAGGGCCATGCTGAATAAAGTGTCAAAACCAGAAATGCAGGACAGGCCATGGAGAAACGGGAGCCTTGCTACGCTGATGGGCGTGATGTAAATTGCCAACAGCCACTCTGGAGAAGTGTACGGTGTGTCCTGAAACCTCTAAAAAACTCAGCTTAGAGAGCATAGGGCACTTCCACTCATGGGCGTATAAATTGGGAAAAGTAAAAATCAGCAAGACACAGGCACCCCAAAGTTTAGGGCTGCTCTGTTGACAAGAACCTCCACTTCGTTACACCTTAAATATCCCAGGAAAGAGAAAAATGGATAAGGAAGTTGTGGTCCTTATGTACAATGGCATATCACTCAGCCATGAAATTAACGTCATAAGGCTAGTAGCAGCATGATGAGAGGATTTAGGTACGACGATTCTAAGTGAAATAAGTCACACAGAAAAAGACACTTATCATAAGATATCACTTATAGAGGGAATGTAAAAACCGCTACACTTGAACTGAATTACAAAACAGAACAGCGTCACACGTTTACAAAACACACTATGGCTGCTTAACGGGAAAGGTGAGGTCGGGTGAGGGAGAAAACAAGGGTTTCAAATTAGCTCAGATACCGTTCCATAAACCCAATATGTAATAGACAAGACCTACTCCTTGCTCAGTGAACTGGACTCGACACCCCCTATTCACCGCCCAAGAATATACCTGACTAGGAAGAATCTTCAAAGCTATGTATTGATATCTCTCTGTAAATGAGTCAAGTGGGTGTAAAGCAGCATAAACAGAGCAGTGAAAAGCAGCTAAACCCCATTATAAAAATCAATTACTTTTAAAATCCCGTGAAACAAAGACAGTGAAAGAGAGAGAAATTCTTACAAAATTCGTTCAGGGGCTGTGATGCCACCTGGATTGACCATCTCTAGACCCACAGCTGATTGAGACATAAGGGTGGACACTCTTGGGGCTGAGAGGTTTGGTGAGGTTGGGTGAGCAAACGCAGACCCTTTAAAGTAATACTGCGTGGTACCCATCCCATGGGTCCCAAATCTCCAGGTTCAAGGGCATCTTCCTACATCGAAAACATGCATGAGAAACCCAGAAGATGGTACACCGTGTGATCGGGAAAGGTTTCTAAAACGCACCTCATTTCTCATCTCCTTGTGCTCGGGTTCGCCATTCCAGCCGCGTTAGTAGCAATCTCCCTCCGTGGAGAATCAGCACCTTTAACCTCCTGTTCCGTACAGGTTGCAATTTGTCCTGAGGATGAACGGGAAGAGGGGGAACCAATGAGAGACTAGCTCTAGGTGTTGGGACAGGCACAGGTCACTCTATTTTCCCATCAGGAAGAAGAATTAACCACAGGCTCAGCCTGCCGCCCGGAACCAGAATAGGGCCTGAAGCAATCCTGCGCTTTTGCGGCCAGCTCCGAAGAAAGCGAGTTGAAAAATGGAGCTCAGGGGCACTGCAATTCACAAACCTGCAGAGTTAGAAATGATAACTCTCGTCCACAAATATATTGAGGGAAGGCAACGAAGAGGATTTGAAAGCAAGGCAGAATTGCAGGAAACAGATTTCAGGAGGTAGATTCGAATCGCCTTTAAAGCACAGGAAAGGCGGCAAAACCTCGACCATGATGCCCTTGGCCAAAAAGGGCGTATGCGTTTTTTCCTGAATATATTCAGGAAAAAACGCATACGCCCTTTTTGGCCAACCAAGCAACCTGGAAAGGCAAATCAGCGCTACAAAGAAGTCTCGCTTCCCATCGGTCAAAAGGGCCATGCTGAATAAAGTGTCAAAACCAGAAATGCAGGACAGGCCATGGAGAAACGGGAGCCTTGCTACGCTGATGGGCGTGATGTAAATTGCCAACAGCCACTCTGGAGAAGTGTACGGTGTGTCCTGAAACCTCTAAAAAACTCAGCTTAGAGAGCATAGGGCACTTCCACTCATGGGTGTATAAATTGGGAAAAGTAAAAATCAGCAAGACACAGGCACCCCAAAGTTTAGGGCTGCTCTGTTGACAAGAACCTCCACTTCGTTACACCTTAAATATCCCAGGAAAGAAAAAAATGGATAAAGAAGTTGTGGTCCTTATGTACAATGGAATATCACTCAGCCAGGAAATCAACGTCATAAGGCTAGTAGCAGCATGATGAGTGGATTTAGGTACGACGATTCTAAGTGAAATAAGTCAACCAGAAAACGACACTTATCATAAGATATCACTTATAGAGGGAATGTAAAAACCGCTACACTTGAACTGAATTACAAAACAGAACAGAGACACACGTTTACAAAACACACTATGGCTGCTTAACGGGAAAGGAGAGGTCGGGTGAGGCAGAAAACAAGGGTTTCAAATTAGCTCAGATACCGTTCAATAAACCCAATATGTAATAGACAAGACCTACTCCTTGCTCAGTGAACTGGACGCAAAAACCCCCTATTCACCGCCCAAGAATATATCTGACTAGGAAGAATCTTCAAAGCTATGTATTGATATCTCTCTGTAAGTGAGTCAAGTGGGTGTAAAGCAGCATAAAAACAGCAGTGAAAAGCAGCTAAACCCCATTATAAAAATCAATTACTTTTAAAAACCCGTGAAACAAAGACAGTGAAAGAGAGAGAAATTCTTACAATATTCGTTCAGGGGCTGTGATGCCACCTGGATTGACCATCTCTAGACCCACAGCTGATTGAGACATAAGGGTGGACACTCTTGTGGCTGAGAGGTTTGGTCAGGTTGGTTGAGGAAACGCAGGCCCTTTAAAGTAATACTGCGTGGTACCCATCCCATGGGTCCCAAATCTCCAAGTTCAAGGGCATCTTCCTATAACAAAAACATGCATGAGAAACCCAGAAGATGGTACACCGTGTGATCGGGAAAGGTTTCGAAAACGCACCTCATTTCTCATCTCCTTGTGCTCGGGTTGGCCATTACAGCCACTTTACTAGCAATCTCCCTCCTTCGAGAATCAGCACCTTCAACCTCCTGTTCCGTACAGGTTGCAAATTGTCCTGAGGATGAACGGGAAGAGGGGGAACCAGTGAGAGACTAGCTCTAGGTGTTGGGACAGGCACAGGTCACTCTATTTTCCCATCAGGAAGAAGAATTAACCACAGGCTCAGCCTGCCGCCCGGAAGCAGAACAGGGCCTGAAGCAATCCTGTGCTTTTGCGGCCAGCTCCCAAAAAAACGAGTTGAAAAATCGAGCTCAGGGGCACTGCAATTCACAAACCTGCAGAGTTATAAATGATAACTCTCGTCCACAAATATATTGAGGGAAGGCAACGAGGAGGATTTGAAAGCAAGGCAGAATTGCAGGAAACAGATTTCAGGAGGTAGAGTCGAATCGCCTTTAAAGCACAGGAAAAGCGGCAAAACCTCGACCATGATGCCCTTGGCCAAAAAGGGCGTATGCGTTTTTTCCTGAATATATTCAGGAAAAAACGCATACGCCCTTTTTGGCCAACCAAGCAACCTGGAAAGGCAAATCAGCGCTACAAAGAAGTCTCGCTTCCCATCGGTCAAAAGGGCCATGCTGAATAAAGTGTCAAAACCAGAAATGCAGGACAGGCCATGGAGAAACGGGAGCCTTACCACGCTGATGGGCGGGATGTAAATTGCCAACAGCCACTCTGGAGAAGTGTACGGTGTTTCCTGAAACATCTAAAGAACTCAGCATAGAGAGCATAAGGCACTTCCACTCATGGGCGTATAAATTGGGAAAACTAAAAATCAGCAAGACACAGGCACCCCAAAGTTTAGGGCTGCTCTGTTGACAAGAACCTCCACTTCGTTACACCTTAAATATCCCAGGAAAGAGAAAAATGGATAAGGAAGTTGTGGTCCTTATGTACAATGGCATATCACTCAGCCATGAAATTAACGTCATAAGGCTAGTAGCAGCATGATGAGAGGATTTAGGTACGACGATTCTAAGTGAAATAAGTCACACAGAAAAAGACACTTATCATAAGATATCACTTAGAGAGGGAATGTAAAAACCGCTACACTTGAACTGAATTACAAAACAGAACAGCGTCACACGTTTACAAAACACACTATGGCTGCTTAACGGGAAAGGTGAGGTCGGGTGAGGGAGAAAACAAGGGTTTCAAATTAGCTCAGATACCGTTCCATAAACCCAATATGTAATAGACAAGACCTACTCCTTGCTCAGTGAACTGGACTCGACACCCCCTATTCACCGCCCAAGAATATACCTGACTAGGAAGAATCTTCAAAGCTATGTATTGATATCTCTCTGTAAATGAGTCAAGTGGGTGTAAAGCAGCATAAACAGAGCAGTGAAAAGCAGCTAAACCCCATTATAAAAATCAATTACTTTTAAAATCCCGTGAAACAAAGACAGTGAAAGAGAGAGAAATTCTTACAAAATTCGTTCAGGGGCTGTGATGCCACCTGGATTGACCATCTCTAGACCCACAGCTGATTGAGACATAAGGGTGGACACTCTTGGGGCTGAGAGGTTTGGTGAGGTTGGGTGAGCAAACGCAGACCCTTTAAAGTAACACTGCGTGGTACCCATCCCATGGGTCCCAAATCTCCAGGTTCAAGGGCATCTTCCTACATCGAAAACATGCATGAGAAACCCAGAAGATGGTACACCGTGTGATCGGGAAAGGTTTCTAAAACGCACCTCATTTCTCATCTCCTTGTGCTCGGGTTCGCCATTCCAGCCGCGTTAGTAGCAATCTCCCTCCGTGGAGAATCAGCACCTTTAACCTCCTGTTCCGTACAGGTTGCAATTTGTCCTGAGGATGAACGGGAAGAGGGGGAACCAATGAGAGACTAGCTCTAGGTGTTGGGACAGGCACAGGTCACTCTATTTTCCCATCAGGAAGAAGAATTAACCACAGGCTCAGCCTGCCGCCCGGAACCAGAATAGGGCCTGAAGCAATCCTACGCTTTTGTGGCCAGCTCCCAAGAAAACGAGTTGAAAAATGGAGCTCAGGGGCACTGCAATTCACAAACCTGCAGAGTTATAAATGATAACTCTCGTCCACAAATATATTGAGGAAAGGCAACGAAGAGGATTTGAAAGCAAGTCAGAATTGCAGGAAACAGATTTCAGGAGGTAGATTCGAATCGCCTTTAAAGCACAGGAAAAGCGGCAAAACCTCGACCATGATGCCCTTGGCCAAAAAGGGCGTCTGCGTTTTTTCCTGAATATATTCAGGAAAAAACGCAGACGCCCTTTTTGGCCAACCAAGCAACCTGGAAAGGCAAATCAGCGCTACAAAGAAGTCTCGCTTCCCTTCTGTCAAAACGGCCGTGCTGAATAAAGTGTCAAAACCAGAAATGCAGGACAGGCCATGGTGAAACGGGAGCCTTGCTACGCTGATGCGCGGGATGTAAATTGTCAACAGCCACTCTGGAGAAGTGTACGGTGTGTCCTGAAACATCTAAAAAACTCAGCTTAGAGAGCATAGGGCACTTCCACTCATGGGCGTATAAATTGGGAAAACTAAAAATCAGCAAGACACAGGCACCCCAAAGTTTAGGGCTGCTCTGTTGACAAGAACCTCCACTTCGTTACACCTTAAATATCCCAGGAAAGAGAAACATGGATAAGGAAGTTGTGGTCCTTATGTACAATGGCATATCACTCAGCCATGAAATTAACGTCATAAGGCTAGTAGCAGCATGATGAGAGGATTTAGGTACGACGATTCTAAGTGAAATAAGTCACACAGAAAAAGACACTTATCATAAGATATCACTTAGAGAGGGAATGCAAAAACCGCTACACTTGAACGGAATTACAAAACAGAACAGCGTCACACGTTTAGAAGACACACTATGGCTGCTTAACGGGAAAGGTGAGGTGGGTGATGCATAAAACAAGGGTTTCAAATTAGCTCAGATACCGTTCCATAAACCCAATATGTAATAGACAAGACCTACTCCTTGCTCAGTGAACTGGACTCAACACCCCCTGTTCACCGCCCAAGAATATATCTGACTAGTAAGAATCTTAACACCAATGTATTGATATCCCTCTGTAAGTGAGTCAAGTGGGTGTAAAGCGGCATAAACACAGCAGTGAAAGGCAGCTAAACCCCATTATAAAAATCAATTACTTTTAAAAACCCGTGAAACAAAGACAGTGAAAGAGAGAGAAATTCTTACAAAATTCGTTCAGGGGCTGTGATGCCACCTGGATTGACCATCTCTAGACCCACAGCTGATTGAGACATAAGGGTGGACACTCTTGGGGCTGAGAGGTTTGGTGAGGTTGGGTGAGCAAACGCAGACCCTTTAAAGTAATACTGCATGGTACCCATCCCATGGGTCCCAAATCTCCAGGTTCAAGGGCATCTTCCTACATCGAAAACATGCATGAGAAACCCAGAAGATGGTACACCATGTGATCGGGAAAGGTTTCTAAAACGCACCTCATTTCTCATCTCCTTGTGCTCGGGTTCGCCATTCCAGCCACGTTAGTAGCAATCTCCCTCCGTGGAGAATCAGCACCTTTAACCTCCTGTTCCGTACAGGTTGCAATTTGTCCTGAGGATGAACGGGAAGAGGGGGAACCAATGAGAGACTAGCTCTAGGTGTTGGGACAGGCACAGGTCACTCTATTTTCCCATCAGGAAGAAGAATTAACCACAGGCTCAGCCTGCCGCCCGGAACCAGAATAGGGCCTGAAGCAATCCTGCGCTTTTGCGGCCAGCTCCGAAGAAAGCGAGTTGAAAAATGGAGCTCAGGGGCACTGCAATTCACAAACCTGCAGAGTTAGAAATGATAACTCTCGTCCACAAATATATTGAGGGAAGGCAACGAAGAGGATTTGAAAGCAAGGCAGAATTGCAGGAAACAGATTTCAGGAGGTAGATTCGAATCGCCTTTAAAGCACAGGAAAGGCGGCAAAACCTCGACCATGATGCCCTTGGCCAAAAAGGGCGTATGCGTTTTTTCCTGAATATATTCAGGAAAAAACGCATACGCCCTTTTTGGCCAACCAAGCAACCTGGAAAGGCAAATCAGCGCTACAAAGAAGTCTCGCTTCCCATCGGTCAAAAGGGCCATGCTGAATAAAGTGTCAAAACCAGAAATGCAGGACAGGCCATGGAGAAACGGGAGCCTTGCTACGCTGATGGGCGCGATGTAAATTGCCAACAGCCACTCTGGAGAAGTGTACGGTGTGTCCTGAAACCTCTAAAAAACTCAGCTTAGAGAGCATAGGGCACTTCCACTCATGGGTGTATAAATTGGGACAAGTAAAAATCAGCAAGACACAGGCACCCCAAAGTTTAGGGCTGCTCTGTTGACAAGAACCTCCACTTCGTTACACCTTAAATATCCCAGGAAAGAAAAAAATGGATAAAGAAGTTGTGGTCCTTATGTACAATGGAATATCACTCAGCCAGGAAATCAACGTCATAAGGCTAGTAGCAGCATGATGAGTGGATTTAGGTACGACGATTCTAAGTGAAATAAGTCAATCAGAAAACGACACTTATCATAAGATATCACTTAGAGAGGGAATGTAAAAACCGCTACACTTGAACTGAATTACAAAACAGAACAGAGACACACGTTTACAAAACACACTATGGCTGCTTAACGGGAAAGGTGAGGTCGGGAGAGGCAGAAAACAAGGGTTTCAAATTAGCTCAGATACCGTTCAATAAACCCAATATGTAATAGACAAGACCTACTCCTTGCTCAGTGAACTGGACGCAAAAACCCCCTATTCACCGCCCAAGAATATATCTGACTAGGAAGAATCTTCAAAGCTATGTATTGATATCTCTCTGTAAGTGAGTCAAGTGGGTGTAAAGCAGCATAAAAACAGCAGTGAAAAGCAGCTAAACCCCATTATAAAAATCAATTACTTTTAAAAACCCGTGAAACAAAGACAGTGAAAGAGAGAGAAATTCTTACAATATTCGTTCAGGGGCTGTGATGCCACCTGGATTGACCATCTCTAGACCCACAGCTGATTGAGACATAAGGGTGGACACTCTTGGGGCTGAGAGGTTTGGTCAGGTTGGTTGAGGAAACGCAGGCCCTTTAAAGTAATACTGCGTGGTACCCATCCCATGGGTCCCAAATCTCCAAGTTCAAGGGCATCTTCCTATAACAAAAACATGCATGAGAAACCCAGAAGATGGTACACCGTGTGATTGGGAAAGGTTTCGAAAACGCACCTCATTTCTCATCTCCTTGTGCTCGGGTTGGCCATTACAGCCGCTTTACTAGCAATCTCCCTCCTTCGAGAATCAGCACCTTCAACCTCCTGTTCCGTACAGGTTGCAAATTGTCCTGAGGATGAACGGGAAGAGGGGGAACCAGTGAGAGACTAGCTCTAGGTGTTGGGACAGGCACAGGTCACTCTATTTTCCCATCAGGAAGAAGAATTAACCACAGGCTCAGCCTGCCGCCCGGAAGCAGAACAGGGCCTGAAGCAATCCTGTGCTTTTGCGGCCAGATCCCAAAAAAACGAGTTGAAAAATCGAGCTCAGGGGCACTGCAATTCACAAACCTGCAGAGTTAGAAATGATAACTCTCGTCCACAAATATATTGAGGGAAGGCAACGAGGAGGATTTGAAAGCAAGGCAGAATTGCAGGAAACAGATTTCAGGAGGTAGAGTCGAATCGCCTTTAAAGCACAGGAAAGGCGGCAAAACCTCGACCATGATGCCCTTGGCCAAAAAGGGCGTATGCGTTTTTTCCTGAATATATTCAGGAAAAAACGCATACGCCCTTTTTGGCCAACCAAGCAACCTGGAAAGGCAAATCAGCGCTACAAAGAAGTCTCGCTTCCCATCGGTCAAAAGGGCCATGCTGAATAAAGTGTCAAAACCAGAAATGCAGGACAGGCCATGGAGAAACGGGAGCCTTACTACGCTGATGGGCGGGATGTAAATTGCCAACAGCCACTCTGGAGAAGTGTACGGTGTGTCCTGAAACATCTAAAGAACTCAGCATAGAGAGCATAAGGCACTTCCACTCATGGGCGTATAAATTGGGAAAACTAAAAATCAGCAAGACACAGGCACCCCAAAGTTTAGGGCTGCTCTGTTGACAAGAACCTCCACTTCGTTACACCTTAAATATCCCAGGAAAGAGAAAAATGGGTAAGGAAGTTGTGGTCCTTATGTACAATGGCATATCACTCAGCCATGAAATTAACGTCATAAGGCTAGTAGCAGCATGATGAGAGGATTTAGGTACGACGATTCTAAGTGAAATAAGTCACACAGAAAAAGACACTTATCATAAGATATCACTTATAGAGGGAATGTAAAAACCGCTACACTTGAACTGAATTACAAAACAGAACAGCGTCACACGTTTACAAAACACACTATGGCTGCTTAACGGGAAAGGTGAGGTCGGGTGAGGGAGAAAACAAGGGTTTCAAATTAGCTCAGATACCGTTCCATAAACCCAATATGTAATAGACAAGACCTACTCCTTGCTCAGTGAACTGGACTCGACACCCCCTATTCACCGCCCAAGAATATACCTGACTAGGAAGAATCTTCAAAGCTATGTATTGATATCTCTCTGTAAATGAGTCAAGTGGGTGTAAAGCAGCATAAACAGAGCAGTGAAAAGCAGCTAAACCCCATTATAAAAATCAATTACTTTTAAAATCCCGTGAAACAAAGACAGTGAAAGAGAGAGAAATTCTTACAAAATTCGTTCAGGGGCTGTGATGCCACCTGGATTGACCATCTCTAGACCCACAGCTGATTGAGACATAAGGGTGGACACTCTTGGGGCTGAGAGGTTTGGTGAGGTTGGGTGAGCAAACGCAGACCCTTTAAAGTAACACTGCGTGGTACCCATCCCATGGGTCCCAAATCTCCAGGTTCAAGGGCATCTTCCTACATCGAAAACATGCATGAGAAACCCAGAAGATGGTACACCGTGTGATCGGGAAAGGTTTCTAAAACGCACCTCATTTCTCATCTCCTTGTGCTCGGGTTCGCCATTCCAGCCGCGTTAGTAGCAATCTCCCTCCGTGGAGAATCAGCACCTTTAACCTCCTGTTCCGTACAGGTTGCAATTTGTCCTGAGGATGAACGGGAAGAGGGGGAACCAATGAGAGACTAGCTCTAGGTGTTGGGACAGGCACAGGTCACTCTATTTTCCCATCAGGAAGAAGAATTAACCACAGGCTCAGCCTGCCGCCCGGAACCAGAATAGGGCCTGAAGCAATCCTGCGCTTTTGCGGCCAGCTCCGAAGAAAGCGAGTTGAAAAATGGAGCTCAGGGGCACTGCAATTCACAAACCTGCAGAGTTAGAAATGATAACTCTCGTCCACAAATATATTGAGGGAAGGCAACGAAGAGGATTTGAAAGCAAGGCAGAATTGCAGGAAACAGATTTCAGGAGGTAGATTCGAATCGCCTTTAAAGCACAGGAAAGGCGGCAAAACCTCGACCATGATGCCCTTGGCCAAAAAGGGCGTATGCGTTTTTTCCTGAATATATTCAGGAAAAAACGCATACGCCCTTTTTGGCCAACCAAGCAACCTGGAAAGGCAAATCAGCGCTACAAAGAAGTCTCGCTTCCCATCGGTCAAAAGGGCCATGCTGAATAAAGTGTCAAAACCAGAAATGCAGGACAGGCCATGGAGAAACGGGAGCCTTGCTACGCTGATGGGCGGCATGTAAATTGCCAACAGCCACTCTGGAGAAGTGTACGGTGTGTCCTGAAACCTCTAAAAAACTCAGCTTAGAGAGCATAGGGCACTTCCACTCATGGGTGTATAAATTGGGAAAAGTAAAAATCAGCAAGACACAGGCACCCCAAAGTTTAGGGCTGCTCTGTTGACAAGAACCTCCACTTCGTTACACCTTAAATATCCCAGGAAAGAAAAAAAATGGATAAAGAAGTTGTGGTCCTTATGTACAATGGAATATCACTCAGCCAGGAAATCAACGTCATAAGGCTAGTAGCAGCATGATGAGTGGATTTAGGTACGACGATTCTAAGTGAAATAAGTCAACCAGAAAACGACACTTATCATAAGATATCACTTATAGAGGGAATGTAAAAACCGCTACACTTGAACTGAATTACAAAACAGAACAGAGACACACGTTTACAAAACACACTATGGCTTCTTAACGGGAAAGCTGAGGTCGGGTGAGGCAGAAAACAAGGGTTTCAAATTAGCTCAGATACCGTTCAATAAGCCCAATATGTAATAGACAAGACCTACTCCTTGCTCAGTGAACTGGACGCAAAAACCCCCTATTCACCGCCCAAGAATATATCTGACTAGGAAGAATCTTCAAAGCTATGTATTGATATCTCTCTGTAAGTGAGTCAAGTGGGTGTAAAGCAGCATAAAAACAGCAGTGAAAAGCAGCTAAACCCCATTATAAAAATCAATTACTTTTAAAAACCCGTGAAACAAAGACAGTGAAAGAGAGAGAAATTCTTACAATATTCGTTCAGGGGCTGTGATGCCACCTGGATTGACCATCTCTAGACCCACAGCTGATTGAGACATAAGGGTGGACACTCTTGTGGCTGAGAGGTTTGGTCAGGTTGGTTGAGGAAACGCAGGCCCTTTAAAGTAATACTGCGTGGTACCCATCCCATGGGTCCCAAATCTCCAAGTTCAAGGGCATCTTCCTATAACAAAAACATGCATGAGAAACCCAGAAGATGGTACACCGTGTGATCGGGAAAGGTTTCGAAAACGCACCTCATTTCTCATCTCCTTGTGCTCGGGTTGGCCATTACAGCCACTTTACTAGCAATCTCCCTCCTTCGAGAATCAGCACCTTCAACCTCCTGTTCCATACAGGTTGCAAATTGTCCTGAGGATGAACGGGAAGAGGGGGAACCAGTGAGAGACTAGCTCTAGGTGTTGGGACAGGCACAGGTCACTCTATTTTCCCATCAGGAAGAAGAATTAACCACAGGCTCAGCCTGCCGCCCGGAAGCAGAACAGGGCCTGAAGCAATCCTGTGCTTTTGCGGCCAGCTCCCAAAAAAACGAGTTGAAAAATCGAGCTCAGGGGCACTGCAATTCACAAACCTGCAGAGTTATAAATGATAACTCTCGTCCACAAATATATTGAGGGAAGGCAACGAGGAGGATTTGAAAGCAAGGCAGAATTGCAGGAAACAGATTTCAGGAGGTAGAGTCGAATCGCCTTTAAAGCACAGGAAAAGCGGCAAAACCTCGACCATGATGCCCTTGGCCAAAAAGGGCGTATGCGTTTTTTCCTGAATATATTCAGGAAAAAACGCATACGCCCTTTTTGGCCAACCAAGCAACCTGGAAAGGCAAATCAGCGCTACAAAGAAGTCTCGCTTCCCATCGGACAAAAGGGCCATGCTGAATAAAGTGTCAAAACCAGAAATGCAGGACAGGCCATGGAGAAACGGGAGCCTTACTACACTGATGGGCGGGATGTAAATTGCCAACAGCCACTCTGGAGAAGTGTACGGTGTGTCCTGAAACATCTAAAGAACTCAGCATAGAGAGCATAAGGCACTTCCACTCATGGGCGTATAAATTGGGAAAACTAAAAATCAGCAAGACACAGGCACCCCAAAGTTTAGGGCTGCTCTGTTGACAAGAACCTCCACTTCGTTACACCTTAAATATCCCAGGAAAGAGAAAAATGGATAAGGAAGTTGTGGTCCTTATGTACAATGGCATATCACTCAGCCATGAAATTAACGTCATAAGGCTAGTAGCAGCATGATGAGAGGATTTAGGTACGACGATTCTAAGTGAAATAAGTCACACAGAAAAAGACACTTATCATAAGATATCACTTAGAGAGGGAATGTAAAAACCGCTACACTTGAACTGAATTACAAAACAGAACAGCGTCACACGTTTACAAAACACACTATGGCTGCTTAACGGGAAAGGTGAGGTCGGGTGAGGGAGAAAACAAGGGTTTCAAATTAGCTCAGATACCGTTCCATAAACCCAATATGTAATAGACAAGACCTACTCCTTGCTCAGTGAACTGGACTCGACACCCCCTATTCACCGCCCAAGAATATACCTGACTAGGAAGAATCTTCAAAGCTATGTATTGATATCTCTCTGTAAATGAGTCAAGTGGGTGTAAAGCAGCATAAACAGAGCAGTGAAAAGCAGCTAAACCCCATTATAAAAATCAATTACTTTTAAAATCCCGTGAAACAAAGACAGTGAAAGAGAGAGAAATTCTTACAAAATTCGTTCAGGGGCTGTGATGCCACCTGGATTGACCATCTCTAGACCCACAGCTGATTGAGACATAAGGGTGGACACTCTTGGGGCTGAGAGGTTTGGTGAGGTTGGGTGAGCAAACGCAGACCCTTTAAAGTAACACTGCGTGGTACCCATCCCATGGGTCCCAAATCTCCAGGTTCAAGGGCATCTTCCTACATCGAAAACATGCATGAGAAACCCAGAAGATGGTACACCGTGTGATCGGGAAAGGTTTCTAAAACGCACCTCATTTCTCATCTCCTTGTGCTCGGGTTCGCCATTCCAGCCGCGTTAGTAGCAATCTCCCTCCGTGGAGAATCAGCACCTTTAACCTCCTGTTCCGTACAGGTTGCAATTTGTCCTGAGGATGAACGGGAAGAGGGGGAACCAGTGAGAGACTAGCTCTAGGTGTTGGGACAGGCACAGGTCACTCTATTTTCCCATCAGGAAGAAGAATTAACCACAGGCTCAGCCTGCCGCCCGGAACCAGAATAGGGCCTGAAGCAATCCTGCGCTTTTGCGGCCAGCTCCGAAGAAAGCGAGTTGAAAAATGGAGCTCAGGGGCACTGCAATTCACAAACCTGCAGAGTTAGAAATGATAACTCTCGTCCACAAATATATTGAGGGAAGGCAACGAAGAGGATTTGAAAGCAAGGCAGAATTGCAGGAAACAGATTTCAGGAGGTAGATTCGAATCGCCTTTAAAGCACAGGAAAGGCGGCAAAACCTCGACCATGATGCCCTTGGCCAAAAAGGGCGTATGCGTTTTTTCCTGAATATATTCAGGAAAAAACGCATACGCCCTTTTTGGCCAACCAAGCAACCTGGAAAGGCAAATCAGCGCTACAAAGAAGTCTCGCTTCCCATCGGTCAAAAGGGCCATGCTGAATAAAGTGTCAAAACCAGAAATGCAGGACAGGCCATGGAGAAACGGGAGCCTTGCTACGCTGATGGGCGGCATGTAAATTGCCAACAGCCACTCTGGAGAAGTGTACGGTGTGTCCTGAAACCTCTAAAAAACTCAGCTTAGAGAGCATAGGGCACTTCCACTCATGGGTGTATAAATTGGGAAAAGTAAAAATCAGCAAGACACAGGCACCCCAAAGTTTAGGGCTGCTCTGTTGACAAGAACCTCCACTTCGTTACACCTTAAATATCCCAGGAAAGAAAAAAAATGGATAAAGAAGTTGTGGTCCTTATGTACAATGGAATATCACTCAGCCAGGAAATCAACGTCATAAGGCTAGTAGCAGCATGATGAGTGGATTTAGGTACGACGATTCTAAGTGAAATAAGTCAACCAGAAAACGACACTTATCATAAGATATCACTTATAGAGGGAATGTAAAAACCGCTACACTTGAACTGAATTACAAAACAGAACAGAGACACACGTTTACAAAACACACTATGGCTTCTTAACGGGAAAGCTGAGGTCGGGTGAGGCAGAAAACAAGGGTTTCAAATTAGCTCAGATACCGTTCAATAAGCCCAATATGTAATAGACAAGACCTACTCCTTGCTCAGTGAACTGGACGCAAAAACCCCCTATTCACCGCCCAAGAATATATCTGACTAGGAAGAATCTTCAAAGCTATGTATTGATATCTCTCTGTAAGTGAGTCAAGTGGGTGTAAAGCAGCATAAAAACAGCAGTGAAAAGCAGCTAAACCCCATTATAAAAATCAATTACTTTTAAAAACCCGTGAAACAAAGACAGTGAAAGAGAGAGAAATTCTTACAATATTCGTTCAGGGGCTGTGATGCCACCTGGATTGACCATCTCTAGACCCACAGCTGATTGAGACATAAGGGTGGACACTCTTGTGGCTGAGAGGTTTGGTCAGGTTGGTTGAGGAAACGCAGGCCCTTTAAAGTAATACTGCGTGGTACCCATCCCATGGGTCCCAAATCTCCAAGTTCAAGGGCATCTTCCTATAACAAAAACATGCATGAGAAACCCAGAAGATGGTACACCGTGTGATCGGGAAAGGTTTCGAAAACGCACCTCATTTCTCATCTCCTTGTGCTCGGGTTGGCCATTACAGCCACTTTACTAGCAATCTCCCTCCTTCGAGAATCAGCACCTTCAACCTCCTGTTCCATACAGGTTGCAAATTGTCCTGAGGATGAACGGGAAGAGGGGGAACCAGTGAGAGACTAGCTCTAGGTGTTGGGACAGGCACAGGTCACTCTATTTTCCCATCAGGAAGAAGAATTAACCACAGGCTCAGCCTGCCGCCCGGAAGCAGAACAGGGCCTGAAGCAATCCTGTGCTTTTGCGGCCAGCTCCCAAAAAAACGAGTTGAAAAATCGAGCTCAGGGGCACTGCAATTCACAAACCTGCAGAGTTATAAATGATAACTCTCGTCCACAAATATATTGAGGGAAGGCAACGAGGAGGATTTGAAAGCAAGGCAGAATTGCAGGAAACAGATTTCAGGAGGTAGAGTCGAATCGCCTTTAAAGCACAGGAAAAGCGGCAAAACCTCGACCATGATGCCCTTGGCCAAAAAGGGCGTATGCGTTTTTTCCTGAATATATTCAGGAAAAAACGCATACGCCCTTTTTGGCCAACCAAGCAACCTGGAAAGGCAAATCAGCGCTACAAAGAAGTCTCGCTTCCCATCGGACAAAAGGGCCATGCTGAATAAAGTGTCAAAACCAGAAATGCAGGACAGGCCATGGAGAAACGGGAGCCTTACTACACTGATGGGCGGGATGTAAATTGCCAACAGCCACTCTGGAGAAGTGTACGGTGTGTCCTGAAACATCTAAAGAACTCAGCATAGAGAGCATAAGGCACTTCCACTCATGGGCGTATAAATTGGGAAAACTAAAAATCAGCAAGACACAGGCACCCCAAAGTTTAGGGCTGCTCTGTTGACAAGAACCTCCACTTCGTTACACCTTAAATATCCCAGGAAAGAGAAAAATGGATAAGGAAGTTGTGGTCCTTATGTACAATGGCATATCACTCAGCCATGAAATTAACGTCATAAGGCTAGTAGCAGCATGATGAGAGGATTTAGGTACGACGATTCTAAGTGAAATAAGTCACACAGAAAAAGACACTTATCATAAGATATCACTTAGAGAGGGAATGTAAAAACCGCTACACTTGAACTGAATTACAAAACAGAACAGCGTCACACGTTTACAAAACACACTATGGCTGCTTAACGGGAAAGGTGAGGTCGGGTGAGGGAGAAAACAAGGGTTTCAAATTAGCTCAGATACCGTTCCATAAACCCAATATGTAATAGACAAGACCTACTCCTTGCTCAGTGAACTGGACTCGACACCCCCTATTCACCGCCCAAGAATATACCTGACTAGGAAGAATCTTCAAAGCTATGTATTGATATCTCTCTGTAAATGAGTCAAGTGGGTGTAAAGCAGCATAAACAGAGCAGTGAAAAGCAGCTAAACCCCATTATAAAAATCAATTACTTTTAAAATCCCGTGAAACAAAGACAGTGAAAGAGAGAGAAATTCTTACAAAATTCGTTCAGGGGCTGTGATGCCACCTGGATTGACCATCTCTAGACCCACAGCTGATTGAGACATAAGGGTGGACACTCTTGGGGCTGAGAGGTTTGGTGAGGTTGGGTGAGCAAACGCAGACCCTTTAAAGTAACACTGCGTGGTACCCATCCCATGGGTCCCAAATCTCCAGGTTCAAGGGCATCTTCCTACATCGAAAACATGCATGAGAAACCCAGAAGATGGTACACCGTGTGATCGGGAAAGGTTTCTAAAACGCACCTCATTTCTCATCTCCTTGTGCTCGGGTTCGCCATTCCAGCCGCGTTAGTAGCAATCTCCCTCCGTGGAGAATCAGCACCTTTAACCTCCTGTTCCGTACAGGTTGCAATTTGTCCTGAGGATGAACGGGAAGAGGGGGAACCAGTGAGAGACTAGCTCTAGGTGTTGGGACAGGCACAGGTCACTCTATTTTCCCATCAGGAAGAAGAATTAACCACAGGCTCAGCCTGCCGCCCGGAACCAGAATAGGGCCTGAAGCAATCCTGCGCTTTTGCGGCCAGCTCCGAAGAAAGCGAGTTGAAAAATGGAGCTCAGGGGCACTGCAATTCACAAACCTGCAGAGTTAGAAATGATAACTCTCGTCCACAAATATATTGAGGGAAGGCAACGAAGAGGATTTGAAAGCAAGGCAGAATTGCAGGAAACAGATTTCAGGAGGTAGATTCGAATCGCCTTTAAAGCACAGGAAAGGCGGCAAAACCTCGACCATGATGCCCTTGGCCAAAAAGGGCGTATGCGTTTTTTCCTGAATATATTCAGGAAAAAACGCATACGCCCTTTTTGGCCAACCAAGCAACCTGGAAAGGCAAATCAGCGCTACAAAGAAGTCTCACTTCCCATCGGTCAAAAGGGCCATGCTGAATAAAGTGTCAAAACCAGAAATGCAGGACAGGCCATGGAGAAACGGGAGCCTTGCTACGCTGATGGGCGTGATGTAAATTGCCAACAGCCACTCTGGAGAAGTGTACGGTGTGTCCTGAAACCTCTAAAAAACTCAGCTTAGAGAGCATAGGGCACTTCCACTCATGGGTGTATAAATTGGGAAAAGTAAAAATCAGCAAGACACAGGCACCCCAAAGTTTAGGGCTGCTCTGTTGACAAGAACCTCCACTTCGTTACACCTTAAATATCCCAGGAAAGAAAAAAATGGATAAAGAAGTTGTGGTCCTTATGTACAATGGAATATCACTCAGCCAGGAAATCAACGTCATAAGGCTAGTAGCAGCATGATGAGTGGATTTAGGTACGACGATTCTAAGTGAAATAAGTCAACCAGAAAACGACACTTATCATAAGATATCACTTATAGAGGGAATGTAAAAACCGCTACACTTGAACTGAATTACAAAACAGAACAGAGACACACGTTTACAAAACACACTATGGCTGCTTAACGGGAAAGGTGAGGTCGGGTGAGGCAGAAAACAAGGGTTTCAAATTAGCTCAGATACCGTTCAATAAACCCAATATGTAATAGACAAGACCTACTCCTTGCTCAGTGAACTGGACGCAAAAACCCCCTATTCACCGCCCAAGAATATATCTGACTAGGAAGAATCTTCAAAGCTATGTATTGATATCTCTCTGTAAGTGAGTCAAGTGGGTGTAAAGCAGCATAAAAACAGCAGTGAAAAGCAGCTAAACCCCATTATAAAAATCAATTACTTTTAAAAACCCGTGAAACAAAGACAGTGAAAGAGAGAGAAATTCTTACAATATTCGTTCAGGGGCTGTGATGCCACCTGGATTGACCATCTCTAGACCCACAGCTGATTGAGACATAAGGGTGGACACTCTTGTGGCTGAGAGGTTTGGTCAGGTTGGTTGAGGAAACGCAGGCCCTTTAAAGTAATACTGCGTGGTACCCATCCCATGGGTCCCAAATCTCCAAGTTCAAGGGCATCTTCCTATAACAAAAACATGCATGAGAAACCCAGAAGATGGTACACCGTGTGATCGGGAAAGGTTTCGAAAACGCACCTCATTTCTCATCTCCTTGTGCTCGGGTTGGCCATTACAGCCGCTTTACTAGCAATCTCCCTCCTTCGAGAATCAGCACCTTCAACCTCCTGTTCCGTACAGGTTGCAAATTGTCCTGAGGATGAACGGGAAGAGGGGGAACCAGTGAGAGACTAGCTCTAGGTGTTGGGACAGGCACAGGTCACTCTATTTTCCCATCAGGAAGAAGAATTAACCACAGGCTCAGCCTGCCGCCCGGAAGCAGAACAGGGCCTGAAGCAATCCTGTGCTTTTGCGGCCAGCTCCCAAAAAAACGAGTTGAAAAATCGAGCTCAGGGGCACTGCAATTCACAAACCTGCAGAGTTAGAAATGATAACTCTCGTCCACAAATATATTGAGGGAAGGCAACGAGGAGGATTTGAAAGCAAGGCAGAATTGCAGGAAACAGATTTCAGGAGGTAGAGTCGAATCGCCTTTAAAGCACAGGAAAAGCGGCAAAACCTCGACCATGATGCCCTTGGCCAAAAAGGGCGTATGCGTTTTTTCCTGAATATATTCAGGAAAAAACGCATACGCCCTTTTTGGCCAACCAAGCAACCTGGAAAGGCAAATCAGCGCTACAAAGAAGTCTCGCTTCCCATCGGTCAAAAGGGCCATGCTGAATAAAGTGTCAAAACCAGAAATGCAGGACAGGCCATGGAGAAACGGGAGCCTTACTACGCTGATGGGCGGGATGTAAATTGCCAACAGCCACTCTGGAGAAGTGTACGGTGTGTCCTGAAACATCTAAAGAACTCAGCATAGAGAGCATAAGGCACTTCCACTCATGGGCGTATAAATTGGGAAAAGTAAAAATCAGCAAGACACAGGCACCCCAAAGTTTAGGGCTGCTCTGTTGACAAGAACCTCCACTTCGTTACACCTTAAATATCCCAGGAAAGAGAAAAATGGATAAGGAAGTTGTGGTCCTTATGTACAATGGCATATCACTCAGCCATGAAATTAACGTCATAAGGCTAGTAGCAGCATGATGAGAGGATTTAGGTACGACGATTCTAAGTGAAATAAGTCACACAGAAAAAGACACTTATCATAAGATATCACTTAGAGAGGGAATGTAAAAACCGCTACACTTGAACTGAATTACAAAACAGAACAGCGTCACACGTTTACAAAACACACTATGGCTGCTTAACGGGAAAGGTGAGGTCGGGTGAGGGAGAAAACAAGGGTTTCAAATTAGCTCAGATACCGTTCCATAAACCCAATATGTAATAGACAAGACCTACTCCTTGCTCAGTGAACTGGACTCGACACCCCCTATTCACCGCCCAAGAATATACCTGACTAGGAAGAATCTTCAAAGCTATGTATTGATATCTCTCTGTAAATGAGTCAAGTGGGTGTAAAGCAGCATAAACAGAGCAGTGAAAAGCAGCTAAACCCCATTATAAAAATCAATTACTTTTAAAATCCCGTGAAACAAAGACAGTGAAAGAGAGAGAAATTCTTACAAAATTCGTTCAGGGGCTGTGATGCCACCTGGATTGACCATCTCTAGACCCACAGCTGATTGAGACATAAGGGTGGACACTCTTGGGGCTGAGAGGTTTGGTGAGGTTGGGTGAGCAAACGCAGACCCTTTAAAGTAATACTGCGTGGTACCCATCCCATGGGTCCCAAATCTCCAGGTTCAAGGGCATCTTCCTACATCGAAAACATGCATGAGAAACCCAGAAGATGGTACACCGTGTGATCGGGAAAGGTTTCTAAAACGCACCTCATTTCTCATCTCCTTGTGCTCGGGTTCGCCATTCCAGCCGCGTTAGTAGCAATCTCCCTCCGTGGAGAATCAGCACCTTTAACCTCCTGTTCCGTACAGGGTGCAATTTGTCCTGAGGATGAACGGGAAGAGGGGGAACCAATGAGAGACTAGCTCTAGGTGTTGGGACAGGCACAGGTCACTCTATTTTCCCATCAGGAAGAAGAATTAACCACAGGCTCAGCCTGCCGCCCGGAACCAGAATAGGGCCTGAAGCAATCCTGCGCTTTTGCGGCCAGCTCCGAAGAAAGCGAGTTGAAAAATGGAGCTCAGGGGCACTGCAATTCACAAACCTGCAGAGTTAGAAATGATAACTCTCGTCCACAAATATATTGAGGGAAGGCAACGAAGAGGATTTGAAAGCAAGGCAGAATTGCAGGAAACAGATTTCAGGAGGTAGATTCGAATCGCCTTTAAAGCACAGGAAAGGCGGCAAAACCTCGACCATGATGCCCTTGGCCAAAAAGGGCGTATGCGTTTTTTCCTGAATATATTCAGGAAAAAACGCATACGCCCTTTTTGGCCAACCAAGCAACCTGGAAAGGCAAATCAGCGCTACAAAGAAGTCTCGCTTCCCATCGGTCAAAAGGGCCATGCTGAATAAAGTGTCAAAACCAGAAATGCAGGACAGGCCATGGAGAAACGGGAGCCTTGCTACGCTGATGGGCGGCATGTAAATTGCCAACAGCCACTCTGGAGAAGTGTACGGTGTGTCCTGAAACCTCTAAAAAACTCAGCTTAGAGAGCATAGGGCACTTCCACTCATGGGTGTATAAATTGGGAAAAGTAAAAATCAGCAAGACACAGGCACCCCAAAGTTTAGGGCTGCTCTGTTGACAAGAACCTCCACTTCGTTACACCTTAAATATCCCAGGAAAGAAAAAAAATGGATAAAGAAGTTGTGGTCCTTATGTACAATGGAATATCACTCAGCCAGGAAATCAACGTCATAAGGCTAGTAGCAGCATGATGAGTGGATTTAGGTACGACGATTCTAAGTGAAATAAGTCAACCAGAAAACGACACTTATCATAAGATATCACTTATAGAGGGAATGTAAAAACCGCTACACTTGAACTGAATTACAAAACAGAACAGAGACACACGTTTACAAAACACACTATGGCTTCTTAACGGGAAAGCTGAGGTCGGGTGAGGCAGAAAACAAGGGTTTCAAATTAGCTCAGATACCGTTCAATAAGCCCAATATGTAATAGACAAGACCTACTCCTTGCTCAGTGAACTGGACGCAAAAACCCCCTATTCACCGCCCAAGAATATATCTGACTAGGAAGAATCTTCAAAGCTATGTATTGATATCTCTCTGTAAGTGAGTCAAGTGGGTGTAAAGCAGCATAAAAACAGCAGTGAAAAGCAGCTAAACCCCATTATAAAAATCAATTACTTTTAAAAACCCGTGAAACAAAGACAGTGAAAGAGAGAGAAATTCTTACAATATTCGTTCAGGGGCTGTGATGCCACCTGGATTGACCATCTCTAGACCCACAGCTGATTGAGACATAAGGGTGGACACTCTTGTGGCTGAGAGGTTTGGTCAGGTTGGTTGAGGAAACGCAGGCCCTTTAAAGTAATACTGCGTGGTACCCATCCCATGGGTCCCAAATCTCCAAGTTCAAGGGCATCTTCCTATAACAAAAACATGCATGAGAAACCCAGAAGATGGTACACCGTGTGATCGGGAAAGGTTTCGAAAACGCACCTCATTTCTCATCTCCTTGTGCTCGGGTTGGCCATTACAGCCGCTTTACTAGCAATCTCCCTCCTTCGAGAATCAGCACCTTCAACCTCCTGTTCCGTACAGGTTGCAAATTGTCCTGAGGATGAACGGGAAGAGGGGGAACCAGTGAGAGACTAGCTCTAGGTGTTGGGACAGGCACAGGTCACTCTATTTTCCCATCAGGAAGAAGAATTAACCACAGGCTCAGCCTGCCGCCCGGAAGCAGAACAGGGCCTGAAGCAATCCTGTGCTTTTGCGGCCAGCTCCCAAAAAAACGAGTTGAAAAATCGAGCTCAGGGGCACTGCAATTCACAAACCTGCAGAGTTAGAAATGATAACTCTCGTCCACAAATATATTGAGGGAAGGCAACGAGGAGGATTTGAAAGCAAGGCAGAATTGCAGGAAACAGATTTCAGGAGGTAGAGTCGAATCGCCTTTAAAGCACAGGAAAAGCGGCAAAACCTCGACCATGATGCCCTTGGCCAAAAAGGGCGTATGCGTTTTTTCCTGAATATATTCAGGAAAAAACGCATACGCCCTTTTTGGCCAACCAAGCAACCTGGAAAGGCAAATCAGCGCTACAAAGAAGTCTCGCTTCCCATCGGACAAAAGGGCCATGCTGAATAAAGTGTCAAAACCAGAAATGCAGGACAGGCCATGGAGAAACGGGAGCCTTACTACACTGATGGGCGGGATGTAAATTGCCAACAGCCACTCTGGAGAAGTGTACGGTGTGTCCTGAAACATCTAAAGAACTCAGCATAGAGAGCATAAGGCACTTCCACTCATGGGCGTATAAATTGGGAAAAGTAAAAATCAGCAAGACACAGGCACCCCAAAGTTTAGGGCTGCTCTGTTGACAAGAACCTCCACTTCGTTACACCTTAAATATCCCAGGAAAGAGAAAAATGGATAAGGAAGTTGTGGTCCTTATGTACAATGGCATATCACTCAGCCATGAAATTAACGTCATAAGGCTAGTAGCAGCATGATGAGAGGATTTAGGTACGACGATTCTAAGTGAAATAAGTCACACAGAAAAAGACACTTATCATAAGATATCACTTAGAGAGGGAATGTAAAAACCGCTACACTTGAACTGAATTACAAAACAGAACAGCGTCACACGTTTACAAAACACACTATGGCTGCTTAACGGGAAAGGTGAGGTCGGGTGAGGGAGAAAACAAGGGTTTCAAATTAGCTCAGATACCGTTCAATAAACCCAATATGTAATAGACAAGACCTACTCCTTGCTCAGTGAACTGGACTCGACACCCCCTATTCACCGCCCAAGAATATACCTGACTAGGAAGAATCTTCAAAGCTATGTATTGATATCTCTCTGTAAATGAGTCAAGTGGGTGTAAAGCAGCATAAACAGAGCAGTGAAAAGCAGCTAAACCCCATTATAAAAATCAATTACTTTTAAAATCCCGTGAAACAAAGACAGTGAAAGAGAGAGAAATTCTTACAAAATTCGTTCAGGGGCTGTGATGCCACCTGGATTGACCATCTCTAGACCCACAGCTGATTGAGACATAAGGGTGGACACTCTTGGGGCTGAGAGGTTTGGTGAGGTTGGGTGAGCAAACGAAGACCCTTTAAAGTAACACTGCGTGGTACCCATCCCATGGGTCCCAAATCTCCAGGTTCAAGGGCATCTTCCTACATCGAAAACATGCATGAGAAACCCAGAAGATGGTACACCGTGTGATCGGGAAAGGTTTCTAAAACGCACCTCATTTCTCATCTCCTTGTGCTCGGGTTCGCCATTCCAGCCGCGTTAGTAGCAATCTCCCTCCGTGGAGAATCAGCACCTTTAACCTCCTGTTCCGTACAGGTTGCAATTTGTCCTGAGGATGAACGGGAAGAGGGGGAACCAGTGAGAGACTAGCTCTAGGTGTTGGGACAGGCACAGGTCACTCTATTTTCCCATCAGGAAGAAGAATTAACCACAGGCTCAGCCTGCCGCCCTGAACCAGAATAGGGCCTGAAGCAATCCTGCGCTTTTGCGGCCAGCTCCGAAGAAAGCGAGTTGAAAAATGGAGCTCAGGGGCACTGCAATTCACAAACCTGCAGAGTTAGAAATGATAACTCTCGTCCACAAATATATTGAGGGAAGGCAACGAAGAGGATTTGAAAGCAAGGCAGAATTGCAGGAAACAGATTTCAGGAGGTAGATTCGAATCGCCTTTAAAGCACAGGAAAGGCGGCAAAACCTCGACCATGATGCCCTTGGCCAAAAAGGGCGTATGCGTTTTTTCCTGAATATATTCAGGAAAAAACGCATACGCCCTTTTTGGCCAACCAAGCAACCTGGAAAGGCAAATCAGCGCTACAAAGAAGTCTCACTTCCCATCGGTCAAAAGGGCCATGCTGAATAAAGTGTCAAAACCAGAAATGCAGGACAGGCCATGGAGAAACGGGAGCCTTGCTACGCTGATGGGCGTGATGTAAATTGCCAACAGCCACTCTGGAGAAGTGTACGGTGTGTCCTGAAACCTCTAAAAAACTCAGCTTAGAGAGCATAGGGCACTTCCACTCATGGGTGTATAAATTGGGAAAAGTAAAAATCAGCAAGACACAGGCACCCCAAAGTTTAGGGCTGCTCTGTTGACAAGAACCTCCACTTCGTTACACCTTAAATATCCCAGGAAAGAAAAAAATGGATAAAGAAGTTGTGGTCCTTATGTACAATGGAATATCACTCAGCCAGGAAATCAACGTCATAAGGCTAGTAGCAGCATGATGAGTGGATTTAGGTACGACGATTCTAAGTGAAATAAGTCAACCAGAAAACGACACTTATCATAAGATATCACTTATAGAGGGAATGTAAAAACCGCTACACTTGAACTGAATTACAAAACAGAACAGAGACACACGTTTACAAAACACACTATGGCTGCTTAACGGGAAAGGTGAGGTCGGGTGAGGCAGAAAACAAGGGTTTCAAATTAGCTCAGATACCGTTCAATAAACCCAATATGTAATAGACAAGACCTACTCCTTGCTCAGTGAACTGGACGCAAAAACCCCCTATTCACCGCCCAAGAATATATCTGACTAGGAAGAATCTTCAAAGCTATGTATTGATATCTCTCTGTAAGTGAGTCAAGTGGGTGTAAAGCAGCATAAAAACAGCAGTGAAAAGCAGCTAAACCCCATTATAAAAATCAATTACTTTTAAAAACCCGTGAAACAAAGACAGTGAAAGAGAGAGAAATTCTTACAATATTCGTTCAGGGGCTGTGATGCCACCTGGATTGACCATCTCTAGACCCACAGCTGATTGAGACATAAGGGTGGACACTCTTGTGGCTGAGAGGTTTGGTCAGGTTGGTTGAGGAAACGCAGGCCCTTTAAAGTAATACTGCGTGGTACCCATCCCATGGGTCCCAAATCTCCAAGTTCAAGGGCATCTTCCTATAACAAAAACATGCATGAGAAACCCAGAAGATGGTACACCGTGTGATCGGGAAAGGTTTCGAAAACGCACCTCATTTCTCATCTCCTTGTGCTCGGGTTGGCCATTACAGCCGCTTTACTAGCAATCTCCCTCCTTCGAGAATCAGCACCTTCAACCTCCTGTTCCGTACAGGTTGCAAATTGTCCTGAGGATGAACGGGAAGAGGGGGAACCAGTGAGAGACTAGCTCTAGGTGTTGGGACAGGCACAGGTCACTCTATTTTCCCATCAGGAAGAAGAATTAACCACAGGCTCAGCCTGCCGCCCGGAAGCAGAACAGGGCCTGAAGCAATCCTGTGCTTTTGCGGCCAGCTCCCAAAAAAACGAGTTGAAAAATCGAGCTCAGGGGCACTGCAATTCACAAACCTGCAGAGTTATAAATGATAACTCTCGTCCACAAATATATTGAGGGAAGGCAACGAGGAGGATTTGAAAGCAAGGCAGAATTGCAGGAAACAGATTTCAGGAGGTAGAGTCGAATCGCCTTTAAAGCACAGGAAAAGCGGCAAAACCTCGACCATGATGCCCTTGGCCAAAAAGGGCGTATGCGTTTTTTCCTGAATATATTCAGGAAAAAACGCATACGCCCTTTTTGGCCAACCAAGCAACCTGGAAAGGCAAATCAGCGCTACAAAGAAGTCTCGCTTCCCATCGGTCAAAAGGGCCATGCTGAATAAAGTGTCAAAACCAGAAATGCAGGACAGGCCATGGAGAAACGGGAGCCTTACTACGCTGATGGGCGGGATGTAAATTGCCAACAGCCACTCTGGAGAAGTGTACGGTGTGTCCTGAAACATCTAAAGAACTCAGCATAGAGAGCATAAGGCACTTCCACTCATGGGCGTATAAATTGGGAAAAGTAAAAATCAGCAAGACACAGGCACCCCAAAGTTTAGGGCTGCTCTGTTGACAAGAACCTCCACTTCGTTACACCTTAAATATCCCAGGAAAGAGAAAAATGGATAAGGAAGTTGTGGTCCTTATGTACAATGGCATATCACTCAGCCATGAAATTAACGTCATAAGGCTAGTAGCAGCATGATGAGAGGATTTAGGTACGACGATTCTAAGTGAAATAAGTCACACAGAAAAAGACACTTATCATAAGATATCACTTAGAGAGGGAATGTAAAAACCGCTACACTTGAACTGAATTACAAAACAGAACAGCGTCACACGTTTACAAAACACACTATGGCTGCTTAACGGGAAAGGTGAGGTCGGGTGAGGGAGAAAACAAGGGTTTCAAATTAGCTCAGATACCGTTCCATAAACCCAATATGTAATAGACAAGACCTACTCCTTGCTCAGTGAACTGGACTCGACACCCCCTATTCACCGCCCAAGAATATACCTGACTAGGAAGAATCTTCAAAGCTATGTATTGATATCTCTCTGTAAATGAGTCAAGTGGGTGTAAAGCAGCATAAACAGAGCAGTGAAAAGCAGCTAAACCCCATTATAAAAATCAATTACTTTTAAAATCCCGTGAAACAAAGACAGTGAAAGAGAGAGAAATTCTTACAAAATTCGTTCAGGGGCTGTGATGCCACCTGGATTGACCATCTCTAGACCCACAGCTGATTGAGACATAAGGGTGGACACTCTTGGGGCTGAGAGGTTTGGTGAGGTTGGGTGAGCAAACGCAGACCCTTTAAAGTAACACTGCGTGGTACCCATCCCATGGGTCCCAAATCTCCAGGTTCAAGGGCATCTTCCTACATCGAAAACATGCATGAGAAACCCAGAAGATGGTACACCGTGTGATCGGGAAAGGTTTCTAAAACGCACCTCATTTCTCATCTCCTTGTGCTCGGGTTCGCCATTCCAGCCGCGTTAGTAGCAATCTCCCTCCGTGGAGAATCAGCACCTTTAACCTCCTGTTCCGTACAGGGTGCAATTTGTCCTGAGGATGAACGGGAAGAGGGGGAACCAATGAGAGACTAGCTCTAGGTGTTGGGACAGGCACAGGTCACTCTATTTTCCCATCAGGAAGAAGAATTAACCACAGGCTCAGCCTGCCGCCCGGAACCAGAATAGGGCCTGAAGCAATCCTGCGCTTTTGCGGCCAGCTCCGAAGAAAGCGAGTTGAAAAATGGAGCTCAGGGGCACTGCAATTCACAAACCTGCAGAGTTAGAAATGATAACTCTCGTCCACAAATATATTGAGGGAAGGCAACGAAGAGGATTTGAAAGCAAGGCAGAATTGCAGGAAACAGATTTCAGGAGGTAGATTCGAATCGCCTTTAAAGCACAGGAAAGGCGGCAAAACCTCGACCATGATGCCCTTGGCCAAAAAGGGCGTATGCGTTTTTTCCTGAATATATTCAGGAAAAAACGCATACGCCCTTTTTGGCCAACCAAGCAACCTGGAAAGGCAAATCAGCGCTACAAAGAAGTCTCGCTTCCCATCGGTCAAAAGGGCCATGCTGAATAAAGTGTCAAAACCAGAAATGCAGGACAGGCCATGGAGAAACGGGAGCCTTGCTACGCTGATGGGCGTGATGTAAATTGCCAACAGACACTCTGGAGAAGTGTACGGTGTGTCCTGAAACCTCTAAAAAACTCAGCTTAGAGAGCATAGGGCACTTCCACTCATGGGTGTATAAATTGGGAAAAGTAAAAATCAGCAAGACACAGGCACCCCAAAGTTTAGGGCTGCTCTGTTGACAAGAACCTCCACTTCGTTACACCTTAAATATCCCAGGAAAGAAAAAAATGGATAAAGAAGTTGTGGTCCTTATGTACAATGGAATATCACTCAGCCAGGAAATCAACGTCATAAGGCTAGTAGCAGCATGATGAGTGGATTTAGGTACGACGATTCTAAGTGAAATAAGTCAACCAGAAAACGACACTTATCATAAGATATCACTTATAGAGGGAATGTAAAAACCGCTACACTTGAACTGAATTACAAAACAGAACAGAGACACACGTTTACAAAACACACTATGGCTGCTTAACGG
The DNA here is from genome assembly GCF_965194805.1 of Balaenoptera borealis. Taxonomy (NCBI): domain Eukaryota; kingdom Metazoa; phylum Chordata; class Mammalia; order Artiodactyla; family Balaenopteridae; genus Balaenoptera; species Balaenoptera borealis. Next base: position 109,748,152 of record NC_138863.1, on the reverse strand, counting down.
GAAAGGTGAGGTCGGGTGAGGCAGAAAACAAGGGTTTCAAATTAGCTCAGATACCGTTCAATAAACCCAATATGTAATAGACAAGACCTACTCCTTGCTCAGTGAACTGGACGCAAAAACCCCCTATTCACCGCCCAAGAATATATCTGACTAGGAAGAATCTTCAAAGCTATGTATTGATATCTCTCTGTAAGTGAGTCAAGTGGGTGTAAAGCAGCATAAAAACAGCAGTGAAAAGCAGCTAAACCCCATTATAAAAATCAATTACTTTTAAAAACCCGTGAAACAAAGACAGTGAAAGAGAGAGAAATTCTTACAATATTCGTTCAGGGGCTGTGATGCCACCTGGATTGACCATCTCTAGACCCACAGCTGATTGAGACATAAGGGTGGACACTCTTGTGGCTGAGAGGTTTGGTCAGGTTGGTTGAGGAAACGCAGGCCCTTTAAAGTAATACTGCGTGGTACCCATCCCATGGGTCCCAAATCTCCAAGTTCAAGGGCATCTTCCTATAACAAAAACATGCATGAGAAACCCAGAAGATGGTACACCGTGTGATCGGGAAAGGTTTCGAAAACGCACCTCATTTCTCATCTCCTTGTGCTCGGGTTGGCCATTACAGCCGCTTTACTAGCAATCTCCCTCCTTCGAGAATCAGCACCTTCAACCTCCTGTTCCGTACAGGTTGCAAATTGTCCTGAGGATGAACGGGAAGAGGGGGAACCAGTGAGAGACTAGCTCTAGGTGTTGGGACAGGCACAGGTCACTCTATTTTCCCATCAGGAAGAAGAATTAACCACAGGCTCAGCCTGTCGCCCGGAAGCAGAACAGGGCCTGAAGCAATCCTGTGCTTTTGCGGCCAGCTCCCAAAAAAGCGAGTTGAAAAATCGAGCTCAGGGGCACTGCAATTCACAAACCTGCAGAGTTATAAATGATAACTCTCGTCCACAAATATATTGAGGGAAGGCAACGAGGAGGATTTGAAAGCAAGGCAGAATTGCAGGAAACAGATTTCAGGAGGTAGAGTCGAATCGCCTTTAAAGCACAGGAAAAGCGGCAAAACCTCGACCATGATGCCCTTGGCCAAAAAGGGCGTATGCGTTTTTTCCTGAATATATTCAGGAAAAAACGCATACGCCCTTTTTGGCCAACCAAGCAACCTGGAAAGGCAAATCAGCGCTACAAAGAAGTCTCGCTTCCCATCGGTCAAAAGGGCCATGCTGAATAAAGTGTCAAAACCAGAAATGCAGGACAGGCCATGGAGAAACGGGAGCCTTACTACGCTGATGGGCGGGATGTAAATTGCCAACAGCCACTCTGGAGAAGTGTACGGTGTTTCCTGAAACATCTAAAGAACTCAGCATAGAGAGCATAAGGCACTTCCACTCATGGGCGTATAAATTGGGAAAACTAAAAATCAGCAAGACACAGGCACCCCAAAGTTTAGGGCTGCTCTGTTGACAAGAACCTCCACTTCGTTACACCTTAAATATCCCAGGAAAGAGAAAAATGGATAAGGAAGTTGTGGTCCTTATGTACAATGGCATATCACTCAGCCATGAAATTAACGTCATAAGGCTAGTAGCAGCATGATGAGAGGATTTAGGTACGACGATTCTAAGTGAAATAAGTCACACAGAAAAAGACACTTATCATAAGATATCACTTAGAGAGGGAATGTAAAAACCGCTACACTTGAACTGAATTACAAAACAGAACAGCGTCACACGTTTACAAAACACACTATGGCTGCTTAACGGGAAAGGTGAGGTCGGGTGAGGGAGAAAACAAGGGTTTCAAATTAGCTCAGATACCGTTCCATAAACCCAATATGTAATAGACAAGACCTACTCCTTGCTCAGTGAACTGGACTCGACACCCCCTATTCACCGCCCAAGAATATACCTGACTAGGAAGAATCTTCAAAGCTATGTATTGATATCTCTCTGTAAATGAGTCAAGTGGGTGTAAAGCAGCATAAACAGAGCAGTGAAAAGCAGCTAAACCCCATTATAAAAATCAATTACTTTTAAAATCCCGTGAAACAAAGACAGTGAAAGAGAGAGAAATTCTTACAAAATTCGTTCAGGGGCTGTGATGCCACCTGGATTGACCATCTCTAGACCCACAGCTGATTGAGACATAAGGGTGGACACTCTTGGGGCTGAGAGTTTTGGTGAGGTTGGGTGAGCAAACGCAGACCCTTTAAAGTAACACTGCGTGGTACTCATCCCATGGGTCCCAAATCTCCAGGTTCAAGGGCATCTTCCTACATCGAAAACATGCATGAGAAACCCAGAAGATGGTACACCGTGTGATCGGGAAAGGTTTCTAAAACGCACCTCATTTCTCATCTCCTTGTGCTCGGGTTCGCCATTCCAGCCGCGTTAGTAGCAATCTCCCTCCGTGGAGAATCAGCACCTTTAACCTCCTGTTCCGTACAGGTTGCAATTTGTCCTGAGGATGAACGGGAAGAGGGGGAACCAATGAGAGACTAGCTCTAGGTGTTGGGACAGGCACAGGTCACTCTATTTTCCCATCAGGAAGAAGAATTAACCACAGGCTCAGCCTGCCGCCCGGAACCAGAATAGGGCCTGAAGCAATCCTGCGCTTTTGCGGCCAGCTCCGAAGAAAGCGAGTTGAAAAATGGAGCTCAGGGGCACTGCAATTCACAAACCTGCAGAGTTAGAAATGATAACTCTCGTCCACAAATATATTGAGGGAAGGCAACGAAGAGGATTTGAAAGCAAGGCAGAATTGCAGGAAACAGATTTCAGGAGGTAGATTCGAATCGCCTTTAAAGCACAGGAAAGGCGGCAAAACCTCGACCATGATGCCCTTGGCCAAAAAGGGCGTATGCGTTTTTTCCTGAATATATTCAGGAAAAAACGCATACGCCCTTTTTGGCCAACCAAGCAACCTGGAAAGTCAAATCAGCGCTACAAAGAAGTCTCGCTTCCCATCGGTCAAAAGGGCCATGCTGAATAAAGTGTCAAAACCAGAAATGCAGGACAGGCCATGGAGAAACGGGAGCCTTGCTACGCTGATGGGCGTGATGTAAATTGCCAACAGACACTCTGGAGAAGTGTACGGTGTGTCCTGAAACCTCTAAAAAACTCAGCTTAGAGAGCATAGGGCACTTCCACTCATGGGTGTATAAATTGGGAAAAGTAAAAATCAGCAAGACACAGGCACCCCAAAGTTTAGGGCTGCTCTGTTGACAAGAACCTCCACTTCGTTACACCTTAAATATCCCAGGAAAGAAAAAAATGGATAAAGAAGTTGTGGTCCTTATGTACAATGGAATATCACTCAGCCAGGAAATCAACGTCATAAGGCTAGTAGCAGCATGATGAGTGGATTTAGGTACGACGATTCTAAGTGAAATAAGTCAACCAGAAAACGACACTTATCATAAGATATCACTTATAGAGGGAATGTAAAAACCGCTACACTTGAACTGAATTACAAAACAGAACAGAGACACACGTTTACAAAACACACTATGGCTGCTTAACGGGAAAGGTGAGGTCGGGTGAGGCAGAAAACAAGGGTTTCAAATTAGCTCAGATACCGTTCAATAAACCCAATATGTAATAGACAAGACCTACTCCTTGCTCAGTGAACTGGACGCAAAAACCCCCTATTCACCGCCCAAGAATATATCTGACTAGGAAGAATCTTCAAAGCTATGTATTGATATCTCTCTGTAAGTGAGTCAAGTGGGTGTAAAGCAGCATAAAAACAGCAGTGAAAAGCAGCTAAACCCCATTATAAAAATCAATTACTTTTAAAAACCCGTGAAACAAAGACAGTGAAAGAGAGAGAAATTCTTACAATATTCGTTCAGGGGCTGTGATGCCACCTGGATTGACCATCTCTAGACCCACAGCTGATTGAGACATAAGGGTGGACACTCTTGTGGCTGAGAGGTTTGGTCAGGTTGGTTGAGGAAACGCAGGCCCTTTAAAGTAATACTGCGTGGTACCCATCCCATGGGTCCCAAATCTCCAAGTTCAAGGGCATCTTCCTATAACAAAAACATGCATGAGAAACCCAGAAGATGGTACACCGTGTGATCGGGAAAGGTTTCGAAAACGCACCTCATTTCTCATCTCCTTGTGCTCGGGTTGGCCATTACAGCCGCTTTACTAGCAATCTCCCTCCTTCGAGAATCAGCACCTTCAACCTCCTGTTCCGTACAGGTTGCAAATTGTCCTGAGGATGAACGGGAAGAGGGGGAACCAGTGAGAGACTAGCTCTAGGTGTTGGGACAGGCACAGGTCACTCTATTTTCCCATCAGGAAGAAGAATTAACCACAGGCTCAGCCTGTCGCCCGGAAGCAGAACAGGGCCTGAAGCAATCCTGTGCTTTTGCGGCCAGCTCCCAAAAAAGCGAGTTGAAAAATCGAGCTCAGGGGCACTGCAATTCACAAACCTGCAGAGTTAGAAATGATAACTCTCGTCCACAAATATATTGAGGGAAGGCAACGAGGAGGATTTGAAAGCAAGGCAGAATTGCAGGAAACAGATTTCAGGAGGTAGAGTCGAATCGCCTTTAAAGCACAGGAAAAGCGGCAAAACCTCGACCATGATGCCCTTGGCCAAAAAGGGCGTATGCGTTTTTTCCTGAATATATTCAGGAAAAAACGCATACGCCCTTTTTGGCCAACCAAGCAACCTGGAAAGGCAAATCAGCGCTACAAAGAAGTCTCGCTTCCCATCGGTCAAAAGGGCCATGCTGAATAAAGTGTCAAAACCAGAAATGCAGGACAGGCCATGGAGAAACGGGAGCCTTACTACGCTGATGGGCGGGATGTAAATTGCCAACAGCCACTCTGGAGAAGTGTACGGTGTTTCCTGAAACATCTAAAGAACTCAGCATAGAGAGCATAAGGCACTTCCACTCATGGGCGTATAAATTGGGAAAACTAAAAATCAGCAAGACACAGGCACCCCAAAGTTTAGGGCTGCTCTGTTGACAAGAACCTCCACTTCGTTACACCTTAAATATCCCAGGAAAGAGAAAAATGGATAAGGAAGTTGTGGTCCTTATGTACAATGGCATATCACTCAGCCATGAAATTAACGTCATAAGGCTAGTAGCAGCATGATGAGAGGATTTAGGTACGACGATTCTAAGTGAAATAAGTCACACAGAAAAAGACACTTATCATAAGATATCACTTAGAGAGGGAATGTAAAAACCGCTACACTTGAACTGAATTACAAAACAGAACAGCGTCACACGTTTACAAAACACACTATGGCTGCTTAACGGGAAAGGTGAGGTCAGGTGAGGGAGAAAACAAGGGTTTCAAATTAGCTCAGATACCGTTCCATAAACCCAATATGTAATAGACAAGACCTACTCCTTGCTCAGTGAACTGGACTCGACACCCCCTATTCACCGCCCAAGAATATACCTGACTAGGAAGAATCTTCAAAGCTATGTATTGATATCTCTCTGTAAATGAGTCAAGTGGGTGTAAAGCAGCATAAACAGAGCAGTGAAAAGCAGCTAAACCCCATTATAAAAATCAATTACTTTTAAAATCCCGTGAAACAAAGACAGTGAAAGAGAGAGAAATTCTTACAAAATTCGTTCAGGGGCTGTGATGCCACCTGGATTGACCATCTCTAGACCCACAGCTGATTGAGACATAAGGGTGGACACTCTTGGGGCTGAGAGTTTTGGTGAGGTTGGGTGAGCAAACGCAGACCCTTTAAAGTAACACTGCGTGGTACCCATCCCATGGGTCCCAAATCTCCAGGTTCAAGGGCATCTTCCTACATCGAAAACATGCATGAGAAACCCAGAAGATGGTACACCGTGTGATCGGGAAAGGTTTCTAAAACGCACCTCATTTCTCATCTCCTTGTGCTCGGGTTCGCCATTCCAGCCGCGTTAGTAGCAATCTCCCTCCGTGGAGAATCAGCACCTTTAACCTCCTGTTCCGTACAGGTTGCAATTTGTCCTGAGGATGAACGGGAAGAGGGGGAACCAATGAGAGACTAGCTCTAGGTGTTGGGACAGGCACAGGTCACTCTATTTTCCCATCAGGAAGAAGAATTAACCACAGGCTCAGCCTGCCGCCCGGAACCAGAATAGGGCCTGAAGCAATCCTGCGCTTTTGCGGCCAGCTCCGAAGAAAGCGAGTTGAAAAATGGAGCTCAGGGGCACTGCAATTCACAAACCTGCAGAGTTAGAAATGATAACTCTCGTCCACAAATATATTGAGGGAAGGCAACGAAGAGGATTTGAAAGCAAGGCAGAATTGCAGGAAACAGATTTCAGGAGGTAGATTCGAATCGCCTTTAAAGCACAGGAAAGGCGGCAAAACCTCGACCATGATGCCCTTGGCCAAAAAGGGCGTATGCGTTTTTTCCTGAATATATTCAGGAAAAAACGCATACGCCCTTTTTGGCCAACCAAGCAACCTGGAAAGGCAAATCAGCGCTACAAAGAAGTCTCGCTTCCCATTGGTCAAAAGGGCCATGCTGAATAAAGTGTCAAAACCAGAAATGCAGGACAGGCCATGGAGAAACGGGAGCCTTGCTACGCTGATGGGCGGGATGTAAATTGCCAACAGCCACTCTGGAGAAGTGTACGGTGTGTCCTGAAACCTCTAAAAAACTCAGCTTAGAGAGCATAGGGCACTTCCACTCATGGGTGTATAAATTGGGAAAAGTAAAAATCAGCAAGACACAGGCACCCCAAAGTTTAGGGCTGCTCTGTTGACAAGAACCTCCACTTCGTTACACCTTAAATATCCCAGGAAAGAAAAAAATGGATAAAGAAGTTGTGGTCCTTATGTACAATGGAATATCACTCAGCCAGGAAATCAACGTCATAAGGCTAGTAGCAGCATGATGAGTGGATTTAGGTACGACGATTCTAAGTGAAATAAGTCAACCAGAAAACGACACTTATCATAAGATATCACTTATAGAGGGAATGTAAAAACCGCTACACTTGAACTGAATTACAAAACAGAACAGAGACACACGTTTACAAAACACACTATGGCTGCTTAACGGGAAAGGTGAGGTCGGGTGAGGCAGAAAACAAGGGTTTCAAATTAGCTCAGATACCGTTCAATAAACCCAATATGTAATAGACAAGACCTACTCCTTGCTCAGTGAACTGGACGCAAAAACCCCCTATTCACCGCCCAAGAATATATCTGACTAGGAAGAATCTTCAAAGCTATGTATTGATATCTCTCTGTAAGTGAGTCAAGTGGGTGTAAAGCAGCATAAAAACAGCAGTGAAAAGCAGCTAAACCCCATTATAAAAATCAATTACTTTTAAAAACCCGTGAAACAAAGACAGTGAAAGAGAGAGAAATTCTTACAATATTCGTTCAGGGGCTGTGATGCCACCTGGATTGACCATCTCTAGACCCACAGCTGATTGAGACATAAGGGTGGACACTCTTGGGGCTGAGAGGTTTGGTCAGGTTGGTTGAGGAAACGCAGGCCCTTTAAAGTAATACTGCGTGGTACCCATCCCATGGGTCCCAAATCTCCAAGTTCAAGGGCATCTTCCTATAACAAAAACATGCATGAGAAACCCAGAAGATGGTACACCGTGTGATCGGGAAAGGTTTCGAAAACGCACCTCATTTCTCATCTCCTTGTGCTCGGGTTGGCCATTACAGCCGCTTTACTAGCAATCTCCCTCCTTCGAGAATCAGCACCTTCAACCTCCTGTTCCGTACAGGTTGCAAATTGTCCTGAGGATGAACGGGAAGAGGGGGAACCAGTGAGAGACTAGCTCTAGGTGTTGGGACAGGCACAGGTCACTCTATTTTCCCATCAGGAAGAAGAATTAACCACAGGCTCAGCCTGCCGCCCAGAAGCAGAACAGGGCCTGAAGCAATCCTGTGCTTTTGCGGCCAGCTCCCAAAAAAACGAGTTGAAAAATCGAGCTCAGGGGCACTGCAATTCACAAACCTGCAGAGTTATAAATGATAACTCTCGTCCACAAATATATTGAGGGAAGGCAACGAGGAGGATTTGAAAGCAAGGCAGAATTGCAGGAAACAGATTTCAGGAGGTAGAGTCGAATCGCCTTTAAAGCACAGGAAAAGCGGCAAAACCTCGACCATGATGCCCTTGGCCAAAAAGGGCGTATGCGTTTTTTCCTGAATATATTCAGGAAAAAACGCATACGCCCTTTTTGGCCAACCAAGCAACCTGGAAAGGCAAATCAGCGCTACAAAGAAGTCTCGCTTCCCATCGGTCAAAAGGGCCATGCTGAATAAAGTGTCAAAACCAGAAATGCAGGACAGGCCATGGAGAAACGGGAGCCTTACTACGCTGATGGGTGGGATGTAAATTGCCAACAGCCACTCTGGAGAAGTGTACGGTGTTTCCTGAAACATCTAAAGAACTCAGCATAGAGAGCATAAGGCACTTCCACTCATGGGCGTATAAATTGGGAAAACTAAAAATCAGCAAGACACAGGCACCCCAAAGTTTAGGGCTGCTCTGTTGACAAGAACCTCCACTTCGTTACACCTTAAATATCCCAGGAAAGAGAAAAATGGATAAGGAAGTTGTGGTCCTTATGTACAATGGCATATCACTCAGCCATGAAATTAACGTCATAAGGCTAGTAGCAGCATGATGAGAGGATTTAGGTACGACGATTCTAAGTGAAATAAGTCACACAGAAAAAGACACTTATCATAAGATATCACTTAGAGAGGGAATGTAAAAACCGCTACACTTGAACTGAATTACAAAACAGAACAGCGTCACACGTTTACAAAACACACTATGGCTGCTTAACGGGAAAGGTGAGGTCGGGTGAGGGAGAAAACAAGGGTTTCAAATTAGCTCAGATACCGTTCCATAAACCCAATATGTAATAGACAAGACCTACTCCTTGCTCAGTGAACTGGACTCGACACCCCCTATTCACCGCCCAAGAATATACCTGACTAGGAAGAATCTTCAAAGCTATGTATTGATATCTCTCTGTAAATGAGTCAAGTGGGTGTAAAGCAGCATAAACAGAGCAGTGAAAAGCAGCTAAACCCCATTATAAAAATCAATTACTTTTAAAATCCCGTGAAACAAAGACAGTGAAAGAGAGAGAAATTCTTACAAAATTCGTTCAGGGGCTGTGATGCCACCTGGATTGACCATCTCTAGACCCACAGCTGATTGAGACATAAGGGTGGACACTCTTGGGGCTGAGAGTTTTGGTGAGGTTGGGTGAGCAAACGCAGACCCTTTAAAGTAACACTGCGTGGTACCCATCCCATGGGTCCCAAATCTCCAGGTTCAAGGGCATCTTCCTACATCGAAAACATGCATGAGAAACCCAGAAGATGGTACACCGTGTGATCGGGAAAGGTTTCTAAAACGCACCTCATTTCTCATCTCCTTGTGCTCGGGTTCGCCATTCCAGCCGCGTTAGTAGCAATCTCCCTCCGTGGAGAATCAGCACCTTTAACCTCCTGTTCCGTACAGGTTGCAATTTGTCCTGAGGATGAACGGGAAGAGGGGGAACCAATGAGAGACTAGCTCTAGGTGTTGGGACAGGCACAGGTCACTCTATTTTCCCATCAGGAAGAAGAATTAACCACAGGCTCAGCCTGCCGCCCGGAACCAGAATAGGGCCTGAAGCAATCCTGCGCTTTTGCGGCCAGCTCCGAAGAAAGCGAGTTGAAAAATGGAGCTCAGGGGCACTGCAATTCACAAACCTGCAGAGTTAGAAATGATAACTCTTGTCCACAAATATATTGAGGGAAGGCAACGAAGAGGATTTGAAAGCAAGGCAGAATTGCAGGAAACAGATTTCAGGAGGTAGATTCGAATCGCCTTTAAAGCACAGGAAAGGCGGCAAAACCTCGACCATGATGCCCTTGGCCAAAAAGGGCGTATGCGTTTTTTCCTGAATATATTCAGGAAAAAACGCATACGCCCTTTTTGGCCAACCAAGCAACCTGGAAAGGCAAATCAGCGCTACAAAGAAGTCTCGCTTCCCATTGGTCAAAAGGGCCATGCTGAATAAAGTGTCAAAACCAGAAATGCAGGACAGGCCATGGAGAAACGGGAGCCTTGCTACGCTGATGGGCGGGATGTAAATTGCCAACAGCCACTCTGGAGAAGTGTACGGTGTGTCCTGAAACCTCTAAAAAACTCAGCTTAGAGAGCATAGGGCACTTCCACTCATGGGTGTATAAATTGGGAAAAGTAAAAATCAGCAAGACACAGGCACCCCAAAGTTTAGGGCTGCTCTGTTGACAAGAACCTCCACATCGTTACACCTTAAATATCCCAGGAAAGAGAAAAATGGATAAAGAAGTTGTGGTCCTTATGTACAATGGAATATCACTCAGCCAAGAAATCAACGTCATAAGGCTAGTAGCAGCATGATGAGTGGATTTAGGTACGACGATTCTAAGTGAAATAAGTCAACCAGAAAACGACACTTATCATAAGATATCACTTATAGAGGGAATGTAAAAACCGCTACACTTGAACTGAATTACAAAACAGAACAGAGACACACGTTTACAAAACACACTATGGCTGCTTAACGGGAAAGGTGAGGTCGGGTGAGGGAGAAAACAAGGGTTTCAAATTAGCTCAGATACCGTTCAATAAACCCAATATGTAATAGACAAGACCTACTCCTTGCTCAGTGAACTGGACTCGACACCCCCTATTCACCGCCCAAGAATATACCTGACTAGGAAGAATCTTCAAAGCTATGTATTGATATCTCTCTGTAAATGAGTCAAGTGGGTGTAAAGCAGCATAAACAGAGCAGTGAAAAGCAGCTAAACCCCATTATAAAAATCAATTACTTTTAAAATCCCGTGAAACAAAGACAGTGAAAGAGAGAGAAATTCTTACAAAATTCGTTCAGGGGCTGTGATGCCACCTGGATTGACCATCTCTAGACCCACAGCTGATTGAGACATAAGGGTGGACACTCTTGGGGCTGAGAGGTTTGGTGAGGTTGGGTGAGCAAACGCAGACCCTTTAAAGTAATACTGCATGGTACCCATCCCATGGGTCCCAAATCTCCAGGTTCAAGGGCATCTTCCTACATCGAAAACATGCATGAGAAACCCAGAAGATGGTACACCGTGTGATCGGGAAAGGTTTCTAAAACGCACCTCATTTCTCATCTCCTTGTGCTCGGGTTCGCCATTCCAGCCACGTTAGTAGCAATCTCCCTCCGTGGAGAATCAGCACCTTTAACCTCCTGTTCCGTACAGGTTGCAATTTGTCCTGAGGATGAACGGGAAGAGGGGGAACCAATGAGAGACTAGCTCTAGGTGTTGGGACAGGCACAGGTCACTCTATTTTCCCATCAGGAAGAAGAATTAACCACAGGCTCAGCCTGCCGCCCGGAACCAGAATAGGGCCTGAAGCAATCCTGCGCTTTTGCGGCCAGCTCTGAAGAAAGCGAGTTGAAAAATGGAGCTCAGGGGCACTGCAATTCACAAACCTGCAGAGTTAGAAATGATAACTCTCGTCCACAAATATATTGAGGGAAGGCAACGAAGAGGATTTGAAAGCAAGGCAGAATTGCAGGAAACAGATTTCAGGAGGTAGATTCGAATCGCCTTTAAAGCACAGGAAAGGCGGCAAAACCTCGACCATGATGCCCTTGGCCAAAAAGGGCATATGCGTTTTTTCCTGAATATATTCAGGAAAAAACGCATACGCCCTTTTTGGCCAACCAAGCAACCTGGAAAGGCAAATCAGCGCTACAAAGAAGTCTCGCTTCCCATCGGTCAAAAGGGCCATGCTGAATAAAGTGTCAAAACCAGAAATGCAGGACAGGCCATGGAGAAACGGGAGCCTTGCTACGCTGATGGGCGGGATGTAAATTGCCAACAGCCACTCTGGAGAAGTGTACGGTGTGTCCTGAAACCTCTAAAAAACTCAGCTTAGAGAGCATAGGGCACTTCCACTCATGGGTGTATAAATTGGGAAAAGTAAAAATCAGCAAGACACAGGCACCCCAAAGTTTAGGGCTGCTCTGTTGACAAGAACCTCCACTTCGTTACACCTTAAATATCCCAGGAAAGAAAAAAATGGATAAAGAAGTTGTGGTCCTTATGTACAATGGAATATCACTCAGCCAGGAAATCAACGTCATAAGGCTAGTAGCAGCATGATGAGTGGATTTAGGTACGACGATTCTAAGTGAAATAAGTCAACCAGAAAACGACACTTATCATAAGATATCACTTATAGAGGGAATGTAAAAACCGCTACACTTGAACTGAATTACAAAACAGAACAGAGACACACGTTTACAAAACACACTATGGCTGCTTAACGGGAAAGGTGAGGTCGGGTGAGGCAGAAAACAAGGGTTTCAAATTAGCTCAGATACCGTTCAATAAGCCCAATATGTAATAGACAAGACCTACTCCTTGCTCAGTGAACTGGACGCAAAAACCCCCTATTCACCGCCCAAGAATATATCTGACTAGGAAGAATCTTCAAAGCTATGTATTGATATCTCTCTGTAAGTGAGTCAAGTGGGTGTAAAGCAGCATAAAAACAGCAGTGAAAAGCAGCTAAACCCCATTATAAAAATCAATTACTTTTAAAAACCCGTGAAACAAAGACAGTGAAAGAGAGAGAAATTCTTACAATATTCGTTCAGGGGCTGTGATGCCACCTGGATTGACCATCTCTAGACCCACAGCTGATTGAGACATAAGGGTGGACACTCTTGTGGCTGAGAGGTTTGGTCAGGTTGGTTGAGGAAACGCAGGCCCTTTAAAGTAATACTGCGTGGTACCCATCCCATGGGTCCCAAATCTCCAAGTTCAAGGGCATCTTCCTATAACAAAAACATGCATGAGAAACCCAGAAGATGGTACACCGTGTGATCGGGAAAGGTTTCGAAAACGCACCTCATTTCTCATCTCCTTGTGCTCGGGTTGGCCATTACAGCCGCTTTACTAGCAATCTCCCTCCTTCGAGAATCAGCACCTTCAACCTCCTGTTCCGTACAGGTTGCAAATTGTCCTGAGGATGAACGGGAAGAGGGGGAACCAGTGAGAGACTAGCTCTAGGTGTTGGGACAGGCACAGGTCACTATATTTTCCCATCAAGAAGAAGAATTAACCACAGGCTCAGCCTGCCGCCCGGAAGCAGAACAGGGCCTGAAGCAATCCTGTGCTTTTGCGGCCAGCTCCCAAAAAAACGAGTTGAAAAATCGAGCTCAGGGGCACTGCAATTCACAAACCTGCAGAGTTAGAAATGATAACTCTCGTCCACAAATATATTGAGGGAAGGCAACGAGGAGGATTTGAAAGCAAGGCAGAATTGCAGGAAACAGATTTCAGGAGGTAGAGTCGAATCGCCTTTAAAGCACAGGAAAAGCGGCAAAACCTCGACCATGATGCCCTTGGCCAAAAAGGGCGTATGCGTTTTTTCCTGAATATATTCAGGAAAAAACGCATACGCCCTTTTTGGCCAACCAAGCAACCTGGAAAGGCAAATCAGCGCTACAAAGAAGTCTCGCTTCCCATCGGTCAAAAGGGCCATGCTGAATAAAGTGTCAAAACCAGAAATGCAGGACAGGCCATGGAGAAACGGGAGCCTTACTACGCTGATGGGTGGGATGTAAATTGCCAACAGCCACTCTGGAGAAGTGTACGGTGTTTCCTGAAACATCTAAAGAACTCAGCATAGAGAGCATAAGGCACTTCCACTCATGGGCGTATAAATTGGGAAAACTAAAAATCAGCAAGACACAGGCACCCCAAAGTTTAGGGCTGCTCTGTTGACAAGAACCTCCACTTCGTTACACCTTAAATATCCCAGGAAAGAGAAAAATGGATAAGGAAGTTGTGGTCCTTATGTACAATGGCATATCACTCAGCCATGAAATTAACGTCATAAGGCTAGTAGCAGCATGATGAGAGGATTTAGGTACGACGATTCTAAGTGAAATAAGTCACACAGAAAAAGACACTTATCATAAGATATCACTTAGAGAGGGAATGTAAAAACCGCTACACTTGAACTGAATTACAAAACAGAACAGCGTCACACGTTTACAAAACACACTATGGCTGCTTAACGGGAAAGGTGAGGTCGGGTGAGGGAGAAAACAAGGGTTTCAAATTAGCTCAGATACCGTTCCATAAACCCAATATGTAATAGACAAGACCTACTCCTTGCTCAGTGAACTGGACTCGACACCCCCTATTCACCGCCCAAGAATATACCTGACTAGGAAGAATCTTCAAAGCTATGTATTGATATCTCTCTGTAAATGAGTCAAGTGGGTGTAAAGCAGCATAAACAGAGCAGTGAAAAGCAGCTAAACCCCATTATAAAAATCAATTACTTTTAAAATCCCGTGAAACAAAGACAGTGAAAGAGAGAGAAATTCTTACAAAATTCGTTCAGGGGCTGTGATGCCACCTGGATTGACCATCTCTAGACCCACAGCTGATTGAGACATAAGGGTGGACACTCTTGGGGCTGAGAGTTTTGGTGAGGTTGGGTGAGCAAACGCAGACCCTTTAAAGTAACACTGCGTGGTACCCATCCCATGGGTCCCAAATCTCCAGGTTCAAGGGCATCTTCCTACATCGAAAACATGCATGAGAAACCCAGAAGATGGTACACCGTGTGATCGGGAAAGGTTTCTAAAACGCACCTCATTTCTCATCTCCTTGTGCTCGGGTTCGCCATTCCAGCCGCGTTAGTAGCAATCTCCCTCCGTGGAGAATCAGCACCTTTAACCTCCTGTTCCGTACAGGTTGCAATTTGTCCTGAGGATGAACGGGAAGAGGGGGAACCAATGAGAGACTAGCTCTAGGTGTTGGGACAGGCACAGGTCACTCTATTTTCCCATCAGGAAGAAGAATTAACCACAGGCTCAGCCTGCCGCCCGGAACCAGAATAGGGCCTGAAGCAATCCTGCGCTTTTGCGGCCAGCTCCGAAGAAGGCGAGTTGAAAAATGGAGCTCAGGGGCACTGCAATTCACAAACCTGCAGAGTTAGAAATGATAACTCTTGTCCACAAATATATTGAGGGAAGGCAACGAAGAGGATTTGAAAGCAAGGCAGAATTGCAGGAAACAGATTTCAGGAGGTAGATTCGAATCGCCTTTAAAGCACAGGAAAGGCGGCAAAACCTCGACCATGATGCCCTTGGCCAAAAAGGGCGTATGCGTTTTTTCCTGAATATATTCAGGAAAAAACGCATACGCCCTTTTTGGCCAACCAAGCAACCTGGAAAGGCAAATCAGCGCTACAAAGAAGTCTCGCTTCCCATCGGTCAAAAGGGCCATGCTGAATAAAGTGTCAAAACCAGAAATGCAGGACAGGCCATGGAGAAACGGGAGCCTTGCTACGCTGATGGGCGTGATGTAAATTGCCAACAGCCACTCTGGAGAAGTGTACGGTGTGTCCTGAAACCTCTAAAAAACTCAGCTTAGAGAGCATAGGGCACTTCCACTCATGGGTGTATAAATTGGGAAAAGTAAAAATCAGCAAGACACAGGCACCCCAAAGTTTAGGGCTGCTCTGTTGACAAGAACCTCCACTTCGTTACACCTTAAATATCCCAGGAAAGAAAAAAATGGATAAAGAAGTTGTGGTCCTTATGTACAATGGAATATCACTCAGCCAGGAAATCAACGTCATAAGGCTAGTAGCAGCATGATGAGTGGATTTAGGTACGAAGATTCTAAGTGAAATAAGTCAACCAGAAAACGACACTTATCATAAGATATCACTTATAGAGGGAATGTAAAAACCGCTACACTTGAACTGAATTACAAAACAGAACAGAGACACACGTTTACAAAACACACTATGGCTGCTTAACGGGAAAGGTGAGGTCGGGTGAGGCAGAAAACAAGGGTTTCAAATTAGCTCAGATACCGTTCAATAAACCCAATATGTAATAGACAAGACCTACTCCTTGCTCAGTGAACTGGACTCGACACCCCCTATTCACCGCCCAAGAATATACCTGACTAGGAAGAATCTTCAAAGCTATGTATTGATATCTCTCTGTAAATGAGTCAAGTGGGTGTAAAGCAGCATAAACAGAGCAGTGAAAAGCAGCTAAACCCCATTATAAAAATCAATTACTTTTAAAATCCCGTGAAACAAAGACAGTGAAAGAGAGAGAAATTCTTACAAAATTCGTTCAGGGACTGTGATGCCACCTGGATTGACCATCTCTAGACCCACAGCTGATTGAGACATAAGGGTGGACACTCTTGGGGCTGAGAGGTTTGGTGAGGTTGGGTGAGCAAACGCAGACCCTTTAAAGTAATACTGCATGGTACCCATCCCATGGGTCCCAAATCTCCAGGTTCAAGGGCATCTTCCTACATCGAAAACATGCATGAGAAACCCAGAAGATGGTACACCGTGTGATCGGGAAAGGTTTCTAAAACGCACCTCATTTCTCATCTCCTTGTGCTCGGGTTCGCCATTCCAGCCACGTTAGTAGCAATCTCCCTCCGTGGAGAATCAGCACCTTTAACCTCCTGTTCCGTACAGGTTGCAATTTGTCCTGAGGATGAACGGGAAGAGGGGGAACCAATGAGAGACTAGCTCTAGGTGTTGGGACAGGCACAGGTCACTCTATTTTCCCATCAGGAAGAAGAATTAACCACAGGCTCAGCCTGCCGCCCGGAACCAGAATAGGGCCTGAAGCAATCCTGCGCTTTTGCGGCCAGCTCTGAAGAAAGCGAGTTGAAAAATGGAGCTCAGGGGCACTGCAATTCACAAACCTGCAGAGTTAGAAATGATAACTCTCGTCCACAAATATATTGAGGGAAGGCAACGAAGAGGATTTGAAAGCAAGGCAGAATTGCAGGAAACAGATTTCAGGAGGTAGATTCGAATCGCCTTTAAAGCACAGGAAAGGCGGCAAAACCTCGACCATGATGCCCTTGGCCAAAAAGGGCGTATGCGTTTTTTCCTGAATATATTCAGGAAAAAACGCATACGCCCTTTTTGGCCAACCAAGCAACCTGGAAAGGCAAATCAGCGCTACAAAGAAGTCTCGCTTCCCATCGGTCAAAAGGGCCATGCTGAATAAAGTGTCAAAACCAGAAATGCAGGACAGGCCATGGAGAAACGGGAGCCTTACTACGCTGATGGGCGGGATGTAAATTGCCAACAGCCACTCTGGAGAAGTGTACGGTGTTTCCTGAAACATCTAAAGAACTCAGCATAGAGAGCATAAGGCACTTCCACTCATGGGCGTATAAATTGGGAAAACTAAAAATCAGCAAGACACAGGCACCCCAAAGTTTAGGGCTGCTCTGTTGACAAGAACCTCCACTTCGTTACACCTTAAATATCCCAGGAAAGAGAAAAATGGATAAGGAAGTTGTGGTCCTTATGTACAATGGCATATCACTCAGCCATGAAATTAACGTCATAAGGCTAGTAGCAGCATGATGAGAGGATTTAGGTACGACGATTCTAAGTGAAATAAGTCACACAGAAAAAGACACTTATCATAAGATATCACTTAGAGAGGGAATGTAAAAACCGCTACACTTGAACTGAATTACAAAACAGAACAGCGTCACACGTTTACAAAACACACTATGGCTGCTTAACGGGAAAGGTGAGGTCGGGTGAGGGAGAAAACAAGGGTTTCAAATTAGCTCAGATACCGTTCCATAAACCCAATATGTAATAGACAAGACCTACTCCTTGCTCAGTGAACTGGACTCGACACCCCCTATTCACCGCCCAAGAATATACCTGACTAGGAAGAATCTTCAAAGCTATGTATTGATATCTCTCTGTAAATGAGTCAAGTGGGTGTAAAGCAGCATAAACAGAGCAGTGAAAAGCAGCTAAACCCCATTATAAAAATCAATTACTTTTAAAATCCCGTGAAACAAAGACAGTGAAAGAGAGAGAAATTCTTACAAAATTCGTTCAGGGGCTGTGATGCCACCTGGATTGACCATCTCTAGACCCACAGCTGATTGAGACATAAGGGTGGACACTCTTGGGGCTGAGAGTTTTGGTGAGGTTGGGTGAGCAAACGCAGACCCTTTAAAGTAACACTGCGTGGTACCCATCCCATGGGTCCCAAATCTCCAGGTTCAAGGGCATCTTCCTACATCGAAAACATGCATGAGAAACCCAGAAGATGGTACACCGTGTGATCGGGAAAGGTTTCGAAAACGCACCTCATTTCTCATCTCCTTGTGCTCGGGTTGGCCATTACAGCCGCTTTACTAGCAATCTCCCTCCTTCGAGAATCAGCACCTTCAACCTCCTGTTCCGTACAGGTTGCAAATTGTCCTGAGGATGAACGGGAAGAGGGGGAACCAGTGAGAGACTAGCTCTAGGTGTTGGGACAGGCACAGGTCACTCTATTTTCCCATCAGGAAGAAGAATTAACCACAGGCTCAGCCTGCCGCCCGGAAGCAGAACAGGGCCTGAAGCAATCCTGTGCTTTTGCGGCCAGCTCCCAAAAAAACGAGTTGAAAAATCGAGCTCAGGGGCACTGCAATTCACAAACCTGCAGAGTTAGAAATGATAACTCTCGTCCACAAATATATTGAGGGAAGGCAACGAGGAGGATTTGAAAGCAAGGCAGAATTGCAGGAAACAGATTTCAGGAGGTAGAGTCGAATCGCCTTTAAAGCACAGGAAAAGCGGCAAAACCTCGACCATGATGCCCTTGGCCAAAAAGGGCGTATGCGTTTTTTCCTGAATATATTCAGGAAAAAACGCATACGCCCTTTTTGGCCAACCAAGCAACCTGGAAAGGCAAATCAGCGCTACAAAGAAGTCTCGCTTCCCATCGGTCAAAAGGGCCATGCTGAATAAAGTGTCAAAACCAGAAATGCAGGACAGGCCATGGAGAAACGGGAGCCTTACTACGCTGATGGGCGGGATGTAAATTGCCAACAGCCACTCTGGAGAAGTGTACGGTGTGTCCTGAAACATCTAAAGAACTCAGCATAGAGAGCATAAGGCACTTCCACTCATGGGCGTATAAATTGGGAAAAGTAAAAATCAGCAAGACACAGGCACCCCAAAGTTTAGGGCTGCTCTGTTGACAAGAACCTCCACTTCGTTACACCTTAAATATCCCAGGAAAGAGAAAAATGGATAAGGAAGTTGTGGTCCTTATGTACAATGGCATATCACTCAGCCATGAAATTAACGTCATAAGGCTAGTAGCAGCATGATGAGAGGATTTAGGTACGACGATTCTAAGTGAAATAAGTCACACAGAAAAAGACACTTATCATAAGATATCACTTAGAGAGGGAATGTAAAAACCGCTACACTTGAACTGAATTACAAAACAGAACAGCGTCACACGTTTACAAAACACACTATGGCTGCTTAACGGGAAAGGTGAGGTCGGGTGAGGGAGAAAACAAGGGTTTCAAATTAGCTCAGATACCGTTCCATAAACCCAATATGTAATAGACAAGACCTACTCCTTGCTCAGTGAACTGGACTCGACACCCCCTATTCACCGCCCAAGAATATACCTGACTAGGAAGAATCTTCAAAGCTATGTATTGATATCTCTCTGTAAATGAGTCAAGTGGGTGTAAAGCAGCATAAACAGAGCAGTGAAAAGCAGCTAAACCCCATTATAAAAATCAATTACTTTTAAAATCCCGTGAAACAAAGACAGTGAAAGAGAGAGAAATTCTTACAAAATTCGTTCAGGGGCTGTGATGCCACCTGGATTGACCATCTCTAGACCCACAGCTGATTGAGACATAAGGGTGGACACTCTTGGGGCTGAGAGGTTTGGTGAGGTTGGGTGAGCAAACGCAGACCCTTTAAAGTAATACTGCGTGGTACCCATCCCATGGGTCCCAAATCTCCAGGTTCAAGGGCATCTTCCTACATCGAAAACATGCATGAGAAACCCAGAAGATGGTACACCGTGTGATCGGGAAAGGTTTCTAAAACGCACCTCATTTCTCATCTCCTTGTGCTCGGGTTCGCCATTCCAGCCGCGTTAGTAGCAATCTCCCTCCGTGGAGAATCAGCACCTTTAACCTCCTGTTCCGTACAGGGTGCAATTTGTCCTGAGGATGAACGGGAAGAGGGGGAACCAATGAGAGACTAGCTCTAGGTGTTGGGACAGGCACAGGTCACTCTATTTTCCCATCAGGAAGAAGAATTAACCACAGGCTCAGCCTGCCGCCCGGAACCAGAATAGGGCCTGAAGCAATCCTGCGCTTTTGCGGCCAGCTCCGAAGAAAGCGAGTTGAAAAATGGAGCTCAGGGGCACTGCAATTCACAAACCTGCAGAGTTAGAAATGATAACTCTCGTCCACAAATATATTGAGGGAAGGCAACGAAGAGGATTTGAAAGCAAGGCAGAATTGCAGGAAACAGATTTCAGGAGGTAGATTCGAATCGCCTTTAAAGCACAGGAAAGGCGGCAAAACCTCGACCATGATGCCCTTGGCCAAAAAGGGCGTATGCGTTTTTTCCTGAATATATTCAGGAAAAAACGCATACGCCCTTTTTGGCCAACCAAGCAACCTGGAAAGGCAAATCAGCGCTACAAAGAAGTCTCGCTTCCCATCGGTCAAAAGGGCCATGCTGAATAAAGTGTCAAAACCAGAAATGCAGGACAGGCCATGGAGAAACGGGAGCCTTGCTACGCTGATGGGCGTGATGTAAATTGCCAACAGCCACTCTGGAGAAGTGTACGGTGTGTCCTGAAACCTCTAAAAAACTCAGCTTAGAGAGCATAGGGCACTTCCACTCATGGGTGTATAAATTGGGAAAAGTAAAAATCAGCAAGACACAGGCACCCCAAAGTTTAGGGCTGCTCTGTTGACAAGAACCTCCACTTCGTTACACCTTAAATATCCCAGGAAAGAAAAAAATGGATAAAGAAGTTGTGGTCCTTATGTACAATGGAATATCACTCAGCCAGGAAATCAACGTCATAAGGCTAGTAGCAGCATGATGAGTGGATTTAGGTACGACGATTCTAAGTGAAATAAGTCAACCAGAAAACGACACTTATCATAAGATATCACTTATAGAGGGAATGTAAAAACCGCTACACTTGAACTGAATTACAAAACAGAACAGAGACACACGTTTACAAAACACACTATGGCTGCTTAACGGGAAAGGTGAGGTCGGGTGAGGCAGAAAACAAGGGTTTCAAATTAGCTCAGATACCGTTCAATAAACCCAATATGTAATAGACAAGACCTACTCCTTGCTCAGTGAACTGGACGCAAAAACCCCCTATTCACCGCCCAAGAATATATCTGACTAGGAAGAATCTTCAAAGCTATGTATTGATATCTCTCTGTAAGTGAGTCAAGTGGGTGTAAAGCAGCATAAAAACAGCAGTGAAAAGCAGCTAAACCCCATTATAAAAATCAATTACTTTTAAAAACCCGTGAAACAAAGACAGTGAAAGAGAGAGAAATTCTTACAATATTCGTTCAGGGGCTGTGATGCCACCTGGATTGACCATCTCTAGACCCACAGCTGATTGAGACATAAGGGTGGACACTCTTGTGGCTGAGAGGTTTGGTCAGGTTGGTTGAGGAAACGCAGGCCCTTTAAAGTAATACTGCGTGGTACCCATCCCATGGGTCCCAAATCTCCAAGTTCAAGGGCATCTTCCTATAACAAAAACATGCATGAGAAACCCAGAAGATGGTACACCGTGTGATCGGGAAAGGTTTCGAAAACGCACCTCATTTCTCATCTCCTTGTGCTCGGGTTGGCCATTACAGCCGCTTTACTAGCAATCTCCCTCCTTCGAGAATCAGCACCTTCAACCTCCTGTTCCGTACAGGTTGCAAATTGTCCTGAGGATGAACGGGAAGAGGGGGAACCAGTGAGAGACTAGCTCTAGGTGTTGGGACAGGCACAGGTCACTCTATTTTCCCATCAGGAAGAAGAATTAACCACAGGCTCAGCCTGTCGCCCGGAAGCAGAACAGGGCCTGAAGCAATCCTGTGCTTTTGCGGCCAGCTCCCAAAAAAGCGAGTTGAAAAATCGAGCTCAGGGGCACTGCAATTCACAAACCTGCAGAGTTATAAATGATAACTCTCGTCCACAAATATATTGAGGGAAGGCAACGAGGAGGATTTGAAAGCAAGGCAGAATTGCAGGAAACAGATTTCAGGAGGTAGAGTCGAATCGCCTTTAAAGCACAGGAAAAGCGGCAAAACCTCGACCATGATGCCCTTGGCCAAAAAGGGCGTATGCGTTTTTTCCTGAATATATTCAGGAAAAAACGCATACGCCCTTTTTGGCCAACCAAGCAACCTGGAAAGGCAAATCAGCGCTACAAAGAAGTCTCGCTTCCCATCGGTCAAAAGGGCCATGCTGAATAAAGTGTCAAAACCAGAAATGCAGGACAGGCCATGGAGAAACGGGAGCCTTACTACGCTGATGGGCGGGATGTAAATTGCCAACAGCCACTCTGGAGAAGTGTACGGTGTGTCCTGAAACATCTAAAGAACTCAGCATAGAGAGCATAAGGCACTTCCACTCATGGGCGTATAAATTGGGAAAACTAAAAATCAGCAAGACACAGGCACCCCAAAGTTTAGGGCTGCTCTGTTGACAAGAACTTCCACTTCGTTACACCTTAAATATCCCAGGAAAGAGAAAAATGGATAAGGAAGTTGTGGTCCTTATGTACAATGGCATATCACTCAGCCATGAAATTAACGTCATAAGGCTAGTAGCAGCATGATGAGAGGATTTAGGTACGACGATTCTAAGTGAAATAAGTCACACAGAAAAAGACACTTATCATAAGATATCACTTAGAGAGGGAATGTAAAAACCGCTACACTTGAACTGAATTACAAAACAGAACAGCGTCACACGTTTACAAAACACACTATGGCTGCTTAACGGGAAAGGTGAGGTCGGGTGAGGGAGAAAACAAGGGTTTCAAATTAGCTCAGATACCGTTCCATAAACCCAATATGTAATAGACAAGACCTACTCCTTGCTCAGTGAACTGGACTCGACACCCCCTATTCACCGCCCAAGAATATACCTGACTAGGAAGAATCTTCAAAGCTATGTATTGATATCTCTCTGTAAATGAGTCAAGTGGGTGTAAAGCAGCATAAACAGAGCAGTGAAAAGCAGCTAAACCCCATTATAAAAATCAATTACTTTTAAAATCCCGTGAAACAAAGACAGTGAAAGAGAGAGAAATTCTTACAAAATTCGTTCAGGGGCTGTGATGCCACCTGGATTGACCATCTCTAGACCCACAGCTGATTGAGACATAAGGGTGGACACTCTTGGGGCTGAGAGTTTTGGTGAGGTTGGGTGAGCAAACGCAGACCCTTTAAAGTAACACTGCGTGGTACCCATCCCATGGGTCCCAAATCTCCAGGTTCAAGGGCATCTTCCTACATCGAAAACATGCATGAGAAACCCAGAAGATGGTACACCGTGTGATCGGGAAAGGTTTCTAAAACGCACCTCATTTCTCATCTCCTTGTGCTCGGGTTCGCCATTCCAGCCGCGTTAGTAGCAATCTCCCTCCGTGGAGAATCAGCACCTTTAACCTCCTGTTCCGTACAGGTTGCAATTTGTCCTGAGGATGAACGGGAAGAGGGGGAACCAATGAGAGACTAGCTCTAGGTGTTGGGACAGGCACAGGTCACTCTATTTTCCCATCAGGAAGAAGAATTAACCACAGGCTCAGCCTGCCGCCCGGAACCAGAATAGGGCCTGAAGCAATCCTGCGCTTTTGCGGCCAGCTCCGAAGAAAGCGAGTTGAAAAATGGAGCTCAGGGGCACTGCAATTCACAAACCTGCAGAGTTAGAAATGATAACTCTCGTCCACAAATATATTGAGGGAAGGCAACGAAGAGGATTTGAAAGCAAGGCAGAATTGCAGGAAACAGATTTCAGGAGGTAGATTCGAATCGCCTTTAAAGCACAGGAAAGGCGGCAAAACCTCGACCATGATGCCCTTGGCCAAAAAGGGCGTATGCGTTTTTTCCTGAATATATTCAGGAAAAAACGCATACGCCCTTTTTGGCCAACCAAGCAACCTGGAAAGGCAAATCAGCGCTACAAAGAAGTCTCGCTTCCCATCGGTCAAAAGGGCCATGCTGAATAAAGTGTCAAAACCAGAAATGCAGGACAGGCCATGGAGAAACGGGAGCCTTGCTACGCTGATGGGCGGGATGTAAATTGCCAACAGACACTCTGGAGAAGTGTACGGTGTGTCCTGAAACCTCTAAAAAACTCAGCTTAGAGAGCATAGGGCACTTCCACTCATGGGTGTATAAATTGGGAAAAGTAAAAATCAGCAAGACACAGGCACCCCAAAGTTTAGGGCTGCTCTGTTGACAAGAACCTCCACTTCGTTACACCTTAAATATCCCAGGAAAGAAAAAAATGGATAAAGAAGTTGTGGTCCTTATGTACAATGGAATATCACTCAGCCAGGAAATCAACGTCATAAGGCTAGTAGCAGCATGATGAGTGGATTTAGGTACGACGATTCTAAGTGAAATAAGTCAACCAGAAAACGACACTTATCATAAGATATCACTTATAGAGGGAATGTAAAAACCGCTACACTTGAACTGAATTACAAAACAGAACAGAGACACACGTTTACAAAACACACTATGGCTGCTTAACGGGAAAGGTGAGGTCGGGTGAGGCAGAAAACAAGGGTTTCAAATTAGCTCAGATACCGTTCAATAAACCCAATATGTAATAGACAAGACCTACTCCTTGCTCAGTGAACTGGACGCAAAAACCCCCTATTCACCGCCCAAGAATATATCTGACTAGGAAGAATCTTCAAAGCTATGTATTGATATCTCTCTGTAAGTGAGTCAAGTGGGTGTAAAGCAGCATAAAAACAGCAGTGAAAAGCAGCTAAACCCCATTATAAAAATCAATTACTTTTAAAAACCCGTGAAACAAAGACAGTGAAAGAGAGAGAAATTCTTACAATATTCGTTCAGGGGCTGTGATGCCACCTGGATTGACCATCTCTAGACCCACAGCTGATTGAGACATAAGGGTGGACACTCTTGGGGCTGAGAGGTTTGGTCAGGTTGGTTGAGGAAACGCAGGCCCTTTAAAGTAATACTGCGTGGTACCCATCCCATGGGTCCCAAATCTCCAAGTTCAAGGGCATCTTCCTATAACAAAAACATGCATGAGAAACCCAGAAGATGGTACACCGTGTGATCGGGAAAGGTTTCGAAAACGCACCTCATTTCTCATCTCCTTGTGCTCGGGTTGGCCATTACAGCCGCTTTACTAGCAATCTCCCTCCTTCGAGAATCAGCACCTTCAACCTCCTGTTCCGTACAGGTTGCAAATTGTCCTGAGGATGAACGGGAAGAGGGGGAACCAGTGAGAGACTAGCTCTAGGTGTTGGGACAGGCACAGGTCACTCTATTTTCCCATCAGGAAGAAGAATTAACCACAGGCTCAGCCTGCCGCCCGGAAGCAGAACAGGGCCTGAAGCAATCCTGTGCTTTTGCGGCCAGCTCCCAAAAAAACGAGTTGAAAAATCGAGCTCAGGGGCACTGCAATTCACAAACCTGCAGAGTTATAAATGATAACTCTCGTCCACAAATATATTGAGGGAAGGCAACGAGGAGGATTTGAAAGCAAGGCAGAATTGCAGGAAACAGATTTCAGGAGGTAGAGTCGAATCGCCTTTAAAGCACAGGAAAAGCGGCAAAACCTCGACCATGATGCCCTTGGCCAAAAAGGGCGTATGCGTTTTTTCCTGAATATATTCAGGAAAAAACGCATACGCCCTTTTTGGCCAACCAAGCAACCTGGAAAGGCAAATCAGCGCTACAAAGAAGTCTCGCTTCCCATCGGTCAAAAGGGCCATGCTGAATAAAGTGTCAAAACCAGAAATGCAGGACAGGCCATGGAGAAACGGGAGCCTTACTACGCTGATGGGTGGGATGTAAATTGCCAACAGCCACTCTGGAGAAGTGTACGGTGTTTCCTGAAACATCTAAAGAACTCAGCATAGAGAGCATAAGGCACTTCCACTCATGGGCGTATAAATTGGGAAAACTAAAAATCAGCAAGACACAGGCACCCCAAAGTTTAGGGCTGCTCTGTTGACAAGAACCTCCACTTCGTTACACCTTAAATATCCCAGGAAAGAGAAAAATGGATAAGGAAGTTGTGGTCCTTATGTACAATGGCATATCACTCAGCCATGAAATTAACGTCATAAGGCTAGTAGCAGCATGATGAGAGGATTTAGGTACGACGATTCTAAGTGAAATAAGTCACACAGAAAAAGACACTTATCATAAGATATCACTTAGAGAGGGAATGTAAAAACCGCTACACTTGAACTGAATTACAAAACAGAACAGCGTCACACGTTTACAAAACACACTATGGCTGCTTAACGGGAAAGGTGAGGTCGGGTGAGGGAGAAAACAAGGGTTTCAAATTAGCTCAGATACCGTTCCATAAACCCAATATGTAATAGACAAGACCTACTCCTTGCTCAGTGAACTGGACTCGACACCCCCTATTCACCGCCCAAGAATATACCTGACTAGGAAGAATCTTCAAAGCTATGTATTGATATCTCTCTGTAAATGAGTCAAGTGGGTGTAAAGCAGCATAAACAGAGCAGTGAAAAGCAGCTAAACCCCATTATAAAAATCAATTACTTTTAAAATCCCGTGAAACAAAGACAGTGAAAGAGAGAGAAATTCTTACAAAATTCGTTCAGGGGCTGTGATGCCACCTGGATTGACCATCTCTAGACCCACAGCTGATTGAGACATAAGGGTGGACACTCTTGGGGCTGAGAGGTTTGGTGAGGTTGGGTGAGCAAACGCAGACCCTTTAAAGTAACACTGCGTGGTACCCATCCCATGGGTCCCAAATCTCCAGGTTCAAGGGCATCTTCCTACATCGAAAACATGCATGAGAAACCCAGAAGATGGTACACCGTGTGATCGGGAAAGGTTTCTAAAACGCACCTCATTTCTCATCTCCTTGTGCTCGGGTTCGCCATTCCAGCCGCGTTAGTAGCAATCTCCCTCCGTGGAGAATCAGCACCTTTAACCTCCTGTTCCGTACAGGTTGCAATTTGTCCTGAGGATGAACGGGAAGAGGGGGAACCAATGAGAGACTAGCTCTAGGTGTTGGGACAGGCACAGGTCACTCTATTTTCCCATCAGGAAGAAGAATTAACCACAGGCTCAGCCTGCCGCCCGGAACCAGAATAGGGCCTGAAGCAATCCTGCGCTTTTGCGGCCAGCTCCGAAGAAAGCGAGTTGAAAAATGGAGCTCAGGGGCACTGCAATTCACAAACCTGCAGAGTTAGAAATGATAACTCTTGTCCACAAATATATTGAGGGAAGGCAACGAAGAGGATTTGAAAGCAAGGCAGAATTGCAGGAAACAGATTTCAGGAGGTAGATTCGAATCGCCTTTAAAGCACAGGAAAGGCGGCAAAACCTCGACCATGATGCCCTTGGCCAAAAAGGGCGTATGCGTTTTTTCCTGAATATATTCAGGAAAAAACGCATACGCCCTTTTTGGCCAACCAAGCAACCTGGAAAGGCAAATCAGCGCTACAAAGAAGTCTCGCTTCCCATCGGTCAAAAGGGCCATGCTGAATAAAGTGTCAAAACCAGAAATGCAGGACAGGCCATGGAGAAACGGGAGCCTTGCTACGCTGATGGGCGGGATGTAAATTGCCAACAGACACTCTGGAGAAGTGTACGGTGTGTCCTGAAACCTCTAAAAAACTCAGCTTAGAGAGCATAGGGCACTTCCACTCATGGGTGTATAAATTGGGAAAAGTAAAAATCAGCAAGACACAGGCACCCCAAAGTTTAGGGCTGCTCTGTTGACAAGAACCTCCACTTCGTTACACCTTAAATATCCCAGGAAAGAAAAAAATGGATAAAGAAGTTGTGGTCCTTATGTACAATGGAATATCACTCAGCCAAGAAATCAACGTCATAAGGCTAGTAGCAGCATGATGAGTGGATTTAGGTACGACGATTCTAAGTGAAATAAGTCAACCAGAAAACGACACTTATCATAAGATATCACTTATAGAGGGAATGTAAAAACTGCTACACTTGAACTGAATTACAAAACAGAACAGAGACACACGTTTACAAAACACACTATGGCTGCTTAACGGGAAAGGTGAGGTCGGGTGAGGCAGAAAACAAGGGTTTCAAATTAGCTCAGATACCGTTCAATAAACCCAATATGTAATAGACAAGACCTACTCCTTGCTCAGTGAACTGGACTCGACACCCCCTATTCACCGCCCAAGAATATACCTGACTAGGAAGAATCTTCAAAGCTATGTATTGATATCTCTCTGTAAATGAGTCAAGTGGGTGTAAAGCAGCATAAACAGAGCAGTGAAAAGCAGCTAAACCCCATTATAAAAATCAATTACTTTTAAAATCCCGTGAAACAAAGACAGTGAAAGAGAGAGAAATTCTTACAAAATTCGTTCAGGGGCTGTGATGCCACCTGGATTGACCATCTCTAGACCCACAGCTGATTGAGACATAAGGGTGGACACTCTTGGGGCTGAGAGGTTTGGTGAGGTTGGGTGAGCAAACGCAGACCCTTTAAAGTAATACTGCATGGTACCCATCCCATGGGTCCCAAATCTCCAGGTTCAAGGGCATCTTCCTACATCGAAAACATGCATGAGAAACCCAGAAGATGGTACACCGTGTGATCGGGAAAGGTTTCTAAAACGCACCTCATTTCTCATCTCCTTGTGCTCGGGTTCGCCATTCCAGCCACGTTAGTAGCAATCTCCCTCCGTGGAGAATCAGCACCTTTAACCTCCTGTTCCGTACAGGTTGCAATTTGTCCTGAGGATGAACGGGAAGAGGGGGAACCAATGAGAGACTAGCTCTAGGTGTTGGGACAGGCACAGGTCACTCTATTTTCCCATCAGGAAGAAGAATTAACCACAGGCTCAGCCTGCCGCCCGGAACCAGAATAGGGCCTGAAGCAATCCTGCGCTTTTGCGGCCAGCTCTGAAGAAAGCGAGTTGAAAAATGGAGCTCAGGGGCACTGCAATTCACAAACCTGCAGAGTTAGAAATGATAACTCTCGTCCACAAATATATTGAGGGAAGGCAACGAAGAGGATTTGAAAGCAAGGCAGAATTGCAGGAAACAGATTTCAGGAGGTAGATTCGAATCGCCTTTAAAGCACAGGAAAGGCGGCAAAACCTCGACCATGATGCCCTTGGCCAAAAAGGGCGTATGCGTTTTTTCCTGAATATATTCAGGAAAAAACGCATACGCCCTTTTTGGCCAACCAAGCAACCTGGAAAGGCAAATCAGCGCTACAAAGAAGTCTCGCTTCCCATCGGTCAAAAGGGCCATGCTGAATAAAGTGTCAAAACCAGAAATGCAGGACAGGCCATGGAGAAACGGGAGCCTTGCTACGCTGATGGGCGTGATGTAAATTGCCAACAGCCACTCTGGAGAAGTGTACGGTGTGTCCTGAAACCTCTAAAAAACTCAGCTTAGAGAGCATAGGGCACTTCCACTCATGGGTGTATAAATTGGGAAAAGTAAAAATCAGCAAGACACAGGCACCCCAAAGTTTAGGGCTGCTCTGTTGACAAGAACCTCCACTTCGTTACACCTTAAATATCCCAGGAAAGAAAAAAATGGATAAAGAAGTTGTGGTCCTTATGTACAATGGAATATCACTCAGCCAGGAAATCAACGTCATAAGGCTAGTAGCAGCATGATGAGTGGATTTAGGTACGACGATTCTAAGTGAAATAAGTCAACCAGAAAACGACACTTATCATAAGATATCACTTATAGAGGGAATGTAAAAACCGCTACACTTGAACTGAATTACAAAACAGAACAGAGACACACGTTTACAAAACACACTATGGCTGCTTAACGGGAAAGGTGAGGTCGGGTGAGGCAGAAAACAAGGGTTTCAAATTAGCTCAGATACCGTTCAATAAACCCAATATGTAATAGACAAGACCTACTCCTTGCTCAGTGAACTGGACGCAAAAACCCCCTATTCACCGCCCAAGAATATATCTGACTAGGAAGAATCTTCAAAGCTATGTATTGATATCTCTCTGTAAGTGAGTCAAGTGGGTGTAAAGCAGCATAAAAACAGCAGTGAAAAGCAGCTAAACCCCATTATAAAAATCAATTACTTTTAAAAACCCGTGAAACAAAGACAGTGAAAGAGAGAGAAATTCTTACAATATTCGTTCAGGGGCTGTGATGCCACCTGGATTGACCATCTCTAGACCCACAGCTGATTGAGACATAAGGGTGGACACTCTTGTGGCTGAGAGGTTTGGTCAGGTTGGTTGAGGAAACGCAGGCCCTTTAAAGTAATACTGCGTGGTACCCATCCCATGGGTCCCAAATCTCCAAGTTCAAGGGCATCTTCCTATAACAAAAACATGCATGAGAAACCCAGAAGATGGTACACCGTGTGATCGGGAAAGGTTTCGAAAACGCACCTCATTTCTCATCTCCTTGTGCTCGGGTTGGCCATTACAGCCGCTTTACTAGCAATCTCCCTCCTTCGAGAATCAGCACCTTCAACCTCCTGTGCCGTACAGGTTGCAAATTGTCCTGAGGATGAACGGGAAGAGGGGGAACCAGTGAGAGACTAGCTCTAGGTGTTGGGACAGGCACAGGTCACTCTATTTTCCCATCAGGAAGAAGAATTAACCACAGGCTCAGCCTGCCGCCCGGAACCAGAATAGGGCCTGAAGCAATCCTGCGCTTTTGCGGCCAGCTCCGAAGAAAGCGAGTTGAAAAATGGAGCTCAGGGGCACTGCAATTCACAAACCTGCAGAGTTAGAAATGATAACTCTCGTCCACAAATATATTGAGGGAAGGCAACGAAGAGGATTTGAAAGCAAGGCAGAATTGCAGGAAACAGATTTCAGGAGGTAGATTCGAATCGCCTTTAAAGCACAGGAAAGGCGGCAAAACCTCGACCATGATGCCCTTGGCCAAAAAGGGCGTATGCGTTTTTTCCTGAATATATTCAGGAAAAAACGCATACGCCCTTTTTGGCCAACCAAGCAACCTGGAAAGGCAAATCAGCGCTACAAAGAAGTCTCGCTTCCCATCGGTCAAAAGGGCCATGCTGAATAAAGTGTCAAAACCAGAAATGCAGGACAGGCCATGGAGAAACGGGAGCCTTGCTACGCTGATGGGCGTGATGTAAATTGCCAACAGACACTCTGGAGAAGTGTACGGTGTGTCCTGAAACCTCTAAAAAACTCAGCTTAGAGAGCATAGGGCACTTCCACTCATGGGTGTATAAATTGGGAAAAGTAAAAATCAGCAAGACACAGGCACCCCAAAGTTTAGGGCTGCTCTGTTGACAAGAACCTCCACTTCGTTACACCTTAAATATCCCAGGAAAGAAAAAAATGGATAAAGAAGTTGTGGTCCTTATGTACAATGGAATATCACTCAGCCAGGAAATCAACGTCATAAGGCTAGTAGCAGCATGATGAGTGGATTTAGGTACGACGATTCTAAGTGAAATAAGTCAACCAGAAAACGACACTTATCATAAGATATCACTTATAGAGGGAATGTAAAAACCGCTACACTTGAACTGAATTACAAAACAGAACAGAGACACACGTTTACAAAACACACTATGGCTGCTTAACGGGAAAGGTGAGGTCGGGTGAGGCAGAAAACAAGGGTTTCAAATTAGCTCAGATACCGTTCAATAAACCCAATATGTAATAGACAAGACCTACTCCTTGCTCAGTGAACTGGACGCAAAAACCCCCTATTCACCGCCCAAGAATATATCTGACTAGGAAGAATCTTCAAAGCTATGTATTGATATCTCTCTGTAAGTGAGTCAAGTGGGTGTAAAGCAGCATAAAAACAGCAGTGAAAAGCAGCTAAACCCCATTATAAAAATCAATTACTTTTAAAAACCCGTGAAACAAAGACAGTGAAAGAGAGAGAAATTCTTACAATATTCGTTCAGGGGCTGTGATGCCACCTGGATTGACCATCTCTAGACCCACAGCTGATTGAGACATAAGGGTGGACACTCTTGTGGCTGAGAGGTTTGGTCAGGTTGGTTGAGGAAACGCAGGCCCTTTAAAGTAATACTGCGTGGTACCCATCCCATGGGTCCCAAATCTCCAAGTTCAAGGGCATCTTCCTATAACAAAAACATGCATGAGAAACCCAGAAGATGGTACACCGTGTGATCGGGAAAGGTTTCGAAAACGCACCTCATTTCTCATCTCCTTGTGCTCGGGTTGGCCATTACAGCCGCTTTACTAGCAATCTCCCTCCTTCGAGAATCAGCACCTTCAACCTCCTGTTCCGTACAGGTTGCAAATTGTCCTGAGGATGAACGGGAAGAGGGGGAACCAGTGAGAGACTAGCTCTAGGTGTTGGGACAGGCACAGGTCACTCTATTTTCCCATCAGGAAGAAGAATTAACCACAGGCTCAGCCTGCCGCCCGGAAGCAGAACAGGGCCTGAAGCAATCCTGTGCTTTTGCGGCCAGCTCCCAAAAAAGCGAGTTGAAAAATCGAGCTCAGGGGCACTGCAATTCACAAACCTGCAGAGTTATAAATGATAACTCTCGTCCACAAATATATTGAGGGAAGGCAACGAGGAGGATTTGAAAGCAAGGCAGAATTGCAGGAAACAGATTTCAGGAGGTAGAGTCGAATCGCCTTTAAAGCACAGGAAAAGCGGCAAAACCTCGACCATGATGCCCTTGGCCAAAAAGGGCGTATGCGTTTTTTCCTGAATATATTCAGGAAAAAACGCATACGCCCTTTTTGGCCAACCAAGCAACCTGGAAAGGCAAATCAGCGCTACAAAGAAGTCTCGCTTCCCATCGGTCAAAAGGGCCATGCTGAATAAAGTGTCAAAACCAGAAATGCAGGACAGGCCATGGAGAAACGGGAGCCTTACTACGCTGATGGGCGGGATGTAAATTGCCAACAGCCACTCTGGAGAAGTGTACGGTGTTTCCTGAAACATCTAAAGAACTCAGCATAGAGAGCATAAGGCACTTCCACTCATGGGCGTATAAATTGGGAAAACTAAAAATCAGCAAGACACAGGCACCCCAAAGTTTAGGGCTGCTCTGTTGACAAGAACTTCCACTTCGTTACACCTTAAATATCCCAGGAAAGAGAAAAATGGATAAGGAAGTTGTGGTCCTTATGTACAATGGCATATCACTCAGCCATGAAATTAACGTCATAAGGCTAGTAGCAGCATGATGAGAGGATTTAGGTACGACGATTCTAAGTGAAATAAGTCACACAGAAAAAGACACTTATCATAAGATATCACTTAGAGAGGGAATGTAAAAACCGCTACACTTGAACTGAATTACAAAACAGAACAGCGTCACACGTTTACAAAACACACTATGGCTGCTTAACGGGAAAGGTGAGGTCGGGTGAGGGAGAAAACAAGGGTTTCAAATTAGCTCAGATACCGTTCCATAAACCCAATATGTAATAGACAAGACCTACTCCTTGCTCAGTGAACTGGACTCGACACCCCCTATTCACCGCCCAAGAATATACCTGACTAGGAAGAATCTTCAAAGCTATGTATTGATATCTCTCTGTAAATGAGTCAAGTGGGTGTAAAGCAGCATAAACAGAGCAGTGAAAAGCAGCTAAACCCCATTATAAAAATCAATTACTTTTAAAATCCCGTGAAACAAAGACAGTGAAAGAGAGAGAAATTCTTACAAAATTCGTTCAGGGGCTGTGATGCCACCTGGATTGACCATCTCTAGACCCACAGCTGATTGAGACATAAGGGTGGACACTCTTGGGGCTGAGAGTTTTGGTGAGGTTGGGTGAGCAAACGCAGACCCTTTAAAGTAACACTGCGTGGTACCCATCCCATGGGTCCCAAATCTCCAGGTTCAAGGGCATCTTCCTACATCGAAAACATGCATGAGAAACCCAGAAGATGGTACACCGTGTGATCGGGAAAGGTTTCTAAAACGCACCTCATTTCTCATCTCCTTGTGCTCGGGTTCGCCATTCCAGCCGCGTTAGTAGCAATCTCCCTCCGTGGAGAATCAGCACCTTTAACCTCCTGTTCCGTACAGGTTGCAATTTGTCCTGAGGATGAACGGGAAGAGGGGGAACCAATGAGAGACTAGCTCTAGGTGTTGGGACAGGCACAGGTCACTCTATTTTCCCATCAGGAAGAAGAATTAACCACAGGCTCAGCCTGCCGCCCGGAACCAGAATAGGGCCTGAAGCAATCCTGCGCTTTTGCGGCCAGCTCCGAAGAAAGCGAGTTGAAAAATGGAGCTCAGGGGCACTGCAATTCACAAACCTGCAGAGTTAGAAATGATAACTCTCGTCCACAAATATATTGAGGGAAGGCAACGAAGAGGATTTGAAAGCAAGGCAGAATTGCAGGAAACAGATTTCAGGAGGTAGATTCGAATCGCCTTTAAAGCACAGGAAAGGCGGCAAAACCTCGACCATGATGCCCTTGGCCAAAAAGGGCGTATGCGTTTTTTCCTGAATATATTCAGGAAAAAACGCATACGCCCTTTTTGGCCAACCAAGCAACCTGGAAAGGCAAATCAGCGCTACAAAGAAGTCTCGCTTCCCATTGGTCAAAAGGGCCATGCTGAATAAAGTGTCAAAACCAGAAATGCAGGACAGGCCATGGAGAAACGGGAGCCTTGCTACGCTGATGGGCGGGATGTAAATTGCCAACAGCCACTCTGGAGAAGTGTACGGTGTGTCCTGAAACCTCTAAAAAACTCAGCTTAGAGAGCATAGGGCACTTCCACTCATGGGTGTATAAATTGGGAAAAGTAAAAATCAGCAAGACACAGGCACCCCAAAGTTTAGGGCTGCTCTGTTGACAAGAACCTCCACTTCGTTACACCTTAAATATCCCAGGAAAGAAAAAAATGGATAAAGAAGTTGTGGTCCTTATGTACAATGGAATATCACTCAGCCAGGAAATCAACGTCATAAGGCTAGTAGCAGCATGATGAGTGGATTTAGGTACGACGATTCTAAGTGAAATAAGTCAACCAGAAAACGACACTTATCATAAGATATCACTTATAGAGGGAATGTAAAAACCGCTACACTTGAACTGAATTACAAAACAGAACAGAGACACACGTTTACAAAACACACTATGGCTGCTTAACGGGAAAGGTGAGGTCGGGTGAGGCAGAAAACAAGGGTTTCAAATTAGCTCAGATACCGTTCAATAAACCCAATATGTAATAGACAAGACCTACTCCTTGCTCAGTGAACTGGACGCAAAAACCCCCTATTCACCGCCCAAGAATATATCTGACTAGGAAGAATCTTCAAAGCTATGTATTGATATCTCTCTGTAAGTGAGTCAAGTGGGTGTAAAGCAGCATAAAAACAGCAGTGAAAAGCAGCTAAACCCCATTATAAAAATCAATTACTTTTAAAAACCCGTGAAACAAAGACAGTGAAAGAGAGAGAAATTCTTACAATATTCGTTCAGGGGCTGTGATGCCACCTGGATTGACCATCTCTAGACCCACAGCTGATTGAGACATAAGGGTGGACACTCTTGGGGCTGAGAGGTTTGGTCAGGTTGGTTGAGGAAACGCAGGCCCTTTAAAGTAATACTGCGTGGTACCCATCCCATGGGTCCCAAATCTCCAAGTTCAAGGGCATCTTCCTATAACAAAAACATGCATGAGAAACCCAGAAGATGGTACACCGTGTGATCGGGAAAGGTTTCGAAAACGCACCTCATTTCTCATCTCCTTGTGCTCTAGTTGGCCATTACAGCCGCTTTACTAGCAATCTCCCTCCTTCGAGAATCAGCACCTTCAACCTCCTGTTCCGTACAGGTTGCAAATTGTCCTGAGGATGAACGGGAAGAGGGGGAACCAGTGAGAGACTAGCTCTAGGTGTTGGGACAGGCACAGGTCACTCTATTTTCCCATCAGGAAGAAGAATTAACCACAGGCTCAGCCTGCCGCCCGGAAGCAGAACAGGGCCTGAAGCAATCCTGTGCTTTTGCGGCCAGCTCCCAAAAAAACGAGTTGAAAAATCGAGCTCAGGGGCACTGCAATTCACAAACCTGCAGAGTTAGAAATGATAACTCTCGTCCACAAATATATTGAGGGAAGGCAACGAGGAGGATTTGAAAGCAAGGCAGAATTGCAGGAAACAGATTTCAGGAGGTAGAGTCGAATCGCCTTTAAAGCACAGGAAAAGCGGCAAAACCTCGACCATGATGCCCTTGGCCAAAAAGGGCGTATGCGTTTTTTCCTGAATATATTCAGGAAAAAACGCATACGCCCTTTTTGGCCAACCAAGCAACCTGGAAAGGCAAATCAGCGCTACAAAGAAGTCTCGCTTCCCATCGGTCAAAAGGGCCATGCTGAATAAAGTGTCAAAACCAGAAATGCAGGACAGGCCATGGAGAAACGGGAGCCTTACTACGCTGATGGGTGGGATGTAAATTGCCAACAGCCACTCTGGAGAAGTGTACGGTGTGTCCTGAAACATCTAAAGAACTCAGCATAGAGAGCATAAGGCACTTCCACTCATGGGCGTATAAATTGGGAAAACTAAAAATCAGCAAGACACAGGCACCCCAAAGTTTAGGGCTGCTCTGTTGACAAGAACCTCCACTTCGTTACACCTTAAATATCCCAGGAAAGAGAAAAATGGATAAGGAAGTTGTGGTCCTTATGTACAATGGCATATCACTCAGCCATGAAATTAACGTCATAAGGCTAGTAGCAGCATGATGAGAGGATTTAGGTACGACGATTCTAAGTGAAATAAGTCACACAGAAAAAGACACTTATCATAAGATATCACTTAGAGAGGGAATGTAAAAACCGCTACACTTGAACTGAATTACAAAACAGAACAGCGTCACACGTTTACAAAACACACTATGGCTGCTTAACGGGAAAGGTGAGGTCGGGTGAGGGAGAAAACAAGGGTTTCAAATTAGCTCAGATACCGTTCCATAAACCCAATATGTAATAGACAAGACCTACTCCTTGCTCAGTGAACTGGACTCGACACCCCCTATTCACCGCCCAAGAATATACCTGACTAGGAAGAATCTTCAAAGCTATGTATTGATATCTCTCTGTAAATGAGTCAAGTGGGTGTAAAGCAGCATAAACAGAGCAGTGAAAAGCAGCTAAACCCCATTATAAAAATCAATTACTTTTAAAATCCCGTGAAACAAAGACAGTGAAAGAGAGAGAAATTCTTACAAAATTCGTTCAGGGGCTGTGATGCCACCTGGATTGACCATCTCTAGACCCACAGCTGATTGAGACATAAGGGTGGACACTCTTGGGGCTGAGAGGTTTGGTGAGGTTGGGTGAGCAAACGCAGACCCTTTAAAGTAACACTGCGTGGTACCCATCCCATGGGTCCCAAATCTCCAGGTTCAAGGGCATCTTCCTACATCGAAAACATGCATGAGAAACCCAGAAGATGGTACACCGTGTGATCGGGAAAGGTTTCTAAAACGCACCTCATTTCTCATCTCCTTGTGCTCGGGTTCGCCATTCCAGCCGCGTTAGTAGCAATCTCCCTCCGTGGAGAATCAGCACCTTTAACCTCCTGTTCCGTACAGGTTGCAATTTGTCCTGAGGATGAACGGGAAGAGGGGGAACCAATGAGAGACTAGCTCTAGGTGTTGGGACAGGCACAGGTCACTCTATTTTCCCATCAGGAAGAAGAATTAACCACAGGCTCAGCCTGCCGCCCGGAACCAGAATAGGGCCTGAAGCAATCCTGCGCTTTTGCGGCCAGCTCCGAAGAAAGCGAGTTGAAAAATGGAGCTCAGGGGCACTGCAATTCACAAACCTGCAGAGTTAGAAATGATAACTCTTGTCCACAAATATATTGAGGGAAGGCAACGAAGAGGATTTGAAAGCAAGGCAGAATTGCAGGAAACAGATTTCAGGAGGTAGATTCGAATCGCCTTTAAAGCACAGGAAAGGCGGCAAAACCTCGACCATGATGCCCTTGGCCAAAAAGGGCGTATGCGTTTTTTCCTGAATATATTCAGGAAAAAACGCATACGCCCTTTTTGGCCAACCAAGCAACCTGGAAAGGCAAATCAGCGCTACAAAGAAGTCTCGCTTCCCATCGGTCAAAAGGGCCATGCTGAATAAAGTGTCAAAACCAGAAATGCAGGACAGGCCATGGAGAAACGGGAGCCTTGCTACGCTGATGGGCGGGATGTAAATTGCCAACAGACACTCTGGAGAAGTGTACGGTGTGTCCTGAAACCTCTAAAAAACTCAGCTTAGAGAGCATAGGGCACTTCCACTCATGGGTGTATAAATTGGGAAAAGTAAAAATCAGCAAGACACAGGCACCCCAAAGTTTAGGGCTGCTCTGTTGACAAGAACCTCCACTTCGTTACACCTTAAATATCCCAGGAAAGAAAAAAATGGATAAAGAAGTTGTGGTCCTTATGTACAATGGAATATCACTCAGCCAAGAAATCAACGTCATAAGGCTAGTAGCAGCATGATGAGTGGATTTAGGTACGACGATTCTAAGTGAAATAAGTCAACCAGAAAACGACACTTATCATAAGATATCACTTATAGAGGGAATGTAAAAACCGCTACACTTGAACTGAATTACAAAACAGAACAGAGACACACGTTTACAAAACACACTATGGCTGCTTAACGGGAAAGGTGAGGTCGGGTGAGGCAGAAAACAAGGGTTTCAAATTAGCTCAGATACCGTTCCATAAACCCAATATGTAATAGACAAGACCTACTCCTTGCTCAGTGAACTGGACTCGACACCCCCTATTCACCGCCCAAGAATATACCTGACTAGGAAGAATCTTCAAAGCTATGTATTGATATCTCTCTGTAAATGAGTCAAGTGGGTGTAAAGCAGCATAAACAGAGCAGTGAAAAGCAGCTAAACCCCATTATAAAAATCAATTACTTTTAAAATCCCGTGAAACAAAGACAGTGAAAGAGAGAGAAATTCTTACAAAATTCGTTCAGGGGCTGTGATGCCACCTGGATTGACCATCTCTAGACCCACAGCTGATTGAGACATAAGGGTGGACACTCTTGGGGCTGAGAGGTTTGGTGAGGTTGGGTGAGCAAACGCAGACCCTTTAAAGTAATACTGCATGGTACCCATCCCATGGGTCCCAAATCTCCAGGTTCAAGGGCATCTTCCTACATCGAAAACATGCATGAGAAACCCAGAAGATGGTACACCGTGTGATCGGGAAAGGTTTCTAAAACGCACCTCATTTCTCATCGCCTTGTGCTCGGGTTCGCCATTCCAGCCACGTTAGTAGCAATCTCCCTCCGTGGAGAATCAGCACCTTTAACCTCCTGTTCCGTACAGGTTGCAATTTGTCCTGAGGATGAACGGGAAGAGGGGGAACCAATGAGAGACTAGCTCTAGGTGTTGGGACAGGCACAGGTCACTCTATTTTCCCATCAGGAAGAAGAATTAACCACAGGCTCAGCCTGCCGCCCGGAACCAGAAGAGGGCCTGAAGCAATCCTGCGCTTTTGCGGCCAGCTCTGAAGAAAGCGAGTTGAAAAATGGAGCTCAGGGGCACTGCAATTCACAAACCTGCAGAGTTAGAAATGATAACTCTCGTCCACAAATATATTGAGGGAAGGCAACGAAGAGGATTTGAAAGCAAGGCAGAATTGCAGGAAACAGATTTCAGGAGGTAGAGTCGAATCGCCTTTAAAGCACAGGAAAGGCGGCAAAACCTCGACCATGATGCCCTTGGCCAAAAAGGGCGTATGCGTTTTTTCCTGAATATATTCAGGAAAAAACGCATACGCCCTTTTTGGCCAACCAAGCAACCTGGAAAGGCAAATCAGCGCTACAAAGAAGTCTCGCTTCCCATCGGTCAAAAGGGCCATGCTGAATAAAGTGTCAAAACCAGAAATGCAGGACAGGCCATGGAGAAACGGGAGCCTTGCTACGCTGATGGGCGTGATGTAAATTGCCAACAGCCACTCTGGAGAAGTGTACGGTGTGTCCTGAAACCTCTAAAAAACTCAGCTTAGAGAGCATAGGGCACTTCCACTCATGGGTGTATAAATTGGGAAAAGTAAAAATCAGCAAGACACAGGCACCCCAAAGTTTAGGGCTGCTCTGTTGACAAGAACCTCCACTTCGTTACACCTTAAATATCCCAGGAAAGAAAAAAATGGATAAAGAAGTTGTGGTCCTTATGTACAATGGAATATCACTCAGCCAGGAAATCAACGTCATAAGGCTAGTAGCAGCATGATGAGTGGATTTAGGTACGACGATTCTAAGTGAAATAAGTCAACCAGAAAACGACACTTATCATAAGATATCACTTATAGAGGGAATGTAAAAACCGCTACACTTGAACTGAATTACAAAACAGAACAGAGACACACGTTTACAAAACACACTATGGCTGCTTAACGGGAAAGGTGAGGTCGGGTGAGGCAGAAAACAAGGGTTTCAAATTAGCTCAGATACCGTTCAATAAGCCCAATATGTAATAGACAAGACCTACTCCTTGCTCAGTGAACTGGACGCAAAAACCCCCTATTCACCGCCCAAGAATATATCTGACTAGGAAGAATCTTCAAAGCTATGTATTGATATCTCTCTGTAAGTGAGTCAAGTGGGTGTAAAGCAGCATAAAAACAGCAGTGAAAAGCAGCTAAACCCCATTATAAAAATCAATTACTTTTAAAAACCCGTGAAACAAAGACAGTGAAAGAGAGAGAAATTCTTACAATATTCGTTCAGGGGCTGTGATGCCACCTGGATTGACCATCTCTAGACCCACAGCTGATTGAGACATAAGGGTAGACACTCTTGTGGCTGAGAGGTTTGGTCAGGTTGGTTGAGGAAACGCAGGCCCTTTAAAGTAATACTGCGTGGTACCCATCCCATGGGTCCCAAATCTCCAAGTTCAAGGGCATCTTCCTATAACAAAAACATGCATGAGAAACCCAGAAGATGGTACACCGTGTGATCGGGAAAGGTTTCGAAAACGCACCTCATTTCTCATCTCCTTGTGCTCGGGTTGGCCATTACAGCCGCTTTACTAGCAATCTCCCTCCTTCGAGAATCAGCACCTTCAACCTCCTGTGCCGTACAGGTTGCAAATTGTCCTGAGGATGAACGGGAAGAGGGGGAACCAGTGAGAGACTAGCTCTAGGTGTTGGGACAGGCACAGGTCACTCTATTTTCCCATCAGGAAGAAGAATTAACCACAGGCTCAGCCTGCCGCCCGGAAGCAGAACAGGGCCTGAAGCAATCCTGTGCTTTTGCGGCCAGCTCCCAAAAAAACGAGTTGAAAAATCGAGCTCAGGGGCACTGCAATTCACAAACCTGCAGAGTTATAAATGATAACTCTCGTCCACAAATATATTGAGGGAAGGCAACGAGGAGGATTTGAAAGCAAGGCAGAATTGCAGGAAACAGATTTCAGGAGGTAGAGTCGAATCGCCTTTAAAGCACAGGAAAAGCGGCAAAACCTCGACCATGATGCCCTTGGCCAAAAAGGGCGTATGCGTTTTTTCCTGAATATATTCAGGAAAAAACGCATACGCCCTTTTTGGCCAACCAAGCAACCTGGAAAGGCAAATCAGCGCTACAAAGAAGTCTCGCTTCCCATCGGACAAAAGGGCCATGCTGAATAAAGTGTCAAAACCAGAAATGCAGGACAGGCCATGGAGAAACGGGAGCCTTACTACGCTGATGGGCGGGATGTAAATTGCCAACAGCCACTCTGGAGAAGTGTACGGTGTGTCCTGAAACATCTAAAGAACTCAGCATAGAGAGCATAAGGCACTTCCACTCATGGGCGTATAAATTGGGAAAACTAAAAATCAGCAAGACACAGGCACCCCAAAGTTTAGGGCTGCTCTGTTGACAAGAACCTCCACTTCGTTACACCTTAAATATCCCAGGAAAGAGAAAAATGGATAAGGAAGTTGTGGTCCTTATGTACAATGGCATATCACTCAGCCATGAAATTAACGTCATAAGGCTAGTAGCAGCATGATGAGAGGATTTAGGTACGACGATTCTAAGTGAAATAAGTCACACAGAAAAAGACACTTATCATAAGATATCACTTAGAGAGGGAATGTAAAAACCGCTACACTTGAACTGAATTACAAAACAGAACAGCGTCACACGTTTACAAAACACACTATGGCTGCTTAACGGGAAAGGTGAGGTCGGGTGAGGGAGAAAACAAGGGTTTCAAATTAGCTCAGATACCGTTCCATAAACCCAATATGTAATAGACAAGACCTACTCCTTGCTCAGTGAACTGGACTCGACACCCCCTATTCACCGCCCAAGAATATACCTGACTAGGAAGAATCTTCAAAGCTATGTATTGATATCTCTCTGTAAATGAGTCAAGTGGGTGTAAAGCAGCATAAACAGAGCAGTGAAAAGCAGCTAAACCCCATTATAAAAATCAATTACTTTTAAAATCCCGTGAAACAAAGACAGTGAAAGAGAGAGAAATTCTTACAAAATTCGTTCAGGGGCTGTGATGCCACCTGGATTGACCATCTCTAGACCCACAGCTGATTGAGACATAAGGGTGGACACTCTTGGGGCTGAGAGTTTTGGTGAGGTTGGGTGAGCAAACGCAGACCCTTTAAAGTAACACTGCGTGGTACCCATCCCATGGGTCCCAAATCTCCAGGTTCAAGGGCATCTTCCTACATCGAAAACATGCATGAGAAACCCAGAAGATGGTACACCGTGTGATCGGGAAAGGTTTCTAAAACGCACCTCATTTCTCATCTCCTTGTGCTCGGGTTCGCCATTCCAGCCGCGTTAGTAGCAATCTCCCTCCGTGGAGAATCAGCACCTTTAACCTCCTGTTCCGTACAGGTTGCAATTTGTCCTGAGGATGAACGGGAAGAGGGGGAACCAATGAGAGACTAGCTCTAGGTGTTGGGACAGGCACAGGTCACTCTATTTTCCCATCAGGAAGAAGAATTAACCACAGGCTCAGCCTGCCGCCCGGAACCAGAATAGGGCCTGAAGCAATCCTGCGCTTTTGCGGCCAGCTCTGAAGAAAGCGAGTTGAAAAATGGAGCTCAGGGGCACTGCAA
This sequence comes from Balaenoptera borealis, assembly GCF_965194805.1. Lineage (NCBI taxonomy): Eukaryota > Metazoa > Chordata > Mammalia > Artiodactyla > Balaenopteridae > Balaenoptera > Balaenoptera borealis. Next base: position 109,704,994 of record NC_138863.1, on the reverse strand, counting down.
TTCACAAACCTGCAGAGTTAGAAATGATAACTCTCGTCCACAAATATATTGAGGGAAGGCAACGAAGAGGATTTGAAAGCAAGGCAGAATTGCAGGAAACAGATTTCAGGAGGTAGATTCGAATCGCCTTTAAAGCACAGGAAAGGCGGCAAAACCTCGACCATGATGCCCTTGGCCAAAAAGGGCTTATGCGTTTTTTCCTGAATATATTCAGGAAAAAACGCATACGCCCTTTTTGGCCAACCAAGCAACCTGGAAAGGCAAATCAGCGCTACAAAGAAGTCTCGCTTCCCATCGGTCAAAAGGGCCATGCTGAATAAAGTGTCAAAACCAGAAATGCAGGACAGGCCATGGAGAAACGGGAGCCTTGCTACGCTGATGGGCGCGATGTAAATTGCCAACAGCCACTCTGGAGAAGTGTACGGTGTGTCCTGAAACCTCTAAAAAACTCAGCTTAGAGAGCATAGGGCACTTCCACTCATGGGTGTATAAATTGGGACAAGTAAAAATCAGCAAGACACAGGCACCCCAAAGTTTAGGGCTGCTCTGTTGACAAGAACCTCCACTTCGTTACACCTTAAATATCCCAGGAAAGAAAAAAATGGATAAAGAAGTTGTGGTCCTTATGTACAATGGAATATCACTCAGCCAGGAAATCAACGTCATAAGGCTAGTAGCAGCATGATGAGTGGATTTAGGTACGACGATTCTAAGTGAAATAAGTCAACCAGAAAACGACACTTATCATAAGATATCACTTATAGAGGGAATGTAAAAACCGCTACACTTGAACTGAATTACAAAAGAGAACAGAGACACACGTTTACAAAACACACTATGGCTGCTTAACGGGAAAGGTGAGGTCGGGTGAGGCAGAAAACAAGGGTTTCAAATTAGCTCAGATACCGTTCAATAAACCCAATATGTAATAGACAAGACCTACTCCTTGCTCAGTGAACTGGACGCAAAAACCCCCTATTCACCGCCCAAGAATATATCTGACTAGGAAGAATCTTCAAAGCTATGTATTGATATCTCTCTGTAAGTGAGTCAAGTGGGTGTAAAGCAGCATAAAAACAGCAGTGAAAAGCAGCTAAACCCCATTATAAAAATCAATTACTTTTAAAAACCCGTGAAACAAAGACAGTGAAAGAGAGAGAAATTCTTACAATATTCGTTCAGGGGCTGTGATGCCACCTGGATTGACCATCTCTAGACCCACAGCTGATTGAGACATAAGGGTGGACACTCTTGTGGCTGAGAGGTTTGGTCAGGTTGGTTGAGGAAACGCAGGCCCTTTAAAGTAATACTGCGTGGTACCCATCCCATGGGTCCCAAATCTCCAAGTTCAAGGGCATCTTCCTACATCGAAAACATGCATGAGAAACCCAGAAGATGGTACACCGTGTGATCGGGAAAGGTTTCGAAAACGCACCTCATTTCTCATCTCCTTGTGCTCGGGTTCGCCATTCCAGCCGCGTTAGTAGCAATCTCCCTCCGTGGAGAATCAGCACCTTTAACCTCCTGTTCCATACAGGTTGCAATTTGTCCTGAGGATGAACGGGAAGAGGGGGAACCAATGAGAGACTAGCTCTAGGTGTTGGGACAGGCACAGGTCACTCTATTTTCCCATCAGGAAGAAGAATTAACCACAGGCTCAGCCTGCCGCCCGGAACCAGAATAGGGCCTGAAGCAATCCTGCGCTTTTGCGGCCAGCTCCGAAGAAAGCGAGTTGAAAAATGGAGCTCAGGGGCACTGCAATTCACAAACCTGCAGAGTTAGAAATGATAACTCTCGTCCACAAATATATTGAGGGAAGGCAACGAAGAGGATTTGAAAGCAAGGCAGAATTGCAGGAAACAGATTTCAGGAGGTAGATTCGAATCGCCTTTAAAGCACAGGAAAGGCGGCAAAACCTCGACCATGATGCCCTTGGCCAAAAAGGGCGTATGCGTTTTTTCCTGAATATATTCAGGAAAAAACGCATACGCCCTTTTTGGCCAACCAAGCAACCTGGAAAGGCAAATCAGCGCTACAAAGAAGTCTCGCTTCCCATCGGTCAAAAGGGCCATGCTGAATAAAGTGTCAAAACCAGAAATGCAGGACAGGCCATGGAGAAACGGGAGCCTTGCTACGCTGATGGGCGGGATGTAAATTGCCAACAGCCACTCTGGAGAAGTGTACGGTGTGTCCTGAAACCTCTAAAAAACTCAGCTTAGAGAGCATAGGGCACTTCCACTCATGGGTGTATAAATTGGGACAAGTAAAAATCAGCAAGACACAGGCACCCCAAAGTTTAGGGCTGCTCTGTTGACAAGAACCTCCACTTCGTTACACCTTAAATATCCCAGGAAAGAAAAAAATGGATAAAGAAGTTGTGGTCCTTATGTACAATGGAATATCACTCAGCCAGGAAATCAACGTCATAAGGCTAGTAGCAGCATGATGAGTGGATTTAGGTACGACGATTCTAAGTGAAATAAGTCAACCAGAAAACGACACTTATCATAAGATATCACTTATAGAGGGAATGTAAAAACCGCTACACTTGAACTGAATTACAAAACAGAACAGAGACACACGTTTACAAAACACACTATGGCTGCTTAACGGGAAAGGTGAGGTCGGGTGAGGCAGAAAACAAGGGTTTCAAATTAGCTCAGATACCGTTCAATAAACCCAATATGTAATAGACAAGACCTACTCCTTGCTCAGTGAACTGGACGCAAAAACCCCCTATTCACCGCCCAAGAATATATCTGACTAGGAAGAATCTTCAAAGCTATGTATTGATATCTCTCTGTAAGTGAGTCAAGTGGGTGTAAAGCAGCATAAAAACAGCAGTGAAAAGCAGCTAAACCCCATTATAAAAATCAATTACTTTTAAAAACCCGTGAAACAAAGACAGTGAAAGAGAGAGAAATTCTTACAATATTCGTTCAGGGGCTGTGATGCCACCTGGATTGACCATCTCTAGACCCACAGCTGATTGAGACATAAGGGTGGACACTCTTGTGGCTGAGAGGTTTGGTCAGGTTGGTTGAGGAAACGCAGGCCCTTTAAAGTAATACTGCGTGGTACCCATCCCATGGGTCCCAAATCTCCAAGTTCAAGGGCATCTTCCTATAACAAAAACATGCATGAGAAACCCAGAAGATGGTACACCGTGTGATCGGGAAAGGTTTCGAAAACGCACCTCATTTCTCATCTCCTTGTGCTCGGGTTGGCCATTACAGCCGCTTTACTAGCAATCTCCCTCCTTCGAGAATCAGCACCTTCAACCTCCTGTTCCGTACAGGTTGCAAATTGTCCTGAGGATGAACGGGAAGAGGGGGAACCAGTGAGAGACTAGCTCTAGGTGTTGGGACAGGCACAGGTCACTCTATTTTCCCATCAGGAAGAAGAATTAACCACAGGCTCAGCCTGCCGCCCGGAAGCAGAACAGGGCCTGAAGCAATCCTGTGCTTTTGCGGCCAGCTCCCAAAAAAACGAGTTGAAAAATCGAGCTCAGGGGCACTGCAATTCACAAACCTGCAGAGTTATAAATGATAACTCTCGTCCACAAATATATTGAGGGAAGGCAACGAGGAGGATTTGAAAGCAAGGCAGAATTGCAGGAAACAGATTTCAGGAGGTAGAGTCGAATCGCCTTTAAAGCACAGGAAAAGCGGCAAAACCTCGACCATGATGCCCTTGGCCAAAAAGGGCGTATGCGTTTTTTCCTGAATATATTCAGGAAAAAACGCATACGCCCTTTTTGGCCAACCAAGCAACCTGGAAAGGCAAATCAGCGCTACAAAGAAGTCTCGCTTCCCATCGGACAAAAGGGCCATGCTGAATAAAGTGTCAAAACCAGAAATGCAGGACAGGCCATGGAGAAACGGGAGCCTTACTACGCTGATGGGCGGGATGTAAATTGCCAACAGCCACTCTGGAGAAGTGTACGGTGTGTCCTGAAACATCTAAAGAACTCAGCATAGAGAGCATAAGGCACTTCCACTCATGGGCGTATAAATTGGGAAAACTAAAAATCAGCAAGACACAGGCACCCCAAAGTTTAGGGCTGCTCTGTTGACAAGAACCTCCACTTCGTTACACCTTAAATATCCCAGGAAAGAGAAAAATGGATAAGGAAGTTGTGGTCCTTATGTACAATGGCATATCACTCAGCCATGAAATTAACGTCATAAGGCTAGTAGCAGCATGATGAGAGGATTTAGGTACGACGATTCTAAGTGAAATAAGTCACACAGAAAAAGACACTTATCATAAGATATCACTTAGAGAGGGAATGTAAAAACCGCTACACTTGAACTGAATTACAAAACAGAACAGCGTCACACGTTTACAAAACACACTATGGCTGCTTAACGGGAAAGGTGAGGTCGGGTGAGGGAGAAAACAAGGGTTTCAAATTAGCTCAGATACCGTTCCATAAACCCAATATGTAATAGACAAGACCTACTCCTTGCTCAGTGAACTGGACTCGACACCCCCTATTCACCGCCCAAGAATATACCTGACTAGGAAGAATCTTCAAAGCTATGTATTGATATCTCTCTGTAAATGAGTCAAGTGGGTGTAAAGCAGCATAAACAGAGCAGTGAAAAGCAGCTAAACCCCATTATAAAAATCAATTACTTTTAAAATCCCGTGAAACAAAGACAGTGAAAGAGAGAGAAATTCTTACAAAATTCGTTCAGGGGCTGTGATGCCACCTGGATTGACCATCTCTAGACCCACAGCTGATTGAGACATAAGGGTGGACACTCTTGGGGCTGAGAGTTTTGGTGAGGTTGGGTGAGCAAACGCAGACCCTTTAAAGTAACACTGCGTGGTACCCATCCCATGGGTCCCAAATCTCCAGGTTCAAGGGCATCTTCCTACATCGAAAACATGCATGAGAAACCCAGAAGATGGTACACCGTGTGATCGGGAAAGGTTTCTAAAACGCACCTCATTTCTCATCTCCTTGTGCTCGGGTTCGCCATTCCAGCCGCGTTAGTAGCAATCTCCCTCCGTGGAGAATCAGCACCTTTAACCTCCTGTTCCGTACAGGTTGCAATTTGTCCTGAGGATGAACGGGAAGAGGGGGAACCAATGAGAGACTAGCTCTAGGTGTTGGGACAGGCACAGGTCACTCTATTTTCCCATCAGGAAGAAGAATTAACCACAGGCTCAGCCTGCCGCCCGGAACCAGAATAGGGCCTGAAGCAATCCTGCGCTTTTGCGGCCAGCTCTGAAGAAAGCGAGTTGAAAAATGGAGCTCAGGGGCACTGCAATTCACAAACCTGCAGAGTTAGAAATGATAACTCTCGTCCACAAATATATTGAGGGAAGGCAACGAAGAGGATTTGAAAGCAAGGCAGAATTGCAGGAAACAGATTTCAGGAGGTAGATTCGAATCGCCTTTAAAGCACAGGAAAGGCGGCAAAACCTCGACCATGATGCCCTTGGCCAAAAAGGGCTTATGCGTTTTTTCCTGAATATATTCAGGAAAAAACGCATACGCCCTTTTTGGCCAACCAAGCAACCTGGAAAGGCAAATCAGCGCTACAAAGAAGTCTCGCTTCCCATCGGTCAAAAGGGCCATGCTGAATAAAGTGTCAAAACCAGAAATGCAGGACAGGCCATGGAGAAACGGGAGCCTTGCTACGCTGATGGGCGCGATGTAAATTGCCAACAGCCACTCTGGAGAAGTGTACGGTGTGTCCTGAAACCTCTAAAAAACTCAGCTTAGAGAGCATAGGGCACTTCCACTCATGGGTGTATAAATTGGGACAAGTAAAAATCAGCAAGACACAGGCACCCCAAAGTTTAGGGCTGCTCTGTTGACAAGAACCTCCACTTCATTACACCTTAAATATCCCAGGAAAGAAAAAAATGGATAAAGAAGTTGTGGTCCTTATGTACAATGGAATATCACTCAGCCAGGAAATCAACGTCATAAGGCTAGTAGCAGCATGATGAGTGGATTTAGGTACGACGATTCTAAGTGAAATAAGTCAACCAGAAAATGACACTTATCATAAGATATCACTTATAGAGGGAATGTAAAAACCGCTACACTTGAACTGAATTACAAAAGAGAACAGAGACACACGTTTACAAAACACACTATGGCTGCTTAACGGGAAAGGTGAGGTCGGGTGAGGCAGAAAACAAGGGTTTCAAATTAGCTCAGATACCGTTCAATAAACCCAATATGTAATAGACAAGACCTACTCCTTGCTCAGTGAACTGGACGCAAAAACCCCCTATTCACCGCCCAAGAATATATCTGACTAGGAAGAATCTTCAAAGCTATGTATTGATATCTCTCTGTAAGTGAGTCAAGTGGGTGTAAAGCAGCATAAAAACAGCAGTGAAAAGCAGCTAAACCCCATTATAAAAATCAATTACTTTTAAAAACCCGTGAAACAAAGACAGTGAAAGAGAGAGAAATTCTTACAATATTCGTTCAGGGGCTGTGATGCCACCTGGATTGACCATCTCTAGACCCACAGCTGATTGAGACATAAGGGTGGACACTCTTGGGGCTGAGAGGTTTGGTCAGGTTGGTTGAGGAAACGCAGGCCCTTTAAAGTAATACTGCGTGGTACCCATCCCATGGGTCCCAAATCTCCAAGTTCAAGGGCATCTTCCTATAACAAAAACATGCATGAGAAACCCAGAAGATGGTACACCGTGTGATCGGGAAAGGTTTCGAAAACGCACCTCATTTCTCATCTCCTTGTGCTCGGGTTCGCCATTCCAGCCGCGTTAGTAGCAATCTCCCTCCGTGGAGAATCAGCACCTTTAACCTCCTGTTCCGTACAGGTTGCAATTTGTCCTGAGGATGAACGGGAAGAGGGGGAACCAATGAGAGACTAGCTCTAGGTGTTGGGACAGGCACAGGTCACTCTATTTTCCCATCAGGAAGAAGAATTAACCACAGGCTCAGCCTGCCGCCCGGAACCAGAATAGGGCCTGAAGCAATCCTGCGCTTTTGCGGCCAGCTCCGAAGAAAGCGAGTTGAAAAATGGAGCTCAGGGGCACTGCAATTCACAAACCTGCAGAGTTAGAAATGATAACTCTCGTCCACAAATATATTGAGGGAAGGCAACGAAGAGGATTTGAAAGCAAGGCAGAATTGCAGGAAACAGATTTCAGGAGGTAGATTCGAATCGCCTTTAAAGCACAGGAAAGGCGGCAAAACCTCGACCATGATGCCCTTGGCCAAAAAGGGCGTATGCGTTTTTTCCTGAATATATTCAGGAAAAAACGCATACGCCCTTTTTGGCCAACCAAGCAACCTGGAAAGGCAAATCAGCGCTACAAAGAAGTCTCGCTTCCCATCGGTCAAAAGGGCCATGCTGAATAAAGTGTCAAAACCAGAAATGCAGGACAGGCCATGGAGAAACGGGAGCCTTGCTACGCTGATGGGCGCGATGTAAATTGCCAACAGCCACTCTGTAGAAGTGTACGGTGTGTCCTGAAACCTCTAAAAAACTCAGCTTAGAGAGCATAGGGCACTTCCACTCATGGGTGTATAAATTGGGACAAGTAAAAATCAGCAAGACACAGGCACCCCAAAGTTTAGGGCTGCTCTGTTGACAAGAACCTCCACTTCGTTACACCTTAAATATCCCAGGAAAGAAAAAAATGGATAAAGAAGTTGTGGTCCTTATGTACAATGGAATATCACTCAGCCAGGAAATCAACGTCATAAGGCTAGTAGCAGCATGATGAGTGGATTTAGGTACGACGATTCTAAGTGAAATAAGTCAACCAGAAAACGACACTTATCATAAGATATCACTTATAGAGGGAATGTAAAAACCGCTACACTTGAACTGAATTACAAAACAGAACAGAGACACACGTTTACAAAACACACTATGGCTGCTTAACGGGAAAGGTGAGGTCGGGTGAGGCAGAAAACAAGGGTTTCAAATTAGCTCAGATACCGTTCAATAAACCCAATATGTAATAGACAAGACCTACTCCTTGCTCAGTGAACTGGACGCAAAAACCCCCTATTCACCGCCCAAGAATATATCTGACTAGGAAGAATCTTCAAAGCTATGTATTGATATCTCTCTGTAAGTGAGTCAAGTGGGTGTAAAGCAGCATAAAAACAGCAGTGAAAAGCAGCTAAACCCCATTATAAAAATCAATTACTTTTAAAAACCCGTGAAACAAAGACAGTGAAAGAGAGAGAAATTCTTACAATATTCGTTCAGGGGCTGTGATGCCACCTGGATTGACCATCTCTAGACCCACAGCTGATTGAGACATAAGGGTGGACACTCTTGTGGCTGAGAGGTTTGGTCAGGTTGGTTGAGGAAACGCAGGCCCTTTAAAGTAATACTGCGTGGTACCCATCCCATGGGTCCCAAATCTCCAAGTTCAAGGGCATCTTCCTACATCGAAAACATGCATGAGAAACCCAGAAGATGGTACACCGTGTGATCGGGAAAGGTTTCGAAAACGCACCTCATTTCTCATCTCCTTGTGCTCGGGTTCGCCATTCCAGCCGCGTTAGTAGCAATCTCCCTCCGTGGAGAATCAGCACCTTTAACCTCCTGTTCCATACAGGTTGCAATTTGTCCTGAGGATGAACGGGAAGAGGGGGAACCAATGAGAGACTAGCTCTAGGTGTTGGGACAGGCACAGGTCACTCTATTTTCCCATCAGGAAGAAGAATTAACCACAGGCTCAGCCTGCCGCCCGGAACCAGAATAGGGCCTGAAGCAATCCTGCGCTTTTGCGGCCAGCTCCGAAGAAAGCGAGTTGAAAAATGGAGCTCAGGGGCACTGCAATTCACAAACCTGCAGAGTTAGAAATGATAACTCTCGTCCACAAATATATTGAGGGAAGGCAACGAAGAGGATTTGAAAGCAAGGCAGAATTGCAGGAAACAGATTTCAGGAGGTAGATTCGAATCGCCTTTAAAGCACAGGAAAGGCGGCAAAACCTCGACCATGATGCCCTTGGCCAAAAAGGGCGTATGCGTTTTTTCCTGAATATATTCAGGAAAAAACGCATACGCCCTTTTTGGCCAACCAAGCAACCTGGAAAGGCAAATCAGCGCTACAAAGAAGTCTCGCTTCCCATCGGTCAAAAGGGCCATGCTGAATAAAGTGTCAAAACCAGAAATGCAGGACAGGCCATGGAGAAACGGGAGCCTTGCTACGCTGATGGGCGGGATGTAAATTGCCAACAGCCACTCTGGAGAAGTGTACGGTGTGTCCTGAAACCTCTAAAAAACTCAGCTTAGAGAGCATAGGGCACTTCCACTCATGGGTGTATAAATTGGGACAAGTAAAAATCAGCAAGACACAGGCACCCCAAAGTTTAGGGCTGCTCTGTTGACAAGAACCTCCACTTCGTTACACCTTAAATATCCCAGGAAAGAAAAAAATGGATAAAGAAGTTGTGGTCCTTATGTACAATGGAATATCACTCAGCCAGGAAATCAACGTCATAAGGCTAGTAGCAGCATGATGAGTGGATTTAGGTACGACGATTCTAAGTGAAATAAGTCAACCAGAAAACGACACTTATCATAAGATATCACTTATAGAGGGAATGTAAAAACCGCTACACTTGAACTGAATTACAAAACAGAACAGAGACACACGTTTACAAAACACACTATGGCTGCTTAACGGGAAAGGTGAGGTCGGGTGAGGCAGAAAACAAGGGTTTCAAATTAGCTCAGATACCGTTCAATAAACCCAATATGTAATAGACAAGACCTACTCCTTGCTCAGTGAACTGGACGCAAAAACCCCCTATTCACCGCCCAAGAATATATCTGACTAGGAAGAATCTTCAAAGCTATGTATTGATATCTCTCTGTAAGTGAGTCAAGTGGGTGTAAAGCAGCATAAAAACAGCAGTGAAAAGCAGCTAAACCCCATTATAAAAATCAATTACTTTTAAAAACCCGTGAAACAAAGACAGTGAAAGAGAGAGAAATTCTTACAATATTCGTTCAGGGGCTGTGATGCCACCTGGATTGACCATCTCTAGACCCACAGCTGATTGAGACATAAGGGTGGACACTCTTGTGGCTGAGAGGTTTGGTCAGGTTGGTTGAGGAAACGCAGGCCCTTTAAAGTAATACTGCGTGGTACCCATCCCATGGGTCCCAAATCTCCAAGTTCAAGGGCATCTTCCTATAACAAAAACATGCATGAGAAACCCAGAAGATGGTACACCGTGTGATCGGGAAAGGTTTCGAAAACGCACCTCATTTCTCATCTCCTTGTGCTCGGGTTGGCCATTACAGCCGCTTTACTAGCAATCTCCCTCCTTCGAGAATCAGCACCTTCAACCTCCTGTTCCGTACAGGTTGCAAATTGTCCTGAGGATGAACGGGAAGAGGGGGAACCAGTGAGAGACTAGCTCTAGGTGTTGGGACAGGCACAGGTCACTCTATTTTCCCATCAGGAAGAAGAATTAACCACAGGCTCAGCCTGCCGCCCGGAAGCAGAACAGGGCCTGAAGCAATCCTGTGCTTTTGCGGCCAGCTCCCAAAAAAACGAGTTGAAAAATCGAGCTCAGGGGCACTGCAATTCACAAACCTGCAGAGTTATAAATGATAACTCTCGTCCACAAATATATTGAGGGAAGGCAACGAGGAGGATTTGAAAGCAAGGCAGAATTGCAGGAAACAGATTTCAGGAGGTAGAGTCGAATCGCCTTTAAAGCACAGGAAAAGCGGCAAAACCTCGACCATGATGCCCTTGGCCAAAAAGGGCGTATGCGTTTTTTCCTGAATATATTCAGGAAAAAACGCATACGCCCTTTTTGGCCAACCAAGCAACCTGGAAAGGCAAATCAGCGCTACAAAGAAGTCTCGCTTCCCATCGGACAAAAGGGCCATGCTGAATAAAGTGTCAAAACCAGAAATGCAGGACAGGCCATGGAGAAACGGGAGCCTTACTACGCTGATGGGCGGGATGTAAATTGCCAACAGCCACTCTGGAGAAGTGTACGGTGTGTCCTGAAACATCTAAAGAACTCAGCATAGAGAGCATAAGGCACTTCCACTCATGGGCGTATAAATTGGGAAAACTAAAAATCAGCAAGACACAGGCACCCCAAAGTTTAGGGCTGCTCTGTTGACAAGAACCTCCACTTCGTTACACCTTAAATATCCCAGGAAAGAGAAAAATGGATAAGGAAGTTGTGGTCCTTATGTACAATGGCATATCACTCAGCCATGAAATTAACGTCATAAGGCTAGTAGCAGCATGATGAGAGGATTTAGGTACGACGATTCTAAGTGAAATAAGTCACACAGAAAAAGACACTTATCATAAGATATCACTTAGAGAGGGAATGTAAAAACCGCTACACTTGAACTGAATTACAAAACAGAACAGCGTCACACGTTTACAAAACACACTATGGCTGCTTAACGGGAAAGGTGAGGTCGGGTGAGGGAGAAAACAAGGGTTTCAAATTAGCTCAGATACCGTTCCATAAACCCAATATGTAATAGACAAGACCTACTCCTTGCTCAGTGAACTGGACTCGACACCCCCTATTCACCGCCCAAGAATATACCTGACTAGGAAGAATCTTCAAAGCTATGTATTGATATCTCTCTGTAAATGAGTCAAGTGGGTGTAAAGCAGCATAAACAGAGCAGTGAAAAGCAGCTAAACCCCATTATAAAAATCAATTACTTTTAAAATCCCGTGAAACAAAGACAGTGAAAGAGAGAGAAATTCTTACAAAATTCGTTCAGGGGCTGTGATGCCACCTGGATTGACCATCTCTAGACCCACAGCTGATTGAGACATAAGGGTGGACACTCTTGGGGCTGAGAGTTTTGGTGAGGTTGGGTGAGCAAACGCAGACCCTTTAAAGTAACACTGCGTGGTACCCATCCCATGGGTCCCAAATCTCCAGGTTCAAGGGCATCTTCCTACATCGAAAACATGCATGAGAAACCCAGAAGATGGTACACCGTGTGATCGGGAAAGGTTTCTAAAACGCACCTCATTTCTCATCTCCTTGTGCTCGGGTTCGCCATTCCAGCCGCGTTAGTAGCAATCTCCCTCCGTGGAGAATCAGCACCTTTAACCTCCTGTTCCGTACAGGTTGCAATTTGTCCTGAGGATGAACGGGAAGAGGGGGAACCAATGAGAGACTAGCTCTAGGTGTTGGGACAGGCACAGGTCACTCTATTTTCCCATCAGGAAGAAGAATTAACCACAGGCTCAGCCTGCCGCCCGGAACCAGAATAGGGCCTGAAGCAATCCTGCGCTTTTGCGGCCAGCTCTGAAGAAAGCGAGTTGAAAAATGGAGCTCAGGGGCACTGCAATTCACAAACCTGCAGAGTTAGAAATGATAACTCTCGTCCACAAATATATTGAGGGAAGGCAACGAAGAGGATTTGAAAGCAAGGCAGAATTGCAGGAAACAGATTTCAGGAGGTAGATTCGAATCGCCTTTAAAGCACAGGAAAGGCGGCAAAACCTCGACCATGATGCCCTTGGCCAAAAAGGGCTTATGCGTTTTTTCCTGAATATATTCAGGAAAAAACGCATACGCCCTTTTTGGCCAACCAAGCAACCTGGAAAGGCAAATCAGCGCTACAAAGAAGTCTCGCTTCCCATCGGTCAAAAGGGCCATGCTGAATAAAGTGTCAAAACCAGAAATGCAGGACAGGCCATGGAGAAACGGGAGCCTTGCTACGCTGATGGGCGCGATGTAAATTGCCAACAGCCACTCTGGAGAAGTGTACGGTGTGTCCTGAAACCTCTAAAAAACTCAGCTTAGAGAGCATAGGGCACTTCCACTCATGGGTGTATAAATTGGGACAAGTAAAAATCAGCAAGACACAGGCACCCCAAAGTTTAGGGCTGCTCTGTTGACAAGAACCTCCACTTCATTACACCTTAAATATCCCAGGAAAGAAAAAAATGGATAAAGAAGTTGTGGTCCTTATGTACAATGGAATATCACTCAGCCAGGAAATCAACGTCATAAGGCTAGTAGCAGCATGATGAGTGGATTTAGGTACGACGATTCTAAGTGAAATAAGTCAACCAGAAAATGACACTTATCATAAGATATCACTTATAGAGGGAATGTAAAAACCGCTACACTTGAACTGAATTACAAAAGAGAACAGAGACACACGTTTACAAAACACACTATGGCTGCTTAACGGGAAAGGTGAGGTCGGGTGAGGCAGAAAACAAGGGTTTCAAATTAGCTCAGATACCGTTCAATAAACCCAATATGTAATAGACAAGACCTACTCCTTGCTCAGTGAACTGGACGCAAAAACCCCCTATTCACCGCCCAAGAATATATCTGACTAGGAAGAATCTTCAAAGCTATGTATTGATATCTCTCTGTAAGTGAGTCAAGTGGGTGTAAAGCAGCATAAAAACAGCAGTGAAAAGCAGCTAAACCCCATTATAAAAATCAATTACTTTTAAAAACCCGTGAAACAAAGACAGTGAAAGAGAGAGAAATTCTTACAATATTCGTTCAGGGGCTGTGATGCCACCTGGATTGACCATCTCTAGACCCACAGCTGATTGAGACATAAGGGTGGACACTCTTGGGGCTGAGAGGTTTGGTCAGGTTGGTTGAGGAAACGCAGGCCCTTTAAAGTAATACTGCGTGGTACCCATCCCATGGGTCCCAAATCTCCAAGTTCAAGGGCATCTTCCTATAACAAAAACATGCATGAGAAACCCAGAAGATGGTACACCGTGTGATCGGGAAAGGTTTCGAAAACGCACCTCATTTCTCATCTCCTTGTGCTCGGGTTCGCCATTCCAGCCGCGTTAGTAGCAATCTCCCTCCGTGGAGAATCAGCACCTTTAACCTCCTGTTCCGTACAGGTTGCAATTTGTCCTGAGGATGAACGGGAAGAGGGGGAACCAATGAGAGACTAGCTCTAGGTGTTGGGACAGGCACAGGTCACTCTATTTTCCCATCAGGAAGAAGAATTAACCACAGGCTCAGCCTGCCGCCCGGAACCAGAATAGGGCCTGAAGCAATCCTGCGCTTTTGCGGCCAGCTCCGAAGAAAGCGAGTTGAAAAATGGAGCTCAGGGGCACTGCAATTCACAAACCTGCAGAGTTAGAAATGATAACTCTCGTCCACAAATATATTGAGGGAAGGCAACGAAGAGGATTTGAAAGCAAGGCAGAATTGCAGGAAACAGATTTCAGGAGGTAGATTCGAATCGCCTTTAAAGCACAGGAAAGGCGGCAAAACCTCGACCATGATGCCCTTGGCCAAAAAGGGCGTATGCGTTTTTTCCTGAATATATTCAGGAAAAAACGCATACGCCCTTTTTGGCCAACCAAGCAACCTGGAAAGGCAAATCAGCGCTACAAAGAAGTCTCGCTTCCCATCGGTCAAAAGGGCCATGCTGAATAAAGTGTCAAAACCAGAAATGCAGGACAGGCCATGGAGAAACGGGAGCCTTGCTACGCTGATGGGCGCGATGTAAATTGCCAACAGCCACTCTGGAGAAGTGTACGGTGTGTCCTGAAACCTCTAAAAAACTCAGCTTAGAGAGCATAGGGCACTTCCACTCATGGGTGTATAAATTGGGACAAGTAAAAATCAGCAAGACACAGGCACCCCAAAGTTTAGGGCTGCTCTGTTGACAAGAACCTCCACTTCGTTACACCTTAAATATCCCAGGAAAGAAAAAAATGGATAAAGAAGTTGTGGTCCTTATGTACAATGGAATATCACTCAGCCAGGAAATCAACGTCATAAGGCTAGTAGCAGCATGATGAGTGGATTTAGGTACGACGATTCTAAGTGAAATAAGTCAACCAGAAAACGACACTTATCATAAGATATCACTTATAGAGGGAATGTAAAAACCGCTACACTTGAACTGAATTACAAAACAGAACAGAGACACACGTTTACAAAACACACTATGGCTGCTTAACGGGAAAGGTGAGGTCGGGTGAGGCAGAAAACAAGGGTTTCAAATTAGCTCAGATACCGTTCAATAAACCCAATATGTAATAGACAAGACCTACTCCTTGCTCAGTGAACTGGACGCAAAAACCCCCTATTCACCGCCCAAGAATATATCTGACTAGGAAGAATCTTCAAAGCTATGTATTGATATCTCTCTGTAAGTGAGTCAAGTGGGTGTAAAGCAGCATAAAAACAGCAGTGAAAAGCAGCTAAACCCCATTATAAAAATCAATTACTTTTAAAAACCCGTGAAACAAAGACAGTGAAAGAGAGAGAAATTCTTACAATATTCGTTCAGGGGCTGTGATGCCACCTGGATTGACCATCTCTAGACCCACAGCTGATTGAGACATAAGGGTGGACACTCTTGTGGCTGAGAGGTTTGGTCAGGTTGGTTGAGGAAACGCAGGCCCTTTAAAGTAATACTGCGTGGTACCCATCCCATGGGTCCCAAATCTCCAAGTTCAAGGGCATCTTCCTATAACAAAAACATGCATGAGAAACCCAGAAGATGGTACACCGTGTGATCGGGAAAGGTTTCGAAAACGCACCTCATTTCTCATCTCCTTGTGCTCGGGTTGGCCATTACAGCCGCTTTACTAGCAATCTCCCTCCTTCGAGAATCAGCACCTTCAACCTCCTGTGCCGTACAGGTTGCAAATTGTCCTGAGGATGAACGGGAAGAGGGGGAACCAGTGAGAGACTAGCTCTAGGTGTTGGGACAGGCACAGGTCACTCTATTTTCCCATCAGGAAGAAGAATTAACCACAGGCTCAGCCTGCCGCCCGGAAGCAGAACAGGGCCTGAAGCAATCCTGTGCTTTTGCGGCCAGCTCCCAAAAAAACGAGTTGAAAAATCGAGCTCAGGGGCACTGCAATTCACAAACCTGCAGAGTTATAAATGATAACTCTCGTCCACAAATATATTGAGGGAAGGCAACGAGGAGGATTTGAAAGCAAGGCAGAATTGCAGGAAACAGATTTCAGGAGGTAGAGTCGAATCGCCTTTAAAGCACAGGAAAAGCGGCAAAACCTCGACCATGATGCCCTTGGCCAAAAAGGGCGTATGCGTTTTTTCCTGAATATATTCAGGAAAAAACGCATACGCCCTTTTTGGCCAACCAAGCAACCTGGAAAGGCAAATCAGCGCTACAAAGAAGTCTCGCTTCCCATCGGTCAAAAGGGCCATGCTGAATAAAGTGTCAAAACCAGAAATGCAGGACAGGCCATGGAGAAACGGGAGCCTTACTACGCTGATGGGCGGGATGTAAATTGCCAACAGCCACTCTGGAGAAGTGTACGGTGTTTCCTGAAACATCTAAAGAACTCAGCATAGAGAGCATAAGGCACTTCCACTCATGGGCGTATAAATTGGGAAAACTAAAAATCAGCAAGACACAGGCACCCCAAAGTTTAGGGCTGCTCTGTTGACAAGAACCTCCACTTCGTTACACCTTAAATATCCCAGGAAAGAGAAAAATGGATAAGGAAGTTGTGGTCCTTATGTACAATGGCATATCACTCAGCCATGAAATTAACGTCATAAGGCTAGTAGCAGCATGATGAGAGGATTTAGGTACGACGATTCTAAGTGAAATAAGTCACACAGAAAAAGACACTTATCATAAGATATCACTTAGAGAGGGAATGTAAAAACCGCTACACTTGAACTGAATTACAAAACAGAACAGCGTCACACGTTTACAAAACACACTATGGCTGCTTAACGGGAAAGGTGAGGTCGGGTGAGGGAGAAAACAAGGGTTTCAAATTAGCTCAGATACCGTTCCATAAACCCAATATGTAATAGACAAGACCTACTCCTTGCTCAGTGAACTGGACTCGACACCCCCTATTCACCGCCCAAGAATATACCTGACTAGGAAGAATCTTCAAAGCTATGTATTGATATCTCTCTGTAAATGAGTCAAGTGGGTGTAAAGCAGCATAAACAGAGCAGTGAAAAGCAGCTAAACCCCATTATAAAAATCAATTACTTTTAAAATCCCGTGAAACAAAGACAGTGAAAGAGAGAGAAATTCTTACAAAATTCGTTCAGGGGCTGTGATGCCACCTGGATTGACCATCTCTAGACCCACAGCTGATTGAGACATAAGGGTGGACACTCTTGGGGCTGAGAGTTTTGGTGAGGTTGGGTGAGCAAACGCAGACCCTTTAAAGTAACACTGCGTGGTACCCATCCCATGGGTCCCAAATCTCCAGGTTCAAGGGCATCTTCCTACATCGAAAACATGCATGAGAAACCCAGAAGATGGTACACCGTGTGATCGGGAAAGGTTTCTAAAACGCACCTCATTTCTCATCTCCTTGTGCTCGGGTTCGCCATTCCAGCCGCGTTAGTAGCAATCTCCC
The DNA here is from genome assembly GCF_965194805.1 of Balaenoptera borealis. Lineage (NCBI taxonomy): Eukaryota > Metazoa > Chordata > Mammalia > Artiodactyla > Balaenopteridae > Balaenoptera > Balaenoptera borealis. The sequence goes on along the minus strand of NC_138863.1, from coordinate 109,687,652 downwards.
TCCGTGGAGAATCAGCACCTTTAACCTCCTGTTCCGTACAGGTTGCAATTTGTCCTGAGGATGAACGGGAAGAGGGGGAACCAATGAGAGACTAGCTCTAGGTGTTGGGACAGGCACAGGTCACTCTATTTTCCCATCAGGAAGAAGAATTAACCACAGGCTCAGCCTGCCGCCCGGAACCAGAATAGGGCCTGAAGCAATCCTGCGCTTTTGCGGCCAGCTCCGAAGAAAGCGAGTTGAAAAATGGAGCTCAGGGGCACTGCAATTCACAAACCTGCAGAGTTAGAAATGATAACTCTTGTCCACAAATATATTGAGGGAAGGCAACGAAGAGGATTTGAAAGCAAGGCAGAATTGCAGGAAACAGATTTCAGGAGGTAGATTCGAATCGCCTTTAAAGCACAGGAAAGGCGGCAAAACCTCGACCATGATGCCCTTGGCCAAAAAGGGCGTATGCGTTTTTTCCTGAATATATTCAGGAAAAAACGCATACGCCCTTTTTGGCCAACCAAGCAACCTGGAAAGGCAAATCAGCGCTACAAAGAAGTCTCGCTTCCCATCGGTCAAAAGGGCCATGCTGAATAAAGTGTCAAAACCAGAAATGCAGGACAGGCCATGGAGAAACGGGAGCCTTGCTACGCTGATGGGCGGCATGTAAATTGCCAACAGCCACTCTGGAGAAGTGTACGGTGTGTCCTGAAACCTCTAAAAAACTCAGCTTAGAGAGCATAGGGCACTTCCACTCATGGGTGTATAAATTGGGAAAAGTAAAAATCAGCAAGACACAGGCACCCCAAAGTTTAGGGCTGCTCTGTTGACAAGAACCTCCACTTCGTTACACCTTAAATATCCCAGGAAAGAAAAAAATGGATAAAGAAGTTGTGGTCCTTATGTACAATGGAATATCACTCAGCCAGGAAATCAACGTCATAAGGCTAGTAGCAGCATGATGAGTGGATTTAGGTACGACGATTCTAAGTGAAATAAGTCAACCAGAAAACGACACTTATCATAAGATATCACTTATAGAGGGAATGTAAAAACCGCTACACTTGAACTGAATTACAAAACAGAACAGAGACACACGTTTACAAAACACACTATGGCTGCTTAACGGGAAAGGTGAGGTCGGGTGAGGCAGAAAACAAGGGTTTCAAATTAGCTCAGATACCGTTCAATAAACCCAATATGTAATAGACAAGACCTACTCCTTGCTCAGTGAACTGGACGCAAAAACCCCCTATTCACCGCCCAAGAATATATCTGACTAGGAAGAATCTTCAAAGCTATGTATTGATATCTCTCTGTAAGTGAGTCAAGTGGGTGTAAAGCAGCATAAAAACAGCAGTGAAAAGCAGCTAAACCCCATTATAAAAATCAATTACTTTTAAAAACCCGTGAAACAAAGACAGTGAAAGAGAGAGAAATTCTTACAATATTCGTTCAGGGGCTGTGATGCCACCTGGATTGACCATCTCTAGACCCACAGCTGATTGAGACATAAGGGTGGACACTCTTGTGGCTGAGAGGTTTGGTCAGGTTGGTTGAGGAAACGCAGGCCCTTTAAAGTAACACTGCGTGGTACCCATCCCATGGGTCCCAAATCTCCAGGTTCAAGGGCATCTTCCTACATCGAAAACATGCATGAGAAACCCAGAAGATGGTACACCGTGTGATCGGGAAAGGTTTCTAAAACGCACCTCATTTCTCATCTCCTTGTGCTCGGGTTCGCCATTCCAGCCGCGTTAGTAGCAATCTCCCTCCGTGGAGAATCAGCACCTTTAACCTCCTGTTCCGTACAGGTTGCAATTTGTCCTGAGGATGAACGGGAAGAGGGGGAACCAATGAGAGACTAGCTCTAGGTGTTGGGACAGGCACAGGTCACTCTATTTTCCCATCAGGAAGAAGAATTAACCACAGGCTCAGCCTGCCGCCCGGAACCAGAATAGGGCCTGAAGCAATCCTGCGCTTTTGCGGCCAGCTCCGAAGAAAGCGAGTTGAAAAATGGAGCTCAGGGGCACTGCAATTCACAAACCTGCAGAGTTAGAAATGATAACTCTTGTCCACAAATATATTGAGGGAAGGAAACGAAGAGGATTTGAAAGCAAGGCAGAATTGCAGGAAACAGATTTCAGGAGGTAGATTCGAATCGCCTTTAAAGCACAGGAAAGGCGGCAAAACCTCGACCATGATGCCCTTGGCCAAAAAGGGCGTATGCGTTTTTTCCTGAATATATTCAGGAAAAAACGCATACGCCCTTTTTGGCCAACCAAGCAACCTGGAAAGGCAAATCAGCGCTACAAAGAAGTCTCGCTTCCCATCGGTCAAAAGGGCCATGCTGAATAAAGTGTCAAAACCAGAAATGCAGGACAGGCCATGGAGAAACGGGAGCCTTGCTACGCTGATGGGCGGCATGTAAATTGCCAACAGCCACTCTGGAGAAGTGTACGGTGTGTCCTGAAACCTCTAAAAAACTCAGCTTAGAGAGCATAGGGCACTTCCACTCATGGGTGTATAAATTGGGAAAAGTAAAAATCAGCAAGACACAGGCACCCCAAAGTTTAGGGCTGCTCTGTTGACAAGAACCTCCACTTCGTTACACCTTAAATATCCCAGGAAAGAAAAAAATGGATAAAGAAGTTGTGGTCCTTATGTACAATGGAATATCACTCAGCCAGGAAATCAACGTCATAAGGCTAGTAGCAGCATGATGAGTGGATTTAGGTACGACGATTCTAAGTGAAATAAGTCAACCAGAAAACGACACTTATCATAAGATATCACTTATAGAGGGAATGTAAAAACCGCTACACTTGAACTGAATTACAAAACAGAACAGAGACACACGTTTACAAAACACACTATGGCTGCTTAACGGGAAAGGTGAGGTCGGGTGAGGCAGAAAACAAGGGTTTCAAATTAGCTCAGATACCGTTCAATAAACCCAATATGTAATAGACAAGACCTACTCCTTGCTCAGTGAACTGGACTCGACACCCCCTATTCACCGCCCAAGAATATACCTGACTAGGAAGAATCTTCAAAGCTATGTATTGATATCTCTCTGTAAATGAGTCAAGTGGGTGTAAAGCAGCATAAACAGAGCAGTGAAAAGCAGCTAAACCCCATTATAAAAATCAATTACTTTTAAAATCCCGTGAAACAAAGACAGTGAAAGAGAGAGAAATTCTTACAAAATTCGTTCAGGGACTGTGATGCCACCTGGATTGACCATCTCTAGACCCACAGCTGATTGAGACATAAGGGTGGACACTCTTGGGGCTGAGAGGTTTGGTGAGGTTGGGTGAGCAAACGCAGACCCTTTAAAGTAATACTGCATGGTACCCATCCCATGGGTCCCAAATCTCCAGGTTCAAGGGCATCTTCCTACATCGAAAACATGCATGAGAAACCCAGAAGATGGTACGCCGTGTGATCGGGAAAGGTTTCTAAAACGCACCTCATTTCTCATCTCCTTGTGCTCGGGTTCGCCATTCCAGCCACGTTAGTAGCAATCTCCCTCCGTGGAGAATCAGCACCTTTAACCTCCTGTTCCGTACAGGTTGCAATTTGTCCTGAGGATGAACGGGAAGAGGGGGAACCAATGAGAGACTAGCTCTAGGTGTTGGGACAGGCACAGGTCACTCTATTTTCCCATCAGGAAGAAGAATTAACCACAGGCTCAGCCTGCCGCCCGGAACCAGAAGAGGGCCTGAAGCAATCCTGCGCTTTTGCGGCCAGCTCTGAAGAAAGCGAGTTGAAAAATGGAGCTCAGGGGCACTGCAATTCACAAACCTGCAGAGTTAGAAATGATAACTCTCGTCCACAAATATATTGAGGGAAGGCAACGAAGAGGATTTGAAAGCAAGGCAGAATTGCAGGAAACAGATTTCAGGAGGTAGATTCGAATCGCCTTTAAAGCACAGGAAAGGCGGCAAAACCTCGACCATGATGCCCTTGGCCAAAAAGGGCGTATGCGTTTTTTCCTGAATATATTCAGGAAAAAACGCATACGCCCTTTTTGGCCAACCAAGCAACCTGGAAAGGCAAATCAGCGCTACAAAGAAGTCTCGCTTCCCATCGGTCAAAAGGGCCATGCTGAATAAAGTGTCAAAACCAGAAATGCAGGACAGGCCATGGAGAAACGGGAGCCTTGCTACGCTGATGGGCGTGATGTAAATTGCCAACAGCCACTCTGGAGAAGTGTACGGTGTGTCCTGAAACCTCTAAAAAACTCAGCTTAGAGAGCATAGGGCACTTCCACTCATGGGTGTATAAATTGGGAAAAGTAAAAATCAGCAAGACACAGGCACCCCAAAGTTTAGGGCTGCTCTGTTGACAAGAACCTCCACTTCGTTACACCTTAAATATCCCAGGAAAGAAAAAAATGGATAAAGAAGTTGTGGTCCTTATGTACAATGGAATATCACTCAGCCAGGAAATCAACGTCATAAGGCTAGTAGCAGCATGATGAGTGGATTTAGGTACGACGATTCTAAGTGAAATAAGTCAACCAGAAAACGACACTTATCATAAGATATCACTTATAGAGGGAATGTAAAAACCGCTACACTTGAACTGAATTACAAAACAGAACAGAGACACACGTTTACAAAACACACTATGGCTGCTTAACGGGAAAGGTGAGGTCGGGTGAGGCAGAAAACAAGGGTTTCAAATTAGCTCAGATACCGTTCAATAAACCCAATATGTAATAGACAAGACCTACTCCTTGCTCAGTGAACTGGACGCAAAAACCCCCTATTCACCGCCCAAGAATATATCTGACTAGGAAGAATCTTCAAAGCTATGTATTGATATCTCTCTGTAAGTGAGTCAAGTGGGTGTAAAGCAGCATAAAAACAGCAGTGAAAAGCAGCTAAACCCCATTATAAAAAGCAATTACTTTTAAAAACCCGTGAAACAAAGACAGTGAAAGAGAGAGAAATTCTTACAATATTCGTTCAGGGGCTGTGATGCCACCTGGATTGACCATCTCTAGACCCACAGCTGATTGAGACATAAGGGTGGACACTCTTGTGGCTGAGAGGTTTGGTCAGGTTTGTTGAGGAAACGCAGGCCCTTTAAAGTAATACTGCGTGGTACCCATCCCATGGGTCCCAAATCTCCAAGTTCAAGGGCATCTTCCTATAACAAAAACATGCATGAGAAACCCAGAAGATGGTACACCGTGTGATCGGGAAAGGTTTCGAAAACGCACCTCATTTCTCATCTCCTTGTGCTCGGGTTGGCCATTACAGCCGCTTTACTAGCAATCTCCCTCCTTCGAGAATCAGCACCTTCAACCTCCTGTTCCGTACAGGTTGCAATTTGTCCTGAGGATGAACGGGAAGAGGGGGAACCAGTGAGAGACTAGCTCTAGGTGTTGGGACAGGCACAGGTCACTCTATTTTCCCATCAGGAAGAAGAATTAACCACAGGCTCAGCCTGCCGCCCGGAAGCAGAACAGGGCCTGAAGCAATCCTGTGCTTTTGCGGCCAGCTCCCAAAAAAACGAGTTGAAAAATCGAGCTCAGGGGCACTGCAATTCACAAACCTGCAGAGTTATAAATGATAACTCTCGTCCACAAATATATTGAGGGAAGGCAACGAGGAGGATTTGAAAGCAAGGCAGAATTGCAGGAAACAGATTTCAGGAGGTAGAGTCGAATCGCCTTTAAAGCACAGGAAAAGCGGCAAAACCTCGACCATGATGCCCTTGGCCAAAAAGGGCGTATGCGTTTTTTCCTGAATATATTCAGGAAAAAACGCATACGCCCTTTTTGGCCAACCAAGCAACCTGGAAAGGCAAATCAGCGCTACAAAGAAGTCTCGCTTCCCATCGGTCAAAAGGGCCATGCTGAATAAAGTGTCAAAACCAGAAATGCAGGACAGGCCATGGAGAAACGGGAGCCTTACTACGCTGATGGGCGGGATGTAAATTGCCAACAGCCACTCTGGAGAAGTGTACGGTGTGTCCTGAAACATCTAAAGAACTCAGCATAGAGAGCATAAGGCACTTCCACTCAGGGGCGTATAAATTGGGAAAACTAAAAATCAGCAAGACACAGGCACCCCAAAGTTTAGGGCTGCTCTGTTGACAAGAACCTCCACTTCGTTACACCTTAAATATCCCAGGAAAGAGAAAAATGGATAAGGAAGTTGTGGTCCTTATGTACAATGGCATATCACTCAGCCATGAAATTAACGTCATAAGGCTAGTAGCAGCATGATGAGAGGATTTAGGTACGACGATTCTAAGTGAAATAAGTCACACAGAAAAAGACACTTATCATAAGATATCACTTAGAGAGGGAATGTAAAAACCGCTACACTTGAACTGAATTACAAAACAGAACAGCGTCACACGTTTACAAAACACACTATGGCTGCTTAACGGGAAAGGTGAGGTCGGGTGAGGGAGAAAACAAGGGTTTCAAATTAGCTCAGATACCGTTCCATAAACCCAATATGTAATAGACAAGACCTACTCCTTGCTCAGTGAACTGGACTCGACACCCCCTATTCACCGCCCAAGAATATACCTGACTAGGAAGAATCTTCAAAGCTATGTATTGATATCTCTCTGTAAATGAGTCAAGTGGGTGTAAAGCAGCATAAACAGAGCAGTGAAAAGCAGCTAAACCCCATTATAAAAATCAATTACTTTTAAAATCCCGTGAAACAAAGACAGTGAAAGAGAGAGAAATTCTTACAAAATTCGTTCAGGGGCTGTGATGCCACCTGGATTGACCATCTCTAGACCCACAGCTGATTGAGACATAAGGGTGGACACTCTTGGGGCTGAGAGTTTTGGTGAGGTTGGGTGAGCAAACGCAGACCCTTTAAAGTAACACTGCGTGGTACCCATCCCATGGGTCCCAAATCTCCAGGTTCAAGGGCATCTTCCTACATCGAAAACATGCATGAGAAACCCAGAAGATGGTACACCGTGTGATCGGGAAAGGTTTCTAAAACGCACCTCATTTCTCATCTCCTTGTGCTCGGGTTTGCCATTCCAGCCGCGTTAGTAGCAATCTCCCTCCGTGGAGAATCAGCACCTTTAACCTCCTGTTCCGTACAGGTTGCAATTTGTCCTGAGGATGAACGGGAAGAGGGGGAACCAATGAGAGACTAGCTCTAGGTGTTGGGACAGGCACAGGTCACTCTATTTTCCCATCAGGAAGAAGAATTAACCACAGGCTCAGCCTGCCGCCCGGAACCAGAATAGGGCCTGAAGCAATCCTGCGCTTTTGCGGCCAGCTCCCAAGAAAGCGAGTTGAAAAATGGAGCTCAGGGGCACTGCAATTCACAAACCTGCAGAGTTAGAAATGATAACTCTCGTCCACAAATATATTGAGGGAAGGCAACGAAGAGGATTTGAAAGCAAGGCAGAATTGCAGGAAACAGATTTCAGGAGGTAGATTTGAATTGCCTTTAAAGCACAGGAAAGGCGGCAAAACCTCGACCATGATGCCCTTGGCCAAAAAGGGCGTATGCGTTTTTTCCTGAATATATTCAGGAAAAAACGCATACGCCCTTTTTGGCCAACCAAGCAACCTGGAAAGGCAAATCAGCGCTACAAAGAAGTCTCGCTTCCCATCGGTCAAAAGGGCCATGCTGAATAAAGTGTCAAAACCAGAAATGCAGGACAGGCCATGGAGAAACGGGAGCCTTGCTACGCTGATGGGCGGGATGTAAATTGCCAACAGCCACTCTGGAGAAGTGTACGGTGTGTCCTGAAACCTCTAAAAAACTCAGCTTAGAGAGCATAGGGCACTTCCACTCATGGGTGTATAAATTGGGAAAAGTAAAAATCAGCAAGACACAGGCACCCCAAAGTTTAGGGCTGCTCTGTTGACAAGAACCTCCACTTCGTTACACCTTAAATATCCCAGGAAAGAAAAAAATGGATAAAGAAGTTGTGGTCCTTATGTACAATGGAATATCACTCAGCCAGGAAATCAACGTCATAAGGCTAGTAGCAGCATGATGAGTGGATTTAGGTACGACGATTCTAAGTGAAATAAGTCAACCAGAAAACGACACTTATCATAAGATATCACTTATAGAGGGAATGTAAAAACCGCTACACTTGAACTGAATTACAAAACAGAACAGAGACACACGTTTACAAAACACACTATGGCTGCTTAACGGGAAAGGTGAGGTCGGGTGAGGCAGAAAACAAGGGTTTCAAATTAGCTCAGATACCGTTCAATAAACCCAATATGTAATAGACAAGACCTACTCCTTGCTCAGTGAACTGGACTCGACACCCCCTATTCACCGCCCAAGAATATACCTGAGTAGGAAGAATCTTCAAAGCTATGTATTGATATCTCTCTGTAAATGAGTCAAGTGGGTGTAAAGCAGCATAAACAGAGCAGTGAAAAGCAGCTAAACCCCATTATAAAAATCAATTACTTTTAAAATCCCGTGAAACAAAGACAGTGAAAGAGAGAGAAATTCTTACAAAATTCGTTCAGGGGCTGTGATGCCACCTGGATTGACCATCTCTAGACCCACAGCTGATTGAGACATAAGGGTGGACACTCTTGGGGCTGAGAGGTTTGGTGAGGTTGGGTGAGCAAACGCAGACCCTTTAAAGTAATACTGCATGGTACCCATCCCATGGGTCCCAAATCTCCAGGTTCAAGGGCATCTTCCTACATCGAAAACATGCATGAGAAACCCAGAAGATGGTACACCGTGTGATCGGGAAAGGTTTCTAAAACGCACCTCATTTCTCATCTCCTTGTGCTCGGGTTCGCCATTCCAGCCACGTTAGTAGCAATCTCCCTCCGTGGAGAATCAGCACCTTTAACCTCCTGTTCCGTACAGGTTGCAATTTGTCCTGAGGATGAACGGGAAGAGGGGGAACCAATGAGAGACTAGCTCTAGGTGTTGGGACAGGCACAGGTCACTCTATTTTCCCATCAGGAAGAAGAATTAACCACAGGCTCAGCCTGCCGCCCGGAACCAGAATAGGGCCTGAAGCAATCCTGCGCTTTTGCGGCCAGCTCCGAAGAAAGCGAGTTGAAAAATGGAGCTCAGGGGCACTGCAATTCACAAACCTGCAGAGTTAGAAATGATAACTCTCGTCCACAAATATATTGAGGGAAGGCAACGAAGAGGATTTGAAAGCAAGGCAGAATTGCAGGAAACAGATTTCAGGAGGTAGATTCGAATCGCCTTTAAAGCACAGGAAAGGCGGCAAAACCTCGACCATGATGCCCTTGGCCAAAAAGGGCGTATGCGTTTTTTCCTGAATATATTCAGGAAAAAACGCATACGCCCTTTTTGGCCAACCAAGCAACCTGGAAAGGCAAATCAGCGCTACAAAGAAGTCTCGCTTCCCATCGGTCAAAAGGGCCATGCTGAATAAAGTGTCAAAACCAGAAATGCAGGACAGGCCATGGAGAAACGGGAGCCTTGCTACGCTGATGGGCGTGATGTAAATTGCCAACAGCCACTCTGGAGAAGTGTACGGTGTGTCCTGAAACCTCTAAAAAACTCAGCTTAGAGAGCATAGGGCACTTCCACTCATGGGTGTATAAATTGGGACAAGTAAAAATCAGCAAGACACAGGCACCCCAAAGTTTAGGGCTGCTCTGTTGACAAGAACCTCCACTTCGTTACACCTTAAATATCCCAGGAAAGAAAAAAATGGATAAAGAAGTTGTGGTCCTTATGTACAATGGCATATCACTCAGCCAGGAAATCAACGTCATAAGGCTAGTAGCAGCATGATGAGTGGATTTAGGTACGACGATTCTAAGTGAAATAAGTCAACCAGAAAACGACACTTATCATAAGATATCACTTATAGAGGGAATGTAAAAACCGCTACACTTGAACTGAATTACAAAACAGAACAGAGACACACGTTTACAAAACACACTATGGCTGCTTAACGGGAAAGGTGAGGTCGGGTGAGGCAGAAAACAAGGGTTTCAAATTAGCTCAGATACCGTTCAATAAACCCAATATGTAATAGACAAGACCTACTCCTTGCTCAGTGAACTGGACGCAAAAACCCCCTATTCACCGCCCAAGAATATATCTGACTAGGAAGAATCTTCAAAGCTATGTATTGATATCTCTCTGTAAGTGAGTCAAGTGGGTGTAAAGCAGCATAAAAACAGCAGTGAAAAGCAGCTAAACCCCATTATAAAAATCAATTACTTTTAAAAACCCGTGAAACAAAGACAGTGAAAGAGAGAGAAATTCTTACAATATTCGTTCAGGGGCTGTGATGCCACCTGGATTGACCATCTCTAGACCCACAGCTGATTGAGACATAAGGGTGGACACTCTTGTGGCTGAGAGGTTTGGTCAGGTTGGTTGAGGAAACGCAGGCCCTTTAAAGTAATACTGCGTGGTACCCATCCCATGGGTCCCAAATCTCCAAGTTCAAGGGCATCTTCCTACATCGAAAACATGCATGAGAAACCCAGAAGATGGTACACCGTGTGATCGGGAAAGGTTTCTAAAACGCACCTCATTTCTCATCTCCTTGTGCTCGGGTTCGCCATTCCAGCCGCGTTAGTAGCAATCTCCCTCCGTGGAGAATCAGCACCTTTAACCTCCTGTTCCGTACAGGTTGCAATTTGTCCTGAGGATGAACGGGAAGAGGGGGAACCAATGAGAGACTAGCTCTAGGTGTTGGGACAGGCACAGGTCACTCTATTTTCCCATCAGGAAGAAGAATTAACCACAGGCTCAGCCTGCCGCCCGGAACCAGAAGAGGGCCTGAAGCAATCCTGCGCTTTTGCGGCCAGCTCTGAAGAAAGCGAGTTGAAAAATGGAGCTCAGGGGCACTGCAATTCACAAACCTGCAGAGTTAGAAATGATAACTCTCGTCCACAAATATATTGAGGGAAGGCAACGAAGAGGATTTGAAAGCAAGGCAGAATTGCAGGAAACAGATTTCAGGAGGTAGATTCGAATCGCCTTTAAAGCACAGGAAAGGCGGCAAAACCTCGACCATGATGCCCTTGGCCAAAAAGGGCGTATGCGTTTTTTCCTGAATATATTCAGGAAAAAACGCATACGCCCTTTTTGGCCAACCAAGCAACCTGGAAAGGCAAATCAGCGCTACAAAGAAGTCTCGCTTCCCATCGGTCAAAAGGGCCATGCTGAATAAAGTGTCAAAACCAGAAATGCAGGACAGGCCATGGAGAAACGGGAGCCTTGCTACGCTGATGGGCGTGATGTAAATTGCCAACAGCCACTCTGGAGAAGTGTACGGTGTGTCCTGAAACCTCTAAAAAACTCAGCTTAGAGAGCATAGGGCACTTCCACTCATGGGTGTATAAATTGGGAAAAGTAAAAATCAGCAAGACACAGGCACCCCAAAGTTTAGGGCTGCTCTGTTGACAAGAACCTCCACTTCGTTACACCTTAAATATCCCAGGAAAGAAAAAAATGGATAAAGAAGTTGTGGTCCTTATGTACAATGGAATATCACTCAGCCAGGAAATCAACGTCATAAGGCTAGTAGCAGCATGATGAGTGGATTTAGGTACGACGATTCTAAGTGAAATAAGTCAACCAGAAAACGACACTTATCATAAGATATCACTTATAGAGGGAATGTAAAAACCGCTACACTTGAACTGAATTACAAAACAGAACAGAGACACACGTTTACAAAACACACTATGGCTGCTTAACGGGAAAGGTGAGGTCGGGTGAGGCAGAAAACAAGGGTTTCAAATTAGCTCAGATACCGTTCAATAAACCCAATATGTAATAGACAAGACCTACTCCTTGCTCAGTGAACTGGACGCAAAAACCCCCTATTCACCGCCCAAGAATATATCTGACTAGGAAGAATCTTCAAAGCTATGTATTGATATCTCTCTGTAAGTGAGTCAAGTGGGTGTAAAGCAGCATAAAAACAGCAGTGAAAAGCAGCTAAACCCCATTATAAAAAGCAATTACTTTTAAAAACCCGTGAAACAAAGACAGTGAAAGAGAGAGAAATTCTTACAATATTCGTTCAGGGGCTGTGATGCCACCTGGATTGACCATCTCTAGACCCACAGCTGATTGAGACATAAGGGTGGACACTCTTGTGGCTGAGAGGTTTGGTCAGGTTGGTTGAGGAAACGCAGGCCCTTTAAAGTAATACTGCGTGGTACCCATCCCATGGGTCCCAAATCTCCAAGTTCAAGGGCATCTTCCTATAACAAAAACATGCATGAGAAACCCAGAAGATGGTACACCGTGTGATCGGGAAAGGTTTCGAAAACGCACCTCATTTCTCATCTCCTTGTGCTCGGGTTGGCCATTACAGCCGCTTTACTAGCAATCTCCCTCCTTCGAGAATCAGCACCTTCAACCTCCTGTTCCGTACAGGTTGCAATTTGTCCTGAGGATGAACGGGAAGAGGGGGAACCAGTGAGAGACTAGCTCTAGGTGTTGGGACAGGCACAGGTCACTCTATTTTCCCATCAGGAAGAAGAATTAACCACAGGCTCAGCCTGCCGCCCGGAAGCAGAACAGGGCCTGAAGCAATCCTGTGCTTTTGCGGCCAGCTCCCAAAAAAGCGAGTTGAAAAATCGAGCTCAGGGGCACTGCAATTCACAAACCTGCAGAGTTATAAATGATAACTCTCGTCCACAAATATATTGAGGGAAGGCAACGAGGAGGATTTGAAAGCAAGGCAGAATTGCAGGAAACAGATTTCAGGAGGTAGAGTCGAATCGCCTTTAAAGCACAGGAAAAGCGGCAAAACCTCGACCATGATGCCCTTGGCCAAAAAGGGCGTATGCGTTTTTTCCTGAATATATTCAGGAAAAAACGCATACGCCCTTTTTGGCCAACCAAGCAACCTGGAAAGGCAAATCAGCGCTACAAAGAAGTCTCGCTTCCCATCGGTCAAAAGGGCCATGCTGAATAAAGTGTCAAAACCAGAAATGCAGGACAGGCCATGGAGAAACGGGAGCCTTACTACGCTGATGGGCGGGATGTAAATTGCCAACAGCCACTCTGGAGAAGTGTACGGTGTGTCCTGAAACATCTAAAGAACTCAGCATAGAGAGCATAAGGCACTTCCACTCATGGGCGTATAAATTGGGAAAACTAAAAATCAGCAAGACACAGGCACCCCAAAGTTTAGGGCTGCTCTGTTGACAAGAACCTCCACTTCGTTACACCTTAAATATCCCAGGAAAGAGAAAAATGGATAAGGAAGTTGTGGTCCTTATGTACAATGGCATATCACTCAGCCATGAAATTAACGTCATAAGGCTAGTAGCAGCATGATGAGAGGATTTAGGTACGACGATTCTAAGTGAAATAAGTCACACAGAAAAAGACACTTATCATAAGATATCACTTAGAGAGGGAATGTAAAAACCGCTACACTTGAACTGAATTACAAAACAGAACAGCGTCACACGTTTACAAAACACACTATGGCTGCTTAACGGGAAAGGTGAGGTCGGGTGAGGGAGAAAACAAGGGTTTCAAATTAGCTCAGATACCGTTCCATAAACCCAATATGTAATAGACAAGACCTACTCCTTGCTCAGTGAACTGGACTCGACACCCCCTATTCACCGCCCAAGAATATACCTGACTAGGAAGAATCTTCAAAGCTATGTATTGATATCTCTCTGTAAATGAGTCAAGTGGGTGTAAAGCAGCATAAACAGAGCAGTGAAAAGCAGCTAAACCCCATTATAAAAATCAATTACTTTTAAAATCCCGTGAAACAAAGACAGTGAAAGAGAGAGAAATTCTTACAAAATTCGTTCAGGGGCTGTGATGCCACCTGGATTGACCATCTCTAGACCCACAGCTGATTGAGACATAAGGGTGGACACTCTTGGGGCTGAGAGTTTTGGTGAGGTTGGGTGAGCAAACGCAGACCCTTTAAAGTAACACTGCGTGGTACCCATCCCATGGGTCCCAAATCTCCAGGTTCAAGGGCATCTTCCTACATCGAAAACATGCATGAGAAACCCAGAAGATGGTACACCGTGTGATCGGGAAAGGTTTCTAAAACGCACCTCATTTCTCATCTCCTTGTGCTCGGGTTCGCCATTCCAGCCGCGTTAGTAGCAATCTCCCTCCGTGGAGAATCAGCACCTTTAACCTCCTGTTCCGTACAGGTTGCAATTTGTCCTGAGGATGAACGGGAAGAGGGGGAACCAATGAGAGACTAGCTCTAGGTGTTGGGACAGGCACAGGTCACTCTATTTTCCCATCAGGAAGAAGAATTAACCACAGGCTCAGCCTGCCGCCCGGAACCAGAATAGGGCCTGAAGCAATCCTGCGCTTTTGCGGCCAGCTCCGAAGAAAGCGAGTTGAAAAATGGAGCTCAGGGGCACTGCAATTCACAAACCTGCAGAGTTAGAAATGATAACTCTCGTCCACAAATATATTGAGGGAAGGCAACGAAGAGGATTTGAAAGCAAGGCAGAATTGCAGGAAACAGATTTCAGGAGGTAGATTCGAATCGCCTTTAAAGCACAGGAAAGGCGGCAAAACCTCGACCATGATGCCCTTGGCCAAAAAGGGCGTATGCGTTTTTTCCTGAATATATTCAGGAAAAAACGCATACGCCCTTTTTGGCCAACCAAGCAACCTGGAAAGGCAAATCAGCGCTACAAAGAAGTCTCGCTTCCCATCGGTCAAAAGGGCCATGCTGAATAAAGTGTCAAAACCAGAAATGCAGGACAGGCCATGGAGAAACGGGAGCCTTGCTACGCTGATGGGCGGGATGTAAATTGCCAACAGCCACTCTGGAGAAGTGTACGGTGTGTCCTGAAACCTCTAAAAAACTCAGCTTAGAGAGCATAGGGCACTTCCACTCATGGGTGTATAAATTGGGAAAAGTAAAAATCAGCAAGACACAGGCACCCCAAAGTTTAGGGCTGCTCTGTTGACAAGAACCTCCACTTCGTTACACCTTAAATATCCCAGGAAAGAAAAAAATGGATAAAGAAGTTGTGGTCCTTATGTACAATGGAATATCACTCAGCCAGGAAATCAACGTCATAAGGCTAGTAGCAGCATGATGAGTGGATTTAGGTACGACGATTCTAAGTGAAATAAGTCAACCAGAAAACGACACTTATCATAAGATATCACTTATAGAGGGAATGTAAAAACCGCTACACTTGAACTGAATTACAAAACAGAACAGAGACACACGTTTACAAAACACACTATGGCTGCTTAACGGGAAAGGTGAGGTCGGGTGAGGCAGAAAACAAGGGTTTCAAATTAGCTCAGATACCGTTCAATAAACCCAATATGTAATAGACAAGACCTACTCCTTGCTCAGTGAACTGGACTCGACACCCCCTATTCACCGCCCAAGAATATACCTGACTAGGAAGAATCTTCAAAGCTATGTATTGATATCTCTCTGTAAATGAGTCAAGTGGGTGTAAAGCAGCATAAACAGAGCAGTGAAAAGCAGCTAAACCCCATTATAAAAATCAATTACTTTTAAAATCCCGTGAAACAAAGACAGTGAAAGAGAGAGAAATTCTTACAAAATTCGTTCAGGGGCTGTGATGCCACCTGGATTGACCATCTCTAGACCCACAGCTGATTGAGACATAAGGGTGGACACTCTTGGGGCTGAGAGGTTTGGTGAGGTTGGGTGAGCAAACGCAGACCCTTTAAAGTAATACTGCATGGTACCCATCCCATGGGTTCCAAATCTCCAGGTTCAAGGGCATCTTCCTACATCGAAAACATGCATGAGAAACCCAGAAGATGGTACACCGTGTGATCGGGAAAGGTTTCTAAAACGCACCTCATTTCTCATCTCCTTGTGCTCGGGTTCGCCATTCCAGCCACGTTAGTAGCAATCTCCCTCCGTGGAGAATCAGCACCTTTAACCTCCTGTTCCGTACAGGTTGCAATTTGTCCTGAGGATGAACGGGAAGAGGGGGAACCAATGAGAGACTAGCTCTAGGTGTTGGGACAGGCACAGGTCACTCTATTTTCCCATCAGGAAGAAGAATTAACCACAGGCTCAGCCTGCCGCCCGGAACCAGAATAGGGCCTGAAGCAATCCTGCGCTTTTGCGGCCAGCTCCGAAGAAAGCGAGTTGAAAAATGGAGCTCAGGGGCACTGCAATTCACAAACCTGCAGAGTTAGAAATGATAACTCTCGTCCACAAATATATTGAGGGAAGGCAACGAAGAGGATTTGAAAGCAAGGCAGAATTGCAGGAAACAGATTTCAGGAGGTAGATTCGAATCGCCTTTAAAGCACAGGAAAGGCGGCAAAACCTCGACCATGATGCCCTTGGCCAAAAAGGGCGTATGCGTTTTTTCCTGAATATATTCAGGAAAAAACGCATACGCCCTTTTTGGCCAACCAAGCAACCTGGAAAGGCAAATCAGCGCTACAAAGAAGTCTCGCTTCCCATCGGTCAAAAGGGCCATGCTGAATAAAGTGTCAAAACCAGAAATGCAGGACAGGCCATGGAGAAACGGGAGCCTTGCTACGCTGATGGGCGGGATGTAAATTGCCAACAGCCACTCTGGAGAAGTGTACGGTGTGTCCTGAAACCTCTAAAAAACTCAGCTTAGAGAGCATAGGGCACTTCCACTCATGGGTGTATAAATTGGGACAAGTAAAAATCAGCAAGACACAGGCACCCCAAAGTTTAGGGCTGCTCTGTTGACAAGAACCTCCACTTCGTTACACCTTAAATATCCCAGGAAAGAAAAAAATGGATAAAGAAGTTGTGGTCCTTATGTACAATGGAATATCACTCAGCCAGGAAATCAACGTCATAAGGCTAGTAGCAGCATGATGAGTGGATTTAGGTACGACGATTCTAAGTGAAATAAGTCAACCAGAAAACGACACTTATCATAAGATATCACTTATAGAGGGAATGTAAAAACCGCTACACTTGAACTGAATTACAAAACAGAACAGAGACACACGTTTACAAAACACACTATGGCTGCTTAACGGGAAAGGTGAGGTCGGGTGAGGCAGAAAACAAGGGTTTCAAATTAGCTCAGATACCGTTCAATAAACCCAATATGTAATAGACAAGACCTACTCCTTGCTCAGTGAACTGGACGCAAAAACCCCCTATTCACCGCCCAAGAATATATCTGACTAGGAAGAATCTTCAAAGCTATGTATTGATATCTCTCTGTAAGTGAGTCAAGTGGGTGTAAAGCAGCATAAAAACAGCAGTGAAAAGCAGCTAAACCCCATTATAAAAATCAATTACTTTTAAAAACCCGTGAAACAAAGACAGTGAAAGAGAGAGAAATTCTTACAATATTCGTTCAGGGGCTGTGATGCCACCTGGATTGACCATCTCTAGACCCACAGCTGATTGAGACATAAGGGTGGACACTCTTGTGGCTGAGAGGTTTGGTCAGGTTGGTTGAGGAAACGCAGGCCCTTTAAAGTAATACTGCGTGGTACCCATCCCATGGGTCCCAAATCTCCAAGTTCAAGGGCATCTTCCTACATCGAAAACATGCATGAGAAACCCAGAAGATGGTACACCGTGTGATCGGGAAAGGTTTCTAAAACGCACCTCATTTCTCATCTCCTTGTGCTCGGGTTCGCCATTCCAGCCGCGTTAGTAGCAATCTCCCTCCGTGGAGAATCAGCACCTTTAACCTCCTGTT
This sequence comes from Balaenoptera borealis, assembly GCF_965194805.1. Taxonomy (NCBI): domain Eukaryota; kingdom Metazoa; phylum Chordata; class Mammalia; order Artiodactyla; family Balaenopteridae; genus Balaenoptera; species Balaenoptera borealis. The sequence continues at coordinate 109,670,014 of NC_138863.1, read as the reverse complement.
CCGTACAGGTTGCAATTTGTCCTGAGGATGAACGGGAAGAGGGGGAACCAATGAGAGACTAGCTCTAGGTGTTGGGACAGGCACAGGTCACTCTATTTTCCCATCAGGAAGAAGAATTAACCACAGGCTCAGCCTGCCGCCCGGAACCAGAATAGGGCCTGAAGCAATCCTGCGCTTTTGCGGCCAGCTCCGAAGAAAGCGAGTTGAAAAATGGAGCTCAGGGGCACTGCAATTCACAAACCTGCAGAGTTAGAAATGATAACTCTCGTCCACAAATATAGTGAGGGAAGGCAACGAAGAGGATTTGAAAGCAAGGCAGAATTGCAGGAAACAGATTTCAGGAGGTAGATTCGAATCGCCTTTAAAGCACAGGAAAGGCGGCAAAACCTCGACCATGATGCCCTTGGCCAAAAAGGGCGTATGCGTTTTTTCCTGAATATATTCAGGAAAAAACGCATACGCCCTTTTTGGCCAACCAAGCAACCTGGAAAGGCAAATCAGCGCTACAAAGAAGTCTCGCTTCCCATCGGTCAAAAGGGCCATGCTGAATAAAGTGTCAAAACCAGAAATGCAGGACAGGCCATGGAGAAACGGGAGCCTTGCTACGCTGATGGGCGCGATGTAAATTGCCAACAGCCACTCTGGAGAAGTGTACGGTGTGTCCTGAAACCTCTAAAAAACTCAGCTTAGAGAGCATAGGGCACTTCCACTCATGGGTGTATAAATTGGGACAAGTAAAAATCAGCAAGACACAGGCACCCCAAAGTTTAGGGCTGCTCTGTTGACAAGAACCTCCACTTCGTTACACCTTAAATATCCCAGGAAAGAAAAAAATGGATAAAGAAGTTGTGGTCCTTATGTACAATGGAATATCACTCAGCCAGGAAATCAACGTCATAAGGCTAGTAGCAGCATGATGAGTGGATTTAGGTACGACGATTCTAAGTGAAATAAGTCAACCAGAAAACGACACTTATCATAAGATATCACTTATAGAGGGAATGTAAAAACCGCTACACTTGAACTGAATTACAAAACAGAACAGAGACACACGTTTACAAAACACACTATGGCTGCTTAACGGGAAAGGTGAGGTCGGGTGAGGCAGAAAACAAGGGTTTCAAATTAGCTCAGATACCGTTCAATAAACCCAATATGTAATAGACAAGACCTACTCCTTGCTCAGTGAACTGGACGCAAAAACCCCCTATTCACCGCCCAAGAATATATCTGACTAGGAAGAATCTTCAAAGCTATGTATTGATATCTCTCTGTAAGTGAGTCAAGTGGGTGTAAAGCAGCATAAAAACAGCAGTGAAAAGCAGCTAAACCCCATTATAAAAATCAATTACTTTTAAAAACCCGTGAAACAAAGACAGTGAAAGAGAGAGAAATTCTTACAATATTCGTTCAGGGGCTGTGATGCCACCTGGATTGACCATCTCTAGACCCACAGCTGATTGAGACATAAGGGTGGACACTCTTGTGGCTGAGAGGTTTGGTCAGGTTGGTTGAGGAAACGCAGGCCCTTTAAAGTAATACTGCGTGGTACCCATCCCATGGGTCCCAAATCTCCAAGTTCAAGGGCATCTTCCTATAACAAAAACATGCATGAGAAACCCAGAAGATGGTACACCGTGTGATCGGGAAAGGTTTCGAAAACGCACCTCATTTCTCATCTCCTTGTGCTCGGGTTGGCCATTACAGCCGCTTTACTAGCAATCTCCCTCCTTCGAGAATCAGCACCTTCAACCTCCTGTTCCGTACAGGTTGCAAATTGTCCTGAGGATGAACGGGAAGAGGGGGAACCAGTGAGAGACTAGCTCTAGGTGTTGGGACAGGCACAGGTCACTCTATTTTCCCATCAGGAAGAAGAATTAACCACAGGCTCAGCCTGCCGCCCGGAAGCAGAACAGGGCCTGAAGCAATCCTGTGCTTTTGCGGCCAGCTCCCAAAAAAACGAGTTGAAAAATCGAGCTCAGGGGCACTGCAATTCACAAACCTGCAGAGTTATAAATGATAACTCTCGTCCACAAATATATTGAGGGAAGGCAACGAGGAGGATTTGAAAGCAAGGCAGAATTGCAGGAAACAGATTTCAGGAGGTAGAGTCGAATCGCCTTTAAAGCACAGGAAAAGCGGCAAAACCTCGACCATGATGCCCTTGGCCAAAAAGGGCGTATGCGTTTTTTCCTGAATATATTCAGGAAAAAACGCATACGCCCTTTTTGGCCAACCAAGCAACCTGGAAAGGCAAATCAGCGCTACAAAGAAGTCTCGCTTCCCATCGGTCAAAAGGGCCATGCTGAATAAAGTGTCAAAACCAGAAATGCAGGACAGGCCATGGAGAAACGGGAGCCTTACTATGCTGATGGGCGGGATGTAAATTGCCAACAGCCACTCTGGAGAAGTGTACGGTGTTTCCTGAAACATCTAAAGAACTCAGCATAGAGAGCATAAGGCACTTCCACTCATGGGCGTATAAATTGGGAAAACTAAAAATCAGCAAGACACAGGCACCCCAAAGTTTAGGGCTGCTCTGTTGACAAGAACCTCCACTTCGTTACACCTTAAATATCCCAGGAAAGAGAAAAATGGATAAGGAAGTTGTGGTCCTTATGTACAATGGCATATCACTCAGCCATGAAATTAACGTCATAAGGCTAGTAGCAGCATGATGAGAGGATTTAGGTACGACGATTCTAAGTGAAATAAGTCACACAGAAAAAGACACTTATCATAAGATATCACTTAGAGAGGGAATGTAAAAACCGCTACACTTGAACTGAATTACAAAACAGAACAGCGTCACACGTTTACAAAACACACTATGGCTGCTTAACGGGAAAGGTGAGGTCGGGTGAGGGAGAAAACAAGGGTTTCAAATTAGCTCAGATACCGTTCCATAAACCCAATATGTAATAGACAAGACCTACTCCTTGCTCAGTGAACTGGACTCGACACCCCCTATTCACCGCCCAAGAATATACCTGACTAGGAAGAATCTTCAAAGCTATGTATTGATATCTCTCTGTAAATGAGTCAAGTGGGTGTAAAGCAGCATAAACAGAGCAGTGAAAAGCAGCTAAACCCCATTATAAAAATCAATTACTTTTAAAATCCCGTGAAACAAAGACAGTGAAAGAGAGAGAAATTCTTACAAAATTCGTTCAGGGGCTGTGATGCCACCTGGATTGACCATCTCTAGACCCACAGCTGATTGAGACATAAGGGTGGACACTCTTGGGGCTGAGAGTTTTGGTGAGGTTGGGTGAGCAAACGCAGACCCTTTAAAGTAACACTGCGTGGTACCCATCCCATGGGTCCCAAATCTCCAGGTTCAAGGGCATCTTCCTACATCGAAAACATGCATGAGAAACCCAGAAGATGGTACACCGTGTGATCGGGAAAGGTTTCTAAAACGCACCTCATTTCTCATCTCCTTGTGCTCGGGTTCACCATTCCAGCCGCGTTAGTAGCAATCTCCCTCCGTGGAGAATCAGCACCTTTAACCTCCTGTTCCGTACAGGTTGCAATTTGTCCTGAGGATGAACGGGAAGAGGGGGAACCAATGAGAGACTAGCTCTAGGTGTTGGGACAGGCACAGGTCACTCTATTTTCCCATCAGGAAGAAGAATTAACCACAGGCTCAGCCTGCCGCCCGGAACCAGAATAGGGCCTGAAGCAATCCTGCGCTTTTGCGGCCAGCTCCGAAGAAAGCGAGTTGAAAAATGGAGCTCAGGGGCACTGCAATTCACAAACCTGCAGAGTTAGAAATGATAACTCTTGTCCACAAATATATTGAGGGAAGGCAACGAAGAGGATTTGAAAGCAAGGCAGAATTGCAGGAAACAGATTTCAGGAGGTAGATTCGAATCGCCTTTAAAGCACAGGAAAGGCGGCAAAACCTCGACCATGATGCCCTTGGCCAAAAAGGGCGTATGCGTTTTTTCCTGAATATATTCAGGAAAAAACGCATACGCCCTTTTTGGCCAACCAAGCAACCTGGAAAGGCAAATCAGCGCTACAAAGAAGTCTCGCTTCCCATCGGTCAAAAGGGCCATGCTGAATAAAGTGTCAAAACCAGAAATGCAGGACAGGCCATGGAGAAACGGGAGCCTTGCTACGCTGATGGGCAGCATGTAAATTGCCAACAGCCACTCTGGAGAAGTGTACGGTGTGTCCTGAAACCTCTAAAAAACTCAGCTTAGAGAGCATAGGGCACTTCCACTCATGGGTGTATAAATTGGGACAAGTAAAAATCAGCAAGACACAGGCACCCCAAAGTTTAGGGCTGCTCTGTTGACAAGAACCTCCACTTCGTTACACCTTAAATATCCCAGGAAAGAAAAAAATGGATAAAGAAGTTGTGGTCCTTATGTACAATGGAATATCACTCAGCCAGGAAATCAACGTCATAAGGCTAGTAGCAGCATGATGAGTGGATTTAGGTACGACGATTCTAAGTGAAATAAGTCAACCAGAAAACGACACTTATCATAAGATATCACTTATAGAGGGAATGTAAAAACCGCTACACTTGAACTGAATTACAAAACAGAACAGAGACACACGTTTACAAAACACACTATGGCTGCTTAACGGGAAAGGTGAGGTCGGGTGAGGCAGAAAACAAGGGTTTCAAATTAGCTCAGATACCGTTCAATAAACCCAATATGTAATAGACAAGACCTACTCCTTGCTCAGTGAACTGGACGCAAAAACCCCCTATTCACCGCCCAAGAATATATCTGACTAGGAAGAATCTTCAAAGCTATGTATTGATATCTCTCTGTAAGTGAGTCAAGTGGGTGTAAAGCAGCATAAAAACAGCAGTGAAAAGCAGCTAAACCCCATTATAAAAATCAATTACTTTTAAAAACCCGTGAAACAAAGACAGTGAAAGAGAGAGAAATTCTTACAATATTCGTTCAGGGGCTGTGATGCCACCTGGATTGACCATCTCTAGACCCACAGCTGATTGAGACATAAGGGTGGACACTCTTGTGGCTGAGAGGTTTGGTCAGGTTGGTTGAGGAAACGCAGGCCCTTTAAAGTAATACTGCGTGGTACCCATCCCATGGGTCCCAAATCTCCAAGTTCAAGGGCATCTTCCTATAACAAAAACATGCATGAGAAACCCAGAAGATGGTACACCGTGTGATCGGGAAAGGTTTCGAAAACGCACCTCATTTCTCATCTCCTTGTGCTCGGGTTGGCCATTACAGCCGCTTTACTAGCAATCTCCCTCCTTCGAGAATCAGCACCTTCAACCTCCTGTTCCGTACAGGTTGCAAATTGTCCTGAGGATGAACGGGAAGAGGGGGAACCAGTGAGAGACTAGCTCTAGGTGTTGGGACAGGCACAGGTCACTCTATTTTCCCATCAGGAAGAAGAATTAACCACAGGCTCAGCCTGCCGCCCGGAAGCAGAACAGGGCCTGAAGCAATCCTGTGCTTTTGCGGCCAGCTCCCAAAAAAACGAGTTGAAAAATCGAGCTCAGGGGCACTGCAATTCACAAACCTGCAGAGTTATAAATGATAACTCTCGTCCACAAATATATTGAGGGAAGGCAACGAGGAGGATTTGAAAGCAAGGCAGAATTGCAGGAAACAGATTTCAGGAGGTAGAGTCGAATCGCCTTTAAAGCACAGGAAAAGCGGCAAAACCTCGACCATGATGCCCTTGGCCAAAAAGGGCGTATGCGTTTTTTCCTGAATATATTCAGGAAAAAACGCATACGCCCTTTTTGGCCAACCAAGCAACCTGGAAAGGCAAATCAGCGCTACAAAGAAGTCTCGCTTCCCATCGGTCAAAAGGGCCATGCTGAATAAAGTGTCAAAACCAGAAATGCAGGACAGGCCATGGAGAAACGGGAGCCTTGCTACGCTGATGGGCGGGATGTAAATTGCCAACAGCCACTCTGGAGAAGTGTACGGTGTTTCCTGAAACATCTAAAGAACTCAGCATAGAGAGCATAAGGCACTTCCACTCATGGGCGTATAAATTGGGAAAACTAAAAATCAGCAAGACACAGGCACCCCAAAGTTTAGGGCTGCTCTGTTGACAAGAACCTCCACTTCGTTACACCTTAAATATCCCAGGAAAGAGAAAAATGGATAAGGAAGTTGTGGTCCTTATGTACAATGGCATATCACTCAGCCATGAAATTAACGTCATAAGGCTAGTAGCAGCATGATGAGAGGATTTAGGTACGACGATTCTAAGTGAAATAAGTCACACAGAAAAAGACACTTATCATAAGATATCACTTAGAGAGGGAATGTAAAAACCGCTACACTTGAACTGAATTACAAAACAGAACAGCGTCACACGTTTACAAAACACACTATGGCTGCTTAACGGGAAAGGTGAGGTCGGGTGAGGGAGAAAACAAGGGTTTCAAATTAGCTCAGATACCGTTCCATAAACCCAATATGTAATAGACAAGACCTACTCCTTGCTCAGTGAACTGGACTCGACACCCCCTATTCACCGCCCAAGAATATACCTGACTAGGAAGAATCTTCAAAGCTATGTATTGATATCTCTCTGTAAATGAGTCAAGTGGGTGTAAAGCAGCATAAACAGAGCAGTGAAAAGCAGCTAAACCCCATTATAAAAATCAATTACTTTTAAAATCCCGTGAAACAAAGACAGTGAAAGAGAGAGAAATTCTTACAAAATTCGTTCAGGGGCTGTGATGCCACCTGGATTGACCATCTCTAGACCCACAGCTGATTGAGACATAAGGGTGGACACTCTTGGGGCTGAGAGTTTTGGTGAGGTTGGGTGAGCAAACGCAGACCCTTTAAAGTAACACTGCGTGGTACCCATCCCATGGGTCCCAAATCTCCAGGTTCAAGGGCATCTTCCTACATCGAAAACATGCATGAGAAACCCAGAAGATGGTACACCGTGTGATCGGGAAAGGTTTCTAAAACGCACCTCATTTCTCATCTCCTTGTGCTCGGGTTCGCCATTCCAGCCGCGTTAGTAGCAATCTCCCTCCGTGGAGAATCAGCACCTTTAACCTCCTGTTCCGTACAGGTTGCAATTTGTCCTGAGGATGAACGGGAAGAGGGGGAACCAATGAGAGACTAGCTCTAGGTGTTGGGACAGGCACAGGTCACTCTATTTTCCCATCAGGAAGAAGAATTAACCACAGGCTCAGCCTGCCGCCCGGAACCAGAATAGGGCCTGAAGCAATCCTGCGCTTTTGCGGCCAGCTCCGAAGAAAGCGAGTTGAAAAATGGAGCTCAGGGGCACTGCAATTCACAAACCTGCAGAGTTAGAAATGATAACTCTCGTCCACAAATATATTGAGGGAAGGCAACGAAGAGGATTTGAAAGCAAGGCAGAATTGCAGGAAACAGATTTCAGGAGGTAGATTCGAATCGCCTTTAAAGCACAGGAAAGGCGGCAAAACCTCGACCATGATGCCCTTGGCCAAAAAGGGCGTATGCGTTTTTTCCTGAATATATTCAGGAAAAAACGCATACGCCCTTTTTGGCCAACCAAGCAACCTGGAAAGGCAAATCAGCGCTACAAAGAAGTCTCGCTTCCCATCGGTCAAAAGGGCCATGCTGAATAAAGTGTCAAAACCAGAAATGCAGGACAGGCCATGGAGAAACGGGAGCCTTGCTACGCTGATGGGCGCGATGTAAATTGCCAACAGCCACTCTGGAGAAGTGTACGGTGTGTCCTGAAACCTCTAAAAAACTCAGCTTAGAGAGCATAGGGCACTTCCACTCATGGGTGTATAAATTGGGACAAGTAAAAATCAGCAAGACACAGGCACCCCAAAGTTTAGGGCTGCTCTGTTGACAAGAACCTCCACTTCGTTACACCTTAAATATCCCAGGAAAGAAAAAAATGGATAAAGAAGTTGTGGTCCTTATGTACAATGGAATATCACTCAGCCAGGAAATCAACGTCATAAGGCTAGTAGCAGCATGATGAGTGGATTTAGGTACGACGATTCTAAGTGAAATAAGTCAACCAGAAGAAGACACTTATCATAAGATATCACTTATAGAGGGAATGTAAAAACCGCTACACTTGAACTGAATTACAAAACAGAACAGAGACACACGTTTACAAAACACACTATGGCTGCTTAACGGGAAAGGTGAGGTCGGGTGAGGCAGAAAACAAGGGTTTCAAATTAGCTCAGATACCGTTCAATAAACCCAATATGTAATAGACAAGACCTACTCCTTGCTCAGTGAACTGGACGCAAAAACCCCCTATTCACCGCCCAAGAATATATCTGACTAGGAAGAATCTTCAAAGCTATGTATTGATATCTCTCTGTAAGTGAGTCAAGTGGGTGTAAAGCAGCATAAAAACAGCAGTGAAAAGCAGCTAAACCCCATTATAAAAAGCAATTACTTTTAAAAACCCGTGAAACAAAGACAGTGAAAGAGAGAGAAATTCTTACAATATTCGTTCAGGGGCTGTGATGCCACCTGGATTGACCATCTCTAGACCCACAGCTGATTGAGACATAAGGGTGGACACTCTTGTGGCTGAGAGGTTTGGTCAGGTTGGTTGAGGAAACGCAGGCCCTTTAAAGTAATACTGCGTGGTACCCATCCCATGGGTCCCAAATCTCCAAGTTCAAGGGCATCTTCCTATAACAAAAACATGCATGAGAAACCCAGAAGATGGTACACCGTGTGATCGGGAAAGGTTTCGAAAACGCACCTCATTTCTCATCTCCTTGTGCTCGGGTTGGCCATTACAGCCGCTTTACTAGCAATCTCCCTCCTTCGAGAATCAGCACCTTCAACCTCCTGTTCCGTACAGGTTGCAAATTGTCCTGAGGATGAACGGGAAGAGGGGGAACCAGTGAGAGACTAGCTCTAGGTGTTGGGACAGGCACAGGTCACTCTATTTTCCCATCAGGAAGAAGAATTAACCACAGGCTCAGCCTGCCGCCCGGAAGCAGAACAGGGCCTGAAGCAATCCTGTGCTTTTGCGGCCAGCTCCCAAAAAAACGAGTTGAAAAATCGAGCTCAGGGGCACTGCAATTCACAAACCTGCAGAGTTATAAATGATAACTCTCGTCCACAAATATATTGAGGGAAGGCAACGAGGAGGATTTGAAAGCAAGGCAGAATTGCAGGAAACAGATTTCAGGAGGTAGAGTCGAATCGCCTTTAAAGCACAGGAAAAGCGGCAAAACCTCGACCATGATGCCCTTGGCCAAAAAGGGCGTATGCGTTTTTTCCTGAATATATTCAGGAAAAAACGCATACGCCCTTTTTGGCCAACCAAGCAACCTGGAAAGGCAAATCAGCGCTACAAAGAAGTCTCGCTTCCCATCGGTCAAAAGGGCCATGCTGAATAAAGTGTCAAAACCAGAAATGCAGGACAGGCCATGGAGAAACGGGAGCCTTGCTACGCTGATGGGCGGGATGTAAATTGCCAACAGCCACTCTGGAGAAGTGTACGGTGTTTCCTGAAACATCTAAAGAACTCAGCATAGAGAGCATAAGGCACTTCCACTCATGGGCGTATAAATTGGGAAAACTAAAAATCAGCAAGACACAGGCACCCCAAAGTTTAGGGCTGCTCTGTTGACAAGAACCTCCACTTCGTTACACCTTAAATATCCCAGGAAAGAGAAAAATGGATAAGGAAGTTGTGGTCCTTATGTACAATGGCATATCACTCAGCCATGAAATTAACGTCATAAGGCTAGTAGCAGCATGATGAGAGGATTTAGGTACGACGATTCTAAGTGAAATAAGTCACACAGAAAAAGACACTTATCATAAGATATCACTTAGAGAGGGAATGTAAAAACCGCTACACTTGAACTGAATTACAAAACAGAACAGCGTCACACGTTTACAAAACACACTATGGCTGCTTAACGGGAAAGGTGAGGTCGGGTGAGGGAGAAAACAAGGGTTTCAAATTAGCTCAGATACCGTTCCATAAACCCAATATGTAATAGACAAGACCTACTCCTTGCTCAGTGAACTGGACTCGACACCCCCTATTCACCGCCCAAGAATATACCTGACTAGGAAGAATCTTCAAAGCTATGTATTGATATCTCTCTGTAAATGAGTCAAGTGGGTGTAAAGCAGCATAAACAGAGCAGTGAAAAGCAGCTAAACCCCATTATAAAAATCAATTACTTTTAAAATCCCGTGAAACAAAGACAGTGAAAGAGAGAGAAATTCTTACAAAATTCGTTCAGGGGCTGTGATGCCACCTGGATTGACCATCTCTAGACCCACAGCTGATTGAGACATAAGGGTGGACACTCTTGGGGCTGAGAGTTTTGGTGAGGTTGGGTGAGCAAACGCAGACCCTTTAAAGTAACACTGCGTGGTACCCATCCCATGGGTCCCAAATCTCCAGGTTCAAGGGCATCTTCCTACATCGAAAACATGCATGAGAAACCCAGAAGATGGTACACCGTGTGATCGGGAAAGGTTTCTAAAACGCACCTCATTTCTCATCTCCTTGTGCTCGGGTTCGCCATTCCAGCCGCGTTAGTAGCAATCTCCCTCCGTGGAGAATCAGCACCTTTAACCTCCTGTTCCGTACAGGTTGCAATTTGTCCTGAGGATGAACGGGAAGAGGGGGAACCAATGAGAGACTAGCTCTAGGTGTTGGGACAGGCACAGGTCACTCTATTTTCCCATCAGGAAGAAGAATTAACCACAGGCTCAGCCTGCCGCCCGGAACCAGAATAGGGCCTGAAGCAATCCTGCGCTTTTGCGGCCAGCTCCGAAGAAAGCGAGTTGAAAAATGGAGCTCAGGGGCACTGCAATTCACAAACCTGCAGAGTTAGAAATGATAACTCTCGTCCACAAATATATTGAGGGAAGGCAACGAAGAGGATTTGAAAGCAAGGCAGAATTGCAGGAAACAGATTTCAGGAGGTAGATTCGAATCGCCTTTAAAGCACAGGAAAGGCGGCAAAACCTCGACCATGATGCCCTTGGCCAAAAAGGGCGTATGCGTTTTTTCCTGAATATATTCAGGAAAAAACGCATACGCCCTTTTTGGCCAACCAAGCAACCTGGAAAGGCAAATCAGCGCTACAAAGAAGTCTCGCTTCCCATCGGTCAAAAGGGCCATGCTGAATAAAGTGTCAAAACCAGAAATGCAGGACAGGCCATGGAGAAACGGGAGCCTTGCTACGCTGATGGGCGCGATGTAAATTGCCAACAGCCACTCTGGAGAAGTGTACGGTGTGTCCTGAAACCTCTAAAAAACTCAGCTTAGAGAGCATAGGGCACTTCCACTCATGGGTGTATAAATTGGGACAAGTAAAAATCAGCAAGACACAGGCACCCCAAAGTTTAGGGCTGCTCTGTTGACAAGAACCTCCACTTCGTTACACCTTAAATATCCCAGGAAAGAAAAAAATGGATAAAGAAGTTGTGGTCCTTATGTACAATGGAATATCACTCAGCCAGGAAATCAACGTCATAAGGCTAGTAGCAGCATGATGAGTGGATTTAGGTACGACGATTCTAAGTGAAATAAGTCAACCAGAAGACGACACTTATCATAAGATATCACTTATAGAGGGAATGTAAAAACCGCTACACTTGAACTGAATTACAAAACAGAACAGAGACACACGTTTACAAAACACACTATGGCTGCTTAACGGGAAAGGTGAGGTCGGGTGAGGCAGAAAACAAGGGTTTCAAATTAGCTCAGATACCGTTCAATAAACCCAATATGTAATAGACAAGACCTACTCCTTGCTCAGTGAACTGGACGCAAAAACCCCCTATTCACCGCCCAAGAATATATCTGACTAGGAAGAATCTTCAAAGCTATGTATTGATATCTCTCTGTAAGTGAGTCAAGTGGGTGTAAAGCAGCATAAAAACAGCAGTGAAAAGCAGCTAAACCCCATTATAAAAATCAATTACTTTTAAAAACCCGTGAAACAAAGACAGTGAAAGAGAGAGAAATTCTTACAATATTCGTTCAGGGGCTGTGATGCCACCTGGATTGACCATCTCTAGACCCACAGCTGATTGAGACATAAGGGTGGACACTCTTGTGGCTGAGAGGTTTGGTCAGGTTGGTTGAGGAAACGCAGGCCCTTTAAAGTAATACTGCGTGGTACCCATCCCATGGGTCCCAAATCTCCAAGTTCAAGGGCATCTTCCTATAACAAAAACATGCATGAGAAACCCAGAAGATGGTACACCGTGTGATCGGGATAGGTTTCAAAAACGCACCTCATTTCTCATCTCCTTGTGCTCGGGTTGGCCATTACAGCCGCTTTACTAGCAATCTCCCTCCTTCGAGAATCAGCACCTTCAACCTCCTGTTCCGTACAGGTTGCAAATTGTCCTGAGGATGAACGGGAAGAGGGGGAACCAGTGAGAGACTAGCTCTAGGTGTTGGGACAGGCACAGGTCACTCTATTTTCCCATCAGGAAGAAGAATTAACCACAGGCTCAGCCTGTCGCCCGGAAGCAGAACAGGGCCTGAAGCAATCCTGTGCTTTTGCGGCCAGCTCCCAAAAAAGTGAGTTGAAAAATCGAGCTCAGGGGCACTGCAATTCACAAACCTGCAGAGTTATAAATGATAACTCTCGTCCACAAATATATTGAGGGAAGGCAACGAGGAGGATTTGAAAGCAAGGCAGAATTGCAGGAAACAGATTTCAGGAGGTAGATTCGAATCGCCTTTAAAGCACAGGAAAGGCGGCAAAACCTCGACCATGATGCCCTTGGCCAAAAAGGGCGTATGCGTTTTTTCCTGAATATATTCAGGAAAAAAGGCATACGCCCTTTTTGGCCAACCAAGCAACCTGGAAAGGCAAATCAGCGCTACAAAGAAGTCTCGCTTCCCATCGGTCAAAAGGGCCATGCTGAATAAAGTGTCAAAACCAGAAATGCAGGACAGGCCATGGAGAAACGGGAGCCTTACTATGCTGATGGGCGGGATGTAAATTGCCAACAGCCACTCTGGAGAAGTGTACGGTGTTTCCTGAAACATCTAAAGAACTCAGCATAGAGAGCATAAGGCACTTCCACTCATGGGCGTATAAATTGGGAAAACTAAAAATCAGCAAGACACAGGCACCCCAAAGTTTAGGGCTGCTCTGTTGACAAGAACCTCCACTTCGTTACACCTTAAATATCCCAGGAAAGAGAAAAATGGATAAGGAAGTTGTGGTCCTTATGTACAATGGCATATCACTCAGCCATGAAATTAACGTCATAAGGCTAGTAGCAGCATGATGCGAGGATTTAGGTACGACGATTCTAAGTGAAATAAGTCACACAGAAAAAGACACTTATCATAAGATATCACTTAGAGAGGGAATGTAAAAACCGCTACACTTGAACTGAATTACAAAACAGAACAGCGTCACACGTTTACAAAACACACTATGGCTGCTTAACGGGAAAGGTGAGGTCGGGTGAGGGAGAAAACAAGGGTTTCAAATTAGCTCAGATACCGTTCCATAAACCCAATATGTAATAGACAAGACCTACTCCTTGCTCAGTGAACTGGACTCGACACCCCCTATTCACCGCCCAAGAATATACCTGACTAGGAAGAATCTTCAAAGCTATGTATTGATATCTCTCTGTAAATGAGTCAAGTGGGTGTAAAGCAGCATAAACAGAGCAGTGAAAAGCAGCTAAACCCCATTATAAAAATCAATTACTTTTAAAATCCCGTGAAACAAAGACAGTGAAAGAGAGAGAAATTCTTACAAAATTCGTTCAGGGGCTGTGATGCCACCTGGATTGACCATCTCTAGACCCACAGCTGATTGAGACATAAGGGTGGACACTCTTGGGGCTGAGAGTTTTGGTGAGGTTGGGTGAGCAAACGCAGACCCTTTAAAGTAACACTGCGTGGTACCCATCCCATGGGTCCCAAATCTCCAGGTTCAAGGGCATCTTCCTACATCGAAAACATGCATGAGAAACCCAGAAGATGGTACACCGTGTGATCGGGAAAGGTTTCTAAAACGCACCTCATTTCTCATCTCCTTGTGCTCGGGTTCACCATTCCAGCCGCGTTAGTAGCAATCTCCCTCCGTGGAGAATCAGCACCTTTAACCTCCTGTTCCGTACAGGTTGCAATTTGTCCTGAGGATGAACGGGAAGAGGGGGAACCAATGAGAGACTAGCTCTAGGTGTTGGGACAGGCACAGGTCACTCTATTTTCCCATCAGGAAGAAGAATTAACCACAGGCTCAGCCTGCCGCCCGGAACCAGAATAGGGCCTGAAGCAATCCTGCGCTTTTGCGGCCAGCTCCGAAGAAAGCGAGTTGAAAAATGGAGCTCAGGGGCACTGCAATTCACAAACCTGCAGAGTTAGAAATGATAACTCTTGTCCACAAATATATTGAGGGAAGGCAACGAAGAGGATTTGAAAGCAAGGCAGAATTGCAGGAAACAGATTTCAGGAGGTAGATTCGAATCGCCTTTAAAGCACAGGAAAGGCGGCAAAACCTCGACCATGATGCCCTTGGCCAAAAAGGGCGTATGCGTTTTTTCCTGAATATATTCAGGAAAAAACGCATACGCCCTTTTTGGCCAACCAAGCAACCTGGAAAGGCAAATCAGCGCTACAAAGAAGTCTCGCTTCCCATCGGTCAAAAGGGCCATGCTGAATAAAGTGTCAAAACCAGAAATGCAGGACAGGCCATGGAGAAACAGGAGCCTTGCTACGCTGATGGGCGGCATGTAAATTGCCAACAGCCACTCTGGAGAAGTGTACGGTGTGTCCTGAAACCTCTAAAAAACTCAGCTTAGAGAGCATAGGGCACTTCCACTCATGGGTGTATAAATTGGGAAAAGTAAAAATCAGCAAGACACAGGCACCCCAAAGTTTAGGGCTGCTCTGTTGACAAGAACCTCCACTTCGTTACACCTTAAATATCCCAGGAAAGAAAAAAATGGATAAAGAAGTTGTGGTCCTTATGTACAATGGAATATCACTCAGCCAGGAAATCAACGTCATAAGGCTAGTAGCAGCATGATGAGTGGATTTAGGTACGACGATTCTAAGTGAAATAAGTCAACCAGAAAACGACACTTATCATAAGATATCACTTATAGAGGGAATGTAAAAACCGCTACACTTGAACTGAATTACAAAACAGAACAGAGACACACGTTTACAAAACACACTATGGCTGCTTAACGGGAAAGGTGAGGTCGGGTGAGGCAGAAAACAAGGGTTTCAAATTAGCTCAGATACCGTTCAATAAACCCAATATGTAATAGACAAGACCTACTCCTTGCTCAGTGAACTGGACGCAAAAACCCCCTATTCACCGCCCAAGAATATATCTGACTAGGAAGAATCTTCAAAGCTATGTATTGATATCTCTCTGTAAGTGAGTCAAGTGGGTGTAAAGCAGCATAAAAACAGCAGTGAAAAGCAGCTAAACCCCATTATAAAAATCAATTACTTTTAAAAACCCGTGAAACAAAGACAGTGAAAGAGAGAGAAATTCTTACAATATTCGTTCAGGGGCTGTGATGCCACCTGGATTGACCATCTCTAGACCCACAGCTGATTGAGACATAAGGGTGGACACTCTTGTGGCTGAGAGGTTTGGTCAGGTTGGTTGAGGAAACGCAGGCCCTTTAAAGTAATACTGCGTGGTACCCATCCCATGGGTCCCAAATCTCCAAGTTCAAGGGCATCTTCCTATAACAAAAACATGCATGAGAAACCCAGAAGATGGTACACCGTGTGATCGGGAAAGGTTTCGAAAACGCACCTCATTTCTCATCTCCTTGTGCTCGGGTTGGCCATTACAGCCGCTTTACTAGCAATCTCCCTCCTTCGAGAATCAGCACCTTCAACCTCCTGTTCCGTACAGGTTGCAAATTGTCCTGAGGATGAACGGGAAGAGGGGGAACCAGTGAGAGACTAGCTCTAGGTGTTGGGACAGGCACAGGTCACTCTATTTTCCCATCAGGAAGAAGAATTAACCACAGGCTCAGCCTGCCGCCCGGAAGCAGAACAGGGCCTGAAGCAATCCTGTGCTTTTGCGGCCAGCTCCCAAAAAAGCGAGTTGAAAAATCGAGCTCAGGGGCACTGCAATTCACAAACCTGCAGAGTTATAAATGATAACTCTCGTCCACAAATATATTGAGGGAAGGCAACGAGGAGGATTTGAAAGCAAGGCAGAATTGCAGGAAACAGATTTCAGGAGGTAGAGTCGAATCGCCTTTAAAGCACAGGAAAAGCGGCAAAACCTCGACCATGATGCCCTTGGCCAAAAAGGGCGTATGCGTTTTTTCCTGAATATATTCAGGAAAAAACGCATACGCCCTTTTTGGCCAACCAAGCAACCTGGAAAGGCAAATCAGCGCTACAAAGAAGTCTCGCTTCCCATCGGTCAAAAGGGCCATGCTGAATAAAGTGTCAAAACCAGAAATGCAGGACAGGCCATGGAGAAACGGGAGCCTTGCTACGCTGATGGGCGGGATGTAAATTGCCAACAGCCACTCTGGAGAAGTGTACGGTGTTTCCTGAAACATCTAAAGAACTCAGCATAGAGAGCATAAGGCACTTCCACTCATGGGCGTATAAATTGGGAAAACTAAAAATCAGCAAGACACAGGCACCCCAAAGTTTAGGGCTGCTCTGTTGACAAGAACCTCCACTTCGTTACACCTTAAATATCCCAGGAAAGAGAAAAATGGATAAGGAAGTTGTGGTCCTTATGTACAATGGCATATCACTCAGCCATGAAATTAACGTCATAAGGCTAGTAGCAGCATGATGAGAGGATTTAGGTACGACGATTCTAAGTGAAATAAGTCACACAGAAAAAGACACTTATCATAAGATATCACTTAGAGAGGGAATGTAAAAACCGCTACACTTGAACTGAATTACAAAACAGAACAGCGTCACACGTTTACAAAACACACTATGGCTGCTTAACGGGAAAGGTGAGGTCGGGTGAGGGAGAAAACAAGGGTTTCAAATTAGCTCAGATACCGTTCCATAAACCCAATATGTAATAGACAAGACCTACTCCTTGCTCAGTGAACTGGACTCGACACCCCCTATTCACCGCCCAAGAATATACCTGACTAGGAAGAATCTTCAAAGCTATGTATTGATATCTCTCTGTAAATGAGTCAAGTGGGTGTAAAGCAGCATAAACAGAGCAGTGAAAAGCAGCTAAACCCCATTATAAAAATCAATTACTTTTAAAATCCCGTGAAACAAAGACAGTGAAAGAGAGAGAAATTCTTACAAAATTCGTTCAGGGGCTGTGATGCCACCTGGATTGACCATCTCTAGACCCACAGCTGATTGAGACATAAGGGTGGACACTCTTGGGGCTGAGAGTTTTGGTGAGGTTGGGTGAGCAAACGCAGACCCTTTAAAGTAACACTGCGTGGTACCCATCCCATGGGTCCCAAATCTCCAGGTTCAAGGGCATCTTCCTACATCGAAAACATGCATGAGAAACCCAGAAGATGGTACACCGTGTGATCGGGAAAGGTTTCTAAAACGCACCTCATTTCTCATCTCCTTGTGCTCGGGTTCGCCATTCCAGCCGCGTTAGTAGCAATCTCCCTCCGTGGAGAATCAGCACCTTTAACCTCCTGTTCCGTACAGGTTGCAATTTGTCCTGAGGATGAACGGGAAGAGGGGGAACCAATGAGAGACTAGCTCTAGGTGTTGGGACAGGCACAGGTCACTCTATTTTCCCATCAGGAAGAAGAATTAACCACAGGCTCAGCCTGCCGCCCGGAACCAGAATAGGGCCTGAAGCAATCCTGCGCTTTTGCGGCCAGCTCCGAAGAAAGCGAGTTGAAAAATGGAGCTCAGGGGCACTGCAATTCACAAACCTGCAGAGTTAGAAATGATAACTCTCGTCCACAAATATATTGAGGGAAGGCAACGAAGAGGATTTGAAAGCAAGGCAGAATTGCAGGAAACAGATTTCAGGAGGTAGATTCGAATCGCCTTTAAAGAACAGGAAAGGCGGCAAAACCTCGACCATGATGCCCTTGGCCAAGAAGGGCGTATGCGTTTTTTCCTGAATATATTCAGGAAAAAACGCATACGCCCTTTTTGGCCAACCAAGCAACCTGGAAAGGCAAATCAGCGCTACAAAGAAGTCTCGCTTCCCATCGGTCAAAAGGGCCATGCTGAATAAAGTGTCAAAACCAGAAATGCAGGACAGGCCATGGAGAAACGGGAGCCTTGCTACGCTGATGGGCGCGATGTAAATTGCCAACAGCCACTCTGGAGAAGTGTACGGTGTGTCCTGAAACCTCTAAAAAACTCAGCTTAGAGAGCATAGGGCACTTCCACTCATGGGTGTATAAATTGGGACAAGTAAAAATCAGCAAGACACAGGCACCCCAAAGTTTAGGGCTGCTCTGTTGACAAGAACCTCCACTTCGTTACACCTTAAATATCCCAGGAAAGAAAAAAATGGATAAAGAAGTTGTGGTCCTTATGTACAATGGAATATCACTCAGCCAGGAAATCAACGTCATAAGGCTAGTAGCAGCATGATGAGTGGATTTAGGTACGACGATTCTAAGTGAAATAAGTCAACCAGAAGACGACACTTATCATAAGATATCACTTATAGAGGGAATGTAAAAACCGCTACACTTGAACTGAATTACAAAACAGAACAGAGACACACGTTTACAAAACACACTATGGCTGCTTAACGGGAAAGGTGAGGTCGGGTGAGGCAGAAAACAAGGGTTTCAAATTAGCTCAGATACCGTTCAATAAACCCAATATGTAATAGACAAGACCTACTCCTTGCTCAGTGAACTGGACGCAAAAACCCCCTATTCACCGCCCAAGAATATATCTGACTAGGAAGAATCTTCAAAGCTATGTATTGATATCTCTCTGTAAGTGAGTCAAGTGGGTGTAAAGCAGCATAAAAACAGCAGTGAAAAGCAGCTAAACCCCATTATAAAAATCAATTACTTTTAAAAACCCGTGAAACAAAGACAGTGAAAGAGAGAGAAATTCTTACAATATTCGTTCAGGGGCTGTGATGCCACCTGGATTGACCATCTCTAGACCCACAGCTGATTGAGACATAAGGGTGGACACTCTTGTGGCTGAGAGGTTTGGTCAGGTTGGTTGAGGAAACGCAGGCCCTTTAAAGTAATACTGCGTGGTACCCATCCCATGGGTCCCAAATCTCCAAGTTCAAGGGCATCTTCCTATAACAAAAACATGCATGAGAAACCCAGAAGATGGTACACCGTGTGATCGGGAAAGGTTTCGAAAACGCACCTCATTTCTCATCTCCTTGTGCTCGGGTTGGCCATTACAGCCGCTTTACTAGCAATCTCCCTCCTTCGAGAATCAGCACCTTCAACCTCCTGTTCCGTACAGGTTGCAAATTGTCCTGAGGATGAACGGGAAGAGGGGGAACCAGTGAGAGACTAGCTCTAGGTGTTGGGACAGGCACAGGTCACTCTATTTTCCCATCAGGAAGAAGAATTAACCACAGGCTCAGCCTGCCGCCCGGAAGCAGAACAGGGCCTGAAGCAATCCTGTGCTTTTGCGGCCAGCTCCCAAAAAAACGAGTTGAAAAATCGAGCTCAGGGGCACTGCAATTCACAAACCTGCAGAGTTATAAATGATAACTCTCGTCCACAAATATATTGAGGGAAGGCAACGAGGAGGATTTGAAAGCAAGGCAGAATTGCAGGAAACAGATTTCAGGAGGTAGAGTCGAATCGCCTTTAAAGCACAGGAAAAGCGGCAAAACCTCGACCATGATGCCCTTGGCCAAAAAGGGCGTATGTGTTTTTTCCTGAATATATTCAGGAAAAAACGCATACGCCCTTTTTGGCCAACCAAGCAACCTGGAAAGGCAAATCAGCGCTACAAAGAAGTCTCGCTTCCCATCGGTCAAAAGGGCCATGCTGAATAAAGTGTCAAAACCAGAAATGCAGGACAGGCCATGGAGAAACGGGAGCCTTGCTACGCTGATGGGCGGGATGTAAATTGCCAACAGCCACTCTGGAGAAGTGTACGGTGTTTCCTGAAACATCTAAAGAACTCAGCATAGAGAGCATAAGGCACTTCCACTCATGGGCGTATAAATTGGGAAAACTAAAAATCAGCAAGACACAGGCACCCCAAAGTTTAGGGCTGCTCTGTTGACAAGAACCTCCACTTCGTTACACCTTAAATATCCCAGGAAAGAGAAAAATGGATAAGGAAGTTGTGGTCCTTATGTACAATGGCATATCACTCAGCCATGAAATTAACGTCATAAGGCTAGTAGCAGCATGATGAGAGGATTTAGGTACGACGATTCTAAGTGAAATAAGTCACACAGAAAAAGACACTTATCATAAGATATCACTTAGAGAGGGAATGTAAAAACCGCTACACTTGAACTGAATTACAAAACAGAACAGCGTCACACGTTTACAAAACACACTATGGCTGCTTAACGGGAAAGGTGAGGTCGGGTGAGGGAGAAAACAAGGGTTTCAAATTAGCTCAGATACCGTTCCATAAACCCAATATGTAATAGACAAGACCTACTCCTTGCTCAGTGAACTGGACTCGACACCCCCTATTCACCGCCCAAGAATATACCTGACTAGGAAGAATCTTCAAAGCTATGTATTGATATCTCTCTGTAAATGAGTCAAGTGGGTGTAAAGCAGCATAAACAGAGCAGTGAAAAGCAGCTAAACCCCATTATAAAAATCAATTACTTTTAAAATCCCGTGAAACAAAGACAGTGAAAGAGAGAGAAATTCTTACAAAATTCGTTCAGGGGCTGTGATGCCACCTGGATTGACCATCTCTAGACCCACAGCTGATTGAGACATAAGGGTGGACACTCTTGGGGCTGAGAGTTTTGGTGAGGTTGGGTGAGCAAACGCAGACCCTTTAAAGTAACACTGCGTGGTACCCATCCCATGGGTCCCAAATCTCCAGGTTCAAGGGCATCTTCCTACATCGAAAACATGCATGAGAAACCCAGAAGATGGTACACCGTGTGATCGGGAAAGGTTTCTAAAACGCACCTCATTTCTCATCTCCTTGTGCTCGGGTTCGCCATTCCAGCCGCGTTAGTAGCAATCTCCCTCCGTGGAGAATCAGCACCTTTAACCTCCTGTTCCGTACAGGTTGCAATTTGTCCTGAGGATGAACGGGAAGAGGGGGAACCAATGAGAGACTAGCTCTAGGTGTTGGGACAGGCACAGGTCACTCTATTTTCCCATCAGGAAGAAGAATTAACCACAGGCTCAGCCTGCCGCCCGGAACCAGAATAGGGCCTGAAGCAATCCTGCGCTTTTGCGGCCAGCTCCGAAGAAAGCGAGTTGAAAAATGGAGCTCAGGGGCACTGCAATTCACAAACCTGCAGAGTTAGAAATGATAACTCTCGTCCACAAATATATTGAGGGAAGGCAACGAAGAGGATTTGAAAGCAAGGCAGAATTGCAGGAAACAGATTTCAGGAGGTAGATTCGAATCGCCTTTAAAGCACAGGAAAGGCGGCAAAACCTCGACCATGATGCCCTTGGCCAAAAAGGGCGTATGCGTTTTTTCCTGAATATATTCAGGAAAAAACGCATACGCCCTTTTTGGCCAACCAAGCAACCTGGAAAGGCAAATCAGCGCTACAAAGAAGTCTCGCTTCCCATCGGTCAAAAGGGCCATGCTGAATAAAGTGTCAAAACCAGAAATGCAGGACAGGCCATGGAGAAACGGGAGCCTTGCTACGCTGATGGGCGGCATGTAAATTGCCAACAGCCACTCTGGAGAAGTGTACGGTGTGTCCTGAAACCTCTAAAAAACTCAGCTTAGAGAGCATAGGGCACTTCCACTCATGGGTGTATAAATTGGGAAAAGTAAAAATCAGCAAGACACAGGCACCCCAAAGTTTAGGGCTGCTCTGTTGACAAGAACCTCCACTTCGTTACACCTTAAATATCCCAGGAAAGAAAAAAATGGATAAAGAAGTTGTGGTCCTTATGTACAATGGAATATCACTCAGCCAGGAAATCAACGTCATAAGGCTAGTAGCAGCATGATGAGTGGATTTAGGTACGACGATTCTAAGTGAAATAAGTCAACCAGAAAACGACACTTATCATAAGATATCACTTATAGAGGGAATGTAAAAACCGCTACACTTGAACTGAATTACAAAACAGAACAGAGACACACGTTTACAAAACACACTATGGCTGCTTAACGGGAAAGGTGAGGTCGGGTGAGCCAGGAAACAAGGGTTTCAAATTAGCTCAGATACCGTTCAATAAACCCAATATGTAATAGACAAGACCTACTCCTTGCTCAGTGAACTGGACGCAAAAACCCCCTATTCACCGCCCAAGAATATATCTGACTAGGAAGAATCTTCAAAGCTATGTATTGATATCTCTCTGTAAGTGAGTCAAGTGGGTGTAAAGCAGCATAAAAACAGCAGTGAAAAGCAGCTAAACCCCATTATAAAAATCAATTACTTTTAAAAACCCGTGAAACAAAGACAGTGAAAGAGAGAGAAATTCTTACAATATTCGTTCAGGGGCTGTGATGCCACCTGGATTGACCATCTCTAGACCCACAGCTGATTGAGACATAAGGGTGGACACTCTTGTGGCTGAGAGGTTTGGTCAGGTTGGTTGAGGAAACGCAGGCCCTTTAAAGTAATACTGCGTGGTACCCATCCCATGGGTCCCAAATCTCCAAGTTCAAGGGCATCTTCCTACATCGAAAACATGCATGAGAAACCCAGAAGATGGTACACCGTGTGATCGGGAAAGGTTTCTAAAACGCACCTCATTTCTCATCTCCTTGTGCTCGGGTTCGCCATTCCAGCCGCGTTAGTAGCAATCTCCCTCCGTGGAGAATCAGCACCTTTAACCTCCTGTTCCGTACAGGTTGCAATTTGTCCTGAGGATGAACGGGAAGAGGGGGAACCAATGAGAGACTAGCTCTAGGTGTTGGGACAGGCACAGGTCACTCTATTTTCCCATCAGGAAGAAGAATTAACCACAGGCTCAGCCTGCCGCCCGGAACCAGAATAGGGCCTGAAGCAATCCTGCGCTTTTGCGGCCAGCTCCGAAGAAAGCGAGTTGAAAAATGGAGCTCAGGGGCACTGCAATTCACAAACCTGCAGAGTTAGAAATGATAACTCTCGTCCACAAATATATTGAGGGAAGGCAACGAAGAGGATTTGAAAGCAAGGCAGAATTGCAGGAAACAGATTTCAGGAGGTAGATTCGAATCGCCTTTAAAGCACAGGAAAGGCGGCAAAACCTCGACCATGATGCCCTTGGCCAAAAAGGGCGTATGCGTTTTTTCCTGAATATATTCAGGAAAAAACGCATACGCCCTTTTTGGCCAACCAAGCAACCTGGAAAGGCAAATCAGCGCTACAAAGAAGTCTCGCTTCCCATCGGTCAAAAGGGCCATGCTGAATAAAGTGTCAAAACCAGAAATGCAGGACAGGCCATGGAGAAACGGGAGCCTTGCTACGCTGATGGGCGCGATGTAAATTGCCAACAGCCACTCTGGAGAAGTGTACGGTGTGTCCTGAAACCTCTAAAAAACTCAGCTTAGAGAGCATAGGGCACTTCCACTCATGGGTGTATAAATTGGGACAAGTAAAAATCAGCAAGACACAGGCACCCCAAAGTTTAGGGCTGCTCTGTTGACAAGAACCTCCACTTCGTTACACCTTAAATATCCCAGGAAAGAAAAAAATGGATAAAGAAGTTGTGGTCCTTATGTACAATGGAATATCACTCAGCCAGGAAATCAACGTCATAAGGCTAGTAGCAGCATGATGAGTGGATTTAGGTACGACGATTCTAAGTGAAATAAGTCAACCAGAAAACGACACTTATCATAAGATATCACTTATAGAGGGAATGTAAAAACCGCTACACTTGAACTGAATTACAAAACAGAACAGAGACACACGTTTACAAAACACACTATGGCTGCTTAACGGGAAAGGTGAGGTCGGGTGAGGCAGAAAACAAGGGTTTCAAATTAGCTCAGATACCGTTCAATAAACCCAATATGTAATAGACAAGACCTACTCCTTGCTCAGTGAACTGGACGCAAAAACCCCCTATTCACCGCCCAAGAATATATCTGACTAGGAAGAATCTTCAAAGCTATGTATTGATATCTCTCTGTAAGTGAGTCAAGTGGGTGTAAAGCAGCATAAAAACAGCAGTGAAAAGCAGCTAAACCCCATTATAAAAATCAATTACTTTTAAAAACCCGTGAAACAAAGACAGTGAAAGAGAGAGAAATTCTTACAATATTCGTTCAGGGGCTGTGATGCCACCTGGATTGACCATCTCTAGACCCACAGCTGATTGAGACATAAGGGTGGACACTCTTGTGGCTGAGAGGTTTGGTCAGGTTGGTTGAGGAAACGCAGGCCCTTTAAAGTAATACTGCGTGGTACCCATCCCATGGGTCCCAAATCTCCAAGTTCAAGGGCATCTTCCTATAACAAAAACATGCATGAGAAACCCAGAAGATGGTACACCGTGTGATCGGGAAAGGTTTCGAAAACGCACCTCATTTCTCATCTCCTTGTGCTCGGGTTGGCCATTACAGCCGCTTTACTAGCAATCTCCCTCCTTCGAGAATCAGCACCTTCAACCTCCTGTTCCGTACAGGTTGCAAATTGTCCTGAGGATGAACGGGAAGAGGGGGAACCAGTGAGAGACTAGCTCTAGGTGTTGGGACAGGCACAGGTCACTCTATTTTCCCATCAGGAAGAAGAATTAACCACAG
The DNA here is from genome assembly GCF_965194805.1 of Balaenoptera borealis. Lineage (NCBI taxonomy): Eukaryota > Metazoa > Chordata > Mammalia > Artiodactyla > Balaenopteridae > Balaenoptera > Balaenoptera borealis. The sequence continues at coordinate 109,645,240 of NC_138863.1, read as the reverse complement.
GCTCAGCCTGCCGCCCGGAAGCAGAACAGGGCCTGAAGCAATCCTGTGCTTTTGCGGCCAGCTCCCAAAAAAACGAGTTGAAAAATCGAGCTCAGGGGCACTGCAATTCACAAACCTGCAGAGTTATAAATGATAACTCTCGTCCACAAATATATTGAGGGAAGGCAACGAGGAGGATTTGAAAGCAAGGCAGAATTGCAGGAAACAGATTTCAGGAGGTAGAGTCGAATCGCCTTTAAAGCACAGGAAAAGCGGCAAAACCTCGACCATGATGCCCTTGGCCAAAAAGGGCGTATGCGTTTTTTCCTGAATATATTCAGGAAAAGACGCATACGCCCTTTTTGGCCAACCAAGCAATCTGGAAAGGCAAATCAGCGCTACAAAGAAGTCTCGCTTCCCATCGGTCAAAAGGGCCATGCTGAATAAAGTGTCAAAACCAGAAATGCAGGACAGGCCATGGAGAAACGGGAGCCTTACTACGCTGATGGGCGGGATGTAAATTGCCAACAGCCACTCTGGAGAAGTGTACGGTGTTTCCTGAAACATCTAAAGAACTCAGCATAGAGAGCATAAGGCAGTTCCACTCATGGGCGTATAAATTGGGAAAACTAAAAATCAGCAAGACACAGGCACCCCAAAGTTTAGGGCTGCTCTGTTGACAAGAACCTCCACTTCGTTACACCTTAAATATCCCAGGAAAGAGAAAAATGGATAAGGAAGTTGTGGTCCTTATGTACAATGGCATATCACTCAGCCATGAAATTAACGTCATAAGGCTAGTAGCAGCATGATGAGAGGATTTAGGTACGACGATTCTAAGTGAAATAAGTCACACAGAAAAAGACACTTATCATAAGATATCACTTAGAGAGGGAATGTAAAAACCGCTACACTTGAACTGAATTACAAAACAGAACAGCGTCACACGTTTACAAAACACACTATGGCTGCTTAACGGGAAAGGTGAGGTCGGGTGAGGGAGAAAACAAGGGTTTCAAATTAGCTCAGATACCGTTCCATAAACCCAATATGTAATAGACAAGACCTACTCCTTGCTCAGTGAACTGGACTCGACACCCCCTATTCACCGCCCAAGAATATACCTGACTAGGAAGAATCTTCAAAGCTATGTATTGATATCTCTCTGTAAATGAGTCAAGTGGGTGTAAAGCAGCATAAACAGAGCAGTGAAAAGCAGCTAAACCCCATTATAAAAATCAATTACTTTTAAAATCCCGTGAAACAAAGACAGTGAAAGAGAGAGAAATTCTTACAAAATTCGTTCAGGGGCTGTGATGCCACCTGGATTGACCATCTCTAGACCCACAGCTGATTGAGACATAAGGGTGGACACTCTTGGGGCTGAGAGTTTTGGTGAGGTTGGGTGAGCAAACGCAGACCCTTTAAAGTAACACTGCGTGGTACCCATCCCATGGGTCCCAAATCTCCAGGTTCAAGGGCATCTTCCTACATCGAAAACATGCATGAGAAACCCAGAAGATGGTACACCGTGTGATCGGGAAAGGTTTCTAAAACGCACCTCATTTCTCATCTCCTTGTGCTCGGGTTCGCCATTCCAGCCGCGTTAGTAGCAATCTCCCTCCGTGGAGAATCAGCACCTTTAACCTCCTGTTCCGTACAGGTTGCAATTTGTCCTGAGGATGAACGGGAAGAGGGGGAACCAATGAGAGACTAGCTCTAGGTGTTGGGACAGGCACAGGTCACTCTATTTTCCCATCAGGAAGAAGAATTAACCACAGGCTCAGCCTGCCGCCCGGAACCAGAATAGGGCCTGAAGCAATCCTGCGCTTTTGCGGCCAGCTCCGAAGAAAGCGAGTTGAAAAATGGAGCTCAGGGGCACTGCAATTCACAAACCTGCAGAGTTAGAAATGATAACTCTCGTCCACAAATATATTGAGGGAAGGCAACGAAGAGGATTTGAAAGCAAGGCAGAATTGCAGGAAACAGATTTCAGGAGGTAGATTCGAATCGCCTTTAAAGCACAGGAAAGGCGGCAAAACCTCGACCATGATGCCCTTGGCCAAAAAGGGCGTATGCGTTTTTTCCTGAATATATTCAGGAAAAAACGCATACGCCCTTTTTGGCCAACCAAGCAACCTGGAAAGGCAAATCAGCGCTACAAAGAAGTCTCGCTTCCCATCGGTCAAAAGGGCCATGCTGAATAAAGTGTCAAAACCAGAAATGCAGGACAGGCCATGGAGAAACGGGAACCTTGCTACGCTGATGGGCGCGATGTAAATTGCCAACAGCCACTCTGGAGAAGTGTACGGTGTGTCCTGAAACCTCTAAAAAACTCAGCTTAGAGAGCATAGGGCACTTCCACTCATGGGTGTATAAATTGGGACAAGTAAAAATCAGCAAGACACAGGCACCCCAAAGTTTAGGGCTGCTCTGTTGACAAGAACCTCCACTTCGTTACACCTTAAATATCCCAGGAAAGAAAAAAATGGATAAAGAAGTTGTGGTCCTTATGTACAATGGAATATCACTCAGCCAGGAAATCAACGTCATAAGGCTAGTAGCAGCATGATGAGTGGATTTAGGTACGACGATTCTAAGTGAAATAAGTCAACCAGAAAACGACACTTATCATAAGATATCACTTATAGAGGGAATGTAAAAACCGCTACACTTGAACTGAATTACAAAACAGAACAGAGACACACGTTTACAAAACACACTATGGCTGCTTAACGGGAAAGGTGAGGTCGGGTGAGGCAGAAAACAAGGGTTTCAAATTAGCTCAGATACCGTTCAATAAACCCAATATGTAATAGACAAGACCTACTCCTTGCTCAGTGAACTGGACGCAAAAACCCCCTATTCACCGCCCAAGAATATATCTGACTAGGAAGAATCTTCAAAGCTATGTATTGATATCTCTCTGTAAGTGAGTCAAGTGGGTGTAAAGCAGCATAAAAACAGCAGTGAAAAGCAGCTAAACCCCATTATAAAAATCAATTACTTTTAAAAACCCGTGAAACAAAGACAGTGAAAGAGAGAGAAATTCTTACAATATTCGTTCAGGGGCTGTGATGCCACCTGGATTGACCATCTCTAGACCCACAGCTGATTGAGACATAAGGGTGGACACTCTTGTGGCTGAGAGGTTTGGTCAGGTTGGTTGAGGAAACGCAGGCCCTTTAAAGTAATACTGCGTGGTACCCATCCCATGGGTCCCAAATCTCCAAGTTCAAGGGCATCTTCCTATAACAAAAACATGCATGAGAAACCCAGAAGATGGTACACCGTGTGATCGGGAAAGGTTTCGAAAACGCACCTCATTTCTCATCTCCTTGTGCTCGGGTTGGCCATTACAGCCGCTTTACTAGCAATCTCCCTCCTTCGAGAATCAGCACCTTCAACCTCCTGTTCCGTACAGGTTGCAAATTGTCCTGAGGATGAACGGGAAGAGGGGGAACCAGTGAGAGACTAGCTCTAGGTGTTGGGACAGGCACAGGTCACTCTATTTTCCCATCAGGAAGAAGAATTAACCACAGGCTCAGCCTGCCGCCCGGAAGCAGAACAGGGCCTGAAGCAATCCTGTGCTTTTGCGGCCAGCTCCCAAAAAAACGAGTTGAAAAATCGAGCTCAGGGGCACTGCAATTCACAAACCTGCAGAGTTATAAATGATAACTCTCGTCCACAAATATATTGAGGGAAGGCAACGAGGAGGATTTGAAAGCAAGGCAGAATTGCAGGAAACAGATTTCAGGAGGTAGAGTCGAATCGCCTTTAAAGCACAGGAAAAGCGGCAAAACCTCGACCATGATGCCCTTGGCCAAAAAGGGCGTATGCGTTTTTTCCTGAATATATTCAGGAAAAAACGCATACGCCCTTTTTGGCCAACCAAGCAACCTGGAAAGGCAAATCAGCGCTACAAAGAAGTCTCGCTTCCCATCGGTCAAAAGGGCCATGCTGAATAAAGTGTCAAAACCAGAAATGCAGGACAGGCCATGGAGAAACGGGAGCCTTGCTACGCTGATGGGCGGGATGTAAATTGCCAACAGCCACTCTGGAGAAGTGTACGGTGTTTCCTGAAACATCTAAAGAACTCAGCATAGAGAGCATAAGGCACTTCCACTCATGGGCGTATAAATTGGGAAAACTAAAAATCAGCAAGACACAGGCACCCCAAAGTTTAGGGCTGCTCTGTTGACAAGAACCTCCACTTCGTTACACCTTAAATATCCCAGGAAAGAGAAAAATGGATAAGGAAGTTGTGGTCCTTATGTACAATGGCATATCACTCAGCCATGAAATTAACGTCATAAGGCTAGTAGCAGCATGATGAGAGGATTTAGGTACGACGATTCTAAGTGAAATAAGTCACACAGAAAAAGACACTTATCATAAGATATCACTTAGAGAGGGAATGTAAAAACCGCTACACTTGAACTGAATTACAAAACAGAACAGCGTCACACGTTTACAAAACACACTATGGCTGCTTAACGGGAAAGGTGAGGTCGGGTGAGGGAGAAAACAAGGGTTTCAAATTAGCTCAGATACCGTTCCATAAACCCAATATGTAATAGACAAGACCTACTCCTTGCTCAGTGAACTGGACTCGACACCCCCTATTCACCGCCCAAGAATATACCTGACTAGGAAGAATCTTCAAAGCTATGTATTGATATCTCTCTGTAAATGAGTCAAGTGGGTGTAAAGCAGCATAAACAGAGCAGTGAAAAGCAGCTAAACCCCATTATAAAAATCAATTACTTTTAAAATCCCGTGAAACAAAGACAGTGAAAGAGAGAGAAATTCTTACAAAATTCGTTCAGGGGCTGTGATGCCACCTGGATTGACCATCTCTAGACCCACAGCTGATTGAGACATAAGGGTGGACACTCTTGGGGCTGAGAGTTTTGGTGAGGTTGGGTGAGCAAACGCAGACCCTTTAAAGTAACACTGCGTGGTACCCATCCCATGGGTCCCAAATCTCCAGGTTCAAGGGCATCTTCCTACATCGAAAACATGCATGAGAAACCCAGAAGATGGTACACCGTGTGATCGGGAAAGGTTTCTAAAACGCACCTCATTTCTCATCTCCTTGTGCTCGGGTTCGCCATTCCAGCCGCGTTAGTAGCAATCTCCCTCCGTGGAGAATCAGCACCTTTAACCTCCTGTTCCGTACAGGTTGCAATTTGTCCTGAGGATGAACGGGAAGAGGGGGAACCAATGAGAGACTAGCTCTAGGTGTTGGGACAGGCACAGGTCACTCTATTTTCCCATCAGGAAGAAGAATTAACCACAGGCTCAGCCTGCCGCCCGGAACCAGAATAGGGCCTGAAGCAATCCTGCGCTTTTGCGGCCAGCTCCGAAGAAAGCGAGTTGAAAAATGGAGCTCAGGGGCACTGCAATTCACAAACCTGCAGAGTTAGAAATGATAACTCTCGTCCACAAATATATTGAGGGAAGGCAACGAAGAGGATTTGAAAGCAAGGCAGAATTGCAGGAAACAGATTTCAGGAGGTAGATTCGAATCGCCTTTAAAGCACAGGAAAGGCGGCAAAACCTCGACCATGATGCCCTTGGCCAAAAAGGGCGTATGCGTTTTTTCCTGAATATATTCAGGAAAAAACGCATACGCCCTTTTTGGCCAACCAAGCAACCTGGAAAGGCAAATCAGCGCTACAAAGAAGTCTCGCTTCCCATCGGTCAAAAGGGCCATGCTGAATAAAGTGTCAAAACCAGAAATGCAGGACAGGCCATGGAGAAACGGGAGCCTTGCTACGCTGATGGGCGTGATGTAAATTGCCAACAGCCACTCTGGAGAAGTGTACGGTGTGTCCTGAAACCTCTAAAAAACTCAGCTTAGAGAGCATAGGGCACTTCCACTCATGGGTGTATAAATTGGGACAAGTAAAAATCAGCAAGACACAGGCACCCCAAAGTTTAGGGCTGCTCTGTTGACAAGAACCTCCACTTCGTTACACCTTAAATATCCCAGGAAAGAAAAAAATGGATAAAGAAGTTGTGGTCCTTATGTACAATGGAATATCACTCAGCCAGGAAATCAACGTCATAAGGCTAGTAGCAGCATGATGAGTGGATTTAGGTACGACGATTCTAAGTGAAATAAGTCAACCAGAAAACGACACTTATCATAAGATATCACTTATAGAGGGAATGTAAAAACCGCTACACTTGAACTGAATTACAAAACAGAACAGAGACACACGTTTACAAAACACACTATGGCTGCTTAACGGGAAAGGTGAGGTCGGGTGAGCCAGGAAACAAGGGTTTCAAATTAGCTCAGATACCGTTCAATAAACCCAATATGTAATAGACAAGACCTACTCCTTGCTCAGTGAACTGGACGCAAAAACCCCCTATTCACCGCCCAAGAATATATCTGACTAGGAAGAATCTTCAAAGCTATGTATTGATATCTCTCTGTAAGTGAGTCAAGTGGGTGTAAAGCAGCATAAAAACAGCAGTGAAAAGCAGCTAAACCCCATTATAAAAATCAATTACTTTTAAAAACCCGTGAAACAAAGACAGTGAAAGAGAGAGAAATTCTTACAAAATTCGTTCAGGGGCTGTGATGCCACCTGGATTGACCATCTCTAGACCCACAGCTGATTGAGACATAAGGGTGGACACTCTTGTGGCTGAGAGGTTTGGTCAGGTTGGTTGAGGAAACGCAGGCCCTTTAAAGTAATACTGCGTGGTACCCATCCCATGGGTCCCAAATCTCCAAGTTCAAGGGCATCTTCCTATAACAAAAACATGCATGAGAAACCCAGAAGATGGTACACCGTGTGATCGGGAAAGGTTTCAAAAACGCACCTCATTTCTCATCTCCTTGTGCTCGGGTTGGCCATTACAGCCGCTTTACTAGCAATCTCCCTCCTTCGAGAATCAGCACCTTCAACCTCCTGTTCCGTACAGGTTGCAAATTGTCCTGAGGATGAACGGGAAGAGGGGGAACCAGTGAGAGACTAGCTCTAGGTGTTGGGACAGGCACAGGTCACTCTATTTTCCCATCAGGAAGAAGAATTAACCACAGGCTCAGCCTGCCGCCCGGAAGCAGAACAGGGCCTGAAGCAATCCTGTGCTTTTGCGGCCAGCTCCCAAAAAAACGAGTTGAAAAATCGAGCTCAGGGGCACTGCAATTCACAAACCTGCAGAGTTATAAATGATAACTCTCGTCCACAAATATATTGAGGGAAGGCAACGAGGAGGATTTGAAAGCAAGGCAGAATTGCAGGAAACAGATTTCAGGAGGTAGAGTCGAATCGCCTTTAAAGCACAGGAAAAGCGGCAAAACCTCGACCATGATGCCCTTGGCCAAAAAGGGCGTATGCGTTTTTTCCTGAATATATTCAGGAAAAGACGCATACGCCCTTTTTGGCCAACCAAGCAACCTGGAAAGGCAAATCAGCGCTACAAAGAAGTCTCGCTTCCCATCGGTCAAAAGGGCCATGCTGAATAAAGTGTCAAAACCAGAAATGCAGGACAGGCCATGGAGAAACGGGAGCCTTACTACGCTGATGGGCGGGATGTAAATTGCCAACAGCCACTCTGGAGAAGTGTACGGTGTTTCCTGAAACATCTAAAGAACTCAGCATAGAGAGCATAAGGCACTTCCACTCATGGGCGTATAAATTGGGAAAACTAAAAATCAGCAAGACACAGGCAACCCAAAGTTTAGGGCTGCTCTGTTGACAAGAACCTCCACTTCGTTACACCTTAAATATCCCAGGAAAGAGAAAAATGGATAAGGAAGTTGTGGTCCTTATGTAAAATGGCATATCACTCAGCCATGAAATTAACGTCATAAGGCTAGTAGCAGCATGATGAGAGGATTTAGGTACGACGATTCTAAGTGAAATAAGTCACACAGAAAAAGACACTTATCATAAGATATCACTTAGAGAGGGAATGTAAAAACCGCTACACTTGAACTGAATTACAAAACAGAACAGCGTCACACGTTTACAAAACACACTATGGCTGCTTAACGGGAAAGGTGAGGTCGGGTGAGGGAGAAAACAAGGGTTTCAAATTAGCTCAGATACCGTTCCATAAACCCAATATGTAATAGACAAGACCTACTCCTTGCTCAGTGAACTGGACTCGACACCCCCTATTCACCGCCCAAGAATATACCTGACTAGGAAGAATCTTCAAAGCTATGTATTGATATCTCTCTGTAAATGAGTCAAGTGGGTGTAAAGCAGCATAAACAGAGCAGTGAAAAGCAGCTAAACCCCATTATAAAAATCAATTACTTTTAAAATCCCGTGAAACAAAGACAGTGAAAGAGAGAGAAATTCTTACAAAATTCGTTCAGGGGCTGTGATGCCACCTGGATTGACCATCTCTAGACCCACAGCTGATTGAGACATAAGGGTGGACACTCTTGGGGCTGAGAGGTTTGGTGAGGTTGGGTGAGCAAACGCAGACCCTTTAAAGTAATACTGCGTGGTACCCATCCCATGGGTCCCAAATCTCCAGGTTCAAGGGCATCTTCCTACATCGAAAACATGCATGAGAAACCCAGAAGATGGTACACCGTGTGATCGGGAAAGGTTTCTAAAACGCACCTCATTTCTCATCTCCTTGTGCTCGGGTTCGCCATTCCAGCCGCGTTAGTAGCAATCTCCCTCCGTGGAGAATCAGCACCTTTAACCTCCTGTTCCGTACAGGTTGCAATTTGTCCTGAGGATGAACGGGAAGAGGGGGAACCAATGAGAGACTAGCTCTAGGTGTTGGGACAGGCACAGGTCACTCTATTTTCCCATCAGGAAGAAGAATTAACCACAGGCTCAGCCTGCCGCCCGGAACCAGAATAGGGCCTGAAGCAATCCTGCGCTTTTGCGGCCAGCTCCGAAGAAAGCGAGTTGAAAAATGGAGCTCAGGGGCACTGCAATTCACAAACCTGCAGAGTTAGAAATGATAACTCTCGTCCACAAATATATTGAGGGAAGGCAACGAAGAGGATTTGAAAGCAAGGCAGAATTGCAGGAAACAGATTTCAGGAGGTAGATTCGAATCGCCTTTAAAGCACAGGAAAGGCGGCAAAACCTCGACCATGATGCCCTTGGCCAAAAAGGGCGTATGCGTTTTTTCCTGAATATATTCAGGAAAAAACGCATACGCCCTTTTTGGCCAACCAAGCAACCTGGAAAGGCAAATCAGCGCTACAAAGAAGTCTCGCTTCCCATCGGTCAAAAGGGCCATGCTGAATAAAGTGTCAAAACCAGAAATGCAGGACAGGCCATGGAGAAACGGGAGCCTTGCTACGCTGATGGGCGTGATGTAAATTGCCAACAGCCACTCTGGAGAAGTGTACGGTGTGTCCTGAAACCTCTAAAAAACTCAGCTTAGAGAGCATAGGGCACTTCCACTCATGGGTGTATAAATTGGGAAAAGTAAAAATCAGCAAGACACAGGCACCCCAAAGTTTAGGGCTGCTCTGTTGACAAGAACCTCCACTTCGTTACACCTTAAATATCCCAGGAAAGAAAAAAATGGATAAAGAAGTTGTGGTCCTTATGTACAATGGAATATCACTCAGCCAGGAAATCAACGTCATAAGGCTAGTAGCAGCATGATGAGTGGATTTAGGTACGACGATTCTAAGTGAAATAAGTCAACCAGAAAACGACACTTATCATAAGATATCACTTATAGAGGGAATGTAAAAACCGCTACACTTGAACTGAATTACAAAACAGAACAGAGACACACGTTTACAAAACACACTATGGCTGCTTAACGGGAAAGGTGAGGTCGGGTGAGGCAGAAAACAAGGGTTTCAAATTAGCTCAGATACCGTTCAATAAACCCAATATGTAATAGACAAGACCTACTCCTTGCTCAGTGAACTGGACTCGACACCCCCTATTCACCGCCCAAGAATATACCTGACTAGGAAGAATCTTCAAAGCTATGTATTGATATCTCTCTGTAAATGAGTCAAGTGGGTGTAAAGCAGCATAAACAGAGCAGTGAAAAGCAGCTAAACCCCATTATAAAAATCAATTACTTTTAAAATCCCGTGAAACAAAGACAGTGAAAGAGAGAGAAATTCTTACAAAATTCGTTCAGGGGCTGTGATGCCACCTGGATTGACCATCTCTAGACCCACAGCTGATTGAGACATAAGGGTGGACACTCTTGGGGCTGAGAGGTTTGGTGAGGTTGGGTGAGCAAACGCAGACCCTTTAAAGTATTACTGCATGGTACCCATCCCATGGGTCCCAAATCTCCAGGTTCAAGGGCATCTTCCTACATTGAAAACATGCATGAGAAACCCAGAAGATGGTACACCGTGTGATCGGGAAAGGTTTCTAAAACGCACCTCATTTCTCATCTCCTTGTGCTCGGGTTCGCCATTCCAGCCGCGTTAGTAGCAATCTCCCTCCGTGGAGAATCAGCACCTTTAACTTCCTGTTCCGTACAGGTTGCAATTTGTCCTGAGGATGAACGGGAAGAGGGGGAACCAATGAGAGACTAGCTCTAGGTGTTGGGACAGGCACAGGTCACTCTATTTTCCCATCAGGAAGAAGAATTAACCACAGGCTCAGCCTGCCGCCCGGAACCAGAATAGGGCCTGAAGCAATCCTGCGCTTTTGCGGCCAGCTCCGAAGAAAGCGAGTTGAAAAATGGAGCTCAGGGGCACTGCAATTCACAAACCTGCAGAGTTAGAAATGATAACTCTCGTCCACAAATATATTGAGGGAAGGCAACGAAGAGGATTTGAAAGCAAGGCAGAATTGCAGGAAACAGATTTCAGGAGGTAGATTCGAATCGCCTTTAAAGCACAGGAAAGGCGGCAAAACCTCGACCATGATGCCCTTGGCCAAAAAGGGCGTATGCGTTTTTTCCTGAATATATTCAAGAAAAAACGCATACGCCCTTTTTGGCCAACCAAGCAACCTGGAAAGGCAAATCAGCGCTACAAAGAAGTCTCGCTTCCCATCGGTCAAAAGGGCCATGCTGAATAAAGTGTCAAAACCAGAAATGCAGGACAGGCCATGGAGAAACGGGAGCCTTGCTACGCTGATGGGCGTGATGTAAATTGCCAACAGCCACTCTGGAGAAGTGTACGGTGTGTCCTGAAACCTCTAAAAAACTCAGCTTAGAGAGCATAGGGCACTTCCACTCATGGGTGTATAAATTGGGAAAAGTAAAAATCAGCAAGACACAGGCACCCCAAAGTTTAGGGCTGCTCTGTTGACAAGAACCTCCACTTCGTTACACCTTAAATATCCCAGGAAAGAAAAAAATGGATAAAGAAGTTGTGGTCCTTATGTACAATGGAATATCACTCAGCCAGGAAATCAACGTCATAAGGCTAGTAGCAGCATGATGAGTGGATTTAGGTACGACGATTCTAAGTGAAATAAGTCAACCAGAAAACGACACTTATCATAAGATATCACTTATAGAGGGAATGTAAAAACCGCTACACTTGAACTGAATTACAAAACAGAACAGAGACACACGTTTACAAAACACACTATGGCTGCTTAACGGGAAAGGTGAGGTCGGGTGAGGCAGAAAACAAGGGTTTCAAATTAGCTCAGATACCGTTCAATAAACCCAATATGTAATAGACAAGTCCTACTCCTTGCTCAGTGAACTGGACGCAAAAACCCCCTATTCACCGCCCAAGAATATATCTGACTAGGAAGAATCTTCAAAGCTATGTATTGATATCTCTCTGTAAGTGAGTCAAGTGGGTGTAAAGCAGCATAAAAACAGCAGTGAAAAGCAGCTAAACCCCATTATAAAAATCAATTACTTTTAAAATCCCGTGAAACAAAGACAGTGAAAGAGAGAGAAATTCTTACAAAATTCGTTCAGGGGCTGTGATGCCACCTGGATTGACCATATCTAGACCCACAGCTGATTGAGACATAAGGGTGGACACTCTTGGGGCTGAGAGGTTTGGTGAGGTTGGGTGAGCAAACGCAGACCCTTTAAAGTAATACTGCGTGGTATCCATCCCATGGGTCCCAAATCTCCAGGTTCAAGGGCATCTTCCTACATCGAAAACATGCATGAGAAACCCAGAAGATGGTACACCGTGTGATCGGGAAAGGTTTCTAAAACGCACCTCATTTCTCATCTCCTTGTGCTCGGGTTCGCCATTCCAGCCGCGTTAGTAGCAATCTCCCTCCGTGGAGAATCAGCACCTTTAACCTCCTGTTCCGTACAGGTTGCAATTTGTCCTGAGGATGAACGGGAAGAGGGGGAACCAATGAGAAACTAGCTCTAGGTGTTGGGACAGGCACAGGTCACTCTATTTTCCCATCAGGAAGAAGAATTAATGACAGGCTCAGCCTGCCGCCCGGAACCAGAATAGGGCCTGAAGCAATCCTGCGCTTTTGCGGCCAGCACCGAAGAAAGCGAGTTGAAAAATGGAGCTCAGGGGCACTGCAATTCACAAACCTGCAGAGTTAGAAATGATAACTCTCGTCCACAAATATATTGAGGGAAGGCAACGAGGAGGATTTGAAAGCAAGGCAGAATTGCAGGAAACAGATTTCAGGAGGTAGAGTCGAATCGCCTTTAAAGCACAGGAAAGGCGGCAAAACCTCGACCATGATGCCCTTGGCCAAAAAGGGCGTATGCGTTTTTTCCTGAATATATTCAGGAAAAAACGCATACGCCCTTTTTGGCCAACCAAGCAACCTGGAAAGGCAAATCAGCGCTACAAAGAAGTCTCGCTTCCCATCGGTCAAAAGGGCCATGCTGAATAAAGTGTCAAAACCAGAAATGCAGGACAGGCCATGGAGAAACGGGAGCCTTGCTACGCTGATGGGCGTGATGTAAATTGCCAACAGCCACTCTGGAGAAGTGTACGGTGTGTCCTGAAACCTCTAAAAAACTCAGCTTAGAGAGCATAGGGCACTTCCACTCATGGGTGTATAAATTGGGAAAAGTAAAAATCAGCAAGACACAGGCACCCCAAAGTTTAGGGCTGCTCTGTTGACAAGAACCTCCACTTCGTTACACCTTAAATATCCCAGGAAAGAAAAAAATGGATAAAGAAGTTGTGGTCCTTATGTACAATGGAATATCACTCAGCCAGGAAATCAACGTCATAAGGCTAGTAGCAGCATGATGAGTGGATTTAGGTACGACGATTCTAAGTGAAATAAGTCAACCAGAAAACGACACTTATCATAAGATATCACTTATAGAGGGAATGTAAAAACCGCTACACTTGAACTGAATTACAAAACAGAACAGAGACACACGTTTACAAAACACACTATGGCTGCTTAACGGGAAAGGTGAGGTCGGGTGAGGCAGAAAACAAGGGTTTCAAATTAGCTCAGATACCGTTCAATAAACCCAATATGTAATAGACAAGACCTACTCCTTGCTCAGTGAACTGGACGCAAAAACCCCCTATTCACCGCCCAAGAATATATCTGACTAGGAAGAATCTTCAAAGCTATGTATTGATATCTCTCTGTAAGTGAGTCAAGTGGGTGTAAAGCAGCATAAAAACAGCAGTGAAAAGCAGCTAAACCCCATTATAAAAATCAATTACTTTTAAAAACCCGTGAAACAATGACAGTGAAAGAGAGAGAAATTCTTACAATATTCGTTCAGGGGCTGTGATGCCACCTGGATTGACCATCTCTAGACCCACAGCTGATTGAGACATAAGGGTGGACACTCTTGTGGCTGAGAGGTTTGGTCAGGTTGGTTGAGGAAACGCAGGCCCTTTAAAGTAATACTGCGTGGTACCCATCCCATGGGTCCCAAATCTCCAAGTTCAAGGGCATCTTCCTATAACAAAAACATGCATGAGAAACCCAGAAGATGGTACACCGTGTGATCGGGAAAGGTTTCGAAAACGCACCTCATTTCTCATCTCCTTGTGCTCGGGTTGGCCATTACAGCCGCTTTACTAGCAATCTCCCTCCTTCGAGAATCAGCACCTTCAACCTCCTGTTCCGTACAGGTTGCAAATTGTCCTGAGGATGAACGGGAAGAGGGGGAACCAGTGAGAGACTAGCTCTAGGTGTTGGGACAGGCACAGGTCACTCTATTTTCCCATCAGGAAGAAGAATTAACCACAGGCTCAGCCTGCCGCCCGGAAGCAGAACAGGGCCTGAAGCAATCCTGTGCTTTTGCGGCCAGCTCCCAAAAAAACGAGTTGAAAAATCGAGCTCAGGGGCAATGCAATTCACAAACCTGCAGAGTAATAAATGATAACTCTCGTCCACAAATATATTGAGGGAAGGCAACGAGGAGGATTTGAAAGCAAGGCAGAATTGCAGGAAACAGATTTCAGGAGGTAGAGTCGAATCGCCTTTAAAGCACAGGAAAAGCGGCAAAACCTCGACCATGATGCCCTTGGCCAAAAAGGGCGTATGCGTTTTTTCCTGAATATATTCAGGAAAAAACGCATACGCCCTTTTTGGCCAACCAAGCAACCTGGAAAGGCAAATCAGCGCTACAAAGAAGTCTCGCTTCCCATCGGTCAAAAGGGCCATGCTGAATAAAGTGTCAAAACCAGAAATGCAGGACAGGCCATGGAGAAACGGGAGCCTTACTACGCTGATGGGCGGGATGTAAATTGCCAACAGCCACTCTGGAGAAGTGTACGGTGTTTCCTGAAACATCTAAAGAACTCAGCATAGAGAGCATAAGGCACTTCCACTCATGGGCGTATAAATTGGGAAAACTAAAAATCAGCAAGACACAGGCACCCCAAAGTTTAGGGCTGCTCTGTTGACAAGAACCTCCACTTCGTTACACCTTAAATATCCCAGGAAAGAGAAAAATGGATAAGGAAGTTGTGGTCCTTATGTACAATGGCATATCACTCAGCCATGAAATTAACGTCATAAGGCTAGTAGCAGCATGATGAGAGGATTTAGGTACGACGATTCTAAGTGAAATAAGTCACACAGAAAAAGACACTTATCATAAGATATCACTTAGAGAGGGAATGTAAAAACCGCTACACTTGAACTGAATTACAAAACAGAACAGCGTCACACGTTTACAAAACACACTATGGCTGCTTAACGGGAAAGGTGAGGTCGGGTGAGGTAGAAAACAAGGGTTTCAAATTAGCTCAGATACCGTTCCATAAACCCAATATGTAATAGACAAGACCTACTCCTTGCTCAGTGAACTGGACTCGACACCCCCTATTCACCGCCCAAGAATATACCTGACTAGGAAGAATCTTCAAAGCTATGTATTGATATCTTTCTGTAAATGAGTCAAGTGGGTGTAAAGCAGCATAAACAGAGCAGTGAAAAGCAGCTAAACCCCATTATAAAAATCAATTACTTTTAAAATCCCGTGAAACAAAGACAGTGAAAGAGAGAGAAATTCTTACAAAATTCGTTCAGGGGCTGTGATGCCACCTGGATTGACCATCTCTAAACCCACAGCTGATTGAGACATAAGGGTGGACACTCTTGGGGCTGAGAGTTTTGGTGAGGTTGGGTGAGCAAACGCAGACCCTTTAAAGTAATACTGCGTGGTATCCATCCCATGGGTCCCAAATCTCCAGGTTCAAGGGCATCTTCCTACATCGAAAACATGCATGAGAAACCCAGAAGATGGTACACCGTGTGATCGGGAAAGGTTTCTACAACGCACCTCATTTCTCATCTCCTTGTGCTCGGGTTCGCCATTCCAGCCGCGTTAGTAGCAATCTCCCTCCGTGGAGAATCAGCACCTTTAACCTCCTGTTCCGTACAGGTTGCAATTTGTCCTGAGGATGAACGGGAAGAGGGGGAACCAATGAGAAACTAGCTCTAGGTGTTGGGACAGGCACAGGTCACTCTATTTTCCCATCAGGAAGAAGAATTAATGACAGGCTCAGCCTGCCGCCCGGAACCAGAATAGGGCCTGAAGCAATCCTGCGCTTTTGCGGCCAGCACCGAAGAAAGCGAGTTGAAAAATGGAGCTCAGGGGCACTGCAATTCACAAACCTGCAGAGTTAGAAATGATAACTCTCGTCCACAAATATATTGAGGGAAGGCAACGAGGAGGATTTGAAAGCAAGGCAGAATTGCAGGAAACAGATTTCAGGAGGTAGAGTCGAATCGCCTTTAAAGCACAGGAAAGGCGGCAAAACCTCGACCATGATGCCCTTGGCCAAAAAGGGCGTATGCGTTTTTTCCTGAATATATTCAGGAAAAAACGCATACGCCCTTTTTGGCCAACCAAGCAACCTGGAAAGGCAAATCAGCGCTACAAAGAAGTCTCGCTTCCCATCGGTCAAAAGGGCCATGCTGAATAAAGTGTCAAAACCAGAAATGCAGGACAGGCCATGGAGAAACGGGAGCCTTGCTACGCTGATGGGCGTGATGTAAATTGCCAACAGCCACTCTGGAGAAGTGTACGGTGTGTCCTGAAACCTCTAAAAAACTCAGCTTAGAGAGCATAGGGCACTTCCACTCATGGGTGTATAAATTGGGAAAAGTAAAAATCAGCAAGACACAGGCACCCCAAAGTTTAGGGCTGCTCTGTTGACAAGAACCTCCACTTCGTTACACCTTAAATATCCCAGGAAAGAAAAAAATGGATAAAGAAGTTGTGGTCCTTATGTACAATGGAATATCACTCAGCCAGGAAATCAACGTCATAAGGCTAGTAGCAGCATGATGAGTGGATTTAGGTACGACGATTCTAAGTGAAATAAGTCAACCAGAAAACGACACTTATCATAAGATATCACTTATAGAGGGAATGTAAAAACCGCTACACTTGAACTGAATTACAAAACAGAACAGAGACACACGTTTACAAAACACACTATGGCTGCTTAACGGGAAAGGTGAGGTCGGGTGAGGCAGAAAACAAGGGTTTCAAATTAGCTCAGATACCGTTCAATAAACCCAATATGTAATAGACAAGACCTACTCCTTGCTCAGTGAACTGGACGCAAAAACCCCCTATTCACCGCCCAAGAATATATCTGACTAGGAAGAATCTTCAAAGCTATGTATTGATATCTCTCTGTAAGTGAGTCAAGTGGGTGTAAAGCAGCATAAAAACAGCAGTGAAAAGCAGCTAAACCCCATTATAAAAATCAATTACTTTTAAAAACCCGTGAAACAATGACAGTGAAAGAGAGAGAAATTCTTACAATATTCGTTCAGGGGCTGTGATGCCACCTGGATTGACCATCTCTAGACCCACAGCTGATTGAGACATAAGGGTGGACACTCTTGTGGCTGAGAGGTTTGGTCAGGTTGGTTGAGGAAACGCAGGCCCTTTAAAGTAATACTGCATGGTACCCATCCCATGGGTCCCAAATCTCCAAGTTCAAGGGCATCTTCCTATAACAAAAACATGCATGAGAAACCCAGAAGATGGTACACCGTGTGATCGGGAAAGGTTTCGAAAACGCACCTCATTTCTCATCTCCTTGTGCTCGGGTTGGCCATTACAGCCGCTTTACTAGCAATCTCCCTCCTTCGAGAATCAGCACCTTCAACCTCCTGTTCCGTACAGGTTGCAAATTGTCCTGAGGATGAACGGGAAGAGGGGGAACCAGTGAGAGACTAGCTCTAGGTGTTGGGACAGGCACAGGTCACTCTATTTTCCCATCAGGAAGAAGAATTAACCACAGGCTCAGCCTGCCGCCCGGAAGCAGAACAGGGCCTGAAGCAATCCTGTGCTTTTGCGGCCAGCTCCCAAAAAAACGAGTTGAAAAATCGAGCTCAGGGGCAATGCAATTCACAAACCTGCAGAGTAATAAATGATAACTCTCGTCCACAAATATATTGAGGGAAGGCAACGAGGAGGATTTGAAAGCAAGGCAGAATTGCAGGAAACAGATTTCAGGAGGTAGAGTCGAATCGCCTTTAAAGCACAGGAAAAGCGGCAAAACCTCGACCATGATGCCCTTGGCCAAAAAGGGCGTATGCGTTTTTTCCTGAATATATTCAGGAAAAAACGCATACGCCCTTTTTGGCCAACCAAGCAACCTGGAAAGGCAAATCAGCGCTACAAAGAAGTCTCGCTTCCCATCGGTCAAAAGGGCCATGCTGAATAAAGTGTCAAAACCAGAAATGCAGGACAGGCCATGGAGAAACGGGAGCCTTACTACGCTGATGGGCGGGATGTAAATTGCCAACAGCCACTCTGGAGAAGTGTACGGTGTTTCCTGAAACATCTAAAGAACTCAGCATAGAGAGCATAAGGCACTTCCACTCATGGGCGTATAAATTGGGAAAACTAAAAATCAGCAAGACACAGGCACCCCAAAGTTTAGGGCTGCTCTGTTGACAAGAACCTCCACTTCGTTACACCTTAAATATCCCAGGAAAGAGAAAAATGGATAAGGAAGTTGTGGTCCTTATGTACAATGGCATATCACTCAGCCATGAAATTAACGTCATAAGGCTAGTAGCAGCATGATGAGAGGATTTAGGTACGACGATTCTAAGTGAAATAAGTCACACAGAAAAAGACACTTATCATAAGATATCACTTAGAGAGGGAATGTAAAAACCGCTACACTTGAACTGAATTACAAAACAGAACAGCGTCACACGTTTACAAAACACACTATGGCTGCTTAACGGGAAAGGTGAGGTCGGGTGAGGTAGAAAACAAGGGTTTCAAATTAGCTCAGATACCGTTCCATAAACCCAATATGTAATAGACAAGACCTACTCCTTGCTCAGTGAACTGGACTCGACACCCCCTATTCACCGCCCAAGAATATACCTGACTAGGAAGAATCTTCAAAGCTATGTATTGATATCTTTCTGTAAATGAGTCAAGTGGGTGTAAAGCAGCATAAACAGAGCAGTGAAAAGCAGCTAAACCCCATTATAAAAATCAATTACTTTTAAAATCCCGTGAAACAAAGACAGTGAAAGAGAGAGAAATTCTTACAAAATTCGTTCAGGGGCTGTGATGCCACCTGGATTGACCATCTCTAAACCCACAGCTGATTGAGACATAAGGGTGGACACTCTTGGGGCTGAGAGTTTTGGTGAGGTTGGGTGAGCAAACGCAGACCCTTTAAAGTAATACTGCGTGGTATCCATCCCATGGGTCCCAAATCTCCAGGTTCAAGGGCATCTTCCTACATCGAAAACATGCATGAGAAACCCAGAAGATGGTACACCGTGTGATCGGGAAAGGTTTCTACAACGCACCTCATTTCTCATCTCCTTGTGCTCGGGTTCGCCATTCCAGCCGCGTTAGTAGCAATCTCCCTCCGTGGAGAATCAGCACCTTTAACCTCCTGTTCCGTACAGGTTGCAATTTGTCCTGAGGATGAACGGGAAGAGGGGGAACCAATGAGAAACTAGCTCTAGGTGTTGGGACAGGCACAGGTCACTCTATTTTCCCATCAGGAAGAAGAATTAACCACAGGCTCAGCCTGCCGCCCGGAACCAGAATAGGGCCTGAAGCAATCCTGCGCTTTTGCGGCCAGCTCCGAAGAAAGCGAGTTGAAAAATGGAGCTCAGGGGCACTGCAATTCACAAACCTGCAGAGTTAGAAATGATAACTCTCGTCCACAAATATATTGAGGGAAGGCAACGAGGAGGATTTGAAAGCAAGGCAGAATTGCAGGAAACAGATTTCAGGAGGTAGAGTCGAATCGCCTTTAAAGCACAGGAAAGGCAGCAAAACCTCGACCATGATGCCCTTGGCCAAAAAGGGCGTATGCGTTTTTTCCTGAATATATTCAGGAAAAAACGCATACGCCCTTTTTGGCCAACCAAGCAACCTGGAAAGGCAAATCAGCGCTACAAAGAAGTCTCGCTTCCCATCGGTCAAAAGGGCCATGCTGAATAAAGTGTCAAAACCAGAAATGCAGGACAGGCCATGGAGAAACGGGAGCCTTGCTACGCTGATGGGCGTGATGTAAATTGCCAACAGCCACTCTGGAGAAGTGTACGGTGTGTCCTGAAACCTCTAAAAAACTCAGCTTAGAGAGCATAGGGCACTTCCACTCATGGGTGTATAAATTGGGAAAAGTAAAAATCAGCAAGACACAGGCACCCCAAAGTTTAGGGCTGCTGTGTTGACAAGAACCACCACTTCGTTACACCTTAAATATCCCAGGAAAGAAAAAAATGGATAAAGAAGTTGTGGTCCTTATGTACAATGGAATATCACTCAGCCAGGAAATCAACGTCATAAGGCTAGTAGCAGCATGATGAGTGGATTTAGGTACGACGATTCTAAGTGAAATAAGTCAACCAGAAAACGACACTTATCATAAGATATCACTTATAGAGGGAATGTAAAAACCGCTACACTTGAACTGAATTACAAAACAGAACAGAGACACACGTTTACAAAACACACTATGGCTGCTTAACGGGAAAGGTGAGGTCGGGTGAGGCAGAAAACAAGGGTTTCAAATTAGCTCAGATACCGTTCAATAAACCCAATATGTAATAGACAAGACCTACTCCTTGCTCAGTGAACTGGACGCAAAAACCCCCTATTCACCGCCCAAGAATATATCTGACTAGGAAGAATCTTCAAAGCTATGTATTGATATCTCTCTGTAAGTGAGTCAAGTGGGTGTAAAGCAGCATAAAAACAGCAGAGAAAAGCAGCTAAACCCCATTATAAAAATCAATTACTTTTAAAAACCCGTGAAACAAAGACAGTGAAAGAGAGAGAAATTCTTACAATATTCGTTCAGGGGCTGTGATGCCACCTGGATTGACCATCTCTAGACCCACAGCTGATTGAGACATAAGGGTGGACACTCTTGTGGCTGAGAGGTTTGGTCAGGTTGGTTGAGGAAACGCAGGCCCTTTAAAGTAATACTGCGTGGTACCCATCCCATGGGTCCCAAATCTCCAAGTTCAAGGGCATCTTCCTATAACAAAAACATGCATGAGAAACCCAGAAGATGGTACACCGTGTGATCGGGAAAGGTTTCGAAAACGCACCTCATTTCTCATCTCCTTGTGCTCGGGTTGGCCATTACAGCCGCTTTACTAGCAATCTCCCTCCTTCGAGAATCAGCACCTTCAACCTCCTGTTCCGTACAGGTTGCAAATTGTCCTGAGGATGAACGGGAAGAGGGGGAACCAGTGAGAGACTAGCTCTAGGTGTTGGGACAGGCACAGGTCACTCTATTTTCCCATCAGGAAGAAGAATTAACCACAGGCTCAGCCTGCCGCCCAGAAGCAGAACAGGGCCTGAAGCAATCCTGTGCTTTTGCGGCCAGCTCCCAAAAAAACGAGTTGAAAAATCAAGCTCAGGGGCACTGCAATTCACAAACCTGCAGAGTTATAAATGATAACTCTCGTCCACAAATATATTGAGGGAAGGCAACGAGGAGGATTTGAAAGCAAGGCAGAATTGCAGGAAACAGATTTCAGGAGGTAGAGTCGAATCGCCTTTAAAGCACAGGAAAAGTGGCAAAACCTCGACCATGATGCCCTTGGCCAAAAAGGGCGTATGCGTTTTTTCCTGAATATATTCAGGAAAAAACGCATACGCCCTTTTTGGCCAACCAAGCAACCTGGAAAGGCAAATCAGCGCTACAAAGAAGTCTCGCTTCCCATCGGTCAAAAGGGCCATGCTGAATAAAGTGTCAAAACCAGAAATGCAGGACAGGCCATGGAGAAACGGGAGCCTTACTACGCTGATGGGCGGGATGTAAATTGCCAACAGCCACTCTGGAGAAGTGTACGGTGTTTCCTGAAACATCTAAAGAACTCAGCATAGAGAGCATAAGGCACTTCCACTCATGGGCGTATAAATTGGGAAAACTAAAAATCAGCAAGACACAGGCACCCCAAAGTTTAGGGCTGCTCTGTTGACAAGAACCTCCACTTCGTTACACCTTAAATATCCCAGGAAAGAGAAAAATGGATAAGGAAGTTGTGGTCCTTATGTACAATGGCATATCACTCAGCCATGAAATTAACGTCATAAGGCTAGTAGCAGCATGATGAGAGGATTTAGGTACGACGATTCTAAGTGAAATAAGTCACACAGAAAAAGACACTTATCATAAGATATCACTTAGAGAGGGAATGTAAAAACCGCTACACTTGAACTGAATTACAAAACAGAACAGCGTCACACGTTTACAAAACACACTATGGCTGCTTAACGGGAAAGGTGAGGTCGGGTGAGGTAGAAAACAAGGGTTTCAAATTAGCTCAGATACCGTTCCATAAACCCAATATGTAATAGACAAGACCTACTCCTTGCTCAGTGAACTGGACTCGACACCCCCTATTCACCGCCCAAGAATATACCTGACTAGGAAGAATCTTCAAAGCTATGTATTGATATCTCTCTGTAAATGAGTCAAGTGGGTGTAAAGCAGCATAAACAGAGCAGTGAAAAGCAGCTAAACCCCATTATAAAAATCAATTACTTTTAAAATCCCGTGAAACAAAGACAGTGAAAGAGAGAGAAATTCTTACAAAATTCGTTCAGGGGCTGTGATGCCACCTGGATTGACCATATCTAGACCCACAGCTGATTGAGACATAAGGGTGGACACTCTTGGGGCTGAGAGGTTTGGTGAGGTTGGGTGAGCAAACGCAGACCCTTTAAAGTAATACTGCGTGGTATCCATCCCATGGGTCCCAAATCTCCAGGTTCAAGGGCATCTTCCTACATCGAAAACATGCATGAGAAACCCAGAAGATGGTACACCGTGTGATCGGGAAAGGTTTCTACAACGCACCTCATTTCTCATCTCCTTGTGCTCGGGTTCGCCATTCCAGCCGCGTTAGTAGCAATCTCCCTCCGTGGAGAATCAGCACCTTTAACCTCCTGTTCCGTACAGGTTGCAATTTGTCCTGAGGATGAACGGGAAGAGGGGGAACCAATGAGAAACTAGCTCTAGGTGTTGGGACAGGCACAGGTCACTCTATTTTCCCATCAGGAAGAAGAATTAACGACAGGCTCAGCCTGCCGCCCGGAACCAGAATAGGGCCTGAAGCAATCCTGCGCTTTTGCGGCCAGCACCGAAGAAAGCGAGTTGAAAAATGGAGCTCAGGGGCACTGCAATTCACAAACCTGCAGAGTTAGAAATGATAACTCTCGTCCACAAATATATTGAGGGAAGGCAACGAGGAGGATTTGAAAGCAAGGCAGAATTGCAGGAAACAGATTTCAGGAGGTAGATTCGAATCGCCTTTAAAGCACAGGAAAGGCGGCAAAACCTCGACCATGATGCCCTTGGCCAAAAAGGGCGTATGCGTTTTTTCCTGAATATATTCAGGAAAAAACGCATACGCCCTTTTTGGCCAACCAAGCAACCTGGAAAGGCAAATCAGCGCTACAAAGAAGTCTCGCTTCCCATCGGTCAAAAGGGCCATGCTGAATAAAGTGTCAAAACCAGAAATGCAGGACAGGCCATGGAGAAACGGGAGCCTTGCTACGCTGATGGGCGTGATGTAAATTGCCAACAGCCACTCTGGAGAAGTGTACGGTGTGTCCTGAAACCTCTAAAAAACTCAGCTTAGAGAGCATAGGGCACTTCCACTCATGGGTGTATAAATTGGGAAAAGTAAAAATCAGCAAGACACAGGCACCCCAAAGTTTAGGGCTGCTCTGTTGACAAGAACCTCCACTTCGTTACACCTTAAATATCCCAGGAAAGAAAAAAATGGATAAAGAAGTTGTGGTCCTTATGTACAATGGAATATCACTCAGCCAGGAAATCAACGTCATAAGGCTAGTAGCAGCATGATGAGTGGATTTAGGTACGACGATTCTAAGTGAAATAAGTCAACCAGAAAACGACACTTATCATAAGATATCACTTATAGAGGGAATGTAAAAACCGCTACACTTGAACTGAATTACAAAACAGAACAGAGACACACGTTTACAAAACACACTATGGCTGCTTAACGGGAAAGGTGAGGTCGGGTGAGGCAGAAAACAAGGGTTTCAAATTAGCTCAGATACCGTTCAATAAACCCAATATGTAATAGACAAGACCTACTCCTTGCTCAGTGAACTGGACGCAAAAACCCCCTATTCACCGCCCAAGAATATATCTGACTAGGAAGAATCTTCAAAGCTATGTATTGATATCTCTCTGTAAGTGAGTCAAGTGGGTGTAAAGCAGCATAAAAACAGCAGAGAAAAGCAGCTAAACCCCATTATAAAAATCAATTACTTTTAAAAACCCGTGAAACAAAGACAGTGAAAGAGAGAGAAATTCTTACAATATTCGTTCAGGGGCTGTGATGCCACCTGGATTGACCATCTCTAGACCCACAGCTGATTGAGACATAAGGGTGGACACTCTTGTGGCTGAGAGGTTTGGTCAGGTTGGTTGAGGAAACGCAGGCCCTTTAAAGTAATACTGCGTGGTACCCATCCCATGGGTCCCAAATCTCCAAGTTCAAGGGCATCTTCCTATAACAAAAACATGCATGAGAAACCCAGAAGATGGTACACCGTGTGATCGGGAAAGGTTTCGAAAACGCACCTCATTTCTCATCTCCTTGTGCTCGGGTTGGCTATTACAGCCGCTTTACTAGCAATCTCCCTCCTTCGAGAATCAGCACCTTCAACCTCCTGTTCCGTACAGGTTGCAAATCGTCCTGAGGATGAACGGGAAGAGGGGGAACCAGTGAGAGACTAGCTCTAGGTGTTGGGACAGGCACAGGTCACTCTATTTTCCCATCAGGAAGAAGAATTAACCACAGGCTCAGCCTGCCGCCCAGAAGCAGAACAGGGCCTGAAGCAATCCTGTGCTTTTGCGGCCAGCTCCCAAAAAAACGAGTTGAAAAATCAAGCTCAGGGGCACTGCAATTCACAAACCTGCAGAGTTATAAATGATAACTCTCGTCCACAAATATATTGAGGGAAGGCAACGAGGAGGATTTGAAAGCAAGGCAGAATTGCAGGAAACAGATTTCAGGAGGTAGAGTCGAATCGCCTTTAAAGCACAGGAAAAGTGGCAAAACCTCGACCATGATGCCCTTGGCCAAAAAGGGCGTATGCGTTTTTTCCTGAATATATTCAGGAAAAAACGCATACGCCCTTTTTGGCCAACCAAGCAACCTGGAAAGGCAAATCAGCGCTACAAAGAAGTCTCGCTTCCCATCGGTCAAAAGGGCCATGCTGAATAAAGTGTCAAAACCAGAAATGCAGGACAGGCCATGGAGAAACGGGAGCCTTACTACGCTGATGGGCGGGATGTAAATTGCCAACAGCCACTCTGGAGAAGTGTACGGTGTTTCCTGAAACATCTAAAGAACTCAGCATAGAGAGCATAAGGCACTTCCACTCATGGGCGTATAAATTGGGAAAACTAAAAATCAGCAAGACACAGGCACCCCAAAGTTTAGGGCTGCTCTGTTGACAAGAACCTCCACTTCGTTACACCTTAAATATCCCAGGAAAGAGAAAAATGGATAAGGAAGTTGTGGTCCTTATGTACAATGGCATATCACTCAGCCATGAAATTAACGTCATAAGGCTAGTAGCAGCATGATGAGAGGATTTAGGTACGACGATTCTAAGTGAAATAAGTCACACAGAAAAAGACACTTATCATAAGATATCACTTAGAGAGGGAATGTAAAAACCGCTACACTTGAACTGAATTACAAAACAGAACAGCGTCACACGTTTACAAAACACACTATGGCTGCTTAACGGGAAAGGTGAGGTCGGGTGAGGTAGAAAACAAGGGTTTCAAATTAGCTCAGATACCGTTCCATAAACCCAATATGTAATAGACAAGACCTACTCCTTGCTCAGTGAACTGGACTCGACACCCCCTATTCACCGCCCAAGAATATACCTGACTAGGAAGAATCTTCAAAGCTATGTATTGATATCTCTCTGTAAATGAGTCAAGTGGGTGTAAAGCAGCATAAACAGAGCAGTGAAAAGCAGCTAAACCCCATTATAAAAATCAATTACTTTTAAAATCCCGTGAAACAAAGACAGTGAAAGAGAGAGAAATTCTTACAAAATTCGTTCAGGGGCTGTGATGCCACCTGGATTGACCATATCTAGACCCACAGCTGATTGAGACATAAGGGTGGACACTCTTGGGGCTGAGAGGTTTGGTGAGGTTGGGTGAGCAAACGCAGACCCTTTAAAGTAATACTGCGTGGTATCCATCCCATGGGTCCCAAATCTCCAGGTTCAAGGGCATCTTCCTACATCGAAAACATGCATGAGAAACCCAGAAGATGGTACACCGTGTGATCGGGAAAGGTTTCTAAAACGCACCTCATTTCTCATCTCCTTGTGCTCGGGTTCGCCATTCCAGCCGCGTTAGTAGCAATCTCCCTCCGTGGAGAATCAGCACCTTTAACCTCCTGTTCCGTACAGGTTGCAATTTGTCCTGAGGATGAACGGGAAGAGGGGGAACCAATGAGAAACTAGCTCTAGGTGTTGGGACAGGCACAGGTCACTCTATTTTCCCATCAGGAAGAAGAATTAACCACAGGCTCAGCCTGCCGCCCGGAACCAGAATAGGGCCTGAAGCAATCCTGCGCTTTTGCGGCCAGCACCGAAGAAAGCGAGTTGAAAAATGGAGCTCAGGGGCACTGCAATTCACAAACCTGCAGAGTTAGAAATGATAACTCTCGTCCACAAATATATTGAGGGAAGGCAACGAGGAGGATTTGAAAGCAAGGCAGAATTGCAGGAAACAGATTTCAGGAGGTAGATTCGAATCGCCTTTAAAGCACAGGAAAGGCGGCAAAACCTCGACCATGATGCCCTTGGCCAAAAAGGGCGTATGCGTTTTTTCCTGAATATATTCAGGAAAAAACGCATACGCCCTTTTTGGCCAACCAAGCAACCTGGAAAGGCAAATCAGCGCTACAAAGAAGTCTCGCTTCCCATCGGTCAAAAGGGCCATGCTGAATAAAGTGTCAAAACCAGAAATGCAGGACAGGCCATGGAGAAACGGGAGCCTTGCTACGCTGATGGGCGTGATGTAAATTGCCAACAGCCACTCTGGAGAAGTGTACGGTGTGTCCTGAAACCTCTAAAAAACTCAGCTTAGAGAGCATAGGGCACTTCCACTCATGGGTGTATAAATTGGGAAAAGTAAAAATCAGCAAGACACAGGCACCCCAAAGTTTAGGGCTGCTCTGTTGACAAGAACCTCCACTTCGTTACACCTTAAATATCCCAGGAAAGAAAAAAATGGATAAAGAAGTTGTGGTCCTTATGTACAATGGCATATCACTCAGCCAGGAAATCAACGTCATAAGGCTAGTAGCAGCATGATGAGTGGATTTAGGTACGACGATTCTAAGTGAAATAAGTCAACCAGAAAACGACACTTATCATAAGATATCACTTATAGAGGGAATGTAAAAACCGCTACACTTGAACTGAATTACAAAACAGAACAGAGACACACGTTTACAAAACACACTATGGCTGCTTAACGGGAAAGGTGAGGTCGGGTGAGGCAGAAAACAAGGGTTTCAAATTAGCTCAGATACCGTTCAATAAACCCAATATGTAATAGACAAGACCTACTCCTTGCTCAGTGAACTGGACGCAAAAACCCCCTATTCACCGCCCAAGAATATATCTGACTAGGAAGAATCTTCAAAGCTATGTATTGATAGCTCTCTGTAAGTGAGTCAAGTGGGTGTAAAGCAGCATAAAAACAGCAGTGAAAAGCAGCTAAACCCCATTATAAAAATCAATTACTTTTAAAAACCTGTGAAACAATGACAGTGAAAGAGAGAGAAATTCTTACAATATTCGTTCAGGGGCTGTGATGCCACCTGGATTGACCATCTCTAGACCCACAGCTGATTGAGACATAAGGGTGGACACTCTTGTGGCTGAGAGGTTTGGTCAGGTTGGTTGAGGAAACGCAGGCCCTTTAAAGTAATACTGCGTGGTACCCATCCCATGGGTCCCAAATCTCCAAGTTCAAGGGCATCTTCCTATAACAAAAACATGCATGAGAAACCCAGAAGATGGTACACCGTGTGATCGGGAAAGGTTTCGAAAACGCACCTCATTTCTCATCTCCTTGTGCTCGGGTTGGCCATTACAGCCGCTTTACTAGCAATCTCCCTCCTTCGAGAATCAGCACCTTCAACCTCCTGTTCCGTACAGGTTGCAAATTGTCCTGAGGATGAACGGGAAGAGGGGGAACCAGTGAGAGACTAGCTCTAGGTGTTGGGACAGGCACAGGTCACTCTATTTTCCCATCAGGAAGAAGAATTAACCACAGGCTCAGCCTGCCGCCCGGAAGCAGAACAGGGCCTGAAGCAATCCTGTGCATTTGCGGCCAGCAACCAAAAAAACGAGTTGAAAAATCGAGCTCAGGGGCACTGCAATTCACAAACCTGCAGAGTTAGAAATGATAACTCTCGTCCACAAATATATTGAGGGAAGGCAACGAGGAGGATTTGAAAGCAAGGCAGAATTGCAGGAAACAGATTTCAGGAGGTAGAGTCGAATCGCCTTTAAAGCACAGGAAAAGCGGCAAAACCTCGACCATGATGCCCTTGGCCAAAAAGGGCGTATGCGTTTTTTCCTGAATATATTCAGGAAAAAACGCATACGCCCTTTTTGGCCAACCAAGCAACCTGGAAAGGCAAATCAGCGCTACAAAGAAGTCTCGCTTCCCATCGGTCAAAAGGGCCATGCTGAATAAAGTGTCAAAACCAGAAATGCAGGACAGGCCATGGAGAAACGGGAGCCTTACTACGCTGATGGGCGGGATGTAAATTGCCAACAGCCACTCTGGAGAAGTGTACGGTGTTTCCTGAAACATCTAAAGAACTCAGCATAGAGAGCATAAGGCACTTCCACTCATGGGCGTATAAATTGGGAAAACTAAAAATCAGCAAGACACAGGCACCCCAAAGTTTAGGGCTGCTCTGTTGACAAGAACCTCCACTTCGTTACACCTTAAATATCCCAGGAAAGAGAAACATGGATAAGGAAGTTGTGGTCCTTATGTACAATGGCATATCACTCAGCCATGAAATTAACGTCATAAGGCTAGTAGCAGCATGATGAGAGGATTTAGGTACGACGATTCTAAGTGAAATAAGTCACACAGAAAAAGACACTTATCATAAGATATCACTTAGAGAGGGAATGTAAAAACCGCTACACTTGAACTGAATTACAAAACAGAACAGCGTCACACGTTTACAAAACACACTATGGCTGCTTAACGGGAAAGGTGAGGTCGGGTGAGGTAGAAAACAAGGGTTTCAAATTAGCTCAGATACCGTTCCATAAACCCAATATGTAATAGACAAGACCTACTCCTTGCTCAGTGAACTGGACTCGACACCCCCTATTCACCGCCCAAGAATATACCTGACTAGGAAGAATCTTCAAAGCTATGTATTGATATCTCTCTGTAAATGAGTCAAGTGGGTGTAAAGCAGCATAAACAGAGCAGTGAAAAGCAGCTAAACCCCATTATAAAAATCAATTACTTTTAAAATCCCGTGAAACAAAGACAGTGAAAGAGAGAGAAATTCTTACAAAATTCGTTCAGGGGCTGTGATGCCACCTGGATTGACCATCTCTAGACCCACAGCTGATTGAGACATAAGGGTGGACACTCTTGGGGCTGAGAGGTTTGGTGAGGTTGGGTGAGCAAACGCAGACCCTTTAAAGTAATACTGCGTGGTATCCATCCCATGGGTCCCAAATCTCCAGGTTCAAGGGCATCTTCCTACATCGAAAACATGCATGAGAAACCCAGAAGATGGTACACCGTGTGATCGGGAAAGGTTTCTACAACGCACCTCATTTCTCATCTCCTTGTGCTCGGGTTCGCCATTCCAGCCGCGTTAGTAGCAATCTCCCTCCGTGGAGAATCAGCACCTTTAACCTCCTGTTCCGTACAGGTTGCAATTTGTCCTGAGGATGAACGGGAAGAGGGGGAACCAATGAGAAACTAGCTCTAGGTGTTGGGACAGGCACAGGTCACTCTATTTTCCCATCAGGAAGAAGAATTAACCACAGGCTCAGCCTGCCGCCCGGAACCAGAATAGGGCCTGAAGCAATCCTGCGCTTTTGCGGCCAGCTCCGAAGAAAGCGAGTTGAAAAATGGAGCTCAGGGGCACTGCAATTCACAAACCTGCAGAGTTAGAAATGATAACTCTCGTCCACAAATATATTGTGGGAAGGCAACGAGGAGGATTTGAAAGCAAGGCAGAATTGCAGGAAACAGATTTCAGGAGGTAGATTCGAATCGCCTTTAAAGCACAGGAAAGGCGGCAAAACCTCGACCATGATGCCCTTGGCCAAAAAGGGCGTATGCGTTTTTTCCTGAATATATTCAGGAAAAAACGCATACGCCCTTTTTGGCCAACCAAGCAACCTGGAAAGGCAAATCAGCGCTACAAAGAAGTCTCGCTTCCCATCGGTCAAAAGGGCCATGCTGAATAAAGTGTCAAAACCAGAAATGCAGGACAGGCCATGGAGAAACGGGAGCCTTGCTACGCTGATGGGCGGGATGTAAATTGCCAACAGCCACTCTGGAGAAGTGTACGGTGTGTCCTGAAACCTCTAAAAAACTCAGCTTAGAGAGCATAGGGCACTTCCACTCATGGGTGTATAAATTGGGAAAAGTAAAAATCAGCAAGACACAGGCACCCCAAAGTTTAGGGCTGCTCTGTTGACAAGAACCTCCACTTCGTTACACCTTAAATATCCCAGGAAAGAAAAAAATGGATAAAGAAGTTGTGGTCCTTATGTACAATGGAATATCACTCAGCCAGGAAATCAACGTCATAAGGCTAGTAGCAGCATGATGAGTGGATTTAGGTACGACGATTCTAAGTGAAATAAGTCAACCAGAAAACGACACTTATCATAAGATATCACTTATAGAGGGAATGTAAAAACCGCTACACTTGAACTGAATTACAAAACAGAACAGAGACACACGTTTACAAAACACACTATGGCTGCTTAACGGGAAAGGTGAGGTCGGGTGAGGCAGAAAACAAGGGTTTCAAATTAGCTCAGATACCGTTCAATAAACCCAATATGTAATAGACAAGACCTACTCCTTGCTCAGTGAACTGGACGCAAAAACCCCCTATTCACCGCCCAAGAATATATCTGACTAGGAAGAATCTTCAAAGCTATGTATTGATATCTCTCTGTAAGTGAGTCAAGTGGGTGTAAAGCAGCATAAAAACAGCAGTGAAAAGCAGCTAAACCCCAGTATAAAAATCAATTACTTTTAAAAACCCGTGAAACAAAGACAGTGAAAGAGAGAGAAATTCTTACAATATTCGTTCAGGGGCTGTGATGCCACCTGGATTGACCATCTCTAGACCCACAGCTGATTGAGACATAAGGGTGGACACTCTTGTGGCTGAGAGGTTTGGTCAGGTTGGTTGAGGAAACGCAGGCCCTTTAAAGTAATACTGCGTGGTACCCATCCCATGGGTCCCAAATCTCCAAGTTCAAGGGCATCTTCCTATAACAAAAACATGCATGAGAAACCCAGAAGATGGTACACCGTGTGATCGGGAAAGGTTTCGAAAACGCACCTCATTTCTCATCTCCTTGTGCTCGGGTTGGCCATTACAGCCGCTTTACTAGCAATCTCCCTCCTTCGAGAATCAGCACCTTCAACCTCCTGTTCCGTACAGGTTGCAAATTGTCCTGAGGATGAACGGGAAGAGGGGGAACCAGTGAGAGACTAGCTCTAGGTGTTGGGACAGGCACAGGTCACTCTATTTTCCCATCAGGAAGAAGAATTAACCACAGGCTCAGCCTGCCGCCCGGAAGCAGAACAGGGCCTGAAGCAATCCTGTGCTTTTGCGGACAGCTCCCAAAAAAACGAGTTGAAAAATCGAGCTCAGGGGCAATGCAATTCACAAACCTGCAGAGTAATAAATGATAACTCTCGTCCACAAATATATTGAGGGAAGGCAACGAGGAGGATTTGAAAGCAAGGCAGAATTGCAGGAAACAGATTTCAGGAGGTAGAGTCGAATCGCCTTTAAAGCACAGGAAAAGCGGCAAAACCTCGACCATGATGCCCTTGGCCAAAAAGGGCGTATGCGTTTTTTCCTGAATATATTCAGGAAAAAACGCATACGCCCTTTTTGGCCAACCAAGCAACCTGGAAAGGCAAATCAGCGCTACAAAGAAGTCTCGCTTCCCATCGGTCAAAAGGGCCATGCTGAATAAAGTGTCAAAACCAGAAATGCAGGACAGGCCATGGAGAAACGGGAGCCTTACTACGCTGATGGGCGGGATGTAAATTGCCAACAGCCACTCTGGAGAAGTGTACGGTGTTTCCTGAAACATCTAAAGAACTCAGCATAGAGAGCATAAGGCACTTCCACTCATGGGCGTATAAATTGGGAAAACTAAAAATCAGCAAGACACAGGCACCCCAAAGTTTAGGGCTGCTCTGTTGACAAGAACCTCCACTTCGTTACACCTTAAATATCCCAGGAAAGAGAAACATGGATAAGGAAGTTGTGGTCCTTATGTACAATGGCATATCACTCAGCCATGAAATTAACGTCATAAGGCTAGTAGCAGCATGATGAGAGGATTTAGGTACGACGATTCTAAGTGAAATAAGTCACACAGAAAAAGACACTTATCATAAGATATCACTTAGAGAGGGAATGTAAAAACCGCTACACTTGAACTGAATTACAAAACAGAACAGCGTCACACGTTTACAAAACACACTATGGCTGCTTAACGGGAAAGGTGAGGTCGGGTGAGGTAGAAAACAAGGGTTTCAAATTAGCTCAGATACCGTTCCATAAACCCAATATGTAATAGACAAGACCTACTCCTTGCTCAGTGAACTGGACTCGACACCCCCTATTCACCGCCCAAGAATATACCTGACTAGGAAGAATCTTCAAAGCTATGTATTGATATCTTTCTGTAAATGAGTCAAGTGGGTGTAAAGCAGCATAAACAGAGCAGTGAAAAGCAGCTAAACCCCATTATAAAAATCAATTACTTTTAAAATCCCGTGAAACAAAGACAGTGAAAGAGAGAGAAATTCTTACAAAATTCGTTCAGGGGCTGTGATGCCACCTGGATTGACCATCTCTAAACCCACAGCTGATTGAGACATAAGGGTGGACACTCTTGGGGCTGAGAGTTTTGGTGAGGTTGGGTGAGCAAACGCAGACCCTTTAAAGTAATACTGCGTGGTATCCATCCCATGGGTCCCAAATCTCCAGGTTCAAGGGCATCTTCCTACATCGAAAACATGCATGAGAAACCCAGAAGATGGTACACCGTGTGATCGGGAAAGGTTTCTACAACGCACCTCATTTCTCATCTCCTTGTGCTCGGGTTCGCCATTCCAGCCGCGTTAGTAGCAATCTCCCTCCGTGGAGAATCAGCACCTTTAACCTCCTGTTCCGTACAGGTTGCAATTTGTCCTGAGGATGAACGGGAAGAGGGGGAACCAATGAGAAACTAGCTCTAGGTGTTGGGACAGGCACAGGTCACTCTATTTTCCCATCAGGAAGAAGAATTAACCACAGGCTCAGCCTGCCGCCCGGAACCAGAATAGGGCCTGAAGCAATCCTGCGCTTTTGCGGCCAGCTCCGAAGAAAGCGAGTTGAAAAATGGAGCTCAGGGGCACTGCAATTCACAAACCTGCAGAGTTAGAAATGATAACTCTCGTCCACAAATATATTGAGGGAAGGCAACGAGGAGGATTTGAAAGCAAGGCAGAATTGCAGGAAACAGATTTCAGGAGGTAGAGTCGAATCGCCTTTAAAGCACAGGAAAGGCAGCAAAACCTCGACCATGATGCCCTTGGCCAAAAAGGGCGTATGCGTTTTTTCCTGAATATATTCAGGAAAAAACGCATACGCCCTTTTTGGCCAACCAAGCAACCTGGAAAGGCAAATCAGCGCTACAAAGAAGTCTCGCTTCCCATCGGTCAAAAGGGCCATGCTGAATAAAGTGTCAAAACCAGAAATGCAGGACAGGCCATGGAGAAACGGGAGCCTTGCTACGCTGATGGGCGTGATGTAAATTGCCAACAGCCACTCTGGAGAAGTGTACGGTGTGTCCTGAAACCTCTAAAAAACTCAGCTTAGAGAGCATAGGGCACTTCCACTCATGGGTGTATAAATTGGGAAAAGTAAAAATCAGCAAGACACAGGCACCCCAAAGTTTAGGGCTGCTGTGTTGACAAGAACCACCACTTCGTTACACCTTAAATATCCCAGGAAAGAAAAAAATGGATAAAGAAGTTGTGGTCCTTATGTACAATGGAATATCACTCAGCCAGGAAATCAACGTCATAAGGCTAGTAGCAGCATGATGAGTGGATTTAGGTACGACGATTCTAAGTGAAATAAGTCAACCAGAAAACGACACTTATCATAAGATATCACTTATAGAGGGAATGTAAAAACCGCTACACTTGAACTGAATTACAAAACAGAACAGAGACACACGTTTACAAAACACACTATGGCTGCTTAACGGGAAAGGTGAGGTCGGGTGAGGCAGAAAACAAGGGTTTCAAATTAGCTCAGATACCGTTCAATAAACCCAATATGTAATAGACAAGACCTACTCCTTGCTCAGTGAACTGGACGCAAAAACCCCCTATTCACCGCCCAAGAATATATCTGACTAGGAAGAATCTTCAAAGCTATGTATTGATATCTCTCTGTAAGTGAGTCAAGTGGGTGTAAAGCAGCATAAAAACAGCAGAGAAAAGCAGCTAAACCCCATTATAAAAATCAATTACTTTTAAAAACCCGTGAAACAAAGACAGTGAAAGAGAGAGAAATTCTTACAATATTCGTTCAGGGGCTGTGATGCCACCTGGATTGACCATCTCTAGACCCACAGCTGATTGAGACATAAGGGTGGACACTCTTGTGGCTGAGAGGTTTGGTCAGGTTGGTTGAGGAAACGCAGGCCCTTTAAAGTAATACTGCGTGGTACCCATCCCATGGGTCCCAAATCTCCAAGTTCAAGGGCATCTTCCTATAACAAAAACATGCATGAGAAACCCAGAAGATGGTACACCGTGTGATCGGGAAAGGTTTCGAAAACGCACCTCATTTCTCATCTCCTTGTGCTCGGGTTGGCCATTACAGCCGCTTTACTAGCAATCTCCCTCCTTCGAGAATCAGCACCTTCAACCTCCTGTTCCGTACAGGTTGCAAATTGTCCTGAGGATGAACGGGAAGAGGGGGAACCAGTGAGAGACTAGCTCTAGGTGTTGGGACAGGCACAGGTCACTCTATTTTCCCATCAGGAAGAAGAATTAACCACAGGCTCAGCCTGCCGCCCAGAAGCAGAACAGGGCCTGAAGCAATCCTGTGCTTTTGCGGCCAGCTCCCAAAAAAACGAGTTGAAAAATCAAGCTCAGGGGCACTGCAATTCACAAACCTGCAGAGTTATAAATGATAACTCTCGTCCACAAATATATTGAGGGAAGGCAACGAGGAGGATTTGAAAGCAAGGCAGAATTGCAGGAAACAGATTTCAGGAGGTAGAGTCGAATCGCCTTTAAAGCACAGGAAAAGTGGCAAAACCTCGACCATGATGCCCTTGGCCAAAAAGGGCGTATGCGTTTTTTCCTGAATATATTCAGGAAAAAACGCATACGCCCTTTTTGGCCAACCAAGCAACCTGGAAAGGCAAATCAGCGCTACAAAGAAGTCTCGCTTCCCATCGGTCAAAAGGGCCATGCTGAATAAAGTGTCAAAACCAGAAATGCAGGACAGGCCATGGAGAAACGGGAGCCTTACTACGCTGATGGGCGGGATGTAAATTGCCAACAGCCACTCTGGAGAAGTGTACGGTGTTTCCTGAAACATCTAAAGAACTCAGCATAGAGAGCATAAGGCACTTCCACTCATGGGCGTATAAATTGGGAAAACTAAAAATCAGCAAGACACAGGCACCCCAAAGTTTAGGGCTGCTCTGTTGACAAGAACCTCCACTTCGTTACACCTTAAATATCCCAGGAAAGAGAAAAATGGATAAGGAAGTTGTGGTCCTTATGTACAATGGCATATCACTCAGCCATGAAATTAACGTCATAAGGCTAGTAGCAGCATGATGAGAGGATTTAGGTACGACGATTCTAAGTGAAATAAGTCACACAGAAAAAGACACTTATCATAAGATATCACTTAGAGAGGGAATGTAAAAACCGCTACACTTGAACTGAATTACAAAACAGAACAGCGTCACACGTTTACAAAACACACTATGGCTGCTTAACGGGAAAGGTGAGGTCGGGTGAGGTAGAAAACAAGGGTTTCAAATTAGCTCAGATACCGTTCCATAAACCCAATATGTAATAGACAAGACCTACTCCTTGCTCAGTGAACTGGACTCGACACCCCCTATTCACCGCCCAAGAATATACCTGACTAGGAAGAATCTTCAAAGCTATGTATTGATATCTCTCTGTAAATGAGTCAAGTGGGTGTAAAGCAGCATAAACAGAGCAGTGAAAAGCAGCTAAACCCCATTATAAAAATCAATTACTTTTAAAATCCCGTGAAACAAAGACAGTGAAAGAGAGAGAAATTCTTACAAAATTCGTTCAGGGGCTGTGATGCCACCTGGATTGACCATATCTAGACCCACAGCTGATTGAGACATAAGGGTGGACACTCTTGGGGCTGAGAGGTTTGGTGAGGTTGGGTGAGCAAACGCAGACCCTTTAAAGTAATACTGCGTGGTATCCATCCCATGGGTCCCAAATCTCCAGGTTCAAGGGCATCTTCCTACATCGAAAACATGCATGAGAAACCCAGAAGATGGTACACCGTGTGATCGGGAAAGGTTTCTACAACGCACCTCATTTCTCATCTCCTTGTGCTCGGGTTCGCCATTCCAGCCGCGTTAGTAGCAATCTCCCTCCATGGAGAATCAGCACCTTTAACCTCCTGTTCCGTACAGGTTGCAATTTGTCCTGAGGATGAACGGGAAGAGGGGGAACCAATGAGAAACTAGCTCTAGGTGTTGGGACAGGCACAGGTCACTCTATTTTCCCATCAGGAAGAAGAATTAACGACAGGCTCAGCCTGCCGCCCGGAACCAGAATAGGGCCTGAAGCAATCCTGCGCTTTTGCGGCCAGCACCGAAGAAAGCGAGTTGAAAAATGGAGCTCAGGGGCACTGCAATTCACAAACCTGCAGAGTTAGAAATGATAACTCTCGTCCACAAATATATTGAGGGAAGGCAACGAGGAGGATTTGAAAGCAAGGCAGAATTGCAGGAAACAGATTTCAGGAGGTAGATTCGAATCGCCTTTAAAGCACAGGAAAGGCGGCAAAACCTCGACCATGATGCCCTTGGCCAAAAAGGGCGTATGCGTTTTTTCCTGAATATATTCAGGAAAAAACGCATACGCCCTTTTTGGCCAACCAAGCAACCTGGAAAGGCAAATCAGCGCTACAAAGAAGTCTCGCTTCCCATCGGTCAAAAGGGCCATGCTGAATAAAGTGTCAAAACCAGAAATGCAGGACAGGCCATGGAGAAACGGGAGCCTTGCTACGCTGATGGGCGTGATGTAAATTGCCAACAGCCACTCTGGAGAAGTGTACG
The DNA here is from genome assembly GCF_965194805.1 of Balaenoptera borealis. Classification (NCBI taxonomy): domain Eukaryota; kingdom Metazoa; phylum Chordata; class Mammalia; order Artiodactyla; family Balaenopteridae; genus Balaenoptera; species Balaenoptera borealis. Next base: position 109,607,740 of record NC_138863.1, on the reverse strand, counting down.
GTGTGTCCTGAAACCTCTAAAAAACTCAGCTTAGAGAGCATAGGGCACTTCCACTCATGGGTGTATAAATTGGGAAAAGTAAAAATCAGCAAGACACAGGCACCCCAAAGTTTAGGGCTGCTCTGTTGACAAGAACCTCCACTTCGTTACACCTTAAATATCCCAGGAAAGAAAAAAATGGATAAAGAAGTTGTGGTCCTTATGTACAATGGAATATCACTCAGCCAGGAAATCAACGTCATAAGGCTAGTAGCAGCATGATGAGTGGATTTAGGTACGACGATTCTAAGTGAAATAAGTCAACCAGAAAACGACACTTATCATAAGATATCACTTATAGAGGGAATGTAAAAACCGCTACACTTGAACTGAATTACAAAACAGAACAGAGACACACGTTTACAAAACACACTATGGCTGCTTAACGGGAAAGGTGAGGTCGGGTGAGGCAGAAAACAAGGGTTTCAAATTAGCTCAGATACCGTTCAATAAACCCAATATGTAATAGACAAGACCTACTCCTTGCTCAGTGAACTGGACGCAAAAACCCCCTATTCACCGCCCAAGAATATATCTGACTAGGAAGAATCTTCAAAGCTATGTATTGATAGCTCTCTGTAAGTGAGTCAAGTGGGTGTAAAGCAGCATAAAAACAGCAGTGAAAAGCAGCTAAACCCCATTATAAAAATCAATTACTTTTAAAAACCCGTGAAACAATGACAGTGAAAGAGAGAGAAATTCTTACAATATTCGTTCAGGGGCTGTGATGCCACCTGGATTGACCATCTCTAGACCCACAGCTGATTGAGACATAAGGGTGGACACTCTTGTGGCTGAGAGGTTTGGTCAGGTTGGTTGAGGAAACGCAGGCCCTTTAAAGTAATACTGCGTGGTACCCATCCCATGGGTCCCAAATCTCCAAGTTCAAGGGCATCTTCCTATAACAAAAACATGCATGAGAAACCCAGAAGATGGTACACCGTGTGATCGGGAAAGGTTTCGAAAACGCACCTCATTTCTCATCTCCTTGTGCTCGGGTTGGCCATTACAGCCGCTTTACTAGCAATCTCCCTCCTTCGAGAATCAGCACCTTCAACCTCCTGTTCCGTACAGGTTGCAAATTGTCCTGAGGATGAACGGGAAGAGGGGGAACCAGTGAGAGACTAGCTCTAGGTGTTGGGACAGGCACAGGTCACTCTATTTTCCCATCAGGAAGAAGAATTAACCACAGGCTCAGCCTGCCGCCCGGAAGCAGAACAGGGCCTGAAGCAATCCTGTGCATTTGCGGCCAGCAACCAAAAAAACGAGTTGAAAAATCGAGCTCAGGGGCACTGCAATTCACAAACCTGCAGAGTTAGAAATGATAACTCTCGTCCACAAATATATTGAGGGAAGGCAACGAGGAGGATTTGAAAGCAAGGCAGAATTGCAGGAAACAGATTTCAGGAGGTAGAGTCGAATCGCCTTTAAAGCACAGGAAAAGCGGCAAAACCTCGACCATGATGCCCTTGGCCAAAAAGGGCGTATGCGTTTTTTCCTGAATATATTCAGGAAAAAACGCATACGCCCTTTTTGGCCAACCAAGCAACCTGGAAAGGCAAATCAGCGCTACAAAGAAGTCTCGCTTCCCATCGGTCAAAAGGGCCATGCTGAATAAAGTGTCAAAACCAGAAATGCAGGACAGGCCATGGAGAAACGGGAGCCTTACTACGCTGATGGGCGGGATGTAAATTGCCAACAGCCACTCTGGAGAAGTGTACGGTGTTTCCTGAAACATCTAAAGAACTCAGCATAGAGAGCATAAGGCACTTCCACTCATGGGCGTATAAATTGGGAAAACTAAAAATCAGCAAGACACAGGCACCCCAAAGTTTAGGGCTGCTCTGTTGACAAGAACCTCCACTTCGTTACACCTTAAATATCCCAGGAAAGAGAAACATGGATAAGGAAGTTGTGGTCCTTATGTACAATGGCATATCACTCAGCCATGAAATTAACGTCATAAGGCTAGTAGCAGCATGATGAGAGGATTTAGGTACGACGATTCTAAGTGAAATAAGTCACACAGAAAAAGACACTTATCATAAGATATCACTTAGAGAGGGAATGTAAAAACCGCTACACTTGAACTGAATTACAAAACAGAACAGCGTCACACGTTTACAAAACACACTATGGCTGCTTAACGGGAAAGGTGAGGTCGGGTGAGGTAGAAAACAAGGGTTTCAAATTAGCTCAGATACCGTTCCATAAACCCAATATGTAATAGACAAGACCTACTCCTTGCTCAGTGAACTGGACTCGACACCCCCTATTCACCGCCCAAGAATATACCTGACTAGGAAGAATCTTCAAAGCTATGTATTGATATCTCTCTGTAAATGAGTCAAGTGGGTGTAAAGCAGCATAAACAGAGCAGTGAAAAGCAGCTAAACCCCATTATAAAAATCAATTACTTTTAAAATCCCGTGAAACAAAGACAGTGAAAGAGAGAGAAATTCTTACAAAATTCGTTCAGGGGCTGTGATGCCACCTGGATTGACCATCTCTAGACCCACAGCTGATTGAGACATAAGGGTGGACACTCTTGGGGCTGAGAGGTTTGGTGAGGTTGGGTGAGCAAACGCAGACCCTTTAAAGTAATACTGCGTGGTATCCATCCCATGGGTCCCAAATCTCCAGGTTCAAGGGCATCTTCCTACATCGAAAACATGCATGAGAAACCCAGAAGATGGTACACCGTGTGATCGGGAAAGGTTTCTACAACGCACCTCATTTCTCATCTCCTTGTGCTCGGGTTCGCCATTCCAGCCGCGTTAGTAGCAATCTCCCTCCGTGGAGAATCAGCACCTTTAACCTCCTGTTCCGTACAGGTTGCAATTTGTCCTGAGGATGAACGGGAAGAGGGGGAACCAATGAGAAACTAGCTCTAGGTGTTGGGACAGGCACAGGTCACTCTATTTTCCCATCAGGAAGAAGAATTAACCACAGGCTCAGCCTGCCGCCCGGAACCAGAATAGGGCCTGAAGCAATCCTGCGCTTTTGCGGCCAGCTGCGAAGAAAGCGAGTTGAAAAATGGAGCTCAGGGGCACTGCAATTCACAAACCTGCAGAGTTAGAAATGATAACTCTCGTCCACAAATATATTGTGGGAAGGCAACGAGGAGGATTTGAAAGCAAGGCAGAATTGCAGGAAACAGATTTCAGGAGGTAGATTCGAATCGCCTTTAAAGCACAGGAAAGGCGGCAAAACCTCGACCATGATGCCCTTGGCCAAAAAGGGCGTATGCGTTTTTTCCTGAATATATTCAGGAAAAAACGCATACGCCCTTTTTGGCCAACCAAGCAACCTGGAAAGGCAAATCAGCGCTACAAAGAAGTCTCGCTTCCCATCGGTCAAAAGGGCCATGCTGAATAAAGTGTCAAAACCAGAAATGCAGGACAGGCCATGGAGAAACGGGAGCCTTGCTACGCTGATGGGCGGGATGTAAATTGCCAACAGCCACTCTGGAGAAGTGTACGGTGTGTCCTGAAACCTCTAAAAAACTCAGCTTAGAGAGCATAGGGCACTTCCACTCATGGGTGTATAAATTGGGAAAAGTAAAAATCAGCAAGACACAGGCACCCCAAAGTTTAGGGCTGCTCTGTTGACAAGAACCTCCACTTCGTTACACCTTAAATATCCCAGGAAAGAAAAAAATGGATAAAGAAGTTGTGGTCCTTATGTACAATGGAATATCACTCAGCCAGGAAATCAACGTCATAAGGCTAGTAGCAGCATGATGAGTGGATTTAGGTACGACGATTCTAAGTGAAATAAGTCAACCAGAAAACGACACTTATCATAAGATATCACTTATAGAGGGAATGTAAAAACCGCTACACTTGAACTGAATTACAAAACAGAACAGAGACACACGTTTACAAAACACACTATGGCTGCTTAACGGGAAAGGTGAGGTCGGGTGAGGCAGAAAACAAGGGTTTCAAATTAGCTCAGATACCGTTCAATAAACCCAATATGTAATAGACAAGACCTACTCCTTGCTCAGTGAACTGGACGCAAAAACCCCCTATTCACCGCCCAAGAATATATCTGACTAGGAAGAATCTTCAAAGCTATGTATTGATAGCTCTCTGTAAGTGAGTCAAGTGGGTGTAAAGCAGCATAAAAACAGCAGTGAAAAGCAGCTAAACCCCATTATAAAAATCAATTACTTTTAAAAACCCGTGAAACAATGACAGTGAAAGAGAGAGAAATTCTTACAATATTCGTTCAGGGGCTGTGATGCCACCTGGATTGACCATCTCTAGACCCACAGCTGATTGAGACATAAGGGTGGACACTCTTGTGGCTGAGAGGTTTGGTCAGGTTGGTTGAGGAAACGCAGGCCCTTTAAAGTAATACTGCGTGGTACCCATCCCATGGGTCCCAAATCTCCAAGTTCAAGGGCATCTTCCTATAACAAAAACATGCATGAGAAACCCAGAAGATGGTACACCGTGTGATCGGGAAAGGTTTCGAAAACGCACCTCATTTCTCATCTCCTTGTGCTCGGGTTGGCCATTACAGCCGCTTTACTAGCAATCTCCCTCCTTCGAGAATCAGCACCTTCAACCTCCTGTTCCGTACAGGTTGCAAATTGTCCTGAGGATGAACGGGAAGAGGGGGAACCAGTGAGAGACTAGCTCTAGGTGTTGGGACAGGCACAGGTCACTCTATTTTCCCATCAGGAAGAAGAATTAACCACAGGCTCAGCCTGCCGCCCGGAAGCAGAACAGGGCCTGAAGCAATCCTGTGCATTTGCGGCCAGCAACCAAAAAAACGAGTTGAAAAATCGAGCTCAGGGGCACTGCAATTCACAAACCTGCAGAGTTAGAAATGATAACTCTCGTCCACAAATATATTGAGGGAAGGCAACGAGGAGGATTTGAAAGCAAGGCAGAATTGCAGGAAACAGATTTCAGGAGGTAGAGTCGAATCGCCTTTAAAGCACAGGAAAAGCGGCAAAACCTCGACCATGATGCCCTTGGCCAAAAAGGGCGTATGCGTTTTTTCCTGAATATATTCAGGAAAAAACGCATACGCCCTTTTTGGCCAACCAAGCAACCTGGAAAGGCAAATCAGCGCTACAAAGAAGTCTCGCTTCCCATCGGTCAAAAGGGCCATGCTGAATAAAGTGTCAAAACCAGAAATGCAGGACAGGCCATGGAGAAACGGGAGCCTTACTACGCTGATGGGCGGGATGTAAATTGCCAACAGCCACTCTGGAGAAGTGTACGGTGTTTCCTGAAACATCTAAAGAACTCAGCATAGAGAGCATAAGGCACTTCCACTCATGGGCGTATAAATTGGGAAAACTAAAAATCAGCAAGACACAGGCACCCCAAAGTTTAGGGCTGCTCTGTTGACAAGAACCTCCACTTCGTTACACCTTAAATATCCCAGGAAAGAGAAACATGGATAAGGAAGTTGTGGTCCTTATGTACAATGGCATATCACTCAGCCATGAAATTAACGTCATAAGGCTAGTAGCAGCATGATGAGAGGATTTAGGTACGACGATTCTAAGTGAAATAAGTCACACAGAAAAAGACACTTATCATAAGATATCACTTAGAGAGGGAATGTAAAAACCGCTACACTTGAACTGAATTACAAAACAGAACAGCGTCACACGTTTACAAAACACACTATGGCTGCTTAACGGGAAAGGTGAGGTCGGGTGAGGTAGAAAACAAGGGTTTCAAATTAGCTCAGATACCGTTCCATAAACCCAATATGTAATAGACAAGACCTACTCCTTGCTCAGTGAACTGGACTCGACACCCCCTATTCACCGCCCAAGAATATACCTGACTAGGAAGAATCTTCAAAGCTATGTATTGATATCTCTCTGTAAATGAGTCAAGTGGGTGTAAAGCAGCATAAACAGAGCAGTGAAAAGCAGCTAAACCCCATTATAAAAATCAATTACTTTTAAAATCCCGTGAAACAAAGACAGTGAAAGAGAGAGAAATTCTTACAAAATTCGTTCAGGGGCTGTGATGCCACCTGGATTGACCATCTCTAGACCCACAGCTGATTGAGACATAAGGGTGGACACTCTTGGGGCTGAGAGGTTTGGTGAGGTTGGGTGAGCAAACGCAGACCCTTTAAAGTAATACTGCGTGGTATCCATCCCATGGGTCCCAAATCTCCAGGTTCAAGGGCATCTTCCTACATCGAAAACATGCATGAGAAACCCAGAAGATGGTACACCGTGTGATCGGGAAAGGTTTCTACAACGCACCTCATTTCTCATCTCCTTGTGCTCGGGTTCGCCATTCCAGCCGCGTTAGTAGCAATCTCCCTCCGTGGAGAATCAGCACCTTTAACCTCCTGTTCCGTACAGGTTGCAATTTGTCCTGAGGATGAACGGGAAGAGGGGGAACCAATGAGAAACTAGCTCTAGGTGTTGGGACAGGCACAGGTCACTCTATTTTCCCATCAGGAAGAAGAATTAACCACAGGCTCAGCCTGCCGCCCGGAACCAGAATAGGGCCTGAAGCAATCCTGCGCTTTTGCGGCCAGCTGCGAAGAAAGCGAGTTGAAAAATGGAGCTCAGGGGCACTGCAATTCACAAACCTGCAGAGTTAGAAATGATAACTCTCGTCCACAAATATATTGTGGGAAGGCAACGAGGAGGATTTGAAAGCAAGGCAGAATTGCAGGAAACAGATTTCAGGAGGTAGATTCGAATCGCCTTTAAAGCACAGGAAAGGCGGCAAAACCTCGACCATGATGCCCTTGGCCAAAAAGGGCGTATGCGTTTTTTCCTGAATATATTCAGGAAAAAACGCATACGCCCTTTTTGGCCAACCAAGCAACCTGGAAAGGCAAATCAGCGCTACAAAGAAGTCTCGCTTCCCATCGGTCAAAAGGGCCATGCTGAATAAAGTGTCAAAACCAGAAATGCAGGACAGGCCATGGAGAAACGGGAGCCTTGCTACGCTGATGGGCGGGATGTAAATTGCCAACAGCCACTCTGGAGAAGTGTACGGTGTGTCCTGAAACCTCTAAAAAACTCAGCTTAGAGAGCATAGGGCACTTCCACTCATGGGTGTATAAATTGGGAAAAGTAAAAATCAGCAAGACACAGGCACCCCAAAGTTTAGGGCTGCTCTGTTGACAAGAACCTCCACTTCGTTACACCTTAAATATCCCAGGAAAGAAAAAAATGGATAAAGAAGTTGTGGTCCTTATGTACAATGGAATATCACTCAGCCAGGAAATCAACGTCATAAGGCTAGTAGCAGCATGATGAGTGGATTTAGGTACGACGATTCTAAGTGAAATAAGTCAACCAGAAAACGACACTTATCATAAGATATCACTTATAGAGGGAATGTAAAAACCGCTACACTTGAACTGAATTACAAAACAGAACAGAGACACACGTTTACAAAACACACTATGGCTGCTTAACGGGAAAGGTGAGGTCGGGTGAGGCAGAAAACAAGGGTTTCAAATTAGCTCAGATACCGTTCAATAAACCCAATATGTAATAGACAAGACCTACTCCTTGCTCAGTGAACTGGACGCAAAAACCCCCTATTCACCGCCCAAGAATATATCTGACTAGGAAGAATCTTCAAAGCTATGTATTGATATCTCTCTGTAAGTGAGTCAAGTGGGTGTAAAGCAGCATAAAAACAGCAGTGAAAAGCAGCTAAACCCCATTATAAAAATCAATTACTTTTAAAAACCCGTGAAACAATGACAGTGAAAGAGAGAGAAATTCTTACAATATTCGTTCAGGGGCTGTGATGCCACCTGGATTGACCATCTCTAGACCCACAGCTGATTGAGACATAAGGGTGGACACTCTTGTGGCTGAGAGGTTTGGTCAGGTTGGTTGAGGAAACGCAGGCCCTTTAAAGTAATACTGCGTGGTACCCATCCCATGGGTCCCAAATCTCCAAGTTCAAGGGCATCTTCCTATAACAAAAACATGCATGAGAAACCCAGAAGATGGTACACCGTGTGATCGGGAAAGGTTTCGAAAACGCACCTCATTTCTCATCTCCTTGTGCTCGGGTTGGCCATTACAGCCGCTTTACTAGCAATCTCCCTCCTTCGAGAATCAGCACCTTCAACCTCCTGTTCCGTACAGGTTGCAAATTGTCCTGAGGATGAACGGGAAGAGGGGGAACCAGTGAGAGACTAGCTCTAGGTGTTGGGACAGGCACAGGTCACTCTATTTTCCCATCAGGAAGAAGAATTAACCACAGGCTCAGCCTGCCGCCCGGAAGCAGAACAGGGCCTGAAGCAATCCTGTGCTTTTGCGGCCAGCTCCCAAAAAAACGAGTTGAAAAATCGAGCTCAGGGGCAATGCAATTCACAAACCTGCAGAGTAATAAATGATAACTCTCGTCCACAAATATATTGAGGGAAGGCAACGAGGAGGATTTGAAAGCAAGGCAGAATTGCAGGAAACAGATTTCAGGAGGTAGAGTCGAATCGCCTTTAAAGCACAGGAAAAGCGGCAAAACCTCGACCATGATGCCCTTGGCCAAAAAGGGCGTATGCGTTTTTTCCTGAATATATTCAGGAAAAAACGCATACGCCCTTTTTGGCCAACCAAGCAACCTGGAAAGGCAAATCAGCGCTACAAAGAAGTCTCGCTTCCCATCGGTCAAAAGGGCCATGCTGAATAAAGTGTCAAAACCAGAAATGCAGGACAGGCCATGGAGAAACGGGAGCCTTACTACGCTGATGGGCGGGATGTAAATTGCCAACAGCCACTCTGGAGAAGTGTACGGTGTTTCCTGAAACATCTAAAGAACTCAGCATAGAGAGCATAAGGCACTTCCACTCATGGGCGTATAAATTGGGAAAACTAAAAATCAGCAAGACACAGGCACCCCAAAGTTTAGGGCTGCTCTGTTGACAAGAACCTCCACTTCGTTACACCTTAAATATCCCAGGAAAGAGAAAAATGGATAAGGAAGTTGTGGTCCTTATGTACAATGGCATATCACTCAGCCATGAAATTAACGTCATAAGGCTAGTAGCAGCATGATGAGAGGATTTAGGTACGACGATTCTAAGTGAAATAAGTCACACAGAAAAAGACACTTATCATAAGATATCACTTAGAGAGGGAATGTAAAAACCGCTACACTTGAACTGAATTACAAAACAGAACAGCGTCACACGTTTACAAAACACACTATGGCTGCTTAACGGGAAAGGTGAGGTCGGGTGAGGTAGAAAACAAGGGTTTCAAATTAGCTCAGATACCGTTCCATAAACCCAATATGTAATAGACAAGACCTACTCCTTGCTCAGTGAACTGGACTCGACACCCCCTATTCACCGCCCAAGAATATATCTGACTAGGAAGAATCTTCAAAGCTATGTATTGATATCTTTCTGTAAATGAGTCAAGTGGGTGTAAAGCAGCATAAACAGAGCAGTGAAAAGCAGCTAAACCCCATTATAAAAATCAATTACTTTTAAAATCCCGTGAAACAAAGACAGTGAAAGAGAGAGAAATTCTTACAAAATTCGTTCAGGGGCTGTGATGCCACCTGGATTGACCATCTCTAGACCCACAGCTGATTGAGACATAAGGGTGGACACTCTTGGGGCTGAGAGTTTTGGTGAGGTTGGGTGAGCAAACGCAGACCCTTTAAAGTAATACTGCGTGGTATCCATCCCATGGGTCCCAAATCTCCAGGTTCAAGGGCATCTTCCTACATCGAAAACATGCATGAGAAACCCAGAAGATGGTACACCGTGTGATCGGGAAAGGTTTCTACAACGCACCTCATTTCTCATCTCCTTGTGCTCGGGTTCGCCATTCCAGCCGCGTTAGTAGCAATCTCCCTCCGTGGAGAATCAGCACCTTTAACCTCCTGTTCCGTACAGGTTGCAATTTGTCCTGAGGATGAACGGGAAGAGGGGGAACCAATGAGAAACTAGCTCTAGGTGTTGGGACAGGCACAGGTCACTCTATTTTCCCATCAGGAAGAAGAATTAACCACAGGCTCAGCCTGCCGCCCGGAACCAGAATAGGGCCTGAAGCAATCCTGCGCTTTTGCGGCCAGCTCCGAAGAAAGCGAGTTGAAAAATGGAGCTCAGGGGCACTGCAATTCACAAACCTGCAGAGTTAGAAATGATAACTCTCGTCCACAAATATATTGAGGGAAGGCAACGAGGAGGATTTGAAAGCAAGGCAGAATTGCAGGAAACAGATTTCAGGAGGTAGATTCGAATCGCCTTTAAAGCACAGGAAAGGCGGCAAAACCTCGACCATGATGCCCTTGGCCAAAAAGGGCGTATGCGTTTTTTCCTGAATATATTCAGGAAAAAACGCATACGCCCTTTTTGGCCAACCAAGCAACCTGGAAAGGCAAATCAGCGCTACAAAGAAGTCTCGCTTCCCATCGGTCAAAAGGGCCATGCTGAATAAAGTGTCAAAACCAGAAATGCAGGACAGGCCATGGAGAAACGGGAGCCTTGCTACGCTGATGGGCGTGATGTAAATTGCCAACAGCCACTCTGGAGAAGTGTACGGTGTGTCCTGAAACCTCTAAAAAACTCAGCTTAGAGAGCATAGGGCACTTCCACTCATGGGTGTATAAATTGGGAAAAGTAAAAATCAGCAAGACACAGGCACCCCAAAGTTTAGGGCTGCTGTGTTGACAAGAACCACCACTTCGTTACACCTTAAATATCCCAGGAAAGAAAAAAATGGATAAAGAAGTTGTGGTCCTTATGTACAATGGAATATCACTCAGCCAGGAAATCAACGTCATAAGGCTAGTAGCAGCATGATGAGTGGATTTAGGTACGACGATTCTAAGTGAAATAAGTCAACCAGAAAACGACACTTATCATAAGATATCACTTATAGAGGGAATGTAAAAACCGCTACACTTGAACTGAATTACAAAACAGAACAGAGACACACGTTTACAAAACACACTATGGCTGCTTAACGGGAAAGGTGAGGTCGGGTGAGGCAGAAAACAAGGGTTTCAAATTAGCTCAGATACCGTTCAATAAACCCAATATGTAATAGACAAGACCTACTCCTTGCTCAGTGAACTGGACGCAAAAACCCCCTATTCACCGCCCAAGAATATATCTGACTAGGAAGAATCTTCAAAGCTATGTATTGATATCTCTCTGTAAGTGAGTCAAGTGGGTGTAAAGCAGCATAAAAACAGCAGAGAAAAGCAGCTAAACCCCATTATAAAAATCAATTACTTTTAAAAACCCGTGAAACAAAGACAGTGAAAGAGAGAGAAATTCTTACAATATTCGTTCAGGGGCTGTGATGCCACCTGGATTGACCATCTCTAGACCCACAGCTGATTGAGACATAAGGGTGGACACTCTTGTGGCTGAGAGGTTTGGTCAGGTTGGTTGAGGAAACGCAGGCCCTTTAAAGTAATACTGCGTGGTACCCATCCCATGGGTCCCAAATCTCCAAGTTCAAGGGCATCTTCCTATAACAAAAACATGCATGAGAAACCCAGAAGATGGTACACCGTGTGATCGGGAAAGGTTTCGAAAACGCACCTCATTTCTCATCTCCTTGTGCTCGGGTTGGCCATTACAGCCGCTTTACTAGCAATCTCCCTCCTTCGAGAATCAGCACCTTCAACCTCCTGTTCCGTACAGGTTGCAAATTGTCCTGAGGATGAACGGGAAGAGGGGGAACCAGTGAGAGACTAGCTCTAGGTGTTGGGACAGGCACAGGTCACTCTATTTTCCCATCAGGAAGAAGAATTAACCACAGGCTCAGCCTGCCGCCCGGAAGCAGAATAGGGCCTGAAGCAATCCTGCGCTTTTGCGGCCAGCTGCGAAGAAAGCGAGTTGAAAAATGGAGCTCAGGGGCACTGCAATTCACAAACCTGCAGAGTTAGAAATGATAACTCTCGTCCACAAATATATTGTGGGAAGGCAACGAGGAGGATTTGAAAGCAAGGCAGAATTGCAGGAAACAGATTTCAGGAGGTAGATTCGAATCGCCTTTAAAGCACAGGAAAGGCGGCAAAACCTCGACCATGATGCCCTTGGCCAAAAAGGGCGTATGCGTTTTTTCCTGAATATATTCAGGAAAAAACGCATACGCCCTTTTTGGCCAACCAAGCAACCTGGAAAGGCAAATCAGCGCTACAAAGAAGTCTCGCTTCCCATCGGTCAAAAGGGCCATGCTGAATAAAGTGTCAAAACCAGAAATGCAGGACAGGCCATGGAGAAACGGGAGCCTTACTACGCTGATGGGCGGGATGTAAATTGCCAACAGCCACTCTGGAGAAGTGTACGGTGTTTCCTGAAACATCTAAAGAACTCAGCATAGAGAGCATAAGGCACTTCCACTCATGGGCGTATAAATTGGGAAAACTAAAAATCAGCAAGACACAGGCACCCCAAAGTTTAGGGCTGCTCTGTTGACAAGAACCTCCACTTCGTTACACCTTAAATATCCCAGGAAAGAGAAACATGGATAAGGAAGTTGTGGTCCTTATGTACAATGGCATATCACTCAGCCATGAAATTAACGTCATAAGGCTAGTAGCAGCATGATGAGAGGATTTAGGTACGACGATTCTAAGTGAAATAAGTCACACAGAAAAAGACACTTATCATAAGATATCACTTAGAGAGGGAATGTAAAAACCGCTACACTTGAACTGAATTACAAAACAGAACAGCGTCACACGTTTACAAAACACACTATGGCTGCTTAACGGGAAAGGTGAGGTCGGGTGAGGTAGAAAACAAGGGTTTCAAATTAGCTCAGATACCGTTCCATAAACCCAATATGTAATAGACAAGACCTACTCCTTGCTCAGTGAACTGGACTCGACACCCCCTATTCACCGCCCAAGAATATACCTGACTAGGAAGAATCTTCAAAGCTATGTATTGATATCTCTCTGTAAATGAGTCAAGTGGGTGTAAAGCAGCATAAACAGAGCAGTGAAAAGCAGCTAAACCCCATTATAAAAATCAATTACTTTTAAAATCCCGTGAAACAAAGACAGTGAAAGAGAGAGAAATTCTTACAAAATTCGTTCAGGGGCTGTGATGCCACCTGGATTGACCATCTCTAGACCCACAGCTGATTGAGACATAAGGGTGGACACTCTTGGGGCTGAGAGGTTTGGTGAGGTTGGGTGAGCAAACGCAGACCCTTTAAAGTAATACTGCGTGGTATCCATCCCATGGGTCCCAAATCTCCAGGTTCAAGGGCATCTTCCTACATCGAAAACATGCATGAGAAACCCAGAAGATGGTACACCGTGTGATCGGGAAAGGTTTCTACAACGCACCTCATTTCTCATCTCCTTGTGCTCGGGTTCGCCATTCCAGCCGCGTTAGTAGCAATCTCCCTCCGTGGAGAATCAGCACCTTTAACCTCCTGTTCCGTACAGGTTGCAATTTGTCCTGAGGATGAACGGGAAGAGGGGGAACCAATGAGAAACTAGCTCTAGGTGTTGGGACAGGCACAGGTCACTCTATTTTCCCATCAGGAAGAAGAATTAACCACAGGCTCAGCCTGCCGCCCGGAACCAGAATAGGGCCTGAAGCAATCCTGCGCTTTTGCGGCCAGCTGCGAAGAAAGCGAGTTGAAAAATGGAGCTCAGGGGCACTGCAATTCACAAACCTGCAGAGTTAGAAATGATAACTCTCGTCCACAAATATATTGTGGGAAGGCAACGAGGAGGATTTGAAAGCAAGGCAGAATTGCAGGAAACAGATTTCAGGAGGTAGATTCGAATCGCCTTTAAAGCACAGGAAAGGCGGCAAAACCTCGACCATGATGCCCTTGGCCAAAAAGGGCGTATGCGTTTTTTCCTGAATATATTCAGGAAAAAACGCATACGCCCTTTTTGGCCAACCAAGCAACCTGGAAAGGCAAATCAGCGCTACAAAGAAGTCTCGCTTCCCATCGGTCAAAAGGGCCATGCTGAATAAAGTGTCAAAACCAGAAATGCAGGACAGGCCATGGAGAAACGGGAGCCTTGCTACGCTGATGGGCGGGATGTAAATTGCCAACAGCCACTCTGGAGAAGTGTACGGTGTGTCCTGAAACCTCTAAAAAACTCAGCTTAGAGAGCATAGGGCACTTCCACTCATGGGTGTATAAATTGGGAAAAGTAAAAATCAGCAAGACACAGGCACCCCAAAGTTTAGGGCTGCTCTGTTGACAAGAACCTCCACTTCGTTACACCTTAAATATCCCAGGAAAGAAAAAAATGGATAAAGAAGTTGTGGTCCTTATGTACAATGGAATATCACTCAGCCAGGAAATCAACGTCATAAGGCTAGTAGCAGCATGATGAGTGGATTTAGGTACGACGATTCTAAGTGAAATAAGTCAACCAGAAAACGACACTTATCATAAGATATCACTTATAGAGGGAATGTAAAAACCGCTACACTTGAACTGAATTACAAAACAGAACAGAGACACACGTTTACAAAACACACTATGGCTGCTTAACGGGAAAGGTGAGGTCGGGTGAGGCAGAAAACAAGGGTTTCAAATTAGCTCAGATACCGTTCAATAAACCCAATATGTAATAGACAAGACCTACTCCTTGCTCAGTGAACTGGACGCAAAAACCCCCTATTCACCGCCCAAGAATATATCTGACTAGGAAGAATCTTCAAAGCTATGTATTGATAGCTCTCTGTAAGTGAGTCAAGTGGGTGTAAAGCAGCATAAAAACAGCAGTGAAAAGCAGCTAAACCCCATTATAAAAATCAATTACTTTTAAAAACCCGTGAAACAATGACAGTGAAAGAGAGAGAAATTCTTACAATATTCGTTCAGGGGCTGTGATGCCACCTGGATTGACCATCTCTAGACCCACAGCTGATTGAGACATAAGGGTGGACACTCTTGTGGCTGAGAGGTTTGGTCAGGTTGGTTGAGGAAACGCAGGCCCTTTAAAGTAATACTGCGTGGTACCCATCCCATGGGTCCCAAATCTCCAAGTTCAAGGGCATCTTCCTATAACAAAAACATGCATGAGAAACCCAGAAGATGGTACACCGTGTGATCGGGAAAGGTTTCGAAAACGCACCTCATTTCTCATCTCCTTGTGCTCGGGTTGGCCATTACAGCCGCTTTACTAGCAATCTCCCTCCTTCGAGAATCAGCACCTTCAACCTCCTGTTCCGTACAGGTTGCAAATTGTCCTGAGGATGAACGGGAAGAGGGGGAACCAGTGAGAGACTAGCTCTAGGTGTTGGGACAGGCACAGGTCACTCTATTTTCCCATCAGGAAGAAGAATTAACCACAGGCTCAGCCTGCCGCCCGGAAGCAGAACAGGGCCTGAAGCAATCCTGTGCATTTGCGGCCAGCAACCAAAAAAACGAGTTGAAAAATCGAGCTCAGGGGCACTGCAATTCACAAACCTGCAGAGTTAGAAATGATAACTCTCGTCCACAAATATATTGAGGGAAGGCAACGAGGAGGATTTGAAAGCAAGGCAGAATTGCAGGAAACAGATTTCAGGAGGTAGAGTCGAATCGCCTTTAAAGCACAGGAAAAGCGGCAAAACCTCGACCATGATGCCCTTGGCCAAAAAGGGCGTATGCGTTTTTTCCTGAATATATTCAGGAAAAAACGCATACGCCCTTTTTGGCCAACCAAGCAACCTGGAAAGGCAAATCAGCGCTACAAAGAAGTCTCGCTTCCCATCGGTCAAAAGGGCCATGCTGAATAAAGTGTCAAAACCAGAAATGCAGGACAGGCCATGGAGAAACGGGAGCCTTACTACGCTGATGGGCGGGATGTAAATTGCCAACAGCCACTCTGGAGAAGTGTACGGTGTTTCCTGAAACATCTAAAGAACTCAGCATAGAGAGCATAAGGCACTTCCACTCATGGGCGTATAAATTGGGAAAACTAAAAATCAGCAAGACACAGGCACCCCAAAGTTTAGGGCTGCTCTGTTGACAAGAACCTCCACTTCGTTACACCTTAAATATCCCAGGAAAGAGAAACATGGATAAGGAAGTTGTGGTCCTTATGTACAATGGCATATCACTCAGCCATGAAATTAACGTCATAAGGCTAGTAGCAGCATGATGAGAGGATTTAGGTACGACGATTCTAAGTGAAATAAGTCACACAGAAAAAGACACTTATCATAAGATATCACTTAGAGAGGGAATGTAAAAACCGCTACACTTGAACTGAATTACAAAACAGAACAGCGTCACACGTTTACAAAACACACTATGGCTGCTTAACGGGAAAGGTGAGGTCGGGTGAGGTAGAAAACAAGGGTTTCAAATTAGCTCAGATACCGTTCCATAAACCCAATATGTAATAGACAAGACCTACTCCTTGCTCAGTGAACTGGACTCGACACCCCCTATTCACCGCCCAAGAATATACCTGACTAGGAAGAATCTTCAAAGCTATGTATTGATATCTCTCTGTAAATGAGTCAAGTGGGTGTAAAGCAGCATAAACAGAGCAGTGAAAAGCAGCTAAACCCCATTATAAAAATCAATTACTTTTAAAATCCCGTGAAACAAAGACAGTGAAAGAGAGAGAAATTCTTACAAAATTCGTTCAGGGGCTGTGATGCCACCTGGATTGACCATCTCTAGACCCACAGCTGATTGAGACATAAGGGTGGACACTCTTGGGGCTGAGAGGTTTGGTGAGGTTGGGTGAGCAAACGCAGACCCTTTAAAGTAATACTGCGTGGTATCCATCCCATGGGTCCCAAATCTCCAGGTTCAAGGGCATCTTCCTACATCGAAAACATGCATGAGAAACCCAGAAGATGGTACACCGTGTGATCGGGAAAGGTTTCTACAACGCACCTCATTTCTCATCTCCTTGTGCTCGGGTTCGCCATTCCAGCCGCGTTAGTAGCAATCTCCCTCCGTGGAGAATCAGCACCTTTAACCTCCTGTTCCGTACAGGTTGCAATTTGTCCTGAGGATGAACGGGAAGAGGGGGAACCAATGAGAAACTAGCTCTAGGTGTTGGGACAGGCACAGGTCACTCTATTTTCCCATCAGGAAGAAGAATTAACCACAGGCTCAGCCTGCCGCCCGGAACCAGAATAGGGCCTGAAGCAATCCTGCGCTTTTGCGGCCAGCTGCGAAGAAAGCGAGTTGAAAAATGGAGCTCAGGGGCACTGCAATTCACAAACCTGCAGAGTTAGAAATGATAACTCTCGTCCACAAATATATTGTGGGAAGGCAACGAGGAGGATTTGAAAGCAAGGCAGAATTGCAGGAAACAGATTTCAGGAGGTAGATTCGAATCGCCTTTAAAGCACAGGAAAGGCGGCAAAACCTCGACCATGATGCCCTTGGCCAAAAAGGGCGTATGCGTTTTTTCCTGAATATATTCAGGAAAAAACGCATACGCCCTTTTTGGCCAACCAAGCAACCTGGAAAGGCAAATCAGCGCTACAAAGAAGTCTCGCTTCCCATCGGTCAAAAGGGCCATGCTGAATAAAGTGTCAAAACCAGAAATGCAGGACAGGCCATGGAGAAACGGGAGCCTTGCTACGCTGATGGGCGGGATGTAAATTGCCAACAGCCACTCTGGAGAAGTGTACGGTGTGTCCTGAAACCTCTAAAAAACTCAGCTTAGAGAGCATAGGGCACTTCCACTCATGGGTGTATAAATTGGGAAAAGTAAAAATCAGCAAGACACAGGCACCCCAAAGTTTAGGGCTGCTCTGTTGACAAGAACCTCCACTTCGTTACACCTTAAATATCCCAGGAAAGAAAAAAATGGATAAAGAAGTTGTGGTCCTTATGTACAATGGAATATCACTCAGCCAGGAAATCAACGTCATAAGGCTAGTAGCAGCATGATGAGTGGATTTAGGTACGACGATTCTAAGTGAAATAAGTCAACCAGAAAACGACACTTATCATAAGATATCACTTATAGAGGGAATGTAAAAACCGCTACACTTGAACTGAATTACAAAACAGAACAGAGACACACGTTTACAAAACACACTATGGCTGCTTAACGGGAAAGGTGAGGTCGGGTGAGGCAGAAAACAAGGGTTTCAAATTAGCTCAGATACCGTTCAATAAACCCAATATGTAATAGACAAGACCTACTCCTTGCTCAGTGAACTGGACGCAAAAACCCCCTATTCACCGCCCAAGAATATATCTGACTAGGAAGAATCTTCAAAGCTATGTATTGATATCTCTCTGTAAGTGAGTCAAGTGGGTGTAAAGCAGCATAAAAACAGCAGTGAAAAGCAGCTAAACCCCATTATAAAAATCAATTACTTTTAAAAACCCGTGAAACAATGACAGTGAAAGAGAGAGAAATTCTTACAATATTCGTTCAGGGGCTGTGATGCCACCTGGATTGACCATCTCTAGACCCACAGCTGATTGAGACATAAGGGTGGACACTCTTGTGGCTGAGAGGTTTGGTCAGGTTGGTTGAGGAAACGCAGGCCCTTTAAAGTAATACTGCGTGGTACCCATCCCATGGGTCCCAAATCTCCAAGTTCAAGGGCATCTTCCTATAACAAAAACATGCATGAGAAACCCAGAAGATGGTACACCGTGTGATCGGGAAAGGTTTCGAAAACGCACCTCATTTCTCATCTCCTTGTGCTCGGGTTGGCCATTACAGCCGCTTTACTAGCAATCTCCCTCCTTCGAGAATCAGCACCTTCAACCTCCTGTTCCGTACAGGTTGCAAATTGTCCTGAGGATGAACGGGAAGAGGGGGAACCAGTGAGAGACTAGCTCTAGGTGTTGGGACAGGCACAGGTCACTCTATTTTCCCATCAGGAAGAAGAATTAACCACAGGCTCAGCCTGCCGCCCGGAAGCAGAACAGGGCCTGAAGCAATCCTGTGCTTTTGCGGCCAGCTCCCAAAAAAACGAGTTGAAAAATCGAGCTCAGGGGCAATGCAATTCACAAACCTGCAGAGTAATAAATGATAACTCTCGTCCACAAATATATTGAGGGAAGGCAACGAGGAGGATTTGAAAGCAAGGCAGAATTGCAGGAAACAGATTTCAGGAGGTAGAGTCGAATCGCCTTTAAAGCACAGGAAAAGCGGCAAAACCTCGACCATGATGCCCTTGGCCAAAAAGGGCGTATGCGTTTTTTCCTGAATATATTCAGGAAAAAACGCATACGCCCTTTTTGGCCAACCAAGCAACCTGGAAAGGCAAATCAGCGCTACAAAGAAGTCTCGCTTCCCATCGGTCAAAAGGGCCATGCTGAATAAAGTGTCAAAACCAGAAATGCAGGACAGGCCATGGAGAAACGGGAGCCTTACTACGCTGATGGGCGGGATGTAAATTGCCAACAGCCACTCTGGAGAAGTGTACGGTGTTTCCTGAAACATCTAAAGAACTCAGCATAGAGAGCATAAGGCACTTCCACTCATGGGCGTATAAATTGGGAAAACTAAAAATCAGCAAGACACAGGCACCCCAAAGTTTAGGGCTGCTCTGTTGACAAGAACCTCCACTTCGTTACACCTTAAATATCCCAGGAAAGAGAAAAATGGATAAGGAAGTTGTGGTCCTTATGTACAATGGCATATCACTCAGCCATGAAATTAACGTCATAAGGCTAGTAGCAGCATGATGAGAGGATTTAGGTACGACGATTCTAAGTGAAATAAGTCACACAGAAAAAGACACTTATCATAAGATATCACTTAGAGAGGGAATGTAAAAACCGCTACACTTGAACTGAATTACAAAACAGAACAGCGTCACACGTTTACAAAACACACTATGGCTGCTTAACGGGAAAGGTGAGGTCGGGTGAGGTAGAAAACAAGGGTTTCAAATTAGCTCAGATACCGTTCCATAAACCCAATATGTAATAGACAAGACCTACTCCTTGCTCAGTGAACTGGACTCGACACCCCCTATTCACCGCCCAAGAATATATCTGACTAGGAAGAATCTTCAAAGCTATGTATTGATATCTTTCTGTAAATGAGTCAAGTGGGTGTAAAGCAGCATAAACAGAGCAGTGAAAAGCAGCTAAACCCCATTATAAAAATCAATTACTTTTAAAATCCCGTGAAACAAAGACAGTGAAAGAGAGAGAAATTCTTACAAAATTCGTTCAGGGGCTGTGATGCCACCTGGATTGACCATCTCTAGACCCACAGCTGATTGAGACATAAGGGTGGACACTCTTGGGGCTGAGAGTTTTGGTGAGGTTGGGTGAGCAAACGCAGACCCTTTAAAGTAATACTGCGTGGTATCCATCCCATGGGTCCCAAATCTCCAGGTTCAAGGGCATCTTCCTACATCGAAAACATGCATGAGAAACCCAGAAGATGGTACACCGTGTGATCGGGAAAGGTTTCTACAACGCACCTCATTTCTCATCTCCTTGTGCTCGGGTTCGCCATTCCAGCCGCGTTAGTAGCAATCTCCCTCCGTGGAGAATCAGCACCTTTAACCTCCTGTTCCGTACAGGTTGCAATTTGTCCTGAGGATGAACGGGAAGAGGGGGAACCAATGAGAAACTAGCTCTAGGTGTTGGGACAGGCACAGGTCACTCTATTTTCCCATCAGGAAGAAGAATTAACCACAGGCTCAGCCTGCCGCCCGGAACCAGAATAGGGCCTGAAGCAATCCTGCGCTTTTGCGGCCAGCTCCGAAGAAAGCGAGTTGAAAAATGGAGCTCAGGGGCACTGCAATTCACAAACCTGCAGAGTTAGAAATGATAACTCTCGTCCACAAATATATTGAGGGAAGGCAACGAGGAGGATTTGAAAGCAAGGCAGAATTGCAGGAAACAGATTTCAGGAGGTAGATTCGAATCGCCTTTAAAGCACAGGAAAGGCGGCAAAACCTCGACCATGATGCCCTTGGCCAAAAAGGGCGTATGCGTTTTTTCCTGAATATATTCAGGAAAAAACGCATACGCCCTTTTTGGCCAACCAAGCAACCTGGAAAGGCAAATCAGCGCTACAAAGAAGTCTCGCTTCCCATCGGTCAAAAGGGCCATGCTGAATAAAGTGTCAAAACCAGAAATGCAGGACAGGCCATGGAGAAACGGGAGCCTTGCTACGCTGATGGGCGTGATGTAAATTGCCAACAGCCACTCTGGAGAAGTGTACGGTGTGTCCTGAAACCTCTAAAAAACTCAGCTTAGAGAGCATAGGGCACTTCCACTCATGGGTGTATAAATTGGGAAAAGTAAAAATCAGCAAGACACAGGCACCCCAAAGTTTAGGGCTGCTGTGTTGACAAGAACCACCACTTCGTTACACCTTAAATATCCCAGGAAAGAAAAAAATGGATAAAGAAGTTGTGGTCCTTATGTACAATGGAATATCACTCAGCCAGGAAATCAACGTCATAAGGCTAGTAGCAGCATGATGAGTGGATTTAGGTACGACGATTCTAAGTGAAATAAGTCAACCAGAAAACGACACTTATCATAAGATATCACTTATAGAGGGAATGTAAAAACCGCTACACTTGAACTGAATTACAAAACAGAACAGAGACACACGTTTACAAAACACACTATGGCTGCTTAACGGGAAAGGTGAGGTCGGGTGAGGCAGAAAACAAGGGTTTCAAATTAGCTCAGATACCGTTCAATAAACCCAATATGTAATAGACAAGACCTACTCCTTGCTCAGTGAACTGGACGCAAAAACCCCCTATTCACCGCCCAAGAATATATCTGACTAGGAAGAATCTTCAAAGCTATGTATTGATATCTCTCTGTAAGTGAGTCAAGTGGGTGTAAAGCAGCATAAAAACAGCAGAGAAAAGCAGCTAAACCCCATTATAAAAATCAATTACTTTTAAAAACCCGTGAAACAAAGACAGTGAAAGAGAGAGAAATTCTTACAATATTCGTTCAGGGGCTGTGATGCCACCTGGATTGACCATCTCTAGACCCACAGCTGATTGAGACATAAGGGTGGACACTCTTGTGGCTGAGAGGTTTGGTCAGGTTGGTTGAGGAAACGCAGGCCCTTTAAAGTAATACTGCGTGGTACCCATCCCATGGGTCCCAAATCTCCAAGTTCAAGGGCATCTTCCTATAACAAAAACATGCATGAGAAACCCAGAAGATGGTACACCGTGTGATCGGGAAAGGTTTCGAAAACGCACCTCATTTCTCATCTCCTTGTGCTCGGGTTGGCCATTACAGCCGCTTTACTAGCAATCTCCCTCCTTCGAGAATCAGCACCTTCAACCTCCTGTTCCGTACAGGTTGCAAATTGTCCTGAGGATGAACGGGAAGAGGGGGAACCAGTGAGAGACTAGCTCTAGGTGTTGGGACAGGCACAGGTCACTCTATTTTCCCATCAGGAAGAAGAATTAACCACAGGCTCAGCCTGCCGCCCGGAAGCAGAACAGGGCCTGAAGCAATCCTGTGCTTTTGCGGCCAGCTCCCAAAAAAACGAGTTGAAAAATCAAGCTCAGGGGCACTGCAATTCACAAACCTGCAGAGTTATAAATGATAACTCTCGTCCACAAATATATTGAGGGAAGGCAACGAGGAGGATTTGAAAGCAAGGCAGAATTGCAGGAAACAGATTTCAGGAGGTAGAGTCGAATCGCCTTTAAAGCACAGGAAAAGTGGCAAAACCTCGACCATGATGCCCTTGGCCAAAAAGGGCGTATGCGTTTTTTCCTGAATATATTCAGGAAAAAACGCATACGCCCTTTTTGGCCAACCAAGCAACCTGGAAAGGCAAATCAGCGCTACAAAGAAGTCTCGCTTCCCATCGGTCAAAAGGGCCATGCTGAATAAAGTGTCAAAACCAGAAATGCAGGACAGGCCATGGAGAAACGGGAGCCTTACTACGCTGATGGGCGGGATGTAAATTGCCAACAGCCACTCTGGAGAAGTGTACGGTGTTTCCTGAAACATCTAAAGAACTCAGCATAGAGAGCATAAGGCACTTCCACTCATGGGCGTATAAATTGGGAAAACTAAAAATCAGCAAGACACAGGCACCCCAAAGTTTAGGGCTGCTCTGTTGACAAGAACCTCCACTTCGTTACACCTTAAATATCCCAGGAAAGAGAAAAATGGATAAGGAAGTTGTGGTCCTTATGTACAATGGCATATCACTCAGCCATGAAATTAACGTCATAAGGCTAGTAGCAGCATGATGAGAGGATTTAGGTACGACGATTCTAAGTGAAATAAGTCACACAGAAAAAGACACTTATCATAAGATATCACTTAGAGAGGGAATGTAAAAACCGCTACACTTGAACTGAATTACAAAACAGAACAGCGTCACACGTTTACAAAACACACTATGGCTGCTTAACGGGAAAGGTGAGGTCGGGTGAGGTAGAAAACAAGGGTTTCAAATTAGCTCAGATACCGTTCCATAAACCCAATATGTAATAGACAAGACCTACTCCTTGCTCAGTGAACTGGACTCGACACCCCCTATTCACCGCCCAAGAATATACCTGACTAGGAAGAATCTTCAAAGCTATGTATTGATATCTCTCTGTAAATGAGTCAAGTGGGTGTAAAGCAGCATAAACAGAGCAGTGAAAAGCAGCTAAACCCCATTATAAAAATCAATTACTTTTAAAATCCCGTGAAACAAAGACAGTGAAAGAGAGAGAAATTCTTACAAAATTCGTTCAGGGGCTGTGATGCCACCTGGATTGACCATATCTAGACCCACAGCTGATTGAGACATAAGGGTGGACACTCTTGGGGCTGAGAGGTTTGGTGAGGTTGGGTGAGCAAACGCAGACCCTTTAAAGTAATACTGCGTGGTATCCATCCCATGGGTCCCAAATCTCCAGGTTCAAGGGCATCTTCCTACATCGAAAACATGCATGAGAAACCCAGAAGATGGTACACCGTGTGATCGGGAAAGGTTTCTACAACGCACCTCATTTCTCATCTCCTTGTGCTCGGGTTCGCCATTCCAGCCGCGTTAGTAGCAATCTCCCTCCGTGGAGAATCAGCACCTTTAACCTCCTGTTCCGTACAGGTTGCAATTTGTCCTGAGGATGAACGGGAAGAGGGGGAACCAATGAGAAACTAGCTCTAGGTGTTGGGACAGGCACAGGTCACTCTATTTTCCCATCAGGAAGAAGAATTAACCACAGGCTCAGCCTGCCGCCCGGAACCAGAATAGGGCCTGAAGCAATCCTGCGCTTTTGCGGCCAGCACCGAAGAAAGCGAGTTGAAAAATGGAGCTCAGGGGCACTGCAATTCACAAACCTGCAGAGTTAGAAATGATAACTCTCGTCCACAAATATATTGAGGGAAGGCAACGAGGAGGATTTGAAAGCAAGGCAGAATTGCAGGAAACAGATTTCAGGAGGTAGATTCGAATCGCCTTTAAAGCACAGGAAAGGCGGCAAAACCTCGACCATGATGCCCTTGGCCAAAAAGGGCGTATGCGTTTTTTCCTGAATATATTCAGGAAAAAACGCATACGCCCTTTTTGGCCAACCAAGCAACCTGGAAAGGCAAATCAGCGCTACAAAGAAGTCTCGCTTCCCATCGGTCAAAAGGGCCATGCTGAATAAAGTGTCAAAACCAGAAATGCAGGACAGGCCATGGAGAAACGGGAGCCTTGCTACGCTGATGGGCGTGATGTAAATTGCCAACAGCCACTCTGGAGAAGTGTACGGTGTGTCCTGAAACCTCTAAAAAACTCAGCTTAGAGAGCATAGGGCACTTCCACTCATGGGTGTATAAATTGGGAAAAGTAAAAATCAGCAAGACACAGGCACCCCAAAGTTTAGGGCTGCTCTGTTGACAAGAACCTCCACTTCGTTACACCTTAAATATCCCAGGAAAGAAAAAAATGGATAAAGAAGTTGTGGTCCTTATGTACAATGGAATATCACTCAGCCAGGAAATCAACGTCATAAGGCTAGTAGCAGCATGATGAGTGGATTTAGGTACGACGATTCTAAGTGAAATAAGTCAACCAGAAAACGACACTTATCATAAGGTATCACTTATAGAGGGAATGTAAAAACCGCTACACTTGAACTGAATTACAAAACAGAACAGAGACACACGTTTACAAAACACACTATGGCTGCTTAACGGGAAAGGTGAGGTCGGGTGAGGCAGAAAACAAGGGTTTCAAATTAGCTCAGATACCGTTCAATAAACCCAATATGTAATAGACAAGACCTACTCCTTGCTCAGTGAACTGGACGCAAAAACCCCCTATTCACCGCCCAAGAATATATCTGACTAGGAAGAATCTTCAAAGCTATGTATTGATATCTCTCTGTAAGTGAGTCAAGTGGGTGTAAAGCAGCATAAAAACAGCAGAGAAAAGCAGCTAAACCCCATTATAAAAATCAATTACTTTTAAAAACCCGTGAAACAAAGACAGTGAAAGAGAGAGAAATTCTTACAATATTCGTTCAGGGGCTGTGATGCCACCTGGATTGACCATCTCTAGACCCACAGCTGATTGAGACATAAGGGTGGACACTCTTGTGGCTGAGAGGTTTGGTCAGGTTGGTTGAGGAAACGCAGGCCCTTTAAAGTAATACTGCGTGGTACCCATCCCATGGGTCCCAAATCTCCAAGTTCAAGGGCATCTTCCTATAACAAAAACATGCATGAGAAACCCAGAAGATGGTACACCGTGTGATCGGGAAAGGTTTCGAAAACGCACCTCATTTCTCATCTCCTTGTGCTCGGGTTGGCCATTACAGCCGCTTTACTAGCAATCTCCCTCCTTCGAGAATCAGCACCTTCAACCTCCTGTTCCGTACAGGTTGCAAATTGTCCTGAGGATGAACGGGAAGAGGGGGAACCAGTGAGAGACTAGCTCTAGGTGTTGGGACAGGCACAGGTCACTCTATTTTCCCATCAGGAAGAAGAATTAACCACAGGCTCAGCCTGCCGCCCGGAAGCAGAACAGGGCCTGAAGCAATCCTGTGCATTTGCGGCCAGCAACCAAAAAAACGAGTTGAAAAATCGAGCTCAGGGGCACTGCAATTCACAAACCTGCAGAGTTAGAAATGATAACTCTCGTCCACAAATATATTGAGGGAAGGCAACGAGGAGGATTTGAAAGCAAGGCAGAATTGCAGGAAACAGATTTCAGGAGGTAGAGTCGAATCGCCTTTAAAGCACAGGAAAAGCGGCAAAACCTCGACCATGATGCCCTTGGCCAAAAAGGGCGTATGCGTTTTTTCCTGAATATATTCAGGAAAAAACGCATACGCCCTTTTTGGCCAACCAAGCAACCTGGAAAGGCAAATCAGCGCTACAAAGAAGTCTCGCTTCCCATCGGTCAAAAGGGCCATGCTGAATAAAGTGTCAAAACCAGAAATGCAGGACAGGCCATGGAGAAACGGGAGCCTTACTACGCTGATGGGCGGGATGTAAATTGCCAACAGCCACTCTGGAGAAGTGTACGGTGTTTCCTGAAACATCTAAAGAACTCAGCATAGAGAGCATAAGGCACTTCCACTCATGGGCGTATAAATTGGGAAAACTAAAAATCAGCAAGACACAGGCACCCCAAAGTTTAGGGCTGCTCTGTTGACAAGAACCTCCACTTCGTTACACCTTAAATATCCCAGGAAAGAGAAAAATGGATAAGGAAGTTGTGGTCCTTATGTACAATGGCATATCACTCAGCCATGAAATTAACGTCATAAGGCTAGTAGCAGCATGATGAGAGGATTTAGGTACGACGATTCTAAGTGAAATAAGTCACACAGAAAAAGACACTTATCATAAGATATCACTTAGAGAGGGAATGTAAAAACCGCTACACTTGAACTGAATTACAAAACAGAACAGTGTCACACGTTTACAAAACACACTATGGCTGCTTAACGGGAAAGGTGAGGTCGGGTGAGGTAGAAAACAAGGGTTTCAAATTAGCTCAGATACCGTTCCATAAACCCAATATGTAATAGACAAGACCTACTCCTTGCTCAGTGAACTGGACTCGACACCCCCTATTCACCGCCCAAGAATATACCTGACTAGGAAGAATCTTCAAAGCTATGTATTGATATCTCTCTGTAAATGAGTCAAGTGGGTGTAAAGCAGCATAAACAGAGCAGTGAAAAGCAGCTAAACCCCATTATAAAAATCAATTACTTTTAAAATCCCGTGAAACAAAGACAGTGAAAGAGAGAGAAATTCTTACAAAATTCGTTCAGGGGCTGTGATGCCACCTGGATTGACCATCTCTAGACCCACAGCTGATTGAGACATAAGGGTGGACACTCTTGGGGCTGAGAGGTTTGGTGAGGTTGGGTGAGCAAACGCAGACCCTTTAAAGTAATACTGCGTGGTATCCATCCCATGGGTCCCAAATCTCCAGGTTCAAGGGCATCTTCCTACATCGAAAACATGCATGAGAAACCCAGAAGATGGTACACCGTGTGATCGGGAAAGGTTTCTACAACGCACCTCATTTCTCATCTCCTTGTGCTCGGGTTCGCCATTCCAGCCGCGTTAGTAGCAATCTCCCTCCGTGGAGAATCAGCACCTTTAACCTCCTGTTCCGTACAGGTTGCAATTTGTCCTGAGGATGAACGGGAAGAGGGGGAACCAATGAGAAACTAGCTCTAGGTGTTGGGACAGGCACAGGTCACTCTATTTTCCCATCAGGAAGAAGAATTAACGACAGGCTCAGCCTGCCGCCCGGAACCAGAATAGGGCCTGAAGCAATCCTGCGCTTTTGCGGCCAGCTCCGAAGAAAGCGAGTTGAAAAATGGAGCTCAGGGGCACTGCAATTCACAAACCTGCAGAGTTAGAAATGATAACTCTCATCCACAAATATATTGTGGGAAGGCAACGAGGAGGATTTGAAAGCAAGGCAGAATTGCAGGAAACAGATTTCAGGAGGTAGATTCGAATCGCCTTTAAAGCACAGGAAAGGCGGCAAAACCTCGACCATGATGCCCTTGGCCAAAAAGGGCGTATGCGTTTTTTCCTGAATATATTCAGGAAAAAACGCATACGCCCTTTTTGGCCAACCAAGCAACCTGGAAAGGCAAATCAGCGCTACAAAGAAGTCTCGCTTCCCATTGGTCAAAAGGGCCATGCTGAATAAAGTGTCAAAACCAGAAATGCAGGACAGGCCATGGAGAAACGGGAGCCTTGCTACGCTGATGGGCGGGATGTAAATTGCCAACAGCCACTCTGGAGAAGTGTACGGTGTGTCCTGAAACCTCTAAAAAACTCAGCTTAGAGAGCATAGGGCACTTCCACTCATGGGTGTATAAATTGGGAAAAGTAAAAATCAGCAAGACACAGGCACCCCAAAGTTTAGGGCTGCTCTGTTGACAAGAACCTCCACTTCGTTACACCTTAAATATCCCAGGAAAGAAAAAAATGGATAAAGAAGTTGTGGTCCTTATGTACAATGGAATATCACTCAGCCAGGAAATCAACGTCATAAGGCTAGTAGCAGCATGATGAGTGGATTTAGGTACGACGATTCTAAGTGAAATAAGTCAACCAGAAAACGACACTTATCATAAGATATCACTTATAGAGGGAATGTAAAAACCGCTACACTTGAACTGAATTACAAAACAGAACAGAGACACACGTTTACAAAACACACTATGGCTGCTTAACGGGAAAGGTGAGGTCGGGTGAGGCAGAAAACAAGGGTTTCAAATTAGCTCAGATACCGTTCAATAAACCCAATATGTAATAGACAAGACCTACTCCTTGCTCAGTGAACTGGACGCAAAAACCCCCTATTCACCGCCCAAGAATATATCTGACTAGGAAGAATCTTCAAAGCTATGTATTGATATCTCTCTGTAAGTGAGTCAAGTGGGTGTAAAGCAGCATAAAAACAGCAGAGAAAAGCAGCTAAACCCCATTATAAAAATCAATTACTTTTAAAAACCCGTGAAACAAAGACAGTGAAAGAGAGAGAAATTCTTACAATATTCGTTCAGGGGCTGTGATGCCACCTGGATTGACCATCTCTAGACCCACAGCTGATTGAGACATAAGGGTGGACACTCTTGTGGCTGAGAGGTTTGGTCAGGTTGGTTGAGGAAACGCAGGCCCTTTAAAGTAATACTGCGTGGTACCCATCCCATGGGTCCCAAATCTCCAAGTTCAAGGGCATCTTCCTATAACAAAAACATGCATGAGAAACCCAGAAGATGGTACACCGTGTGATCGGGAAAGGTTTCGAAAACGCACCTCATTTCTCATCTCCTTGTGCTCGGGTTGGCCATTACAGCCGCTTTACTAGCAATCTCCCTCCTTCGAGAATCAGCACCTTCAACCTCCTGTTCCGTACAGGTTGCAAATTGTCCTGAGGATGAACGGGAAGAGGGGGAACCAGTGAGAGACTAGCTCTAGGTGTTGGGACAGGCACAGGTCACTCTATTTTCCCATCAGGAAGAAGAATTAACCACAGGCTCAGCCTGCCGCCCAGAAGCAGAACAGGGCCTGAAGCAATCCTGTGCTTTTGCGGCCAGCTCCCAAAAAAACGAGTTGAAAAATCAAGCTCAGGGGCACTGCAATTCACAAACCTGCAGAGTTATAAATGATAACTCTCGTCCACAAATATATTGAGGGAAGGCAACGAGGAGGATTTGAAAGCAAGGCAGAATTGCAGGAAACAGATTTCAGGAGGTAGAGTCGAATCGCCTTTAAAGCACAGGAAAAGTGGCAAAACCTCGACCATGATGCCCTTGGCCAAAAAGGGCGTATGCGTTTTTTCCTGAATATATTCAGGAAAAAACGCATACGCCCTTTTTGGCCAACCAAGCAACCTGGAAAGGCAAATCAGCGCTACAAAGAAGTCTCGCTTCCCATCGGTCAAAAGGGCCATGCTGAATAAAGTGTCAAAACCAGAAATGCAGGACAGGCCATGGAGAAACGGGAGCCTTACTACGCTGATGGGCGGGATGTAAATTGCCAACAGCCACTCTGGAGAAGTGTACGGTGTTTCCTGAAACATCTAAAGAACTCAGCATAGAGAGCATAAGGCACTTCCACTCATGGGCGTATAAATTGGGAAAACTAAAAATCAGCAAGACACAGGCACCCCAAAGTTTAGGGCTGCTCTGTTGACAAGAACCTCCACTTCGTTACACCTTAAATATCCCAGGAAAGAGAAAAATGGATAAGGAAGTTGTGGTCCTTATGTACAATGGCATATCACTCAGCCATGAAATTAACGTCATAAGGCTAGTAGCAGCATGATGAGAGGATTTAGGTACGACGATTCTAAGTGAAATAAGTCACACAGAAAAAGACACTTATCATAAGATATCACTTAGAGAGGGAATGTAAAAACCGCTACACTTGAACTGAATTACAAAACAGAACAGCGTCACACGTTTACAAAACACACTATGGCTGCTTAACGGGAAAGGTGAGGTCGGGTGAGGTAGAAAACAAGGGTTTCAAATTAGCTCAGATACCGTTCCATAAACCCAATATGTAATAGACAAGACCTACTCCTTGCTCAGTGAACTGGACTCGACACCCCCTATTCACCGCCCAAGAATATACCTGACTAGGAAGAATCTTCAAAGCTATGTATTGATATCTCTCTGTAAATGAGTCAAGTGGGTGTAAAGCAGCATAAACAGAGCAGTGAAAAGCAGCTAAACCCCATTATAAAAATCAATTACTTTTAAAATCCCGTGAAACAAAGACAGTGAAAGAGAGAGAAATTCTTACAAAATTCGTTCAGGGGCTGTGATGCCACCTGGATTGACCATATCTAGACCCACAGCTGATTGAGACATAAGGGTGGACACTCTTGGGGCTGAGAGGTTTGGTGAGGTTGGGTGAGCAAACGCAGACCCTTTAAAGTAATACTGCGTGGTATCCATCCCATGGGTCCCAAATCTCCAGGTTCAAGGGCATCTTCCTACATCGAAAACATGCATGAGAAACCCAGAAGATGGTACACCGTGTGATCGGGAAAGGTTTCTACAACGCACCTCATTTCTCATCTCCTTGTGCTCGGGTTCGCCATTCCAGCCGCGTTAGTAGCAATCTCCCTCCGTGGAGAATCAGCACCTTTAACCTCCTGTTCCGTACAGGTTGCAATTTGTCCTGAGGATGAACGGGAAGAGGGGGAACCAATGAGAAACTAGCTCTAGGTGTTGGGACAGGCACAGGTCACTCTATTTTCCCATCAGGAAGAAGAATTAACGACAGGCTCAGCCTGCCGCCCGGAACCAGAATAGGGCCTGAAGCAATCCTGCGCTTTTGCGGCCAGCACCGAAGAAAGCGAGTTGAAAAATGGAGCTCAGGGGCACTGCAATTCACAAACCTGCAGAGTTAGAAATGATAACTCTCGTCCACAAATATATTGAGGGAAGGCAACGAGGAGGATTTGAAAGCAAGGCAGAATTGCAGGAAACAGATTTCAGGAGGTAGATTCGAATCGCCTTTAAAGCACAGGAAAGGCGGCAAAACCTCGACCATGATGCCCTTGGCCAAAAAGGGCGTATGCGTTTTTTCCTGAATATATTCAGGAAAAAACGCATACGCCCTTTTTGGCCAACCAAGCAACCTGGAAAGGCAAATCAGCGCTACAAAGAAGTCTCGCTTCCCATCGGTCAAAAGGGCCATGCTGAATAAAGTGTCAAAACCAGAAATGCAGGACAGGCCATGGAGAAACGGGAGCCTTGCTACGCTGATGGGCGTGATGTAAATTGCCAACAGCCACTCTGGAGAAGTGTACGGTGTGTCCTGAAACCTCTAAAAAACTCAGCTTAGAGAGCATAGGGCACTTCCACTCATGGGTGTATAAATTGGGAAAAGTAAAAATCAGCAAGACACAGGCACCCCAAAGTTTAGGGCTGCTCTGTTGACAAGAACCTCCACTTCGTTACACCTTAAATATCCCAGGAAAGAAAAAAATGGATAAAGAAGTTGTGGTCCTTATGTACAATGGAATATCACTCAGCCAGGAAATCAACGTCATAAGGCTAGTAGCAGCATGATGAGTGGATTTAGGTACGACGATTCTAAGTGAAATAAGTCAACCAGAAAACGACACTTATCATAAGATATCACTTATAGAGGGAATGTAAAAACCGCTACACTTGAACTGAATTACAAAACAGAACAGAGACACACGTTTACAAAACACACTATGGCTGCTTAACGGGAAAGGTGAGGTCGGGTGAGGCAGAAAACAAGGGTTTCAAATTAGCTCAGATACCGTTCAATAAACCCAATATGTAATAGACAAGACCTACTCCTTGCTCAGTGAACTGGACGCAAAAACCCCCTATTCACCGCCCAAGAATATATCTGACTAGGAAGAATCTTCAAAGCTATGTATTGATATCTCTCTGTAAGTGAGTCAAGTGGGTGTAAAGCAGCATAAAAACAGCAGAGAAAAGCAGCTAAACCCCATTATAAAAATCAATTACTTTTAAAAACCCGTGAAACAAAGACAGTGAAAGAGAGAGAAATTCTTACAATATTCGTTCAGGGGCTGTGATGCCACCTGGATTGACCATCTCTAGACCCACAGCTGATTGAGACATAAGGGTGGACACTCTTGTGGCTGAGAGGTTTGGTCAGGTTGGTTGAGGAAACGCAGGCCCTTTAAAGTAATACTGCGTGGTACCCATCCCATGGGTCCCAAATCTCCAAGTTCAAGGGCATCTTCCTATAACAAAAACATGCATGAGAAACCCAGAAGATGGTACACCGTGTGATCGGGAAAGGTTTCGAAAACGCACCTCATTTCTCATCTCCTTGTGCTCGGGTTGGCTATTACAGCCGCTTTACTAGCAATCTCCCTCCTTCGAGAATCAGCACCTTCAACCTCCTGTTCCGTACAGGTTGCAAATCGTCCTGAGGATGAACGGGAAGAGGGGGAACCAGTGAGAGACTAGCTCTAGGTGTTGGGACAGGCACAGGTCACTCTATTTTCCCATCAGGAAGAAGAATTAACCACAGGCTCAGCCTGCCGCCCAGAAGCAGAACAGGGCCTGAAGCAATCCTGTGCTTTTGCGGCCAGCTCCCAAAAAAACGAGTTGAAAAATCAAGCTCAGGGGCACTGCAATTCACAAACCTGCAGAGTTATAAATGATAACTCTCGTCCACAAATATATTGAGGGAAGGCAACGAGGAGGATTTGAAAGCAAGGCAGAATTGCAGGAAACAGATTTCAGGAGGTAGAGTCGAATCGCCTTTAAAGCACAGGAAAAGTGGCAAAACCTCGACCATGATGCCCTTGGCCAAAAAGGGCGTATGCGTTTTTTCCTGAATATATTCAGGAAAAAACGCATACGCCCTTTTTGGCCAACCAAGCAACCTGGAAAGGCAAATCAGCGCTACAAAGAAGTCTCGCTTCCCATCGGTCAAAAGGGCCATGCTGAATAAAGTGTCAAAACCAGAAATGCAGGACAGGCCATGGAGAAACGGGAGCCTTACTACGCTGATGGGCGGGATGTAAATTGCCAACAGCCACTCTGGAGAAGTGTACGGTGTTTCCTGAAACATCTAAAGAACTCAGCATAGAGAGCATAAGGCACTTCCACTCATGGGCGTATAAATTGGGAAAACTAAAAATCAGCAAGACACAGGCACCCCAAAGTTTAGGGCTGCTCTGTTGACAAGAACCTCCACTTCGTTACACCTTAAATATCCCAGGAAAGAGAAAAATGGATAAGGAAGTTGTGGTCCTTATGTACAATGGCATATCACTCAGCCATGAAATTAACGTCATAAGGCTAGTAGCAGCATGATGAGAGGATTTAGGTACGACGATTCTAAGTGAAATAAGTCACACAGAAAAAGACACTTATCATAAGATATCACTTAGAGAGGGAATGTAAAAACCGCTACACTTGAACTGAATTACAAAACAGAACAGCGTCACACGTTTACAAAACACACTATGGCTGCTTAACGGGAAAGGTGAGGTCGGGTGAGGTAGAAAACAAGGGTTTCAAATTAGCTCAGATACCGTTCCATAAACCCAATATGTAATAGACAAGACCTACTCCTTGCTCAGTGAACTGGACTCGACACCCCCTATTCACCGCCCAAGAATATACCTGACTAGGAAGAATCTTCAAAGCTATGTATTGATATCTCTCTGTAAATGAGTCAAGTGGGTGTAAAGCAGCATAAACAGAGCAGTGAAAAGCAGCTAAACCCCATTATAAAAATCAATTACTTTTAAAATCCCGTGAAACAAAGACAGTGAAAGAGAGAGAAATTCTTACAAAATTCGTTCAGGGGCTGTGATGCCACCTGGATTGACCATATCTAGACCCACAGCTGATTGAGACATAAGGGTGGACACTCTTGGGGCTGAGAGGTTTGGTGAGGTTGGGTGAGCAAACGCAGACCCTTTAAAGTAATACTGCGTGGTATCCATCCCATGGGTCCCAAATCTCCAGGTTCAAGGGCATCTTCCTACATCGAAAACATGCATGAGAAACCCAGAAGATGGTACACCGTGTGATCGGGAAAGGTTTCTAAAACGCACCTCATTTCTCATCTCCTTGTGCTCGGGTTCGCCATTCCAGCCGCGTTAGTAGCAATCTCCCTCCGTGGAGAATCAGCACCTTTAACCTCCTGTTCCGTACAGGTTGCAATTTGTCCTGAGGATGAACGGGAAGAGGGGGAACCAATGAGAAACTAGCTCTAGGTGTTGGGACAGGCACAGGTCACTCTATTTTCCCATCAGGAAGAAGAATTAACCACAGGCTCAGCCTGCCGCCCGGAACCAGAATAGGGCCTGAAGCAATCCTGCGCTTTTGCGGCCAGCACCGAAGAAAGCGAGTTGAAAAATGGAGCTCAGGGGCACTGCAATTCACAAACCTGCAGAGTTAGAAATGATAACTCTCGTCCACAAATATATTGAGGGAAGGCAACGAGGAGGATTTGAAAGCAAGGCAGAATTGCAGGAAACAGATTTCAGGAGGTAGATTCGAATCGCCTTTAAAGCACAGGAAAGGCGGCAAAACCTCGACCATGATGCCCTTGGCCAAAAAGGGCGTATGCGTTTTTTCCTGAATATATTCAGGAAAAAACGCATACGCCCTTTTTGGCCAACCAAGCAACCTGGAAAGGCAAATCAGCGCTACAAAGAAGTCTCGCTTCCCATCGGTCAAAAGGGCCATGCTGAATAAAGTGTCAAAACCAGAAATGCAGGACAGGCCATGGAGAAACGGGAGCCTTGCTACGCTGATGGGCGTGATGTAAATTGCCAACAGCCACTCTGGAGAAGTGTACGGTGTGTCCTGAAACCTCTAAAAAACTCAGCTTAGAGAGCATAGGGCACTTCCACTCATGGGTGTATAAATTGGGAAAAGTAAAAATCAGCAAGACACAGGCACCCCAAAGTTTAGGGCTGCTCTGTTGACAAGAACCTCCACTTCGTTACACCTTAAATATCCCAGGAAAGAAAAAAATGGATAAAGAAGTTGTGGTCCTTATGTACAATGGCATATCACTCAGCCAGGAAATCAACGTCATAAGGCTAGTAGCAGCATGATGAGTGGATTTAGGTACGACGATTCTAAGTGAAATAAGTCAACCAGAAAACGACACTTATCATAAGATATCACTTATAGAGGGAATGTAAAAACCGCTACACTTGAACTGAATTACAAAACAGAACAGAGACACACGTTTACAAAACACACTATGGCTGCTTAACGGGAAAGGTGAGGTCGGGTGAGGCAGAAAACAAGGGTTTCAAATTAGCTCAGATACCGTTCAATAAACCCAATATGTAATAGACAAGACCTACTCCTTGCTCAGTGAACTGGACGCAAAAACCCCCTATTCACCGCCCAAGAATATATCTGACTAGGAAGAATCTTCAAAGCTATGTATTGATAGCTCTCTGTAAGTGAGTCAAGTGGGTGTAAAGCAGCATAAAAACAGCAGTGAAAAGCAGCTAAACCCCATTATAAAAATCAATTACTTTTAAAAACCTGTGAAACAATGACAGTGAAAGAGAGAGAAATTCTTACAATATTCGTTCAGGGGCTGTGATGCCACCTGGATTGACCATCTCTAGACCCACAGCTGATTGAGACATAAGGGTGGACACTCTTGTGGCTGAGAGGTTTGGTCAGGTTGGTTGAGGAAACGCAGGCCCTTTAAAGTAATACTGCGTGGTACCCATCCCATGGGTCCCAAATCTCCAAGTTCAAGGGCATCTTCCTATAACAAAAACATGCATGAGAAACCCAGAAGATGGTACACCGTGTGATCGGGAAAGGTTTCGAAAACGCACCTCATTTCTCATCTCCTTGTGCTCGGGTTGGCCATTACAGCCGCTTTACTAGCAATCTCCCTCCTTCGAGAATCAGCACCTTCAACCTCCTGTTCCGTACAGGTTGCAAATTGTCCTGAGGATGAACGGGAAGAGGGGGAACCAGTGAGAGACTAGCTCTAGGTGTTGGGACAGGCACAGGTCACTCTATTTTCCCATCAGGAAGAAGAATTAACCACAGGCTCAGCCTGCCGCCCGGAAGCAGAACAGGGCCTGAAGCAATCCTGTGCATTTGCGGCCAGCAACCAAAAAAACGAGTTGAAAAATCGAGCTCAGGGGCACTGCAATTCACAAACCTGCAGAGTTAGAAATGATAACTCTCGTCCACAAATATATTGAGGGAAGGCAACGAGGAGGATTTGAAAGCAAGGCAGAATTGCAGGAAACAGATTTCAGGAGGTAGAGTCGAATCGCCTTTAAAGCACAGGAAAAGCGGCAAAACCTCGACCATGATGCCCTTGGCCAAAAAGGGCGTATGCGTTTTTTCCTGAATATATTCAGGAAAAAACGCATACGCCCTTTTTGGCCAACCAAGCAACCTGGAAAGGCAAATCAGCGCTACAAAGAAGTCTCGCTTCCCATCGGTCAAAAGGGCCATGCTGAATAAAGTGTCAAAACCAGAAATGCAGGACAGGCCATGGAGAAACGGGAGCCTTACTACGCTGATGGGCGGGATGTAAATTGCCAACAGCCACTCTGGAGAAGTGTACGGTGTTTCCTGAAACATCTAAAGAACTCAGCATAGAGAGCATAAGGCACTTCCACTCATGGGCGTATAAATTGGGAAAACTAAAAATCAGCAAGACACAGGCACCCCAAAGTTTAGGGCTGCTCTGTTGACAAGAACCTCCACTTCGTTACACCTTAAATATCCCAGGAAAGAGAAACATGGATAAGGAAGTTGTGGTCCTTATGTACAATGGCATATCACTCAGCCATGAAATTAACGTCATAAGGCTAGTAGCAGCATGATGAGAGGATTTAGGTACGACGATTCTAAGTGAAATAAGTCACACAGAAAAAGACACTTATCATAAGATATCACTTAGAGAGGGAATGTAAAAACCGCTACACTTGAACTGAATTACAAAACAGAACAGCGTCACACGTTTACAAAACACACTATGGCTGCTTAACGGGAAAGGTGAGGTCGGGTGAGGTAGAAAACAAGGGTTTCAAATTAGCTCAGATACCGTTCCATAAACCCAATATGTAATAGACAAGACCTACTCCTTGCTCAGTGAACTGGACTCGACACCCCCTATTCACCGCCCAAGAATATACCTGACTAGGAAGAATCTTCAAAGCTATGTATTGATATCTCTCTGTAAATGAGTCAAGTGGGTGTAAAGCAGCATAAACAGAGCAGTGAAAAGCAGCTAAACCCCATTATAAAAATCAATTACTTTTAAAATCCCGTGAAACAAAGACAGTGAAAGAGAGAGAAATTCTTACAAAATTCGTTCAGGGGCTGTGATGCCACCTGGATTGACCATCTCTAGACCCACAGCTGATTGAGACATAAGGGTGGACACTCTTGGGGCTGAGAGGTTTGGTGAGGTTGGGTGAGCAAACGCAGACCCTTTAAAGTAATACTGCGTGGTATCCATCCCATGGGTCCCAAATCTCCAGGTTCAAGGGCATCTTCCTACATCGAAAACATGCATGAGAAACCCAGAAGATGGTACACCGTGTGATCGGGAAAGGTTTCTACAACGCACCTCATTTCTCATCTCCTTGTGCTCGGGTTCGCCATTCCAGCCGCGTTAGTAGCAATCTCCCTCCGTGGAGAATCAGCACCTTTAACCTCCTGTTCCGTACAGGTTGCAATTTGTCCTGAGGATGAACGGGAAGAGGGGGAACCAATGAGAAACTAGCTCTAGGTGTTGGGACAGGCACAGGTCACTCTATTTTCCCATCAGGAAGAAGAATTAACCACAGGCTCAGCCTGCCGCCCGGAACCAGAATAGGGCCTGAAGCAATCCTGCGCTTTTGCGGCCAGCTCCGAAGAAAGCGAGTTGAAAAATGGAGCTCAGGGGCACTGCAATTCACAAACCTGCAGAGTTAGAAATGATAACTCTCGTCCACAAATATATTGTGGGAAGGCAACGAGGAGGATTTGAAAGCAAGGCAGAATTGCAGGAAACAGATTTCAGGAGGTAGATTCGAATCGCCTTTAAAGCACAGGAAAGGCGGCAAAACCTCGACCATGATGCCCTTGGCCAAAAAGGGCGTATGCGTTTTTTCCTGAATATATTCAGGAAAAAACGCATACGCCCTTTTTGGCCAACCAAGCAACCTGGAAAGGCAAATCAGCGCTACAAAGAAGTCTCGCTTCCCATCGGTCAAAAGGGCCATGCTGAATAAAGTGTCAAAACCAGAAATGCAGGACAGGCCATGGAGAAACGGGAGCCTTGCTACGCTGATGGGCGGGATGTAAATTGCCAACAGCCACTCTGGAGAAGTGTACGGTGTGTCCTGAAACCTCTAAAAAACTCAGCTTAGAGAGCATAGGGCACTTCCACTCATGGGTGTATAAATTGGGAAAAGTAAAAATCAGCAAGACACAGGCACCCCAAAGTTTAGGGCTGCTCTGTTGACAAGAACCTCCACTTCGTTACACCTTAAATATCCCAGGAAAGAAAAAAATGGATAAAGAAGTTGTGGTCCTTATGTACAATGGAATATCACTCAGCCAGGAAATCAACGTCATAAGGCTAGTAGCAGCATGATGAGTGGATTTAGGTACGACGATTCTAAGTGAAATAAGTCAACCAGAAAACGACACTTATCATAAGATATCACTTATAGAGGGAATGTAAAAACCGCTACACTTGAACTGAATTACAAAACAGAACAGAGACACACGTTTACAAAACACACTATGGCTGCTTAACGGGAAAGGTGAGGTCGGGTGAGGCAGAAAACAAGGGTTTCAAATTAGCTCAGATACCGTTCAATAAACCCAATATGTAATAGACAAGACCTACTCCTTGCTCAGTGAACTGGACGCAAAAACCCCCTATTCACCGCCCAAGAATATATCTGACTAGGAAGAATCTTCAAAGCTATGTATTGATATCTCTCTGTAAGTGAGTCAAGTGGGTGTAAAGCAGCATAAAAACAGCAGTGAAAAGCAGCTAAACCCCAGTATAAAAATCAATTACTTTTAAAAACCCGTGAAACAAAGACAGTGAAAGAGAGAGAAATTCTTACAATATTCGTTCAGGGGCTGTGATGCCACCTGGATTGACCATCTCTAGACCCACAGCTGATTGAGACATAAGGGTGGACACTCTTGTGGCTGAGAGGTTTGGTCAGGTTGGTTGAGGAAACGCAGGCCCTTTAAAGTAATACTGCGTGGTACCCATCCCATGGGTCCCAAATCTCCAAGTTCAAGGGCATCTTCCTATAACAAAAACATGCATGAGAAACCCAGAAGATGGTACACCGTGTGATCGGGAAAGGTTTCGAAAACGCACCTCATTTCTCATCTCCTTGTGCTCGGGTTGGCCATTACAGCCGCTTTACTAGCAATCTCCCTCCTTCGAGAATCAGCACCTTCAACCTCCTGTTCCGTACAGGTTGCAAATTGTCCTGAGGATGAACGGGAAGAGGGGGAACCAGTGAGAGACTAGCTCTAGGTGTTGGGACAGGCACAGGTCACTCTATTTTCCCATCAGGAAGAAGAATTAACCACAGGCTCAGCCTGC
This sequence comes from Balaenoptera borealis, assembly GCF_965194805.1. Lineage (NCBI taxonomy): Eukaryota > Metazoa > Chordata > Mammalia > Artiodactyla > Balaenopteridae > Balaenoptera > Balaenoptera borealis. Next base: position 109,567,767 of record NC_138863.1, on the reverse strand, counting down.
CGCCCGGAAGCAGAACAGGGCCTGAAGCAATCCTGTGCTTTTGCGGACAGCTCCCAAAAAAACGAGTTGAAAAATCGAGCTCAGGGGCAATGCAATTCACAAACCTGCAGAGTAATAAATGATAACTCTCGTCCACAAATATATTGAGGGAAGGCAACGAGGAGGATTTGAAAGCAAGGCAGAATTGCAGGAAACAGATTTCAGGAGGTAGAGTCGAATCGCCTTTAAAGCACAGGAAAAGCGGCAAAACCTCGACCATGATGCCCTTGGCCAAAAAGGGCGTATGCGTTTTTTCCTGAATATATTCAGGAAAAAACGCATACGCCCTTTTTGGCCAACCAAGCAACCTGGAAAGGCAAATCAGCGCTACAAAGAAGTCTCGCTTCCCATCGGTCAAAAGGGCCATGCTGAATAAAGTGTCAAAACCAGAAATGCAGGACAGGCCATGGAGAAACGGGAGCCTTACTACGCTGATAGGCGGGATGTAAATTGCCAACAGCCACTCTGGAGAAGTGTACGGTGTTTCCTGAAACATCTAAAGAACTCAGCATAGAGAGCATAAGGCACTTCCACTCATGGGCGTATAAATTGGGAAAACTAAAAATCAGCAAGACACAGGCACCCCAAAGTTTAGGGCTGCTCTGTTGACAAGAACCTCCACTTCGTTACACCTTAAATATCCCAGGAAAGAGAAACATGGATAAGGAAGTTGTGGTCCTTATGTACAATGGCATATCACTCAGCCATGAAATTAACGTCATAAGGCTAGTAGCAGCATGATGAGAGGATTTAGGTACGACGATTCTAAGTGAAATAAGTCACACAGAAAAAGACACTTATCATAAGATATCACTTAGAGAGGGAATGTAAAAACCGCTACACTTGAACTGAATTACAAAACAGAACAGCGTCACACGTTTACAAAACACACTATGGCTGCTTAACGGGAAAGGTGAGGTCGGGTGAGGTAGAAAACAAGGGTTTCAAATTAGCTCAGATACCGTTCCATAAACCCAATATGTAATAGACAAGACCTACTCCTTGCTCAGTGAACTGGACTCGACACCCCCTATTCACCGCCCAAGAATATACCTGACTAGGAAGAATCTTCAAAGCTATGTATTGATATCTTTCTGTAAATGAGTCAAGTGGGTGTAAAGCAGCATAAACAGAGCAGTGAAAAGCAGCTAAACCCCATTATAAAAATCAATTACTTTTAAAATCCCGTGAAACAAAGACAGTGAAAGAGAGAGAAATTCTTACAAAATTCGTTCAGGGGCTGTGATGCCACCTGGATTGACCATCTCTAAACCCACAGCTGATTGAGACATAAGGGTGGACACTCTTGGGGCTGAGAGTTTTGGTGAGGTTGGGTGAGCAAACGCAGACCCTTTAAAGTAATACTGCGTGGTATCCATCCCATGGGTCCCAAATCTCCAGGTTCAAGGGCATCTTCCTACATCGAAAACATGCATGAGAAACCCAGAAGATGGTACACCGTGTGATCGGGAAAGGTTTCTACAACGCACCTCATTTCTCATCTCCTTGTGCTCGGGTTCGCCATTCCAGCCGCGTTAGTAGCAATCTCCCTCCGTGGAGAATCAGCACCTTTAACCTCCTGTTCCGTACAGGTTGCAATTTGTCCTGAGGATGAACGGGAAGAGGGGGAACCAATGAGAAACTAGCTCTAGGTGTTGGGACAGGCACAGGTCACTCTATTTTCCCATCAGGAAGAAGAATTAACCACAGGCTCAGCCTGCCGCCCGGAACCAGAATAGGGCCTGAAGCAATCCTGCGCTTTTGCGGCCAGCTCCGAAGAAAGCGAGTTGAAAAATGGAGCTCAGGGGCACTGCAATTCACAAACCTGCAGAGTTAGAAATGATAACTCTCGTCCACAAATATATTGAGGGAAGGCAACGAGGAGGATTTGAAAGCAAGGCAGAATTGCAGGAAACAGATTTCAGGAGGTAGAGTCGAATCGCCTTTAAAGCACAGGAAAGGCAGCAAAACCTCGACCATGATGCCCTTGGCCAAAAAGGGCGTATGCGTTTTTTCCTGAATATATTCAGGAAAAAACGCATACGCCCTTTTTGGCCAACCAAGCAACCTGGAAAGGCAAATCAGCGCTACAAAGAAGTCTCGCTTCCCATCGGTCAAAAGGGCCATGCTGAATAAAGTGTCAAAACCAGAAATGCAGGACAGGCCATGGAGAAACGGGAGCCTTGCTACGCTGATGGGCGTGATGTAAATTGCCAACAGCCACTCTGGAGAAGTGTACGGTGTGTCCTGAAACCTCTAAAAAACTCAGCTTAGAGAGCATAGGGCACTTCCACTCATGGGTGTATAAATTGGGAAAAGTAAAAATCAGCAAGACACAGGCACCCCAAAGTTTAGGGCTGCTGTGTTGACAAGAACCACCACTTCGTTACACCTTAAATATCCCAGGAAAGAAAAAAATGGATAAAGAAGTTGTGGTCCTTATGTACAATGGAATATCACTCAGCCAGGAAATCAACGTCATAAGGCTAGTAGCAGCATGATGAGTGGATTTAGGTACGACGATTCTAAGTGAAATAAGTCAACCAGAAAACGACACTTATCATAAGATATCACTTATAGAGGGAATGTAAAAACCGCTACACTTGAACTGAATTACAAAACAGAACAGAGACACACGTTTACAAAACACACTATGGCTGCTTAACGGGAAAGGTGAGGTCGGGTGAGGCAGAAAACAAGGGTTTCAAATTAGCTCAGATACCGTTCAATAAACCCAATATGTAATAGACAAGACCTACTCCTTGCTCAGTGAACTGGACGCAAAAACCCCCTATTCACCGCCCAAGAATATATCTGACTAGGAAGAATCTTCAAAGCTATGTATTGATATCTCTCTGTAAGTGAGTCAAGTGGGTGTAAAGCAGCATAAAAACAGCAGAGAAAAGCAGCTAAACCCCATTATAAAAATCAATTACTTTTAAAAACCCGTGAAACAAAGACAGTGAAAGAGAGAGAAATTCTTACAATATTCGTTCAGGGGCTGTGATGCCACCTGGATTGACCATCTCTAGACCCACAGCTGATTGAGACATAAGGGTGGACACTCTTGTGGCTGAGAGGTTTGGTCAGGTTGGTTGAGGAAACGCAGGCCCTTTAAAGTAATACTGCGTGGTACCCATCCCATGGGTCCCAAATCTCCAAGTTCAAGGGCATCTTCCTATAACAAAAACATGCATGAGAAACCCAGAAGATGGTACACCGTGTGATCGGGAAAGGTTTCGAAAACGCACCTCATTTCTCATCTCCTTGTGCTCGGGTTGGCCATTACAGCCGCTTTACTAGCAATCTCCCTCCTTCGAGAATCAGCACCTTCAACCTCCTGTTCCGTACAGGTTGCAAATTGTCCTGAGGATGAACGGGAAGAGGGGGAACCAGTGAGAGACTAGCTCTAGGTGTTGGGACAGGCACAGGTCACTCTATTTTCCCATCAGGAAGAAGAATTAACCACAGGCTCAGCCTGCCGCCCAGAAGCAGAACAGGGCCTGAAGCAATCCTGTGCTTTTGCGGCCAGCTCCCAAAAAAACGAGTTGAAAAATCAAGCTCAGGGGCACTGCAATTCACAAACCTGCAGAGTTATAAATGATAACTCTCGTCCACAAATATATTGAGGGAAGGCAACGAGGAGGATTTGAAAGCAAGGCAGAATTGCAGGAAACAGATTTCAGGAGGTAGAGTCGAATCGCCTTTAAAGCACAGGAAAAGTGGCAAAACCTCGACCATGATGCCCTTGGCCAAAAAGGGCGTATGCGTTTTTTCCTGAATATATTCAGGAAAAAACGCATACGCCCTTTTTGGCCAACCAAGCAACCTGGAAAGGCAAATCAGCGCTACAAAGAAGTCTCGCTTCCCATCGGTCAAAAGGGCCATGCTGAATAAAGTGTCAAAACCAGAAATGCAGGACAGGCCATGGAGAAACGGGAGCCTTACTACGCTGATGGGCGGGATGTAAATTGCCAACAGCCACTCTGGAGAAGTGTACGGTGTTTCCTGAAACATCTAAAGAACTCAGCATAGAGAGCATAAGGCACTTCCACTCATGGGCGTATAAATTGGGAAAACTAAAAATCAGCAAGACACAGGCACCCCAAAGTTTAGGGCTGCTCTGTTGACAAGAACCTCCACTTCGTTACACCTTAAATATCCCAGGAAAGAGAAAAATGGATAAGGAAGTTGTGGTCCTTATGTACAATGGCATATCACTCAGCCATGAAATTAACGTCATAAGGCTAGTAGCAGCATGATGAGAGGATTTAGGTACGACGATTCTAAGTGAAATAAGTCACACAGAAAAAGACACTTATCATAAGATATCACTTAGAGAGGGAATGTAAAAACCGCTACACTTGAACTGAATTACAAAACAGAACAGCGTCACACGTTTACAAAACACACTATGGCTGCTTAACGGGAAAGGTGAGGTCGGGTGAGGTAGAAAACAAGGGTTTCAAATTAGCTCAGATACCGTTCCATAAACCCAATATGTAATAGACAAGACCTACTCCTTGCTCAGTGAACTGGACTCGACACCCCCTATTCACCGCCCAAGAATATACCTGACTAGGAAGAATCTTCAAAGCTATGTATTGATATCTCTCTGTAAATGAGTCAAGTGGGTGTAAAGCAGCATAAACAGAGCAGTGAAAAGCAGCTAAACCCCATTATAAAAATCAATTACTTTTAAAATCCCGTGAAACAAAGACAGTGAAAGAGAGAGAAATTCTTACAAAATTCGTTCAGGGGCTGTGATGCCACCTGGATTGACCATATCTAGACCCACAGCTGATTGAGACATAAGGGTGGACACTCTTGGGGCTGAGAGGTTTGGTGAGGTTGGGTGAGCAAACGCAGACCCTTTAAAGTAATACTGCGTGGTATCCATCCCATGGGTCCCAAATCTCCAGGTTCAAGGGCATCTTCCTACATCGAAAACATGCATGAGAAACCCAGAAGATGGTACACCGTGTGATCGGGAAAGGTTTCTACAACGCACCTCATTTCTCATCTCCTTGTGCTCGGGTTCGCCATTCCAGCCGCGTTAGTAGCAATCTCCCTCCGTGGAGAATCAGCACCTTTAACCTCCTGTTCCGTACAGGTTGCAATTTGTCCTGAGGATGAACGGGAAGAGGGGGAACCAATGAGAAACTAGCTCTAGGTGTTGGGACAGGCACAGGTCACTCTATTTTCCCATCAGGAAGAAGAATTAACGACAGGCTCAGCCTGCCGCCCGGAACCAGAATAGGGCCTGAAGCAATCCTGCGCTTTTGCGGCCAGCACCGAAGAAAGCGAGTTGAAAAATGGAGCTCAGGGGCACTGCAATTCACAAACCTGCAGAGTTAGAAATGATAACTCTCGTCCACAAATATATTGAGGGAAGGCAACGAGGAGGATTTGAAAGCAAGGCAGAATTGCAGGAAACAGATTTCAGGAGGTAGATTCGAATCGCCTTTAAAGCACAGGAAAGGCGGCAAAACCTCGACCATGATGCCCTTGGCCAAAAAGGGCGTATGCGTTTTTTCCTGAATATATTCAGGAAAAAACGCATACGCCCTTTTTGGCCAACCAAGCAACCTGGAAAGGCAAATCAGCGCTACAAAGAAGTCTCGCTTCCCATCGGTCAAAAGGGCCATGCTGAATAAAGTGTCAAAACCAGAAATGCAGGACAGGCCATGGAGAAACGGGAGCCTTGCTACGCTGATGGGCGTGATGTAAATTGCCAACAGCCACTCTGGAGAAGTGTACGGTGTGTCCTGAAACCTCTAAAAAACTCAGCTTAGAGAGCATAGGGCACTTCCACTCATGGGTGTATAAATTGGGAAAAGTAAAAATCAGCAAGACACAGGCACCCCAAAGTTTAGGGCTGCTCTGTTGACAAGAACCTCCACTTCGTTACACCTTAAATATCCCAGGAAAGAAAAAAATGGATAAAGAAGTTGTGGTCCTTATGTACAATGGAATATCACTCAGCCAGGAAATCAACGTCATAAGGCTAGTAGCAGCATGATGAGTGGATTTAGGTACGACGATTCTAAGTGAAATAAGTCAACCAGAAAACGACACTTATCATAAGATATCACTTATAGAGGGAATGTAAAAACCGCTACACTTGAACTGAATTACAAAACAGAACAGAGACACACGTTTACAAAACACACTATGGCTGCTTAACGGGAAAGGTGAGGTCGGGTGAGGCAGAAAACAAGGGTTTCAAATTAGCTCAGATACCGTTCAATAAACCCAATATGTAATAGACAAGACCTACTCCTTGCTCAGTGAACTGGACGCAAAAACCCCCTATTCACCGCCCAAGAATATATCTGACTAGGAAGAATCTTCAAAGCTATGTATTGATAGCTCTCTGTAAGTGAGTCAAGTGGGTGTAAAGCAGCATAAAAACAGCAGTGAAAAGCAGCTAAACCCCATTATAAAAATCAATTACTTTTAAAAACCCGTGAAACAATGACAGTGAAAGAGAGAGAAATTCTTACAATATTCGTTCAGGGGCTGTGATGCCACCTGGATTGACCATCTCTAGACCCACAGCTGATTGAGACATAAGGGTGGACACTCTTGTGGCTGAGAGGTTTGGTCAGGTTGGTTGAGGAAACGCAGGCCCTTTAAAGTAATACTGCGTGGTACCCATCCCATGGGTCCCAAATCTCCAAGTTCAAGGGCATCTTCCTATAACAAAAACATGCATGAGAAACCCAGAAGATGGTACACCGTGTGATCGGGAAAGGTTTCGAAAACGCACCTCATTTCTCATCTCCTTGTGCTCGGGTTGGCCATTACAGCCGCTTTACTAGCAATCTCCCTCCTTCGAGAATCAGCACCTTCAACCTCCTGTTCCGTACAGGTTGCAAATTGTCCTGAGGATGAACGGGAAGAGGGGGAACCAGTGAGAGACTAGCTCTAGGTGTTGGGACAGGCACAGGTCACTCTATTTTCCCATCAGGAAGAAGAATTAACCACAGGCTCAGCCTGCCGCCCGGAAGCAGAACAGGGCCTGAAGCAATCCTGTGCATTTGCGGCCAGCAACCAAAAAAACGAGTTGAAAAATCGAGCTCAGGGGCACTGCAATTCACAAACCTGCAGAGTTAGAAATGATAACTCTCGTCCACAAATATATTGAGGGAAGGCAACGAGGAGGATTTGAAAGCAAGGCAGAATTGCAGGAAACAGATTTCAGGAGGTAGAGTCGAATCGCCTTTAAAGCACAGGAAAAGCGGCAAAACCTCGACCATGATGCCCTTGGCCAAAAAGGGCGTATGCGTTTTTTCCTGAATATATTCAGGAAAAAACGCATACGCCCTTTTTGGCCAACCAAGCAACCTGGAAAGGCAAATCAGCGCTACAAAGAAGTCTCGCTTCCCATCGGTCAAAAGGGCCATGCTGAATAAAGTGTCAAAACCAGAAATGCAGGACAGGCCATGGAGAAACGGGAGCCTTACTACGCTGATGGGCGGGATGTAAATTGCCAACAGCCACTCTGGAGAAGTGTACGGTGTTTCCTGAAACATCTAAAGAACTCAGCATAGAGAGCATAAGGCACTTCCACTCATGGGCGTATAAATTGGGAAAACTAAAAATCAGCAAGACACAGGCACCCCAAAGTTTAGGGCTGCTCTGTTGACAAGAACCTCCACTTCGTTACACCTTAAATATCCCAGGAAAGAGAAACATGGATAAGGAAGTTGTGGTCCTTATGTACAATGGCATATCACTCAGCCATGAAATTAACGTCATAAGGCTAGTAGCAGCATGATGAGAGGATTTAGGTACGACGATTCTAAGTGAAATAAGTCACACAGAAAAAGACACTTATCATAAGATATCACTTAGAGAGGGAATGTAAAAACCGCTACACTTGAACTGAATTACAAAACAGAACAGCGTCACACGTTTACAAAACACACTATGGCTGCTTAACGGGAAAGGTGAGGTCGGGTGAGGTAGAAAACAAGGGTTTCAAATTAGCTCAGATACCGTTCCATAAACCCAATATGTAATAGACAAGACCTACTCCTTGCTCAGTGAACTGGACTCGACACCCCCTATTCACCGCCCAAGAATATACCTGACTAGGAAGAATCTTCAAAGCTATGTATTGATATCTCTCTGTAAATGAGTCAAGTGGGTGTAAAGCAGCATAAACAGAGCAGTGAAAAGCAGCTAAACCCCATTATAAAAATCAATTACTTTTAAAATCCCGTGAAACAAAGACAGTGAAAGAGAGAGAAATTCTTACAAAATTCGTTCAGGGGCTGTGATGCCACCTGGATTGACCATCTCTAGACCCACAGCTGATTGAGACATAAGGGTGGACACTCTTGGGGCTGAGAGGTTTGGTGAGGTTGGGTGAGCAAACGCAGACCCTTTAAAGTAATACTGCGTGGTATCCATCCCATGGGTCCCAAATCTCCAGGTTCAAGGGCATCTTCCTACATCGAAAACATGCATGAGAAACCCAGAAGATGGTACACCGTGTGATCGGGAAAGGTTTCTACAACGCACCTCATTTCTCATCTCCTTGTGCTCGGGTTCGCCATTCCAGCCGCGTTAGTAGCAATCTCCCTCCGTGGAGAATCAGCACCTTTAACCTCCTGTTCCGTACAGGTTGCAATTTGTCCTGAGGATGAACGGGAAGAGGGGGAACCAATGAGAAACTAGCTCTAGGTGTTGGGACAGGCACAGGTCACTCTATTTTCCCATCAGGAAGAAGAATTAACCACAGGCTCAGCCTGCCGCCCGGAACCAGAATAGGGCCTGAAGCAATCCTGCGCTTTTGCGGCCAGCTGCGAAGAAAGCGAGTTGAAAAATGGAGCTCAGGGGCACTGCAATTCACAAACCTGCAGAGTTAGAAATGATAACTCTCGTCCACAAATATATTGTGGGAAGGCAACGAGGAGGATTTGAAAGCAAGGCAGAATTGCAGGAAACAGATTTCAGGAGGTAGATTCGAATCGCCTTTAAAGCACAGGAAAGGCGGCAAAACCTCGACCATGATGCCCTTGGCCAAAAAGGGCGTATGCGTTTTTTCCTGAATATATTCAGGAAAAAACGCATACGCCCTTTTTGGCCAACCAAGCAACCTGGAAAGGCAAATCAGCGCTACAAAGAAGTCTCGCTTCCCATCGGTCAAAAGGGCCATGCTGAATAAAGTGTCAAAACCAGAAATGCAGGACAGGCCATGGAGAAACGGGAGCCTTGCTACGCTGATGGGCGGGATGTAAATTGCCAACAGCCACTCTGGAGAAGTGTACGGTGTGTCCTGAAACCTCTAAAAAACTCAGCTTAGAGAGCATAGGGCACTTCCACTCATGGGTGTATAAATTGGGAAAAGTAAAAATCAGCAAGACACAGGCACCCCAAAGTTTAGGGCTGCTCTGTTGACAAGAACCTCCACTTCGTTACACCTTAAATATCCCAGGAAAGAAAAAAATGGATAAAGAAGTTGTGGTCCTTATGTACAATGGAATATCACTCAGCCAGGAAATCAACGTCATAAGGCTAGTAGCAGCATGATGAGTGGATTTAGGTACGACGATTCTAAGTGAAATAAGTCAACCAGAAAACGACACTTATCATAAGATATCACTTATAGAGGGAATGTAAAAACCGCTACACTTGAACTGAATTACAAAACAGAACAGAGACACACGTTTACAAAACACACTATGGCTGCTTAACGGGAAAGGTGAGGTCGGGTGAGGCAGAAAACAAGGGTTTCAAATTAGCTCAGATACCGTTCAATAAACCCAATATGTAATAGACAAGACCTACTCCTTGCTCAGTGAACTGGACGCAAAAACCCCCTATTCACCGCCCAAGAATATATCTGACTAGGAAGAATCTTCAAAGCTATGTATTGATAGCTCTCTGTAAGTGAGTCAAGTGGGTGTAAAGCAGCATAAAAACAGCAGTGAAAAGCAGCTAAACCCCATTATAAAAATCAATTACTTTTAAAAACCCGTGAAACAATGACAGTGAAAGAGAGAGAAATTCTTACAATATTCGTTCAGGGGCTGTGATGCCACCTGGATTGACCATCTCTAGACCCACAGCTGATTGAGACATAAGGGTGGACACTCTTGTGGCTGAGAGGTTTGGTCAGGTTGGTTGAGGAAACGCAGGCCCTTTAAAGTAATACTGCGTGGTACCCATCCCATGGGTCCCAAATCTCCAAGTTCAAGGGCATCTTCCTATAACAAAAACATGCATGAGAAACCCAGAAGATGGTACACCGTGTGATCGGGAAAGGTTTCGAAAACGCACCTCATTTCTCATCTCCTTGTGCTCGGGTTGGCCATTACAGCCGCTTTACTAGCAATCTCCCTCCTTCGAGAATCAGCACCTTCAACCTCCTGTTCCGTACAGGTTGCAAATTGTCCTGAGGATGAACGGGAAGAGGGGGAACCAGTGAGAGACTAGCTCTAGGTGTTGGGACAGGCACAGGTCACTCTATTTTCCCATCAGGAAGAAGAATTAACCACAGGCTCAGCCTGCCGCCCGGAAGCAGAACAGGGCCTGAAGCAATCCTGTGCATTTGCGGCCAGCAACCAAAAAAACGAGTTGAAAAATCGAGCTCAGGGGCACTGCAATTCACAAACCTGCAGAGTTAGAAATGATAACTCTCGTCCACAAATATATTGAGGGAAGGCAACGAGGAGGATTTGAAAGCAAGGCAGAATTGCAGGAAACAGATTTCAGGAGGTAGAGTCGAATCGCCTTTAAAGCACAGGAAAAGCGGCAAAACCTCGACCATGATGCCCTTGGCCAAAAAGGGCGTATGCGTTTTTTCCTGAATATATTCAGGAAAAAACGCATACGCCCTTTTTGGCCAACCAAGCAACCTGGAAAGGCAAATCAGCGCTACAAAGAAGTCTCGCTTCCCATCGGTCAAAAGGGCCATGCTGAATAAAGTGTCAAAACCAGAAATGCAGGACAGGCCATGGAGAAACGGGAGCCTTACTACGCTGATGGGCGGGATGTAAATTGCCAACAGCCACTCTGGAGAAGTGTACGGTGTTTCCTGAAACATCTAAAGAACTCAGCATAGAGAGCATAAGGCACTTCCACTCATGGGCGTATAAATTGGGAAAACTAAAAATCAGCAAGACACAGGCACCCCAAAGTTTAGGGCTGCTCTGTTGACAAGAACCTCCACTTCGTTACACCTTAAATATCCCAGGAAAGAGAAACATGGATAAGGAAGTTGTGGTCCTTATGTACAATGGCATATCACTCAGCCATGAAATTAACGTCATAAGGCTAGTAGCAGCATGATGAGAGGATTTAGGTACGACGATTCTAAGTGAAATAAGTCACACAGAAAAAGACACTTATCATAAGATATCACTTAGAGAGGGAATGTAAAAACCGCTACACTTGAACTGAATTACAAAACAGAACAGCGTCACACGTTTACAAAACACACTATGGCTGCTTAACGGGAAAGGTGAGGTCGGGTGAGGGAGAAAACAAGGGTTTCAAATTAGCTCAGATACCGTTCCATAAACCCAATATGTAATAGACAAGACCTACTCCTTGCTCAGTGAACTGGACTCGACACCCCCTATTCACCGCCCAAGAATATACCTGACTAGGAAGAATCTTCAAAGCTATGTATTGATATCTCTCTGTAAATGAGTCAAGTGGGTGTAAAGCAGCATAAACAGAGCAGTGAAAAGCAGCTAAACCCCATTATAAAAATCAATTACTTTTAAAATCCCGTGAAACAAAGACAGTGAAAGAGAGAGAAATTCTTACAAAATTCGTTCAGGGGCTGTGATGCCACCTGGATTGACCATCTCTAGACCCACAGCTGATTGAGACATAAGGGTGGACACTCTTGGGGCTGAGAGGTTTGGTGAGGTTGGGTGAGCAAACGCAGACCCTTTAAAGTAATACTGCGTGGTATCCATCCCATGGGTCCCAAATCTCCAGGTTCAAGGGCATCTTCCTACATCGAAAACATGCATGAGAAACCCAGAAGATGGTACACCGTGTGATCGGGAAAGGTTTCTACAACGCACCTCATTTCTCATCTCCTTGTGCTCGGGTTCGCCATTCCAGCCGCGTTAGTAGCAATCTCCCTCCGTGGAGAATCAGCACCTTTAACCTCCTGTTCCGTACAGGTTGCAATTTGTCCTGAGGATGAACGGGAAGAGGGGGAACCAATGAGAAACTAGCTCTAGGTGTTGGGACAGGCACAGGTCACTCTATTTTCCCATCAGGAAGAAGAATTAACCACAGGCTCAGCCTGCCGCCCGGAACCAGAATAGGGCCTGAAGCAATCCTGCGCTTTTGCGGCCAGCTGCGAAGAAAGCGAGTTGAAAAATGGAGCTCAGGGGCACTGCAATTCACAAACCTGCAGAGTTAGAAATGATAACTCTCGTCCACAAATATATTGTGGGAAGGCAACGAGGAGGATTTGAAAGCAAGGCAGAATTGCAGGAAACAGATTTCAGGAGGTAGATTCGAATCGCCTTTAAAGCACAGGAAAGGCGGCAAAACCTCGACCATGATGCCCTTGGCCAAAAAGGGCGTATGCGTTTTTTCCTGAATATATTCAGGAAAAAACGCATACGCCCTTTTTGGCCAACCAAGCAACCTGGAAAGGCAAATCAGCGCTACAAAGAAGTCTCGCTTCCCATCGGTCAAAAGGGCCATGCTGAATAAAGTGTCAAAACCAGAAATGCAGGACAGGCCATGGAGAAACGGGAGCCTTGCTACGCTGATGGGCGGGATGTAAATTGCCAACAGCCACTCTGGAGAAGTGTACGGTGTGTCCTGAAACCTCTAAAAAACTCAGCTTAGAGAGCATAGGGCACTTCCACTCATGGGTGTATAAATTGGGAAAAGTAAAAATCAGCAAGACACAGGCACCCCAAAGTTTAGGGCTGCTCTGTTGACAAGAACCTCCACTTCGTTACACCTTAAATATCCCAGGAAAGAAAAAAATGGATAAAGAAGTTGTGGTCCTTATGTACAATGGAATATCACTCAGCCAGGAAATCAACGTCATAAGGCTAGTAGCAGCATGATGAGTGGATTTAGGTACGACGATTCTAAGTGAAATAAGTCAACCAGAAAACGACACTTATCATAAGATATCACTTATAGAGGGAATGTAAAAACCGCTACACTTGAACTGAATTACAAAACAGAACAGAGACACACGTTTACAAAACACACTATGGCTGCTTAACGGGAAAGGTGAGGTCGGGTGAGGCAGAAAACAAGGGTTTCAAATTAGCTCAGATACCGTTCAATAAACCCAATATGTAATAGACAAGACCTACTCCTTGCTCAGTGAACTGGACGCAAAAACCCCCTATTCACCGCCCAAGAATATATCTGACTAGGAAGAATCTTCAAAGCTATGTATTGATAGCTCTCTGTAAGTGAGTCAAGTGGGTGTAAAGCAGCATAAAAACAGCAGTGAAAAGCAGCTAAACCCCATTATAAAAATCAATTACTTTTAAAAACCCGTGAAACAATGACAGTGAAAGAGAGAGAAATTCTTACAATATTCGTTCAGGGGCTGTGATGCCACCTGGATTGACCATCTCTAGACCCACAGCTGATTGAGACATAAGGGTGGACACTCTTGTGGCTGAGAGGTTTGGTCAGGTTGGTTGAGGAAACGCAGGCCCTTTAAAGTAATACTGCGTGGTACCCATCCCATGGGTCCCAAATCTCCAAGTTCAAGGGCATCTTCCTATAACAAAAACATGCATGAGAAACCCAGAAGATGGTACACCGTGTGATCGGGAAAGGTTTCGAAAACGCACCTCATTTCTCATCTCCTTGTGCTCGGGTTGGCCATTACAGCCGCTTTACTAGCAATCTCCCTCCTTCGAGAATCAGCACCTTCAACCTCCTGTTCCGTACAGGTTGCAAATTGTCCTGAGGATGAACGGGAAGAGGGGGAACCAGTGAGAGACTAGCTCTAGGTGTTGGGACAGGCACAGGTCACTCTATTTTCCCATCAGGAAGAAGAATTAACCACAGGCTCAGCCTGCCGCCCGGAAGCAGAACAGGGCCTGAAGCAATCCTGTGCATTTGCGGCCAGCAACCAAAAAAACGAGTTGAAAAATCGAGCTCAGGGGCACTGCAATTCACAAACCTGCAGAGTTAGAAATGATAACTCTCGTCCACAAATATATTGAGGGAAGGCAACGAGGAGGATTTGAAAGCAAGGCAGAATTGCAGGAAACAGATTTCAGGAGGTAGAGTCGAATCGCCTTTAAAGCACAGGAAAAGCGGCAAAACCTCGACCATGATGCCCTTGGCCAAAAAGGGCGTATGCGTTTTTTCCTGAATATATTCAGGAAAAAACGCATACGCCCTTTTTGGCCAACCAAGCAACCTGGAAAGGCAAATCAGCGCTACAAAGAAGTCTCGCTTCCCATCGGTCAAAAGGGCCATGCTGAATAAAGTGTCAAAACCAGAAATGCAGGACAGGCCATGGAGAAACGGGAGCCTTACTACGCTGATGGGCGGGATGTAAATTGCCAACAGCCACTCTGGAGAAGTGTACGGTGTTTCCTGAAACATCTAAAGAACTCAGCATAGAGAGCATAAGGCACTTCCACTCATGGGCGTATAAATTGGGAAAACTAAAAATCAGCAAGACACAGGCACCCCAAAGTTTAGGGCTGCTCTGTTGACAAGAACCTCCACTTCGTTACACCTTAAATATCCCAGGAAAGAGAAACATGGATAAGGAAGTTGTGGTCCTTATGTACAATGGCATATCACTCAGCCATGAAATTAACGTCATAAGGCTAGTAGCAGCATGATGAGAGGATTTAGGTACGACGATTCTAAGTGAAATAAGTCACACAGAAAAAGACACTTATCATAAGATATCACTTAGAGAGGGAATGTAAAAACCGCTACACTTGAACTGAATTACAAAACAGAACAGCGTCACACGTTTACAAAACACACTATGGCTGCTTAACGGGAAAGGTGAGGTCGGGTGAGGTAGAAAACAAGGGTTTCAAATTAGCTCAGATACCGTTCCATAAACCCAATATGTAATAGACAAGACCTACTCCTTGCTCAGTGAACTGGACTCGACACCCCCTATTCACCGCCCAAGAATATACCTGACTAGGAAGAATCTTCAAAGCTATGTATTGATATCTCTCTGTAAATGAGTCAAGTGGGTGTAAAGCAGCATAAACAGAGCAGTGAAAAGCAGCTAAACCCCATTATAAAAATCAATTACTTTTAAAATCCCGTGAAACAAAGACAGTGAAAGAGAGAGAAATTCTTACAAAATTCGTTCAGGGGCTGTGATGCCACCTGGATTGACCATCTCTAGACCCACAGCTGATTGAGACATAAGGGTGGACACTCTTGGGGCTGAGAGGTTTGGTGAGGTTGGGTGAGCAAACGCAGACCCTTTAAAGTAATACTGCGTGGTATCCATCCCATGGGTCCCAAATCTCCAGGTTCAAGGGCATCTTCCTACATCGAAAACATGCATGAGAAACCCAGAAGATGGTACACCGTGTGATCGGGAAAGGTTTCTACAACGCACCTCATTTCTCATCTCCTTGTGCTCGGGTTCGCCATTCCAGCCGCGTTAGTAGCAATCTCCCTCCGTGGAGAATCAGCACCTTTAACCTCCTGTTCCGTACAGGTTGCAATTTGTCCTGAGGATGAACGGGAAGAGGGGGAACCAATGAGAAACTAGCTCTAGGTGTTGGGACAGGCACAGGTCACTCTATTTTCCCATCAGGAAGAAGAATTAACCACAGGCTCAGCCTGCCGCCCGGAACCAGAATAGGGCCTGAAGCAATCCTGCGCTTTTGCGGCCAGCTGCGAAGAAAGCGAGTTGAAAAATGGAGCTCAGGGGCACTGCAATTCACAAACCTGCAGAGTTAGAAATGATAACTCTCGTCCACAAATATATTGTGGGAAGGCAACGAGGAGGATTTGAAAGCAAGGCAGAATTGCAGGAAACAGATTTCAGGAGGTAGATTCGAATCGCCTTTAAAGCACAGGAAAGGCGGCAAAACCTCGACCATGATGCCCTTGGCCAAAAAGGGCGTATGCGTTTTTTCCTGAATATATTCAGGAAAAAACGCATACGCCCTTTTTGGCCAACCAAGCAACCTGGAAAGGCAAATCAGCGCTACAAAGAAGTCTCGCTTCCCATCGGTCAAAAGGGCCATGCTGAATAAAGTGTCAAAACCAGAAATGCAGGACAGGCCATGGAGAAACGGGAGCCTTGCTACGCTGATGGGCGGGATGTAAATTGCCAACAGCCACTCTGGAGAAGTGTACGGTGTGTCCTGAAACCTCTAAAAAACTCAGCTTAGAGAGCATAGGGCACTTCCACTCATGGGTGTATAAATTGGGAAAAGTAAAAATCAGCAAGACACAGGCACCCCAAAGTTTAGGGCTGCTCTGTTGACAAGAACCTCCACTTCGTTACACCTTAAATATCCCAGGAAAGAAAAAAATGGATAAAGAAGTTGTGGTCCTTATGTACAATGGAATATCACTCAGCCAGGAAATCAACGTCATAAGGCTAGTAGCAGCATGATGAGTGGATTTAGGTACGACGATTCTAAGTGAAATAAGTCAACCAGAAAACGACACTTATCATAAGATATCACTTATAGAGGGAATGTAAAAACCGCTACACTTGAACTGAATTACAAAACAGAACAGAGACACACGTTTACAAAACACACTATGGCTGCTTAACGGGAAAGGTGAGGTCGGGTGAGGCAGAAAACAAGGGTTTCAAATTAGCTCAGATACCGTTCAATAAACCCAATATGTAATAGACAAGACCTACTCCTTGCTCAGTGAACTGGACGCAAAAACCCCCTATTCACCGCCCAAGAATATATCTGACTAGGAAGAATCTTCAAAGCTATGTATTGATATCTCTCTGTAAGTGAGTCAAGTGGGTGTAAAGCAGCATAAAAACAGCAGTGAAAAGCAGCTAAACCCCATTATAAAAATCAATTACTTTTAAAAACCCGTGAAACAATGACAGTGAAAGAGAGAGAAATTCTTACAATATTCGTTCAGGGGCTGTGATGCCACCTGGATTGACCATCTCTAGACCCACAGCTGATTGAGACATAAGGGTGGACACTCTTGTGGCTGAGAGGTTTGGTCAGGTTGGTTGAGGAAACGCAGGCCCTTTAAAGTAATACTGCGTGGTACCCATCCCATGGGTCCCAAATCTCCAAGTTCAAGGGCATCTTCCTATAACAAAAACATGCATGAGAAACCCAGAAGATGGTACACCGTGTGATCGGGAAAGGTTTCGAAAACGCACCTCATTTCTCATCTCCTTGTGCTCGGGTTGGCCATTACAGCCGCTTTACTAGCAATCTCCCTCCTTCGAGAATCAGCACCTTCAACCTCCTGTTCCGTACAGGTTGCAAATTGTCCTGAGGATGAACGGGAAGAGGGGGAACCAGTGAGAGACTAGCTCTAGGTGTTGGGACAGGCACAGGTCACTCTATTTTCCCATCAGGAAGAAGAATTAACCACAGGCTCAGCCTGCCGCCCGGAAGCAGAACAGGGCCTGAAGCAATCCTGTGCTTTTGCGGCCAGCTCCCAAAAAAACGAGTTGAAAAATCGAGCTCAGGGGCAATGCAATTCACAAACCTGCAGAGTAATAAATGATAACTCTCGTCCACAAATATATTGAGGGAAGGCAACGAGGAGGATTTGAAAGCAAGGCAGAATTGCAGGAAACAGATTTCAGGAGGTAGAGTCGAATCGCCTTTAAAGCACAGGAAAAGCGGCAAAACCTCGACCATGATGCCCTTGGCCAAAAAGGGCGTATGCGTTTTTTCCTGAATATATTCAGGAAAAAACGCATACGCCCTTTTTGGCCAACCAAGCAACCTGGAAAGGCAAATCAGCGCTACAAAGAAGTCTCGCTTCCCATCGGTCAAAAGGGCCATGCTGAATAAAGTGTCAAAACCAGAAATGCAGGACAGGCCATGGAGAAACGGGAGCCTTACTACGCTGATGGGCGGGATGTAAATTGCCAACAGCCACTCTGGAGAAGTGTACGGTGTTTCCTGAAACATCTAAAGAACTCAGCATAGAGAGCATAAGGCACTTCCACTCATGGGCGTATAAATTGGGAAAACTAAAAATCAGCAAGACACAGGCACCCCAAAGTTTAGGGCTGCTCTGTTGACAAGAACCTCCACTTCGTTACACCTTAAATATCCCAGGAAAGAGAAAAATGGATAAGGAAGTTGTGGTCCTTATGTACAATGGCATATCACTCAGCCATGAAATTAACGTCATAAGGCTAGTAGCAGCATGATGAGAGGATTTAGGTACGACGATTCTAAGTGAAATAAGTCACACAGAAAAAGACACTTATCATAAGATATCACTTAGAGAGGGAATGTAAAAACCGCTACACTTGAACTGAATTACAAAACAGAACAGCGTCACACGTTTACAAAACACACTATGGCTGCTTAACGGGAAAGGTGAGGTCGGGTGAGGTAGAAAACAAGGGTTTCAAATTAGCTCAGATACCGTTCCATAAACCCAATATGTAATAGACAAGACCTACTCCTTGCTCAGTGAACTGGACTCGACACCCCCTATTCACCGCCCAAGAATATATCTGACTAGGAAGAATCTTCAAAGCTATGTATTGATATCTTTCTGTAAATGAGTCAAGTGGGTGTAAAGCAGCATAAACAGAGCAGTGAAAAGCAGCTAAACCCCATTATAAAAATCAATTACTTTTAAAATCCCGTGAAACAAAGACAGTGAAAGAGAGAGAAATTCTTACAAAATTCGTTCAGGGGCTGTGATGCCACCTGGATTGACCATCTCTAGACCCACAGCTGATTGAGACATAAGGGTGGACACTCTTGGGGCTGAGAGTTTTGGTGAGGTTGGGTGAGCAAACGCAGACCCTTTAAAGTAATACTGCGTGGTATCCATCCCATGGGTCCCAAATCTCCAGGTTCAAGGGCATCTTCCTACATCGAAAACATGCATGAGAAACCCAGAAGATGGTACACCGTGTGATCGGGAAAGGTTTCTACAACGCACCTCATTTCTCATCTCCTTGTGCTCGGGTTCGCCATTCCAGCCGCGTTAGTAGCAATCTCCCTCCGTGGAGAATCAGCACCTTTAACCTCCTGTTCCGTACAGGTTGCAATTTGTCCTGAGGATGAACGGGAAGAGGGGGAACCAATGAGAAACTAGCTCTAGGTGTTGGGACAGGCACAGGTCACTCTATTTTCCCATCAGGAAGAAGAATTAACCACAGGCTCAGCCTGCCGCCCGGAACCAGAATAGGGCCTGAAGCAATCCTGCGCTTTTGCGGCCAGCTCCGAAGAAAGCGAGTTGAAAAATGGAGCTCAGGGGCACTGCAATTCACAAACCTGCAGAGTTAGAAATGATAACTCTCGTCCACAAATATATTGAGGGAAGGCAACGAGGAGGATTTGAAAGCAAGGCAGAATTGCAGGAAACAGATTTCAGGAGGTAGATTCGAATCGCCTTTAAAGCACAGGAAAGGCGGCAAAACCTCGACCATGATGCCCTTGGCCAAAAAGGGCGTATGCGTTTTTTCCTGAATATATTCAGGAAAAAACGCATACGCCCTTTTTGGCCAACCAAGCAACCTGGAAAGGCAAATCAGCGCTACAAAGAAGTCTCGCTTCCCATCGGTCAAAAGGGCCATGCTGAATAAAGTGTCAAAACCAGAAATGCAGGACAGGCCATGGAGAAACGGGAGCCTTGCTACGCTGATGGGCGTGATGTAAATTGCCAACAGCCACTCTGGAGAAGTGTACGGTGTGTCCTGAAACCTCTAAAAAACTCAGCTTAGAGAGCATAGGGCACTTCCACTCATGGGTGTATAAATTGGGAAAAGTAAAAATCAGCAAGACACAGGCACCCCAAAGTTTAGGGCTGCTGTGTTGACAAGAACCACCACTTCGTTACACCTTAAATATCCCAGGAAAGAAAAAAATGGATAAAGAAGTTGTGGTCCTTATGTACAATGGAATATCACTCAGCCAGGAAATCAACGTCATAAGGCTAGTAGCAGCATGATGAGTGGATTTAGGTACGACGATTCTAAGTGAAATAAGTCAACCAGAAAACGACACTTATCATAAGATATCACTTATAGAGGGAATGTAAAAACCGCTACACTTGAACTGAATTACAAAACAGAACAGAGACACACGTTTACAAAACACACTATGGCTGCTTAACGGGAAAGGTGAGGTCGGGTGAGGCAGAAAACAAGGGTTTCAAATTAGCTCAGATACCGTTCAATAAACCCAATATGTAATAGACAAGACCTACTCCTTGCTCAGTGAACTGGACGCAAAAACCCCCTATTCACCGCCCAAGAATATATCTGACTAGGAAGAATCTTCAAAGCTATGTATTGATATCTCTCTGTAAGTGAGTCAAGTGGGTGTAAAGCAGCATAAAAACAGCAGAGAAAAGCAGCTAAACCCCATTATAAAAAT
Source organism: Balaenoptera borealis (assembly GCF_965194805.1). NCBI lineage: Eukaryota > Metazoa > Chordata > Mammalia > Artiodactyla > Balaenopteridae > Balaenoptera > Balaenoptera borealis. The sequence continues at coordinate 109,547,194 of NC_138863.1, read as the reverse complement.
CAATTACTTTTAAAAACCCGTGAAACAAAGACAGTGAAAGAGAGAGAAATTCTTACAATATTCGTTCAGGGGCTGTGATGCCACCTGGATTGACCATCTCTAGACCCACAGCTGATTGAGACATAAGGGTGGACACTCTTGTGGCTGAGAGGTTTGGTCAGGTTGGTTGAGGAAACGCAGGCCCTTTAAAGTAATACTGCGTGGTACCCATCCCATGGGTCCCAAATCTCCAAGTTCAAGGGCATCTTCCTATAACAAAAACATGCATGAGAAACCCAGAAGATGGTACACCGTGTGATCGGGAAAGGTTTCGAAAACGCACCTCATTTCTCATCTCCTTGTGCTCGGGTTGGCCATTACAGCCGCTTTACTAGCAATCTCCCTCCTTCGAGAATCAGCACCTTCAACCTCCTGTTCCGTACAGGTTGCAAATTGTCCTGAGGATGAACGGGAAGAGGGGGAACCAGTGAGAGACTAGCTCTAGGTGTTGGGACAGGCACAGGTCACTCTATTTTCCCATCAGGAAGAAGAATTAACCACAGGCTCAGCCTGCCGCCCGGAAGCAGAACAGGGCCTGAAGCAATCCTGTGCTTTTGCGGCCAGCTCCCAAAAAAACGAGTTGAAAAATCAAGCTCAGGGGCACTGCAATTCACAAACCTGCAGAGTTATAAATGATAACTCTCGTCCACAAATATATTGAGGGAAGGCAACGAGGAGGATTTGAAAGCAAGGCAGAATTGCAGGAAACAGATTTCAGGAGGTAGAGTCGAATCGCCTTTAAAGCACAGGAAAAGTGGCAAAACCTCGACCATGATGCCCTTGGCCAAAAAGGGCGTATGCGTTTTTTCCTGAATATATTCAGGAAAAAACGCATACGCCCTTTTTGGCCAACCAAGCAACCTGGAAAGGCAAATCAGCGCTACAAAGAAGTCTCGCTTCCCATCGGTCAAAAGGGCCATGCTGAATAAAGTGTCAAAACCAGAAATGCAGGACAGGCCATGGAGAAACGGGAGCCTTACTACGCTGATGGGCGGGATGTAAATTGCCAACAGCCACTCTGGAGAAGTGTACGGTGTTTCCTGAAACATCTAAAGAACTCAGCATAGAGAGCATAAGGCACTTCCACTCATGGGCGTATAAATTGGGAAAACTAAAAATCAGCAAGACACAGGCACCCCAAAGTTTAGGGCTGCTCTGTTGACAAGAACCTCCACTTCGTTACACCTTAAATATCCCAGGAAAGAGAAAAATGGATAAGGAAGTTGTGGTCCTTATGTACAATGGCATATCACTCAGCCATGAAATTAACGTCATAAGGCTAGTAGCAGCATGATGAGAGGATTTAGGTACGACGATTCTAAGTGAAATAAGTCACACAGAAAAAGACACTTATCATAAGATATCACTTAGAGAGGGAATGTAAAAACCGCTACACTTGAACTGAATTACAAAACAGAACAGCGTCACACGTTTACAAAACACACTATGGCTGCTTAACGGGAAAGGTGAGGTCGGGTGAGGTAGAAAACAAGGGTTTCAAATTAGCTCAGATACCGTTCCATAAACCCAATATGTAATAGACAAGACCTACTCCTTGCTCAGTGAACTGGACTCGACACCCCCTATTCACCGCCCAAGAATATACCTGACTAGGAAGAATCTTCAAAGCTATGTATTGATATCTCTCTGTAAATGAGTCAAGTGGGTGTAAAGCAGCATAAACAGAGCAGTGAAAAGCAGCTAAACCCCATTATAAAAATCAATTACTTTTAAAATCCCGTGAAACAAAGACAGTGAAAGAGAGAGAAATTCTTACAAAATTCGTTCAGGGGCTGTGATGCCACCTGGATTGACCATATCTAGACCCACAGCTGATTGAGACATAAGGGTGGACACTCTTGGGGCTGAGAGGTTTGGTGAGGTTGGGTGAGCAAACGCAGACCCTTTAAAGTAATACTGCGTGGTATCCATCCCATGGGTCCCAAATCTCCAGGTTCAAGGGCATCTTCCTACATCGAAAACATGCATGAGAAACCCAGAAGATGGTACACCGTGTGATCGGGAAAGGTTTCTACAACGCACCTCATTTCTCATCTCCTTGTGCTCGGGTTCGCCATTCCAGCCGCGTTAGTAGCAATCTCCCTCCGTGGAGAATCAGCACCTTTAACCTCCTGTTCCGTACAGGTTGCAATTTGTCCTGAGGATGAACGGGAAGAGGGGGAACCAATGAGAAACTAGCTCTAGGTGTTGGGACAGGCACAGGTCACTCTATTTTCCCATCAGGAAGAAGAATTAACCACAGGCTCAGCCTGCCGCCCGGAACCAGAATAGGGCCTGAAGCAATCCTGCGCTTTTGCGGCCAGCACCGAAGAAAGCGAGTTGAAAAATGGAGCTCAGGGGCACTGCAATTCACAAACCTGCAGAGTTAGAAATGATAACTCTCGTCCACAAATATATTGAGGGAAGGCAACGAGGAGGATTTGAAAGCAAGGCAGAATTGCAGGAAACAGATTTCAGGAGGTAGATTCGAATCGCCTTTAAAGCACAGGAAAGGCGGCAAAACCTCGACCATGATGCCCTTGGCCAAAAAGGGCGTATGCGTTTTTTCCTGAATATATTCAGGAAAAAACGCATACGCCCTTTTTGGCCAACCAAGCAACCTGGAAAGGCAAATCAGCGCTACAAAGAAGTCTCGCTTCCCATCGGTCAAAAGGGCCATGCTGAATAAAGTGTCAAAACCAGAAATGCAGGACAGGCCATGGAGAAACGGGAGCCTTGCTACGCTGATGGGCGTGATGTAAATTGCCAACAGCCACTCTGGAGAAGTGTACGGTGTGTCCTGAAACCTCTAAAAAACTCAGCTTAGAGAGCATAGGGCACTTCCACTCATGGGTGTATAAATTGGGAAAAGTAAAAATCAGCAAGACACAGGCACCCCAAAGTTTAGGGCTGCTCTGTTGACAAGAACCTCCACTTCGTTACACCTTAAATATCCCAGGAAAGAAAAAAATGGATAAAGAAGTTGTGGTCCTTATGTACAATGGAATATCACTCAGCCAGGAAATCAACGTCATAAGGCTAGTAGCAGCATGATGAGTGGATTTAGGTACGACGATTCTAAGTGAAATAAGTCAACCAGAAAACGACACTTATCATAAGATATCACTTATAGAGGGAATGTAAAAACCGCTACACTTGAACTGAATTACAAAACAGAACAGAGACACACGTTTACAAAACACACTATGGCTGCTTAACGGGAAAGGTGAGGTCGGGTGAGGCAGAAAACAAGGGTTTCAAATTAGCTCAGATACCGTTCAATAAACCCAATATGTAATAGACAAGACCTACTCCTTGCTCAGTGAACTGGACGCAAAAACCCCCTATTCACCGCCCAAGAATATATCTGACTAGGAAGAATCTTCAAAGCTATGTATTGATATCTCTCTGTAAGTGAGTCAAGTGGGTGTAAAGCAGCATAAAAACAGCAGAGAAAAGCAGCTAAACCCCATTATAAAAATCAATTACTTTTAAAAACCCGTGAAACAAAGACAGTGAAAGAGAGAGAAATTCTTACAATATTCGTTCAGGGGCTGTGATGCCACCTGGATTGACCATCTCTAGACCCACAGCTGATTGAGACATAAGGGTGGACACTCTTGTGGCTGAGAGGTTTGGTCAGGTTGGTTGAGGAAACGCAGGCCCTTTAAAGTAATACTGCGTGGTACCCATCCCATGGGTCCCAAATCTCCAAGTTCAAGGGCATCTTCCTATAACAAAAACATGCATGAGAAACCCAGAAGATGGTACACCGTGTGATCGGGAAAGGTTTCGAAAACGCACCTCATTTCTCATCTCCTTGTGCTCGGGTTGGCCATTACAGCCGCTTTACTAGCAATCTCCCTCCTTCGAGAATCAGCACCTTCAACCTCCTGTTCCGTACAGGTTGCAAATTGTCCTGAGGATGAACGGGAAGAGGGGGAACCAGTGAGAGACTAGCTCTAGGTGTTGGGACAGGCACAGGTCACTCTATTTTCCCATCAGGAAGAAGAATTAACCACAGGCTCAGCCTGCCGCCCGGAAGCAGAACAGGGCCTGAAGCAATCCTGTGCATTTGCGGCCAGCAACCAAAAAAACGAGTTGAAAAATCGAGCTCAGGGGCACTGCAATTCACAAACCTGCAGAGTTAGAAATGATAACTCTCGTCCACAAATATATTGAGGGAAGGCAACGAGGAGGATTTGAAAGCAAGGCAGAATTGCAGGAAACAGATTTCAGGAGGTAGAGTCGAATCGCCTTTAAAGCACAGGAAAAGCGGCAAAACCTCGACCATGATGCCCTTGGCCAAAAAGGGCGTATGCGTTTTTTCCTGAATATATTCAGGAAAAAACGCATACGCCCTTTTTGGCCAACCAAGCAACCTGGAAAGGCAAATCAGCGCTACAAAGAAGTCTCGCTTCCCATCGGTCAAAAGGGCCATGCTGAATAAAGTGTCAAAACCAGAAATGCAGGACAGGCCATGGAGAAACGGGAGCCTTACTACGCTGATGGGCGGGATGTAAATTGCCAACAGCCACTCTGGAGAAGTGTACGGTGTTTCCTGAAACATCTAAAGAACTCAGCATAGAGAGCATAAGGCACTTCCACTCATGGGCGTATAAATTGGGAAAACTAAAAATCAGCAAGACACAGGCACCCCAAAGTTTAGGGCTGCTCTGTTGACAAGAACCTCCACTTCGTTACACCTTAAATATCCCAGGAAAGAGAAAAATGGATAAGGAAGTTGTGGTCCTTATGTACAATGGCATATCACTCAGCCATGAAATTAACGTCATAAGGCTAGTAGCAGCATGATGAGAGGATTTAGGTACGACGATTCTAAGTGAAATAAGTCACACAGAAAAAGACACTTATCATAAGATATCACTTAGAGAGGGAATGTAAAAACCGCTACACTTGAACTGAATTACAAAACAGAACAGTGTCACACGTTTACAAAACACACTATGGCTGCTTAACGGGAAAGGTGAGGTCGGGTGAGGTAGAAAACAAGGGTTTCAAATTAGCTCAGATACCGTTCCATAAACCCAATATGTAATAGACAAGACCTACTCCTTGCTCAGTGAACTGGACTCGACACCCCCTATTCACCGCCCAAGAATATACCTGACTAGGAAGAATCTTCAAAGCTATGTATTGATATCTCTCTGTAAATGAGTCAAGTGGGTGTAAAGCAGCATAAACAGAGCAGTGAAAAGCAGCTAAACCCCATTATAAAAATCAATTACTTTTAAAATCCCGTGAAACAAAGACAGTGAAAGAGAGAGAAATTCTTACAAAATTCGTTCAGGGGCTGTGATGCCACCTGGATTGACCATCTCTAGACCCACAGCTGATTGAGACATAAGGGTGGACACTCTTGGGGCTGAGAGGTTTGGTGAGGTTGGGTGAGCAAACGCAGACCCTTTAAAGTAATACTGCGTGGTATCCATCCCATGGGTCCCAAATCTCCAGGTTCAAGGGCATCTTCCTACATCGAAAACATGCATGAGAAACCCAGAAGATGGTACACCGTGTGATCGGGAAAGGTTTCTACAACGCACCTCATTTCTCATCTCCTTGTGCTCGGGTTCGCCATTCCAGCCGCGTTAGTAGCAATCTCCCTCCGTGGAGAATCAGCACCTTTAACCTCCTGTTCCGTACAGGTTGCAATTTGTCCCGAGGATGAACGGGAAGAGGGGGAACCAATGAGAAACTAGCTCTAGGTGTTGGGACAGGCACAGGTCACTCTATTTTCCCATCAGGAAGAAGAATTAACGACAGGCTCAGCCTGCCGCCCGGAACCAGAATAGGGCCTGAAGCAATCCTGCGCTTTTGCGGCCAGCTCCGAAGAAAGCGAGTTGAAAAATGGAGCTCAGGGGCACTGCAATTCACAAACCTGCAGAGTTAGAAATGATAACTCTCATCCACAAATATATTGTGGGAAGGCAACGAGGAGGATTTGAAAGCAAGGCAGAATTGCAGGAAACAGATTTCAGGAGGTAGATTCGAATCGCCTTTAAAGCACAGGAAAGGCGGCAAAACCTCGACCATGATGCCCTTGGCCAAAAAGGGCGTATGCGTTTTTTCCTGAATATATTCAGGAAAAAACGCATACGCCCTTTTTGGCCAACCAAGCAACCTGGAAAGGCAAATCAGCGCTACAAAGAAGTCTCGCTTCCCATTGGTCAAAAGGGCCATGCTGAATAAAGTGTCAAAACCAGAAATGCAGGACAGGCCATGGAGAAACGGGAGCCTTGCTACGCTGATGGGCGGGATGTAAATTGCCAACAGCCACTCTGGAGAAGTGTACGGTGTGTCCTGAAACCTCTAAAAAACTCAGCTTAGAGAGCATAGGGCACTTCCACTCATGGGTGTATAAATTGGGAAAAGTAAAAATCAGCAAGACACAGGCACCCCAAAGTTTAGGGCTGCTCTGTTGACAAGAACCTCCACTTCGTTACACCTTAAATATCCCAGGAAAGAAAAAAATGGATAAAGAAGTTGTGGTCCTTATGTACAATGGAATATCACTCAGCCAGGAAATCAACGTCATAAGGCTAGTAGCAGCATGATGAGTGGATTTAGGTACGACGATTCTAAGTGAAATAAGTCAACCAGAAAACGACACTTATCATAAGATATCACTTATAGAGGGAATGTAAAAACCGCTACACTTGAACTGAATTACAAAACAGAACAGAGACACACGTTTACAAAACACACTATGGCTGCTTAACGGGAAAGGTGAGGTCGGGTGAGGCAGAAAACAAGGGTTTCAAATTAGCTCAGATACCGTTCAATAAACCCAATATGTAATAGACAAGACCTACTCCTTGCTCAGTGAACTGGACGCAAAAACCCCCTATTCACCGCCCAAGAATATATCTGACTAGGAAGAATCTTCAAAGCTATGTATTGATATCTCTCTGTAAGTGAGTCAAGTGGGTGTAAAGCAGCATAAAAACAGCAGTGAAAAGCAGCTAAACCCCATTATAAAAATCAATTACTTTTAAAATCCCGTGAAACAAAGACAGTGAAAGAGAGAGAAATTCTTACAATATTCGTTCAGGGGCTGTGATGCCACCTGGATTGACCATCTCTAGACCCACAGCTGCTTGAGACATAAGGGTGGACACTCTTGTGGCTGAGAGGTTTGGTCAGGTTGGTTGAGGAAACGCAGGCCCTTTAAAGTAATACTGCGTGGTACCCATCCCATGGGTCCCAAATCTCCAAGTTCAAGGGCATCTTCCTATAACAAAAACATGCATGAGAAACCCAGAAGATGGTACACCGTGTGATCGGGAAAGGTTTCGAAAACGCACCTCATTTCTCATCTCCTTGTGCTCGGGTTGGCCATTACAGCCGCTTTACTAGCAATCTCCCTCCTTCGAGAATCAGCACCTTCAACCTCCTGTTCCGTACAGGTTGCAAATTGTCCTGAGGATGAACGGGAAGAGGGGGAACCAGTGAGAGACTAGCTCTAGGTGTTGGGACAGGCACAGGTCACTCTATTTTCCCATCAGGAAGAAGAATTAACCACAGGCTCAGCCTGCCGCCCGGAAGCAGAACAGGGCCTGAAGCAATCCTGTGCTTTTGCGGCCAGCTCCCAAAAAAACGAGTTGAAAAATCGAGCTCAGGGGCACTGCAATTCACAAACCTGCAGAGTTAGAAATGATAACTCTCGTCCACAAATATATTGAGGGAAGGCAACGAGGAGGATTTGAAAGCAAGGCAGAATTGCAGGAAACAGATTTCAGGAGGTAGAGTCGAATCGCCTTTAAAGCACAGGAAAAGCGGCAAAACCTCGACCATGATGCCCTTGGCCAAAAAGGGCGTATGCGTTTTTTCCTGAATATATTCAGGAAAAAACGCATACGCCCTTTTTGGCCAACCAAGCAACCTGGAAAGGCAAATCAGCGCTACAAAGAAGTCTCGCTTCCCATCGGTCAAAAGGGCCATGCTGAATAAAGTGTCAAAACCAGAAATGCAGGACAGGCCATGGAGAAACGGGAGCCTTACTACGCTGATGGGCGGGATGTAAATTGCCAACAGCCACTCTGGAGAAGTGTACGGTGTTTCCTGAAACATCTAAAGAACTCAGCATAGAGAGCATAAGGCACTTCCACTCATGGGCGTATAAATTGGGAAAACTAAAAATCAGCAAGACACAGGCACCCCAAAGTTTAGGGCTGCTCTGTTGACAAGAACCTCCACTTCGTTACACCTTAAATATCCCAGGAAAGAGAAAAATGGATAAGGAAGTTGTGGTCCTTATGTACAATGGCATATCACTCAGCCATGAAATTAACGTCATAAGGCTAGTAGCAGCATGATGAGAGGATTTAGGTACGACGATTCTAAGTGAAATAAGTCACACAGAAAAAGACACTTATCATAAGATATCACTTAGAGAGGGAATGTAAAAACCGCTACACTTGAACTGAATTACAAAACAGAACAGTGTCACACGTTTACAAAACACACTATGGCTGCTTAACGGGAAAGGTGAGGTCGGGTGAGGTAGAAAACAAGGGTTTCAAATTAGCTCAGATACCGTTCCATAAACCCAATATGTAATAGACAAGACCTACTCCTTGCTCAGTGAACTGGACTCGACACCCCCTATTCACCGCCCAAGAATATACCTGACTAGGAAGAATCTTCAAAGCTATGTATTGATATCTCTCTGTAAATGAGTCAAGTGGGTGTAAAGCAGCATAAACAGAGCAGTGAAAAGCAGCTAAACCCCATTATAAAAATCAATTACTTTTAAAATCCCGTGAAACAAAGACAGTGAAAGAGAGAGAAATTCTTACAAAATTCGTTCAGGGGCTGTGATGCCACCTGGATTGACCATCTCTAGACCCACAGCTGATTGAGACATAAGGGTGGACACTCTTGGGGCTGAGAGTTTTGGTGAGGTTGGGTGAGCAAACGCAGACCCTTTAAAGTAATACTGCGTGGTATCCATCCCATGGGTCCCAAATCTCCAGGTTCAAGGGCATCTTCCTATAACAAAAACATGCATGAGAAACCCAGAAGATGGTACACCGTGTGATCGGGAAAGGTTTCGAAAACGCACCTCATTTCTCATCTCCTTGTGCTCGGGTTGGCCATTACAGCCGCTTTACTAGCAATCTCCCTCCTTCGAGAATCAGCACCTTCAACCTCCTGTTCCGTACAGGTTGCAAATTGTCCTGAGGATGAACGGGAAGAGGGGGAACCAGTGAGAGACTAGCTCTAGGTGTTGGGACAGGCACAGGTCACTCTATTTTCCCATCAGGAAGAAGAATTAACCACAGGCTCAGCCTGCCGCCCGGAAGCAGAACAGGCCCTGAAGCAATCCTGTGCTTTTGCGGCCAGCTCCCAAAAAAGCGAGTTGAAAAATGGAGCTCAGGGGCACTGCAATTCACAAACCTACAGAGTTAGAAATGATAACTCTCGTCCACAAATATATTGAGGGAAGGCAACGAGGAGGATTTGAAAGCAAGGGAGAATTGCAGGAAACAGATTTCAGGAGGTAGAGTCGAATCGCCTTTAAAGCACAGGAAAAGCGGCAAAACCTCGACCATGATGCCCTTGGCCAAAAAGGGCGTATGCGTTTTTTCCTGAATATATTCAGGAAAAAACGCATACGCCCTTTTTGGCCAACCAAGCAACCTGGAAAGGCAAATCAGCGCTACAAAGAAGTCTCGCTTCCCATCGGACAAAAGGGCCATGCTGAATAAAGTGTCAAAACCAGAAATGCAGGACAGGCCATGGAGAAATGGGAGCCTTACTACGCTGATGGGCGGGATGTAAATTGCCAACAGCCACTCTGGAGAAGTGTACGGTGTTTCCTGAAACATCTAAAGAACTCAGCATAGAGAGCATAAGGCACTTCCACTCATGGGCGTATAAATTGGGAAAACTAAAAATCAGCAAGACATAGGCACCCCAAAGTTTAGCGCTGCTCTGTTGACAAGAACCTCCACTTCGTTACACCTTAAATCTCAAAGGAAAGAGAAAAATGGATAAGGAAGTTGTGGTCCTTATGTACAATGGCATATCACTCAGCCATGAAATTAACGTCATAAGGCTAGTAGCAGCATGATGAGAGGATTTAGGTACGACGATTCTAAGTGAAATAAGTCACACAGAAAAACACACTTATCATAAGATATCACTTAGAGAGGGAATGTAAAAACCGCTACACTTGAACTGAATTACAAAACAGAACAGCGTCACACGTTTAGAAGACACACTATGGCTGCTTAACGGGAAAGGTGAGGTGGGTGATGCATAAAACAAGGGTTTCAAATTAGCTCAGATACCGTTCCATAAACCCAATATGTAATAGACAAGACCTACTCCTTGCTCAGTGAACTGGACTCAACACCCCCTGTTCACCGCCCAATAATATATCTGACTAGTAAGAATCTTAAAACCAATGTATTGATATCCCTCTGTAAGTGAGTCAAGTGGGTGTAAAGCGGCATAAACACAGCAGTGAAAAGCAGCTAAACCCCATTACAAAAATCAATTACTTTTAAAAACCCGTGAAACAAAGACAGTGAAAGAGAGAGAAATTCTTACAAAATTCGTTCAGGGGCTGTGATGCCACCTGGATTGACCATCTCTAGACCCACAGCTGATTGAGACATAAGGGTGGACACTCTTGGGGCTGAGAGGTTTGGTGAGGTTGGGTGAGCAAACGCACACCCTTTAAAGTAATACTGCGTGGTATCCATCCCATGGGTCCAAAATCTCCAGGTTCAAGGGCATCTTCCTACATCGAAAACATGCATGAGAAACCCAGAAGATGGTACACCGTGTGATCGGGAAAGGTTTCTAAAACGCACCTCATTTCTCATCTCCTTGTGCTCGGGTTGGCCATTACAGCCGCTTTACTAGCAATCTCCCTCCTTCGAGAATCAGCACCTTCAACCTCCTGTTCCGTACAGGTTGCAATTTGTCCTGAGGATGAACGGGAAGAGGGGGAACCAGTGAGAGACTAGCTCTAGGTGTTGGGACAGGCACAGGTCACTCTATTTTCCCATCAGGAAGAAGAATTAACCACAGGCTCAGCCTGCCGCCTGGAAGCAGAACAGGGCCTGAAGCAATCCTGTGCTTTTGCGGCCAGCTCCCAAAAAAGCGAGTTGAAAAATCGAGCTCAGGGGCACTGCAATTCACAAACCTGCAGAGTTAGAAATGATAACTCTCGTCCACAAATATATTGAGGGAAGGCAACGAGGAGGATTTGAAAGCAAGGCAGAATTGCAGGAAACAGATTTCAGGAGGTAGAGTCGAATCGCCTTTAAAGCACAGGAAAAGCGGCAAAACCTCGACCATGATGCCCTTGGCCAAAAAGGGCGTATGCGTTTTTTCCTGAATATATTCAGGAAAAAACGCATACGCCCTTTTTGGCCAACCAAGCAACCTGGAAAGGCAAATCAGCGCTACAAAGAAGTCTCGCTTCCCATCGGTCAAAAGGGCCATGCTGAATAAAGTGTCAAAACCAGAAATGCAGGACAGGCCATGGAGAAACGGGAGCCTTACTACGCTGATGGGCGGGATGTAAATTGCCAACAGCCACTCTGGAGAAGTGTACGGTGTTTCCTGAAACATCTAAAGAACTCAGCATAGAGAGCATAAGGCACTTCCACTCATGGGCGTATAAATTGGGAAAACTAAAAATCAGCAAGACACAGGCACCCCAAAGTTTAGGGCTGCTCTGTTGACAAGAACCTCCACTTCGTTACACCTTAAATATCCCAGGAAAGAGAAAAATGGATAAGGAAGTTGTGGTCCTTATGTACAATGGCATATCACTCAGCCATGAAATTAACGTCATAAGGCTAGTAGCAGCATGATGAGAGGATTTAGGTACGACGATTCTAAGTGAAATAAGTCACACAGAAAAAGACACTTATCATAAGATATCACTTAGAGAGGGAATGTAAAAACCGCTACACTTGAACTGAATTACAAAACAGAACAGCGTCACACGTTTACAAAACACACTATGGCTGCTTAACGGGAAAGGTGAGGTCGGGTGAGGTAGAAAACAAGGGTTTCAAATTGGCTCAGATACCGTTCCATAAACCCAATATGTAATAGACAAGACCTACTCCTTGCTCAGTGAACTGGACTCGACACCCCCTATTCACCGCCCAAGAATATACCTGACTAGGAAGAATCTTCAAAGCTATGTATTGATATCTCTCTGTAAATGAGTCAAGTGGGTGTAAAGCAGCATAAACAGAGCAGTGAAAAGCAGCTAAACCCCATTATAAAAATCAATTACTTTTAAAATCCCGTGAAACAAAGACAGTGAAAGAGAGAGAAATTCTTACAAAATTCGTTCAGGGGCTGTGATGCCACCTGGATTGACCATATCTAGACCCACAGCTGATTGAGACATAAGGGTGGACACTCTTGGGGCTGAGAGGTTTGGTGAGGTTGGGTGAGCAAACGCAGACCCTTTAAAGTAATACTGCGTGGTATCCATCCCATGGGTCCCAAATCTCCAGGTTCAAGGGCATCTTCCTACATCGAAAACATGCATGAGAAACCCAGAAGATGGTACACCGTGTGATCGGGAAAGGTTTCTAAAACGCACCTCATTTCTCATCTCCTTGTGCTCGGGTTCGCCATTCCAGCCGCGTTAGTAGCAATCTCCCTCCGTGGAGAATCAGCACCTTTAACCTCCTGTTCCGTACAGGTTGCAATTTGTCCTGAGGATGAACGGGAAGAGGGGGAACCAATGAGAGACTAGCTCTAGGTGTTGGGACAGGCACAGGTCACTCTATTTTCCCATCAGGAAGAAGAATTAACCACAAGCTCAGCCTGCCGCCCGGAACCAGAATAGGGCCTGAAGCAATCCTGCGCTTTTGCGGCCAGCTCCGAAGAAAGCGAGTTGAAAAATGGAGCTCAGGGGCACTGCAATTCACAAACCTGCAGAGTTAGAAATGATAACTCTCGTCCACAAATATATTGAGGGAAGGCAACGAAGAGGATTTGAAAGCAAGGTAGAATTGCAGGAAACAGATTTCAGGAGGTAGATTTGAATCGCCTTTAAAGCACAGGAAAGGCGGCAAAACCTCGACCATGATGCCCTTGGCCAAAAAGGGCGTATGCGTTTTTTCCTGAATATATTCAGGAAAAAACGCATACGCCCTTTTTGGCCAACCAAGCAACCTGGAAAGGCAAATCAGCGCTACAAAGAAGTCTCGCTTCCCATCGGTCAAAAGGGCCATGCTGAATAAAGTGTCAAAACCAGAAATGCAGGACAGGCCATGGAGAAACGGGAGCCTTGCTACGCTGATGGGCGGGATGTAAATTGCCAACAGCCACTCTGGAGAAGTGTACGGTGTGTCCTGAAACCTCTAAAAAACTCAGCTTAGAGAGCATAGGGCACTTCCACTCATGGGTGTATAAATTGGGAAAAGTAAAAATCAGCAAGACACAGGCACCCCAAAGTTTAGGGCTGCTCTGTTGACAAGAACCTCCACTTCGTTACACCTTAAATATCCCAGGAAAGAAAAAAATGGATAAAGAAGTTGTGGTCCTTATGTACAATGGAATATCACTCAGCCAGGAAATCAACGTCATAAGGCTAGTAGCAGCATGATGAGTGGATTTAGGTACGACGATTCTAAGTGAAATAAGTCAACCAGAAAACGACACTTATCATAAGATATCACTTATAGAGGGAATGTAAAAACCGCTACACTTGAACTGAATTACAAAACAGAACAGAGACACACGTTTACAAAACACACTATGGCTGCTTAACGGGAAAGGTGAGGTCGGGTGAGGCAGAAAACAAGGGTTTCAAATTAGCTCAGATACCATTCAATAAACCCAATATGTAATAGACAAGACCTACTCCTTGCTCAGTGAACTGGACGCAAAAACCCCCTATTCACCGCCCAAGAATATATCTGACTAGGAAGAATCTTCAAAGCTATGTATTGATATCTCTCTGTAAGTGAGTCAAGTGGGTGTAAAGCAGCATAAAAACAGCAGTGAAAAGCAGCTAAACCCCATTATAAAAATCAATTACTTTTAAAAACCCGTGAAACAAAGACAGTGAAAGAGAGAGAAATTCTTACAATATTCGTTCAGGGGCTGTGATGCCACCTGGATTGACCATCTCTAGACCCACAGCTGCTTGAGACATAAGGGTGGACACTCTTGGGGCTGAGAGGTTTGGTCAGGTTGGTTGAGGAAACGCAGGCCCTTTAAAGTAATACTGCGTGTTACCCATCCCATGGGTCCCAAATCTCCAAGTTCAAGGGCATCTTCCTATAACAAAAACATGCATGAGAAACCCAGAAGATGGTACACCGTGTGATCGGGAAAGGTTTCGAAAACGCACCTCATTTCTCATCTCCTTGTGCTCGGGTTGGCCATTACAGCCGCTTTACTAGCAATCTCCCTCCTTCGAGAATCAGCACCTTCAACCTCCTGTTCCGTACAGGTTGCAAATTGTCCTGAGGATGAACGGGAAGAGGGGGAACCAGTGAGAGACTAGCTCTAGGTGTTGGGACAGGCACAGGTCACTCTATTTTCCCATCAGGAAGAAGAATTAACCACAGGCTCAGCCTGCCGCCCGGAAGCAGAACAGGGCCTGAAGCAATCCTGTGCATTTGCGGCCAGCAATCAAAAAAACGAGTTGAAAGATCGAGCTCAGGGGCACTGCAATTCACAAAACTGCAGAGTTAGAAATGATAACTCTCGTCCACAAATATATTGAGGGAAGGCAACGAGGAGGATTTGAAAGCAAGGCAGAATTGCAGGAAACAGATTTCAGGAGGTAGAGTCGAATCGCCTTTAAAGCACAGGAAAAGCGGCAAAACCTCGACCATGATGCCCTTGGCCAAAAAGGGCGTATGCGTTTTTTCCTGAATATATTCAGGAAAAAACGCATACGCCCTTTTTGGCCAACCAAGCAACCTGGAAAGGCAAATCAGCGCTACAAAGAAGTCTCGCTTCCCATCGGTCAAAAGGGCCATGCTGAATAAAGTGTCAAAACCAGAAATGCAGGACAGGCCATGGAGAAACGGGAGCCTTACTACGCTGATGGGCGGGATGTAAATTGCCAACAGCCACTCTGGAGAAGTGTACGGTGTTTCCTGAAACATCTAAAGAACTCAGCATAGAGAGCATAAGGCACTTCCACTCATGGGCGTATAAATTGGGAAAACTAAAAATCAGCAAGACACAGGCACCCCAAAGTTTAGGGCTGCTCTGTTGACAAGAACCTCCACTTCGTTACACCTTAAATATCCCAGGAAAGAGAAACATGGATAAGGAAGTTGTGGTCCTTATGTACAATGGCATATCACTCAGCCATGAAATTAACGTCATAAGGCTAGTAGCAGCATGATGAGAGGATTTAGGTACGACGATTCTAAGTGAAATAAGTCACACAGAAAAAGACACTTATCATAAGATATCACTTAGAGAGGGAATGTAAAAACCGCTACACTTGAACTGAATTACAAAACAGAACAGCGTCACACGTTTACAAAACACACTATGGCTGCTTAACGGGAAAGGTGAGGTCGGGTGAGGTAGAAAACAAGGGTTTCAAATTAGCTCAGATACCGTTCCATAAACCCAATATGTAATAGACAAGACCTACTCCTTGCTCAGTGAACTGGACTCGACACCCCCTATTCACCGCCCAAGAATATACCTGACTAGGAAGAATCTTCAAAGCTATGTATTGATATCTCTCTGTAAATGAGTCAAGTGGGTGTAAAGCAGCATAAACAGAGCAGTGAAAAGCAGCTAAACCCCATTATAAAAATCAATTACTTTTAAAATCCCATGAAACAAAGACAGTGAAAGAGAGAGAAATTCTTACAAAATTCGTTCAGGGGCTGTGATGCCACCTGGATTGACCATTTCTAGACCCACAGCTGATTGAGACATAAGGGTGGACACTCTTGGGGCTGAGAGGTTTGGTGAGGTTGGGTGAGCAAACGCAGACCCTTTAAAGTAATACTGCGTGGTATCCATCCCATGGGTCCCAAATCTCCAGGTTCAAGGGCATCTTCCTACATCGAAAACATGCATGAGAAACCCAGAAGATGGTACACCGTGTGATCGGGAAAGGTTTCTACAACGCACCTCATTTCTCATCTCCTTGTGCTCGGGTTCGCCATTCCAGCCGCGTTAGTAGCAATCTCCCTCCGTGGAGAATCAGCACCTTTAACCTCCTGTTCCGTACAGGTTGCAATTTGTCCTGAGGATGAACGGGAAGAGGGGGAACCAATGAGAAACTAGCTCTAGGTGTTGGGACAGGCACAGGTCACTCTATTTTCCCATCAGGAAGAAGAATTAACCACAGGCTCAGCCTGCCGCCCGGAAGCAGAACAGGGCCTGAAGCAATCCTACGCTTTTGCGGCCAGCTCCGAAGAAAGCGAGTTGAAAAGAGCTCAGGGGCACTGCAATTCACAAACCTGCAGAGTTAGAAATGATAACTCTCGTCCACAAATATATTGTGGGAAGGCAACGAGGAGGATTTGAAAGCAAGGCAGAATTGCAGGAAACAGATTTCAGGAGGTAGATTCGAATCGCCTTTAAAGCACAGGAAAGGCGGCAAAACCTCGACCATGATGCCCTTGGCCAAAAAGGGCGTATGCGTTTTTTCCTGAATATATTCAGGAAAAAACGCATACGCCCTTTTTGGCCAACCAAGCAACCTGGAAAGGCAAATCAGCGCTACAAAGAAGTCTCGCTTCCCATCGGTCAAAAGGGCCATGCTGAATAAAGTGTCAAAACCAGAAATGCAGGACAGGCCATGGAGAAACGGGAGCCTTGCTACGCTGATGGGCGGGATGTAAATTGCCAACAGCCACTCTGGAGAAGTGTACGGTGTGTCCTGAAACCTCTAAAAAACTCAGCTTAGAGAGCATAGGGCACTTCCACTCATGGGTGTATAAATTGGGAAAAGTAAAAATCAGCAAGACACAGGCACCCCAAAGTTTAGGGCTGCTCTGTTGACAAGAACCTCCACTTCGTTACACCTTAAATATCCCAGGAAAGAAAAAAATGGATAAAGAAGTTGTGGTCCTTATGTACAATGGAATATCACTCAGCCAGGAAATCAACGTCATAAGGCTAGTAGCAGCATGATGAGTGGATTTAGGTACGACGATTCTAAGTGAAATAAGTCAACCAGAAAACGACACTTATCATAAGATATCACTTATAGAGGGAATGTAAAAACCGCTACACTTGAACTGAATTACAAAACAGAACAGAGACACACGTTTACAAAACACACTATGGCTGCTTAACGGGAAAGGTGAGGTCGGGTGAGGCAGAAAACAAGGGTTTCAAATTAGCTCAGATACCGTTCAATAAACCCAATATGTAATAGACAAGACCTACTCCTTGCTCAGTGAACTGGACGCAAAAACCCCCTATTCACCGCCCAAGAATATATCTGACTAGGAAGAATCTTCAAAGCTATGTATTGATATCTCTCTGTAAGTGAGTCAAGTGGGTGTAAAGCAGCATAAAAACAGCAGTGAAAAGCAGCTAAACCCCATTATAAAAATCAATTACTTTTAAAAACCCGTGAAACAAAGACAGTGAAAGAGAGAGAAATTCTTACAATATTCGTTCAGGGGCTGTGATGCCACCTGGATTGACCATCTCTAGACCCACAGCTGCTTGAGACATAAGGGTGGACACTCTTGTGGCTGAGAGGTTTGGTCAGGTTGGTTGAGGAAACGCAGGCCCTTTAAAGTAATACTGCGTGGTACCCATCCCATGGGTCCCAAATCTCCAAGTTCAAGGGCATCTTCCTATAACAAAAACATGCATGAGAAACCCAGAAGATGGTACACCGTGTGATCGGGAAAGGTTTCGAAAACGCACCTCATTTCTCATCTCCTTGTGCTCGGGTTGGCCATTACAGCCGCTTTACTAGCAATCTCCCTCCTTCGAGAATCAGCACCTTCAACCTCCTGTTCCGTACAGGTTGCAAATTGTCCTGAGGATGAACGGGAAGAGGGGGAACCAGTGAGAGACTAGCTCTAGGTGTTGGGACAGGCACAGGTCACTCTATTTTCCCATCAGGAAGAAGAATTAACCACAGGCTCAGCCTGCCGCCCGGAAGCAGAACAGGGCCTGAAGCAATCCTGTGCTTTTGCGGCCAGCTCCCAAAAAAACGAGTTGAAAAATCGAGCTCAGGGGCACTGCAATTCACAAACCTGCAGAGTTAGAAATGATAACTCTCGTCCACAAATATATTGAGGGAAGGCAACGAGGAGGATTTGAAAGCAAGGCAGAATTGCAGGAAACAGATTTCAGGAGGTAGAGTCGAATCGCCTTTAAAGCACAGGAAAAGCGGCAAAACCTCGACCATGATGCCCTTGGCCAAAAAGGGCGTATGCGTTTTTTCCTGAATATATTCAGGAAAAAACGCATACGCCCTTTTTGGCCAACCAAGCAACCTGGAAAGGCAAATCAGCGCTACAAAGAAGTCTCGCTTCCCATCGGTCAAAAGGGCCATGCTGAATAAAGTGTCAAAACCAGAAATGCAGGACAGGCCATGGAGAAACGGGAGCCTTACTACGCTGATGGGCGGGATGTAAATTGCCAACAGCCACTCTGGAGAAGTGTACGGTGTTTCCTGAAACATCTAAAGAACTCAGCATAGAGAGCATAAGGCACTTCCACTCATGGGCGTATAAATTGGGAAAACTAAAAATCAGCAAGACACAGGCACCCCAAAGTTTAGGGCTGCTCTGTTGACAAGAACCTCCACTTCGTTACACCTTAAATATCCCAGGAAAGAGAAAAATGGATAAGGAAGTTGTGGTCCTTATGTACAATGGCATATCACTCAGCCATGAAATTAACGTCATAAGGCTAGTAGCAGCATGATGAGAGGATTTAGGTACGACGATTCTAAGTGAAATAAGTCACACAGAAAAAGACACTTATCATAAGATATCACTTAGAGAGGGAATGTAAAAACCGCTACACTTGAACTGAATTACAAAACAGAACAGTGTCACACGTTTACAAAACACACTATGGCTGCTTAACGGGAAAGGTGAGGTCGGGTGAGGCAGAAAACAAGGGTTTCAAATTAGCTCAGATACCGTTCAATAAACCCAATATGTAATAGACAAGACCTACTCCTTGCTCAGTGAACTGGACTCGACACCCCCTATTCACCGCCCAAGAATATATCTGACTAGGAAGAATCTTCAAAGCTATGTATTGATATCTCTCTGTAAGTGAGTCAAGTGGGTGTAAAGCGGCATAAACACAGCAGTGAAAAGCAGCTAAACCCCATTATAAAAATCAATTACTTTTAAAAACCCGTGAAACAAAGACAGTGAAAGAGAGAGAAATTCTTACAAAATTCGTTCAGGGGCTGTGATGCCACCTTTATTGACCATCTCTAGACCCACAGCTGATTGAGACATAAGGGTGGACACTCTTGGGGCTGAGAGGTTTGGTGAGGTTGGGTGAGCAAACGCAGACCCTTTAAAGTAATACTGCGTGGTATCCATCCCATGGGTCCAAAATCTCCAGGTTCAAGGGCATCTTCCTACATCGAAAACATGCATGAGAAACCCAGAAGATGGTACACCGTGTGATCGGGAAAGGTTTCGAAAACGCACCTCATTTCTCATCTCCTTGTGCTCGGGTTGGCCATTACAGCCGCTTTACTAGCAATCTCCCTCCTTCGAGAATCAGCACCTTTAACCTCCTGTTCCGTACAGGTTGCAATTTGTCCTGAGGATGAACGGGAAGAGGGGGAACCAGTGAGAGACTAGCTCTAGGTGTTGGGACAGGCACAGGTCACTCTATTTTCCCATCAGGAAGAAGAATTAACCACAGGCTCAGCCTGCCGCCCGGAAGCAGAACAGGGCCTGAAGCAATCCTACGCTTTTGCGGCCAGCTCCCAAAAAAGTGAGTTGAAAAATAGAGCTCAGGGGCACTGCAATTCACAAACCTGCAGAGTTATAAATGATAACTCTCGTCCACAAATATATTGAGGGAAGGCAACGAGGAGGATTTGAAAGCAAGGCAGAATTGCAGGAAACAGATTTCAGGAGGTAGAGTCGAATCGCCTTTAAAGCACAGGAAAAGCGGCAAAACCTCGACCATGATGCCCTTGGCCAAAAAGGGCGTATGCGTTTTTTCCTGAATATATTCAGGAAAAAACGCATACGCCCTTTTTGGCCAACCAAGCAACCTGGAAAGGCAAATCAGCGCTACAAAGAAGTCTCGCTTCCCATCGGTCAAAAGGGCCATGCTGAATAAAGTGTCAAAACCAGAAATGCAGGACAGGCCATGGAGAAACGGGAGCCTTGCTACGCTGATGGGCGGGATGTAAATTGCCAACAGCCACTCTGGAGAAGTGTACGGTGTGTCCTGAAACCTCTAAAAAACTCAGCTTAGAGAGCATAGGGCACTTCCACTCATGGGCATATAAATTGGGAAAACTAAAAATCAGCAAGACACAGGCACCCCAAAGTTTAGGGCTGCTCTGTTGACAAGAACCTCCACTTCGTTACACCTTAAATATCCCAGGAAAGAGAAAAATGGATAAAGAAGTTGTGGTCCTTATGTACAATGGAATATCACTCAGCCATGAAATCAACGTCATAAGGCTAGTAGCAGCATGATGAGTGGATTTAGGTACGACGATTCTAAGTGAAATAAGTCAACCAGAAAACGACACTTATCATAAGATATTACTTATAGAGGGAATGTAAAAACCGCTACACTTGAACTGAATTACAAAACAGAACAGAGACACACGTTTACAAAACACACTATGGCTGCTTAACGGGAAAGGTGAGGTCGGGTGAGGCAGAAAACAAGGGTTTCAAATTAGCTCAGATACCGTTCAATAAACCCAATATGTAATAGACAAGACCTACTCCTTGCTCAGTGAACTGGACTCGACACCCCCTATTCACCGCCCAAGAATATATCTGACTAGGAAGAATCTTCAAAGCTATGTATTGATATCTCTCTGTAAATGAGTCAAGTGGGTGTAAAGCAGCATAAACAGAGCAGTGAAAAGCAGCTAAACCCCATTATAAAAATCAATTACTTTTAAAATCCCGTGAAACAAAGACAGTGAAAGAGAGAGAAATTCTTACAAAATTCGTTCAGGGGCTGTGATGCCACCTTTATTGACCATCTCTAGACCCACAGCTGATTGAGATATAAGGGTGGACACTCGTGGGGCTGAGAGGTTTGGTGAGGTTGGGTGAGCAAACGCAGACCCTTTAAAGTAATACTGCGTGGTATCCATCCCATGGGTCCAAAATCTCCAGGTTCAAGGGCATCTTCCTACATCGAAAACATGCATCAGAAACCCAGAAGATGGTACACCGTGTGATCGGGAAAGGTTTCTAAAACGCACCTCATTTCTCATCTCCTTGTGCTCGGGTTGGCCATTACAGCCGCTTTACTAGCAATCTCCCTCCTTCGAGAATCAGCACCTTTAACCTCCTGATCCGTACAGGTTGCAATTTGTCCTGAGGATGAACGGGAAGAGGGGGAACCAGTGAGAGACTAGATCTAGGTGTTGGGACAGGCACAGGTCACTCTATTTTCCCATCAGGAAGAAGAATTAACCACAGGCTCAGCCTGCCACCCGGAAGCAGAACAGGGCCTGAAGCAATCCTGCGCTTTTGCGGCCAGCTCCCAAAAAAGCGAGTTGAAAAATCGAGCTCAGGGGCACTGCAATTCACAAACCTGCAGAGTTAGAAATGATAACTCTCGTCCACAAATATATTGAGGGAAGGCAACGAGGAGGATTTGAAAGCAAGGCAGAATTGCAGGAAACAGATTTCAGGAGGTAGAGTCGAATCGCCTTTAAAGCACAGGAAAAGCGGCAAAACCTCGACCATGATGCCCTTGGCCAAAAAGGGCGTATGCGTTTTTTCCTGAATATATTCAGGAAAAAACGCACACGCGCTTTTTGGCCAACAAAGCAACCTGGAAAGGCAAATCAGCGCTACAAAGAAGTCTCGCTTCCCATCGGTCAAAAGGGCCATGCTGAATAAAGTGTCAAAACCAGAAATGCAGGACAGGCCATGGAGAAATGGGAGCCTTACTACGCTGATGGGCGGGATGTAAATTGCCAACAGCCACTCTGGAGAAGTGTACGGTGTTTCCTGAAACATCTAAGAAACTCAGCATAGAGAGCATAAGGCACTTCCACTCATGGGCGTATAAATTGGGAAAACTAAAAATCAGCAAGACACAGGCACCCCAAAGTTTAGGGCTGCTCTGTTGACAAGAACCTCCACTTCGTTACACCTTAAATATCCCAGGAAAGAGAAAAATGGATAAGGAAGTTGTGGTCCTTATGTACAATGGCATATCACTCAGCCATGAAATTAACGTCATAAGGCTAGTAGCAGCATGATGAGAGGATTTAGGTACGACGATTCTAAGTGAAATAAGTCACACAGAAAAAGACACTTATCATAAGATATCACTTATAGAGGGAATGTAAAAACCGCTACACTTGAACGGAATTACAAAACAGAACAGCGTCACATGTTTAGAAGACACACTATGGCTGCTTAACGGGAAAGGTGAGGTGGGTGATGCATAAAACAAGGGTTTCAAATTAGCTCAGATACCGTTCCATAAACCCAATATGTAATAGGCAAGACCTACTCCTTGCTCAGTGAACTGGAATCAACACCCCCTGTTCACCGCCCAAGAATATATCTGACTAGTAAGAATCTTAAAACCAATGTATTGATATCCCTCTGTAAGTGAGTCAAGTGGGTGTAAAGCGGCATAAACACAGCAGTGAAAAGCAGCTAAACCCCATTATAAAAATCAATTACTTTTAAAAACCCGTGAAACAAAGACAGTGAAAGAGAGAGAAATTCTTACAAAATTCGTTCAGGGGCTGTGATGCCACCTGGATTGACCATCTCTAGACCCACAGCTGATTGAGACATAAGGGTGGACACTCTTGGGGCTGAGAGGTTTGGTGAGGTTGGGTGAGCAAACGCAGACCCTTTAAAGTAATACTGCGTGGTATCCATCCCATGGGTCCAAAATCTCCAGGTTCAAGGGCATCTTCCTACATCGAAAACATGCATGAGAAACCCAGAAGATGGTACACCGTGTGATCGGGAAAGGTTTCGAAAACGCACCTCATTTCTCATCTCCTTGTGCTCGGGTTGGCCATTACAGCCGCTTTACTAGCAATCTCCCTCCTTCGAGAATCAGCACCTTTAACCTCCTGTTCCGTACAGGTTGCAATTTGTCCTGAGGATGAACGGGAAGAGGGGGAACCAGTGAGAGACTAGCTCTAGGTGTTGGGACAGGCACAGGTCACTCTATTTTCCCATCAGGAAGAAGAATTAACCACAGGCTCAGCCTGCCGCCCGGAAGCAGAACAGGGCCTGAAGCAATCCTGTGCTTTTGCCGCCAGCTCCCAAAAAAGCGAGTTGAAAAATCGAGCTCAGGGGCACTGCAATTCACAAACATGCAGAGTTATAAATGATAACTCTCGTCCACAAATATATTGAGGGAAGGCAACGCAGAGGATTTGAAAGCAAGGCAGAATTGCAGGAAAGAGATTTCAGGAGGTACAGTTGAATCGCCTTTAAAGCTCGGGAAAAGCGGCAAAACCTCGACAATGATGCCCTTGGCCAAAAAGGGCGTTTGCGTTTTTTCCTGAATATATTCAGGAAAAAACGCAAACGCCCTTTTTGGCCAACCAAGCAACCTGGAAAGGCAAATCAGTGCTACAAAGAAGTCTCGCTTCCCATCGGTCAAAAGGGCCATGCTGAATAAAGTGTCAAAACCAGAAATGCAGGACAGGCCATGGAGAAACGGGAGCCTTGCTACGCTGATGCGCGGGATGTAAATTGCCAACAGCCACTCTGGAGAAGTGTACGGTGTGTCCTGAAACATCTAAAAAACTCAGCTTAGAGAGCATAGGGCACTTCCACTCATGGGCGTATAAATTGGGAAAACTAAAAATCAGCAAGACACAGGCACCCCAAAGTTTAGGGCTGCTCTGTTGACAAGAACCTCCACTTCGTTACACCTTAAATATCCCAGGAAAGAGAAAAATGGATAAGGAAGTTGTGGTCCTTATGTACAATGGCATATCACTCAGCCATGAAATTAACGTCATAAGGCTAGTAGCAGCATGATGAGAGGATTTAGGTATGACGATTCTAAGTGAAATAAGTCACACAGAAAAAGACACTTATCATAAGATATCACTTATAGAGGGAATGTAAAAACCGCTACACTTGAACTGAATTACAAAACAGAACAGCGTCACACGTTTAGAAGACACACTATGGCTGCTTAACGGGAAAGGTGAGGTGGGGTGATGCATAAAACAAGGGTTTCAAATAGGCTCAGATACCGTTCCATACACCCAATATGTAATAGACAAGACCTACTCCTTGCTCAGTGAAGTGGACTAAACACCCCCTGTTCACCGCCCAAGAATATATCTGACTAGTAAGAATCTTAAAACCAATGTATTGATATCCCTCTGTAAGTGAGTCAAGTGGGTGTAAAGCGGCATAAACACAGCAGTGAAAAGCAGCTAAACCCCATTATAAAAATCAATTACTTTTAAAAACCCGTGAAACAAAGACAGTGAAAGAGAGAGAAATTCTTACAAAATTCGTTCAGGGGCTGTGATGCCACCTGGATTGACCATCTCTAGACCCACAGCTGATTGAGACATAAGGGTGGACACTCTTGGGGCTGAGAGGTTTGGTGAGGTTGGGTGAGCAAACGCAGACCCTTTAAAGTAATACTGCGTGGTATCCATCCCATGGGTCCAAAATCTCCAGGTTCAAGGGCATCTTCCTACATCGAAAACATGCATGAGAAACCCAGAAGATGGTACACCGTGTGATCGGGAAAGGTTTCTAAAACGCACCTCATTTCTCATCTCCTTGTGCTCGGGTTGGCCATTACTGCCGCTTTACTAGCAATCTCCCTCCTTCGAGAATCAGCACCTTTAACCTCCTGTTCCGTACAGGTTGCAATTTGTCCTGAGGATGAACGGGAAGAGGGGGAACCAATGAGAAACTAGCTCTAGGTGTTGGGACAGGCACAGGTCACTCTATTTTCCCATCAGGAAGAAGAATTAACCACAGGCTCAGCCTGCCGCCCGGAAGCAGAACAGGCCCTGAAGCAATCCTGTGCTTTTGCGGCCAGCTCCCAAAAAAGCGAGTTGAAAAATGGAGCTCAGGGGCACTGCAATTCACAAACCTACAGAGTTAGAAATGATAACTCTCGTCCACAAATATATTGAGGGAAGGCAACGAGGAGGATTTGAAAGCAAGGGAGAATTGCAGGAAACAGATTTCAGGAGGTAGAGTCGAATCGCCTTTAAAGCACAGGAAAAGCGGCAAAACCTCGACCATGATGCCCTTGGCCAAAAAGGGCGTATGCGTTTTTTCCTGAATATATTCAGGAAAAAACGCATACGCCCTTTTTGGCCAACCAAGCAACCTGGAAAGGCAAATCAGCGCTACAAAGAAGTCTCGCTTCCCATCGGTCAAAAGGGCCATGCTGAATAAAGTGTCAAAACCAGAAATGCAGGACAGGCCATGGAGAAATGGGAGCCTTACTACGCTGATGGGCGGGATGTAAATTGCCAACAGCCACTCTGGAGAAGTGTACGGTGTTTCCTGAAACATCTAAAGAACTCAGCATAGAGAGCATAAGGCACTTCCACTCATGGGCGTATAAATTGGGAAAACTAAAAATCAGCAAGACACAGGCACCCCAAAGTTTAGGGCTGCTCTGTTGACAAGAACCTCCACTTCGTTACACCTTAAATATCCCAGGAAAGAGAAAAATGGATAAGGAAGTTGTGGTCCTTATGTACAATGGCATATCACTCAGCCATGAAATCAACGTCATAAGGCTAGTAGCAGCATGATGAGTGGATTTAGGTACGACGATTCTAAGTGAAATAACTCAACCAGAAAACAACACTTATCATAAGATATGACTTATAGAGGGAATGTAAAAACCGCTACACTTGAACTGAATTACAAAACAGAACAGAGACACACGTTTACAAAACACACTATGGCTGCTTGACGGGAAAGGTGAGGTCGGGTGAGGTAGAAAACAGGGGTTTCAAATTAGCTCAGATACCGTTCCATAAACCCAATATGTAATAGACAAGACCTACTCCTTGCTCAGTGAACTGGACTCAACACCCCCTATTCACCGCCCAAGAATATATCTGACTAGGAACAATCTTCAAAGCTATGTATTGATATCCCTCTGTAAATGAGTCAAGTGGGTGTAAAGCAGCATAAACCCAGCAGTGAAAAGCAGCTAAACCCCATTATAAAAATCAATTACTTTTAAAATCCCATGAAACAAAGACAGTGAAAGGGAGAGAAATTCTTACAAAATTCGTTCAGGGGCTGTGATGCCACCTGGATTGACCATATCTAGACCCACAGCTGATTGAGACATAAGGGTGGACACTCTTGGGGCTGAGAGGTTTGGTGAGGTTGGGTGAGCAAACACAGACCCTTTAAAGTAATACTGTGTGGTATCCATCTCATGGGCCCCAAATCTCCAGGTTCAAGGGCATCTTCCTACATCGAAAACATGCATGAGAAACCCAGAAGATGGTACACCGTGTGATCGGGAAAGGTTTCTAAAACGCACCTCATTTCTCATCTCCTTGTGCTCGGGTTCGCCATTCCAGCCGCGTTAGTAGCAATCTCCCTCCGTGGAGAATCAGCACCTTTAACCTCCTGTTCCGTACAGGTTGCAATTTGTCCTGAGGATGAACGGGAAGAGGGGGAACCAATGAGAGACTAGGTCTAGGTGTTGGGACAAGCACAGGTCACTCTATTTTCCAATCAGGAAGAAGAATTAACCACAGGCTCAGCCTGCCGCCCGGAACCAGAATAGGGCCTGTAGCAATCCTACGCTTTTGTGGCCAGCTCCCAAGAAAACGAGTTGAAAAATGGAGCTCAGGGGCACTGCAATTCACAAACCTGCAGAGTTAGAAATGATAACTCTCGTCCACAAATATATTGAGGAAAGGCAACGAAGAGGATTTGAAAGCAAGGCAGAATTACAGGAAACAGATTTCAGGAGGTAGATTCGAATCGCCTTTAAAGCACAGGAAAAGCGGCAAAACCTCGACCATGATGCCCTTGGCCAAAAAGGGCGTCTGCGTTTTTTCCTGAATATATTCAGGAAAAAACGCAGACGCCCTTTTTGGCCAACCAAGCAACCTGGAAAGGCAAATCAGCGCTACAAAGAAGTCTCGCTTCCCATCGGTCAAAAGGGCCATGCTGAATAAAGTGTCAAAACCAGAAATGCAGGACAGGCCATGGAGAAACAGGAGCGTTGCTACGCTGATTGGTGTGATGTAAATTGCCAAGAGCCACTCTGGAGAAGTGTACGGTGTGTCCTGAAACCTCTAAAAAACTCAGCTTAGAGAGCATAGGGCACGTCCACTCATGGGCGTATAAATTGGGAAAACTAAAAATCAGCAAGACACAGGCACCCCAAAGTTTAGGGCTGCTCTGTTGACAAGAACCTCCACTTCGTTACACCTTAAATATCCCAGGAAAGAGAAAAATGGATAAGGAAGTTGTGGTCCTTATGTACAATGGCATATCACTCAGCCATGAAATCAACGTCATAAGGCTAGTAGCAGCATGATGAGAGGATTTAGGTACGACGATTCTAAGTGAAATAAGTCACACAGAAAAAGACACTTATCATAAGATATCACTTAGAGAGGGAATGTAAAAACCGCTACACTTGAACTGAATTACAAAACAGAACAGAGACACACGTTTACAAAACACACTATGGCTGCTTAACGGGAAAGGTGAGGTCGGGTGAGGCAGAAAACAAGGGTTTCAAATTAGCTCAGATACCTTTCCATAAACCCAATATGTAATAGACAAGACCTACTCCTTGCTCAGTGAAGTGGACGCAACGCCCCCTGTTCACCGCCCAAGAATATATCAGACTAGTAAGACTCTTAAAACCAATGTATTGATATCTCTCTGTAAGTGAGTCAAGTGGGTGTAAAGCGGCATAAACACAGCAGTGAAAAGCAGCTAAACCCCATTATAAAAATCAATTACTTTTAAAAACCCGTGAAACAAAGACAGTGAAAGAGAGAGAAATTCATACAGAATTCGTTCAGGGGCTGTGATGACACCTTTATTGACCATCTCTAGACCCACAGCTGATTGAGACATAAGGGTGGACACTCGTGGGGCTGAGAGATTTGGTGAGGTTGGGTGAGCAAACGCAGACCCTTTAAAGTAATACTGCGTGGTACCCATCCCATGGGTCCCAAATCTCCAAGTTCAAGGGCATCTTCCTATATCAAAAACATGCATGAGAAACCCAGAAGACGGTACACCGTGCGATCGGGAAAGGTTTCTAAAACGCACCTCATTTCTCATCTCCTTGTGCTCTGGTTCGCCATTCCAACCGAGTTAGTAGCAATCTCCCTCCGTGGAGAATCAGCACCTTTAACCTCCTGTTCCGTACAGGTTGCAATCTGTCCTGAGGATGAACGGGAAGAGGGGGAACCAATGATAGACTAGCTCTAGGTGTTGGGACAGGCACAGATCACTCTATTTTCCCATCAGGAAGAAGAATTAACCACAGGCTCAGCCTGCCGCCCGGAACCAGAATAGGGCTTGAAGCAATCCTGCGCTTTTGCGGCCAACTCCGAAGAAAGCGAGTTGAAAAATGGAGCTCAGGGGCACTGCAATTCACAGACCTGCAGAGTTAGAAATGATAACTCTCGTCCACAAATATATTGAGGGAAGGCAACGAAGAGGATTTGAAAGCAAGGCAGAATTGCAGGAAACAGATTTCAGGAGGTAGATTCGAATCGCCTTTAAAGCACAGGAAAGGCGGCAAAACCTCGACCATGATGCCCTTGGCCAAAAAGGGCGTATACGTTTTTTCCTGAATATATTCAGGAAAAAATGCATACGCCCTTTTTGGCCAACCAAGCAACCTGGAAAGGCAAATCAGCGCTACAAAGAAGTCTCGCTTCCCATCGGTCAAAAGGGCCATGCTGAATAAAGTGTCAAAACCAGAAATGCAGGACAGGCCATGGAGAAACGGGAGCCTTGCTACGCTGATGGGCGGGATGTAAATTGCCAACAGCCACTCTGGAGAAGTGTACGGTGTGTCCTGAAACCTCTAAAAAACTCAGCTTAGAGAGCATAGGGCACTTCCACTCATGGGCATATAAATTGGGAAAACTAAAAATCAGCAAGACACAGGCACCCCAAAGTTTAGGGCTGCTCTGTTGACAAGAACCTCCACTTCGTTACACCTTAAATATCCCAGAAAAGAGAAAAATGGATAAGGAAGTTGTGGTCCTTATGTACAATGGCATATCACTCAGCCATGAAATTAACGTCATAAGGCTAGTAGCAGCATGATGAGAGCATTTAGGTACGACGATTCTAAGTGAAATAAGTCACACAGAAAAAGACACTTATCATAAGATATCACTTATAGAGGGAATGCAAAAACCACTACACTTGAACGGAATTACAAAACAGAACAGCGTCACACGTTTAGAAGACACACTATGGCTGCTTAACGGGAAAGGTGAGGTGGGTGATGCATAAAACAAGGGTTTCAAATTAGCTCAGATACCGTTCCATAAACCCAATATGTAATAGACAAGACCTACTCCTTGCTCAGTGAACTGGACTCAACACCCCCTGTTCACCGCCCAAGAATATATCTGACTAGTAAGAATCTTAAAACCAATGTATTGATATCCCTCTGTAAGTGAGTCAAGTGGGTGTAAAGCGGCATAAACACAGCAGTGAAAAGCAGCTAAACCCCATTATAAAAATCAATTACTTTTAAAAACCCGTGAAACAAAGACAGTGAAAGAGAGAGAAATTCTTTACAAAATTCGTTCAGGGGCTGTGATGCCACCTGGATTGACCATCTCTAGACCCACAGCTGATTGAGACATAAGGGTGGACACTCTTGGGGCTGAGAGGTTTGGTGAGGTTGGGTGAGCAAACGCAGACCCTTTAAAGTAATACTGCGTGGTATCCATCCCATGGGTCCAAAATCTCCAGGTTCAAGGGCATCTTCCTACATCGAAAACATGCATGAGAAACCCAGAAGATGGTACACCGTGTGATCGGGAAAGGTTTCGAAAACGCACCTCATTTCTCATCTCCTTGTGCTCGGGTTGGCCATTACAGCCGCTTTACTAGCAATCTTCCTCCTTCGAGAATCAGCACCTTTAACCTCCTGTTCCGTACAGGTTGCAATTTGTCCTGAGGATGAACGGGAAGAGGGGGAACCAGTGAGAGACTAGCTCTAGGTGTTGGGACAGGCACAGGTCACTCTATTTTCCCATCAGGAAGAAGAATTAACCACAGGCTCAGCCTGCCGCCCGGAAGCAGAACAGGGCCTGAAGCAATCCTGTGCTTTTGCGGCCAGCTCCCAAAAAAGCGAGTTGAAAAATGGAGCTCAGGGGCACTGCAATTCACAAACCTACAGAGTTAGAAATGATAACTCTCGTCCACAAATATATTGAGGGAAGGCAACGAGGAGGATTTGAAAGCAAGGGAGATTTGCAGGAAACAGATTTCAGGAGGTAGAGTCGAATCGCCTTTAAAGCACAGGAAAAGCGGCAAAACCTCGACCATGATGCCCTTGGCCAAAAAGGGCGTATGCGTTTTTTCCTGAATATATTCAGGAAAAAACGCATACGCCCTTTTTGGCCAACCAAGCAACCTGGAAAGGCAAATCAGCGCTACAAAGAAGTCTCGCTTCCCATCGGTCAAAAGGGCCATGCTGAATAAAGTGTCAAAACCAGAAATGCAGGACAGGCCATGGAGAAACGGGAGCCTTACTACGCTGATGGGCGGGATGTAAATTGCCAACAGCCACTCTGGAGAAGTGTACGGTGTTTCCTGAAACATCTAAAGAACTCAGCATAGAGAGCATAAGGCACTTCCACTCATGGGCGTATAAATTGGGAAAACTAAAAATCAGCAAGACACAGGCACCCCAAAGTTTAGGGCTGCTCTGTTGACAAGAACCTCCACTTCGTTACACCTTAAATATCCCAGGAAAGAGAAAAATGGATAAGGAAGTTGTGGTCCTTATGTACAATGGCATATCACTCAGCCATGAAATCAACGTCATAAGGCTAGTAGCAGCATGATGAGTGGATTTAGGTACGACGATTCTAAGTGAAATAAGTCAACCAGAAAACAACACTTATCATAAGATATGACTTATAGAGGGAATGTAAAAACCGCTACACTTGAACTGAATTACAAAACAGAACAGAGACACACGTTTACAAAACACACTATGGCTGCTTGACGGGAAAGGTGAGGTCGGGTGAGGTAGAAAACAGGGGTTTCAAATTAGCTCAGATACCGTTCCATAAACCCAATATGTAATAGACAAGACCTACTCCTTGCTCAGTGAACTGGACTCAACACCCCCTATTCACCGCCCAAGAATATATCTGACTAGGAACAATCTTCAAAGCTATGTATTGATATCCCTCTGTAAATGAGTCAAGTGGGTGTAAAGCAGCATAAACCCAGCAGTGAAAAGCAGCTAAACCCCATTATAAAAATCAATTACTTTTAAAATCCCATGAAACAAAGACAGTGAAAGGGAGAGAAATTCTTACAAAATTCGTTCAGGGGCTGTGATGCCACCTGGATTGACCATATCTAGACCCACAGCTGATTGAGACATAAGGGTGGACACTCGTGGGGCTGAGAGATTTGGTGAGGTTGGGTGAGCAAACGCAGACCCTTTAAAGTAATACTGCGTGGTACCCATCCCATGGGTCCCAAATCTCCAAGTTCAAGGGCATCTTCCTATATCAAAAACATGCATGAGAAACCCAGAAGACGGTACACCGTGCGATCGGGAAAGGTTTCTAAAACGCACCTCATTTCTCATCTCCTTGTGCTCTGGTTCGCCATTCCAACCGAGTTAGTAGCAATCTCCCTCCGTGGAGAATCAGCACCTTTAACCTCCTGTTCCGTACAGGTTGCAATCTGTCCTGAGGATGAACGGGAAGAGGGGGAACCAATGATAGACTAGCTCTAGGTGTTGGGACAGGCACAGATCACTCTATTTTCCCATCAGGAAGAAGAATTAACCACAGGCTCAGCCTGCCGCCCGGAACCAGAATAGGGCTTGAAGCAATCCTGCGCTTTTGCGGCCAACTCCGAAGAAAGCGAGTTGAAAAATGGAGCTCAGGGGCACTGCAATTCACAGACCTGCAGAGTTATAAATGATAACTCTCGTCCACAAATATATTGAGGGAAGGCAACGAGGAGGATTTGAAAGCAAGGCAGAATTGCAGGAAACAGATTTCAGGAGGTAGAGTCGAATCGCCTTTAAAGCACAGGAAAAGCGGCAAAACCTCGACCATGATGCCCTTGGCCAAAAAGGGCGTATGCGTTTTTTCCTGAATATATTCAGGAAAAAACGCATACGCCCTTTTTGGCCAACCAAGCAACCTGGAAAGGCAAATCAGCGCTACAAAGAAGTCTCGCTTCCCATCGGTCAAAAGGGCCATGCTGAATAAAGTGTCAAAACCAGAAATGCAGGACAGGCCATGGAGAAACGGGAGCCTTGCTACGCTGATGGGCGGGATGTAAATTGCCAACAGCCACTCTGGAGAAGTGTACGGTGTGTCCTGAAACCTCTAAAAAACTCAGCTTAGAGAGCATAGGGCACTTCCACTCATGGGCATATAAATTGGGAAAACTAAAAATCAGCAAGACACAGGCACCCCAAAGTTTAGGGCTGCTCTGTTGACAAGAACCTCCACTTCGTTACACCTTAAATATCCCAGGAAAGAAAAAAATGGATAAAGAAGTTGTGGTCCTTATGTACAATGGAATATCACTCAGCCATGAAATCAATGTCATAAGGCTAGTAGCAGCATGATGAGTGGATTTAGGTACGACGATTCTAAGTGAAATAAGTCAACCAGAAAACGACACTTATCATAAGATATTACTTATAGAGGGAATGTAAAAACCGCTACACTTGAACTGAATTACAAAACAGAACAGAGACACACGTTTACAAAACACACTATGGCTGCTTAACGGGAAAGGTGAGGTCGGGTGAGGCAGAAAACAAGGGTTTCAAATTAGCTCAGATACCGTTCAATAAACCCAATATGTAATAGACAAGACCTACTCCTTGCTCAGTGAACTGGACTCGACACCCCCTATTCACCACCCAAGAATATATCTGACTAGGAAGAATCTTCAAAGCTATGTATTGATATCTCTCTGTAAGTGAGTCAAGTGGGTGTAAAGCGGCATAAACACAGCAGTGAAAAGCAGCTAAACCCCATTATAAAAATCAATTACTTTTAAAAACCCGTGAAACAAAGACAGTGAAAGAGAGAGAAATTCTTACAAAATTCGTTCAGGGGCTGTGATGCCACCTTTATTGACCATCTCTAGACCCACAGCTGATTGAGACATAAGGGTGGACACTCTTGGGGCTGAGAGGTTTGGTGAGGTTGGGTGAGCAAACGCAGACCCTTTAACGTAATACTGCGTGGTATCCATCCCATGGGTCCAAAATCTCCAGGTTCAAGGGCATCTTCCTACATCGAAAACATGCATGAGAAACCCAGAAGATGGTACACCGTGTGATCGGGAAAGGTTTCGAAAACGCACCTCATTTCTAATCTCCTTGTGCTCGGGTTGGCCATTACAGCCGCTTTACTAGCAATCTCCCTCCTTCGAGAATCAGCACCTTTAACCTCCTGTTCCGTACAGGTTGCAATTTGTCCTGAGGATGAACGGGAAGAGGGGGAACCAGTGAGAGACTAGCTCTAGGTGTTGGGACAGGCACAGGTCACTCTATTTTCCCATCAGGAAGAAGAATTAACCACAGGCTCAGCCTGCCGCCCGGAAGCAGAACAGGGCCTGAAGCAATCCTGCGCTTTTGCGGCCAGCTCCCAAAAAAGCGAGTTGAAAAATCGAGCTCAGGGGCACTGCAATTCACAAACCTGCAGAGTTATAAATGATAACTCTCGTCCACAAATATATTGAGGGAAGGCAACGAGGAGGATTTGAAAGCAAGGCAGAATTGCAGGAAACAGATTTCAGGAGGTAGAGTCGAATCGCCTTTAAAGCACAGGAAAAGCGGCAAAACCTCGACCATGATGCCCTTGGCCAAAAAGGGCGTATGCGTTTTTTCCTGAATATATTCAGGAAAAAACGCATATGCCCTTTTTGGCCAACCAAGCAACCTGGAAAGGCAAATCAGCGCTACAAAGAAGTCTCGCTTCCCATCGGTCAAAAGGGCCATGCTGAATAAAGTGTCAAAACCAGAAATGCAGGACAGGCCATGGAGAAACGGGAGCCTTGCTACGCTGATGGGCGTGATGTAAATTGCCAACAGCCACTCTGGAGAAGTGTACGGTGTGTCCTGAAACCTCTAAAAAACTCAGCTTAGAGAGCATAGGGCACTTCCACTCATGGGCATATAAATTGGGAAAACTAAAAATCAGCAAGACACAGGCACCCCAAAGTTTAGGGCTGCTCTGTTGACAAGAACCTCCACTTCGTTACACCTTAAATATCCCAGGAAAGAAAAAAATGGATAAAGAAGTTGTGGTCCTTATGTACAATGGAATATCACTCAGCCATGAAATCAACGTCATAAGGCTAGTAGCAGCATGATGAGTGGATTTAGGAACGACGATTCTAAGTGAAATAAGTCAACCAGAAAACGACACTTATCATAAGATATTACTTATAGAGGGAATGTAAAAACCGCTACACTTGAACTGAATTACAAAACAGAACAGAGACACACGTTTACAAAACACACTATGGCTGCTTAACGGGAAAGGTGAGGTCGGGTGAGGCAGAAAACAAGGGTTTCAAATTAGCTCAGATACCGTTCCATAAACCCAATATGTAATAGACAAGACCTACTCCTTGCTCAGTGAACTGGACTCGACACCCCCTATTCACCGCCCAAGAATATATCTGACTAGGAAGAATCTTCAAAGCTATGTATTGATATCTCTCTGTAAATGAGTCAAGTGGGTGTAAAGCAGCATAAACAGAGCAGTGAAAAGCAGCTAAACCCCATTATAAAAATCAATTACTTTTAAAATCCCGTGAAACAAAGACAGTGAAAGAGAGAGAAATTCTTACAAAATTCGTTCAGGGGCTGTGATGCCACCTTTATTGACCATCTCTAGACCCACAGCTGATTGAGATATAAGGGTGGACACTCGTGGGGCTGAGAGGTTTGGTGAGGTTGGGTGAGCAAACGCAGACCCTTTAAAGTAATACTGCGTGGTATCCATCCCATGGGGCCAAAATCTCCAGGTTCAAGGGCATCTTCCTACATCGAAAACATGCATGAGAAACCCAGAAGATGGTACACCGTGTGATTGGGAAAGGTTTCTAAAACGCACCTCATTTCTCATCTCCTTGTGCTCGGGTTCGCCATTCCAGCCGCGTTAGTAGCAATCTCCCTCCGTGGAGAATCAGCACCTTTAACCTCCTGTTCCGTACAGGTTGCAATTTGTCCTGAGGATGAACGGGAAGAGGGGGAACCAGTGAGAGACTAGGTCTAGGTGTTGGGACAGGCACAGGTCACTCTATTTTCCCATCAGGAAGAAGAATTAACCACAGGCTCAGCCTGCCGCCCGGAACTAGAATAGGGCCTGAAGCAATCCTACGCTTTTGTGGCCAGCTCCCAAGAAAACGAGTTGAAAAATGGAGCTCAGGGGCACTGCAATTCACAAACCTGCAGAGTTAGAAATGATAACTCTCGTCCACAAATATATTGAGGAAAGGCAACGAAGAGGATTTGAAAGCAAGTCAGAATTGCAGGAAACAGATTTCAGGAGGTAGATTCGAATCGCCTTTAAAGCACAGGAAAAGCGGCAAAACCTCGACCATGATGCCCTTGGCCAAAAAGGGCGTCTGCGTTTTTTCCTGAATATATTCAGGAAAAAACGCAGACGCCCTTTTTGGCCAACCAAGCAACCTGGAAAGGCAAATCAGCGATACAAAGAAGTCTCGCTTCCCTTCGGTCAAAACGGCCGTGCTGAATAAAGTGTCAAAACCAGAAATGCAGGACAGGCCATGGTGAAACGGGAGCCTTGCTACGCTGATGGGCGGGATGTAAATTGCCAACAGCCACTCTGGAGAAGTGTACGGTGTTTCCTGAAACATCTAAAAAACTCAGCATAGAGAGCATAGGGCACTTCCACTCATGGGCGTATAAATTGGGAAAACTAAAAATCAGCAAGACACAGGCACCCCAAAGTTTAGGGCTGCTCTGTTGACAAGAACCTCCACTTCGGTACACCTTAAATATCCCAGGAAAGAGAAAAATGGATAAGGAAGTTGTGGTCCTTATGTACAATGGCATATCACTCAGCCAAGTAATTAACGTCATAAGGCTAGTAGCAGCATGATGAGAGGATTTAGGTACGACGATTCTAAGTGAAATAAGTCACACAGAAAAAGACACTTATCATAAGATATCACTTAGAGAGGGAATGTAAAAACCGCTACACTTGAACTGAATTACAAAACAGAACAGCGTCACACGTTTACAAAACACACTATGGCTGCTTAACGGGAAAGGTGAGGTCAGGTGAGGTAGAAAACAAGGGTTTCAAATTAGCTCAGATACCGTTCCATAAACCCAATATGTAATAGACAAGACCTACTCCTTGCTCAGTGAACTGGACTCGACACCCCCTATTCACCGCCCAAGAATATACCTGACTAGGAAGAATCTTCAAAGCTATGTATTGATATCTCTCTGTAAATGAGTCAAGTGGGTGTAAAGCAGCATAAACAGAGCAGTGAAAAGCAGCTAAACCCCATTATAAAAATCAATTACTTTTAAAATCCCGTGAAACAAAGACAGTGAAAGAGAGAGAAATTCTTACAAAATTCGTTCAGGGGCTGTGATGCCACCTGGATTGACCATCTCTAGACCCACAGCTGATTGAGACATAAGGGTGGACACTCTTGGGGCTGAGAGGTTTGGTGAGGTTGGGTGAGCAAACGCAGACCCTTTAAAGTAATACTGCGTGGTACCCATCGCATGGGTCCCAAATCTCCAGGTTCAAGGGCATCTTCCTACATCGAAAACATGCATGAGAAACCCAGAAGATGGTACACCGTGTGATCGGGAAAGGTTTCTAAAACGCACCTCATTTCTCATCTCCTTGTGCTCGGGTTCGCCATTCCAGCCGCGTTAGTAGCAATCTCCCTCCGTGGAGAATCAGCACCTTTAACCTCCTGTTCCGTACAGGGTGCAATTTGTCCTGAGGATGAACGGGAAGAGGGGGAACCAGTGAGAGACTAGCTCTAGGTGTTGGGACAGGCACAGGTCACTCTATTTTCCCATCAGGAAGAAGAATTAACCACAGGCTCAGCCTGCCGCCCGGAAGCAGAACAGGGCCTGAAGCAATCCTGCGCTTTTGCGGCCAGCTCCCAAAAAAGCGAGTTGAAAAATCGAGCTCAGGGGCACTGCAATTCACAAACCTGCAGAGTTATAAATGATAACTCTCGTCCACAAATATATTGAGGGAAGGCAACGAGGAGGATTTGAAAGCAAGGCAGAATTGCAGGAAACAGATTTCAGGAGGTAGAGTCGAATCGCCTTTAAAGCACAGGAAAAGCGGCAAAACCTCGACCATGATGCCCTTGGCCAAAAAGGGCGTATGCGTTTTTTCCTGAATATATTCAGGAAAAAACGCATACGCCCTTTTTGGCCAACCAAGCAACCTGGAAAGGCAAATCAGCGCTACAAAGAAGTCTCGCTTCCCATCGGTCAAAAGGGCCATGCTGAATAAAGTGTCAAAACCAGAAATGCAGGACAGGCCATGGAGAAACGGGAGCCTTGCTACGCTGATGGGCGGGATGTAAATTGCCAACAGCCACTCTGGAGAAGTGTACGGTGTGTCCTGAAACCTCTAAAAAACTCAGCTTAGAGAGCATAGGGCACTTCCACTCATGGGCATATAAATTGGGAAAACTAAAAATCAGCAAGACACAGGCACCCCAAAGTTTAGGGCTGCTCTGTTGACAAGAACCTCCACTTCGTTACACCTTAAATATCCCAGGAAAGAAAAAAATGGATAAAGAAGTTGTGGTCCTTATGTACAATGGAATATCACTCAGCCATGAAATCAACGTCATAAGGCTAGTAGCAGCATGATGAGTGGATTTAGGTACGACGATTCTAAGTGAAATAAGTCAACCAGAAAACGACACTTATCATAAGATATTACTTATAGAGGGAATGTAAAAACCGCTACACTTGAACTGAATTACAAAACAGAACAGAGACACACGTTTACAAAACACACTATGGCTGCTTAACGGGAAAGGTGAGGTCGGGTGAGGCAGAAAACAAGGGTTTCAAATTAGCTCAGATACCGTTCAATAAACCCAATATGTAATAGACAAGACCTACTCCTTGCTCAGTGAACTGGACTCGACACCCCCTATTCACCACCCAAGAATATATCTGACTAGGAAGAATCTTCAAAGCTATGTATTGATATCTCTCTGTAAGTGAGTCAAGTGGGTGTAAAGCGGCATAAACACAGCAGTGAAAAGCAGCTAAACCCCATTATAAAAATCAATTACTTTTAAAAACCCGTGAAACAAAGACAGTGAAAGAGAGAGAAATTCTTACAAAATTCGTTCAGGGGCTGTGATGCCACCTTTATTGACCATCTCTAGACCCACAGCTGATTGAGACATAAGGGTGGACACTCTTGGGGCTGAGAGGTTTGGTGAGGTTGGGTGAGCAAACGCAGACCCTTTAACGTAATACTGCGTGGTATCCATCCCATGGGTCCAAAATCTCCAGGTTCAAGGGCATCTTCCTACATCGAAAACATGCATGAGAAACCCAGAAGATGGTACACCGTGTGATCGGGAAAGGTTTCGAAAACGCACCTCATTTCTAATCTCCTTGTGCTCGGGTTGGCCATTACAGCCGCTTTACTAGCAATCTCCCTCCTTCGAGAATCAGCACCTTTAACCTCCTGTTCCGTACAGGTTGCAATTTGTCCTGAGGATGAACGGGAAGAGGGGGAACCAGTGAGAGACTAGCTCTAGGTGTTGGGACAGGCACAGGTCACTCTATTTTCCCATCAGGAAGAAGAATTAACCACAGGCTCAGCCTGCCGCCCGGAAGCAGAACAGGGCCTGAAGCAATCCTGCGCTTTTGCGGCCAGCTCCCAAAAAAGCGAGTTGAAAAATCGAGCTCAGGGGCACTGCAATTCACAAACCTGCAGAGTTATAAATGATAACTCTCGTCCACAAATATATTGAGGGAAGGCAACGAGGAGGATTTGAAAGCAAGGCAGAATTGCAGGAAACAGATTTCAGGAGGTAGAGTCGAATCGCCTTTAAAGCACAGGAAAAGCGGCAAAACCTCGACCATGATGCCCTTGGCCAAAAAGGGCATATGCGTTTTTTCCTGAATATATTCAGGAAAAAACGCATATGCCCTTTTTGGCCAACCAAGCAACCTGGAAAGGCAAATCAGCGCTACAAAGAAGTCTCGCTTCCCATCGGTCAAAAGGGCCATGCTGAATAAAGTGTCAAAACCAGAAATGCAGGACAGGCCATGGAGAAACGGGAGCCTTGCTACGCTGATGGGCGGGATGTAAATTGCCAACAGCCACTCTGGAGAAGTGTACGGTGTGTCCTGAAACCTCTAAAAAACTCAGCTTAGAGAGCATAGGGCACTTCCACTCATGGGTGTATAAATTGGGAAAACTAAAAATCAGCAAGACACAGGCACCCCAAAGTTTAGGGCTGCTCTGTTGACAAGAACCTCCACTTCGTTACACCTTAAATATCCCAGGAAAGAAAAAAATGGATAAAGAAGTTGTGGTCCTTATGTACAATGGAATATCACTCAGCCATGAAATCAACGTCATAAGGCTAGTAGCAGCATGATGAGTGGATTTAGGAACGATGATTCTAAGTGAAATAAGTCAACCAGAAAACGACACTTATCATAAGATATTACTTATAGAGGGAATGTAAAAACCGCTACACTTGAACTGAATTACAAAACAGAACAGAGACACACGTTTACAAAACACACTATGGCTGCTTAACGGGAAAGGTGAGGTCGGGTGAGGCAGAAAACAAGGGTTTCAAATTAGCTCAGATACCGTTCCATAAACCCAATATGTAATAGACAAGACCTACTCCTTGCTCAGTGAACTGGACTCGACACCCCCTATTCACCGCCCAAGAATATATCTGACTAGGAAGAATCTTCAAAGCTATGTATTGATATCTCTCTGTAAATGAGTCAAGTGGGTGTAAAGCAGCATAAACAGAGCAGTGAAAAGCAGCTAAACCCCATTATAAAAATCAATTACTTTTAAAATCCCGTGAAACAAAGACAGTGAAAGAGAGAGAAATTCTTACAAAATTCGTTCAGGGGCTGTGATACCACCTTTATTGACCATCTCTAGACCCACAGCTGATTGAGATATAAGGGTGGACACTCGTGGGGCTGAGAGGTTTGGTGAGGTTGGGTGAGCAAACGCAGACCCTTTAAAGTAATACTGCGTGGTATCCATCCCATGGGGCCAAAATCTCCAGGTTCAAGGGCATCTTCCTACATCGAAAACATGCATGAGAAACCCAGAAGATGGTACACCGTGTGATTGGGAAAGGTTTCTAAAACGCACCTCATTTCTCATCTCCTTGTGCTCAGGTTCGCCATTCCAGCCGCGTTAGTAGCAATCTCCCTCCGTGGAGAATCAGCACCTTTAACCTCCTGTTCCGTACAGGTTGCAATTTGTCCTGAGGATGAACGGGAAGAGGGGGAACCAGTGAGAGACTAGGTCTAGGTGTTGGGACAGGCACAGGTCACTCTATTTTCCCATCAGGAAGAAGAATTAACCACAGGCTCAGCCTGCCGCCCGGAACTAGAATAGGGCCTGAAGCAATCCTACGCTTTTGTGGCCAGCTCCCAAGAAAACGAGTTGAAAAATGGAGCTCAGGGGCACTGCAATTCACAAACCTGCAGAGTTAGAAATGATAACTCTCGTCCACAAATATATTGAGGAAAGGCAACGAAGAGGATTTGAAAGCAAGTCAGAATTGCAGGAAACAGATTTCAGGAGGTAGATTCGAATCGCCTTTAAAGCACAGGAAAAGCGGCAAAACCTCGACCATGATGCCCTTGGCCAAAAAGGGCGTCTGCGTTTTTTCCTGAATATATTCAGGAAAAAACGCAGACGCCCTTTTTGGCCAACCAAGCAACCTGGAAAGGCAAATCAGCGATACAAAGAAGTCTCGCTTCCCTTCGGTCAAAACGGCCGCGCTGAATAAAGTGTCAAAACCAGAAATGCAGGACAGGCCATGGTGAAACGGGAGCCTTGCTACGCTGATGGGCGGGATGTAAATTGCCAACAGCCACTCTGGAGAAGTGTACGGTGTTTCCTGAAACATCTAAAAAACTCAGCATAGAGAGCATAGGGCACTTCCACTCATGGGCGTATAAATTGGGAAAACTAAAAATCAGCAAGACACAGGCACCCCAAAGTTTAGGGCTGCTCTGTTGACAAGAACCTCCACTTCGGTACACCTTAAATATCCCAGGAAAGAGAAAAATGGATAAGGAAGTTGTGGTCCTTATGTACAATGGCATATCACTCAGCCAAGAAATTAACGTCATAAGGCTAGTAGCAGCATGATGAGAGGATTTAGGTACGACGATTCTAAGTGAAATAAGTCACACAGAAAAAGACACTTATCATAAGATATCACTTAGAGAGGGAATGTAAAAACCGCTACACTTGAACTGAATTACAAAACAGAACAGCGTCACACGTTTACAAAACACACTATGGCTGCTTAACGGGAAAGGTGAGGTCAGGTGAGGTAGAAAACAAGGGTTTCAAATTAGCTCAGATACCGTTCCATAAACCCAATATGTAATAGACAAGACCTACTCCTTGCTCAGTGAACTGGACTCGACACCCCCTATTCACCGCCCAAGAATATACCTGACTAGGAAGAATCTTCAAAGCTATGTATTGATATCTCTCTGTAAATGAGTCAAGTGGGTGTAAAGCAGCATAAACAGAGCAGTGAAAAGCAGCTAAACCCCATTATAAAAATCAATTACTTTTAAAATCCCGTGAAACAAAGACAGTGAAAGAGAGAGAAATTCTTACAAAATTCGTTCAGGGGCTGTGATGCCACCTGGATTGACCATCTCTAGACCCACAGCTGATTGAGACATAAGGGTGGACACTCTTGGGGCTGAGAGGTTTGGTGAGGTTGGGTGAGCAAACGCAGACCCTTTAAAGTAATACTGCGTGGTACCCATCGCATGGGTCCCAAATCTCCAGGTTCAAGGGCATCTTCCTACATCGAAAACATGCATGAGAAACCCAGAAGATGGTACACCGTGTGATCGGGAAAGGTTTCTAAAACGCACCTCATTTCTCATCTCCTTGTGCTCGGGTTCGCCATTCCAGCCGCGTTAGTAGCAATCTCCCTCCGTGGAGAATCAGCACCTTTAACCTCCTGTTCCGTACAGGGTGCAATTTGTCCTGAGGATGAACGGGAAGAGGGGGAACCAATGAGAGACTAGCTCTAGGTGTTGGGACAGGCACAGGTCACTGTATTTTCCCATCAGGAAGAAGAATTAACCACAGGCTCAGCCTGCCGCCCGGAACCAGAATAGGGCCTGAAGCAATCCTGCGCTTTTGCGGCCAGCTCCGAAGAAAGCGAGTTGAAAAGTGGAGCTCAGGGGCACTGCAATTCACAAACCTGCAGAGTTAGAAATGATAACTCTCGTCCACAAATATATTGAGGGAAGGCAACGAGGAGGATTTGAAAGCAAGGCAGAATTGCAGGAAACAGATTTCAGGAGGTAGAGTCGAATCGCCTTTAAAGCACAGGAAAAGTGGCAAAACCTCGACCATGATGCCCTTGGCCAAAAAGGGCGTATGCGTTTTTTCCTGAATATATTCAGGAAAAAACGCATACGCCCTTTTTGGCCAACCAAGCAACCTGGAAAGGCAAATCAGCGCTACAAAGAAGTCTCGCTTCCCATCGGTCAAAAGGGCCATGCTGAATAAAGTGTCAAAACCAGAAATGCAGGACAGGCCATGGAGAAACGGGAGCCTTACTACGCTGATGGGCGGGATGTAAATTGCCAACAGCCACTCTGGAGAAGTGTACGGTGTTTCCTGAAACATCTAAAGAACTCAGCATAGAGAGCATAAGGCACTTCCACTCATGGGCGTATAAATTGGGAAAACTAAAAATCAGCAAGACACAGGCACCCCAAAATTTAGGGCTGCTCTGTTGACAAGAACCTCCACTTCGTTACACCTTAAATATCCCAGGAAAGAGAAAAATGGATAAGGAAGTTGTGGTCCTTATGTACAATGGCATATCACTCAGCCATGAAATTAACGTCATAAGGCTAGTAGCAGCATGATGAGAGGATTTAGGTACGACGATTCTAAGTGAAATAAGTCACACAGAAAAAGACACTTATCATAAGATATCACTTAGAGAGGGAATGTAAAAACCGCTACACTTGAACTGAATTACAAAACAGAACAGCGTCACACGTTTACAAAACACACTATGGCTGCTTAACGGGAAAGGTGAGGTCGGGTGAGGTAGAAAACAAGGGTTTCAAATTAGCTCAGATACCGTTCCATAAACCCAATATGTAATAGACAAGACCTACTCCTTGCTCAGTGAACTGGACTCGACACCCCCTATTCACCGCCCAAGAATATACCTGACTAGGAAGAATCTTCAAAGCTATGTATTGATATCTCTCTGTAAATGAGTCAAGTGGGTGTAAAGCAGCATAAACAGAGCAGTGAAAAGCAGCTAAACCCCATTATAAAAATCAATTACTTTTAAAATCCCGTGAAACAAAGACAGTGAAAGAGAGAGAAATTCTTACAAAATTCGTTCAGGGGCTGTGATGCCACCTGGATTGACCATATCTAGACCCACAGCTGATTGAGACATAAGGGTGGACACTCTTGGGGCTGAGAGGTTTGGTGAGGTTGGGTGAGCAAACGCAGACCCTTTAAAGTAATACTGCGTGGTATCCATCCCATGGGTCCCAAATCTCCAGGTTCAAGGGCATCTTCCTACATCGAAAACATGCATGAGAAACCCAGAAGATGGTACACCGTGTGATCGGGAAAGGTTTCTAAAACGCACCTCATTTCTCATCTCCTTGTGCTCGGGTTCGCCATTCCAGCCGCGTTAGTAGCAATCTCCCTCCGTGGAGAATCAGCACCTTTAACCTCCTGTTCCGTACAGGTTGCAATTTGTCCTGAGGATGAACGGGAAGAGGGGGAACCAATGAGAAACTAGCTCTAGGTGTTGGGACAGGCACAGGTCACTCTATTTTCCCATCAGGAAGAAGAATTAACCACAGGCTCAGCCTGCCGCCCGGAACCAGAATAGGGCCTGAAGCAATCCTGCGCTTTTGCGGCCAGCACCGAAGAAAGCGAGTTGAAAAATGGAGCTCAGGGGCACTGCAATTCACAAACCTGCAGAGTTAGAAATGATAACTCTCATCCACAAATATATTGAGGGAAGGCAACGAGGAGGATTTGAAAGCAAGGCAGAATTGCAGGAAACAGATTTCAGGAGGTAGATTCGAATCGCCTTTAAAGCACAGGAAAGGCGGCAAAACCTCGACCATGATGCCCTTGGCCAAAAAGGGCGTATGCGTTTTTTCCTGAATATATTCAGGAAAAAACGCATACGCCCTTTTTGGCCAACCAAGCAACCTGGAAAGGCAAATCAGCGCTACAAAGAAGTCTCGCTTCCCATCGGTCAAAAGGGCCATGCTGAATAAAGTGTCAAAA
Source organism: Balaenoptera borealis (assembly GCF_965194805.1). Classification (NCBI taxonomy): domain Eukaryota; kingdom Metazoa; phylum Chordata; class Mammalia; order Artiodactyla; family Balaenopteridae; genus Balaenoptera; species Balaenoptera borealis. The sequence goes on along the minus strand of NC_138863.1, from coordinate 109,502,217 downwards.
CCAGAAATGCAGGACAGGCCATGGAGAAACGGGAGCCTTGCTACGCTGATGGGCGTGATGTAAATTGCCAACAGCCACTCTGGAGAAGTGTACGGTGTGTCCTGAAACCTCTAAAAAACTCAGCTTAGAGAGCATAGGGCACTTCCACTCATGGGTGTATAAATTGGGAAAAGTAAAAATCAGCAAGACACAGGCACCCCAAAGTTTAGGGCTGCTCTGTTGACAAGAACCTCCACTTCGTTACACCTTAAATATCCCAGGAAAGAAAAAAATGGATAAAGAAGTTGTGGTCCTTATGTACAATGGAATATCACTCAGCCAGGAAATCAACGTCATAAGGCTAGTAGCAGCATGATGAGTGGATTTAGGTACGACGATTCTAAGTGAAATAAGTCAACCAGAAAACGACACTTATCATAAGATATCACTTATAGAGGGAATGTAAAAACCGCTACACTTGAACTGAATTACAAAACAGAACAGAGACACACGTTTACAAAACACACTATGGCTGCTTAACGGGAAAGGTGAGGTCGGGTGAGGCAGAAAACAAGGGTTTCAAATTAGCTCAGATACCGTTCAATAAACCCAATATGTAATAGACAAGACCTACTCCTTGCTCAGTGAACTGGACGCAAAAACCCCCTATTCACCGCCCAAGAATATATCTGACTAGGAAGAATCTTCAAAGCTATGTATTGATATCTCTCTGTAAGTGAGTCAAGTGGGTGTAAAGCAGCATAAAAACAGCAGTGAAAAGCAGCTAAACCCCATTATAAAAATCAATTACTTTTAAAAACCCGTGAAACAAAGACAGTGAAAGAGAGAGAAATTCTTACAATATTCGTTCAGGGGCTGTGATGCCACCTGGATTGACCATCTCTAGACCCACAGCTGATTGAGACATAAGGGTGGACACTCTTGTGGCTGAGAGGTTTGGTCAGGTTGGTTGAGGAAACGCAGGCCCTTTAAAGTAATACTGCGTGGTACCCATCCCATGGGTCCCAAATCTCCAAGTTCAAGGGCATCTTCCTATAACAAAAACATGCATGAGAAACCCAGAAGATGGTACACCGTGTGATCGGGAAAGGTTTCGAAAACGCACCTCATTTCTCATCTCCTTGTGCTCGGGTTGGCCATTACAGCCGCTTTACTAGCAATCTCCCTCCTTCGAGAATCAGCACCTTCAACCTCCTGTTCCGTACAGGTTGCAAATTGTCCTGAGGATGAACGGGAAGAGGGGGAACCAGTGAGAGACTAGCTCTAGGTGTTGGGACAGGCACAGGTCACTCTATTTTCCCATCAGGAAGAAGAATTAACCACAGGCTCAGCCTGCCGCCCGGAAGCAGAACAGGGCCTGAAGCAATCCTGTGCTTTTGCGGCCAGCTCCCAAAAAAACGAGTTGAAAAATCAAGCTCAGGGGCACTGCAATTCACAAACCTGCAGAGTTATAAATGATAACTCTCGTCCACAAATATATTGAGGGAAGGCAACGAGGAGGATTTGAAAGCAAGGCAGAATTGCAGGAAACAGATTTCAGGAGGTAGAGTCGAATCGCCTTTAAAGCACAGGAAAAGTGGCAAAACCTCGACCATGATGCCCTTGGCCAAAAAGGGCGTATGCGTTTTTTCCTGAATATATTCAGGAAAAAACGCATACGCCCTTTTTGGCCAACCAAGCAACCTGGAAAGGCAAATCAGCGCTACAAAGAAGTCTCGCTTCCCATCGGTCAAAAGGGCCATGCTGAATAAAGTGTCAAAACCAGAAATGCAGGACAGGCCATGGAGAAACGGGAGCCTTACTACGCTGATGGGCGGGATGTAAATTGCCAACAGCCACTCTGGAGAAGTGTACGGTGTTTCCTGAAACATCTAAAGAACTCAGCATAGAGAGCATAAGGCACTTCCACTCATGGGCGTATAAATTGGGAAAACTAAAAATCAGCAAGACACAGGCACCCCAAAGTTTAGGGCTGCTCTGTTGACAAGAACCTCCACTTCGTTACACCTTAAATATCCCAGGAAAGAGAAAAATGGATAAGGAAGTTGTGGTCCTTATGTACAATGGCATATCACTCAGCCATGAAATTAACGTCATAAGGCTAGTAGCAGCATGATGAGAGGATTTAGGTACGACGATTCTAAGTGAAATAAGTCACACAGAAAAAGACACTTATCATAAGATATCACTTAGAGAGGGAATGTAAAAACCGCTACACTTGAACTGAATTACAAAACAGAACAGCGTCACACGTTTACAAAACACACTATGGCTGCTTAACGGGAAAGGTGAGGTCGGGTGAGGTAGAAAACAAGGGTTTCAAATTAGCTCAGATACCGTTCCATAAACCCAATATGTAATAGACAAGACCTACTCCTTGCTCAGTGAACTGGACTCGACACCCCCTATTCACCGCCCAAGAATATACCTGACTAGGAAGAATCTTCAAAGCTATGTATTGATATCTCTCTGTAAATGAGTCAAGTGGGTGTAAAGCAGCATAAACAGAGCAGTGAAAAGCAGCTAAACCCCATTATAAAAATCAATTACTTTTAAAATCCCGTGAAACAAAGACAGTGAAAGAGAGAGAAATTCTTACAAAATTCGTTCAGGGGCTGTGATGCCACCTGGATTGACCATATCTAGACCCACAGCTGATTGAGACATAAGGGTGGACACTCTTGGGGCTGAGAGGTTTGGTGAGGTTGGGTGAGCAAACGCAGACCCTTTAAAGTAATACTGCGTGGTATCCATCCCATGGGTCCCAAATCTCCAGGTTCAAGGGCATCTTCCTACATCGAAAACATGCATGAGAAACCCAGAAGATGGTACACCGTGTGATCGGGAAAGGTTTCTAAAACGCACCTCATTTCTCATCTCCTTGTGCTCGGGTTCGCCATTCCAGCCGCGTTAGTAGCAATCTCCCTCCGTGGAGAATCAGCACCTTTAACCTCCTGTTCCGTACAGGTTGCAATTTGTCCTGAGGATGAACGGGAAGAGGGGGAACCAATGAGAAACTAGCTCTAGGTGTTGGGACAGGCACAGGTCACTCTATTTTCCCATCAGGAAGAAGAATTAACCACAGGCTCAGCCTGCCGCCCGGAACCAGAATAGGGCCTGAAGCAATCCTGCGCTTTTGCGGCCAGCACCGAAGAAAGCGAGTTGAAAAATGGAGCTCAGGGGCACTGCAATTCACAAACCTGCAGAGTTAGAAATGATAACTCTCGTCCACAAATATATTGAGGGAAGGCAACGAGGAGGATTTGAAAGCAAGGCAGAATTGCAGGAAACAGATTTCAGGAGGTAGATTCGAATCGCCTTTAAAGCACAGGAAAGGCGGCAAAACCTCGACCATGATGCCCTTGGCCAAAAAGGGCGTATGCGTTTTTTCCTGAATATATTCAGGAAAAAACGCATACGCCCTTTTTGGCCAACCAAGCAACCTGGAAAGGCAAATCAGCGCTACAAAGAAGTCTCGCTTCCCATCGGTCAAAAGGGCCATGCTGAATAAAGTGTCAAAACCAGAAATGCAGGACAGGCCATGGAGAAACGGGAGCCTTGCTACGCTGATGGGCGTGATGTAAATTGCCAACAGCCACTCTGGAGAAGTGTACGGTGTGTCCTGAAACCTCTAAAAAACTCAGCTTAGAGAGCATAGGGCACTTCCACTCATGGGTGTATAAATTGGGAAAAGTAAAAATCAGCAAGACACAGGCACCCCAAAGTTTAGGGCTGCTCTGTTGACAAGAACCTCCACTTCGTTACACCTTAAATATCCCAGGAAAGAAAAAAATGGATAAAGAAGTTGTGGTCCTTATGTACAATGGAATATCACTCAGCCAGGAAATCAACGTCATAAGGCTAGTAGCAGCATGATGAGTGGATTTAGGTACGACGATTCTAAGTGAAATAAGTCAACCAGAAAACGACACTTATCATAAGATATCACTTATAGAGGGAATGTAAAAACCGCTACACTTGAACTGAATTACAAAACAGAACAGAGACACACGTTTACAAAACACACTATGGCTGCTTAACGGGAAAGGTGAGGTCGGGTGAGGCAGAAAACAAGGGTTTCAAATTAGCTCAGATACCGTTCAATAAACCCAATATGTAATAGACAAGACCTACTCCTTGCTCAGTGAACTGGACGCAAAAACCCCCTATTCACCGCCCAAGAATATATCTGACTAGGAAGAATCTTCAAAGCTATGTATTGATATCTCTCTGTAAGTGAGTCAAGTGGGTGTAAAGCAGCATAAAAACAGCAGTGAAAAGCAGCTAAACCCCATTATAAAAATCAATTACTTTTAAAAACCCGTGAAACAATGACAGTGAAAGAGAGAGAAATTCTTACAATATTCGTTCAGGGGCTGTGATGCCACCTGGATTGACCATCTCTAGACCCACAGCTGATTGAGACATAAGGGTGGACACTCTTGTGGCTGAGAGGTTTGGTCAGGTTGGTTGAGGAAACGCAGGCCCTTTAAAGTAATACTGCGTGGTACCCATCCCATGGGTCCCAAATCTCCAAGTTCAAGGGCATCTTCCTATAACAAAAACATGCATGAGAAACCCAGAAGATGGTACACCGTGTGATCGGGAAAGGTTTCGAAAACGCACCTCATTTCTCATCTCCTTGTGCTCGGGTTGGCCATTACAGCCGCTTTACTAGCAATCTCCCTCCTTCGAGAATCAGCACCTTCAACCTCCTGTTCCGTACAGGTTGCAAATTGTCCTGAGGATGAACGGGAAGAGGGGGAACCAGTGAGAGACTAGCTCTAGGTGTTGGGACAGGCACAGGTCACTCTATTTTCCCATCAGGAAGAAGAATTAACCACAGGCTCAGCCTGCCGCCCGGAAGCAGAACAGGGCCTGAAGCAATCCTGTGCTTTTGCGGCCAGCTCCCAAAAAAACGAGTTGAAAAATCGAGCTCAGGGGCAATGCAATTCACAAACCTGCAGAGTAATAAATGATAACTCTCGTCCACAAATATATTGAGGGAAGGCAACGAGGAGGATTTGAAAGCAAGGCAGAATTGCAGGAAACAGATTTCAGGAGGTAGAGTCGAATCGCCTTTAAAGCACAGGAAAAGCGGCAAAACCTCGACCATGATGCCCTTGGCCAAAAAGGGCGTATGCGTTTTTTCCTGAATATACTCAGGAAAAAACGCATACGCCCTTTTTGGCCAACCAAGCAACCTGGAAAGGCAAATCAGCGCTACAAAGAAGTCTCGCTTCCCATCGGTCAAAAGGGCCATGCTGAATAAAGTGTCAAAACCAGAAATGCAGGACAGGCCATGGAGAAACGGGAGCCTTACTACGCTGATGGGCGGGATGTAAATTGCCAACAGCCACTCTGGAGAAGTGTACGGTGTGTCCTGAAACATCTAAAGAACTCAGCATAGAGAGCATAAGGCACTTCCACTCATGGGCGTATAAATTGGGAAAACTAAAAATCAGCAAGACACAGGCACCCCAAAGTTTAGGGCTGCTCTGTTGACAAGAACCTCCACTTCGTTACACCTTAAATATCCCAGGAAAGAGAAAAATGGATAAGGAAGTTGTGGTCCTTATGTACAATGGCATATCACTCAGCCATGAAATTAACGTCATAAGGCTAGTAGCAGCATGATGAGAGGATTTAGGTACGACGATTCTAAGTGAAATAAGTCACACAGAAAAAGACACTTATCATAAGATATCACTTAGAGAGGGAATGTAAAAACCGCTACACTTGAACTGAATTACAAAACAGAACAGCGTCACACGTTTACAAAACACACTATGGCTGCTTAACGGGAAAGGTGAGGTCGGGTGAGGTAGAAAACAAGGGTTTCAAATTAGCTCAGATACCGTTCCATAAACCCAATATGTAATAGACAAGACCTACTCCTTGCTCAGTGAACTGGACTCGACACCCCCTATTCACCGCCCAAGAATATACCTGACTAGGAAGAATCTTCAAAGCTATGTATTGATATCTTTCTGTAAATGAGTCAAGTGGGTGTAAAGCAGCATAAACAGAGCAGTGAAAAGCAGCTAAACCCCATTATAAAAATCAATTACTTTTAAAATCCCGTGAAACAAAGACAGTGAAAGAGAGAGAAATTCTTACAAAATTCGTTCAGGGGCTGTGATGCCACCTGGATTGACCATCTCTAGACCCACAGCTGATTGAGACATAAGGGTGGACACTCTTGGGGCTGAGAGTTTTGGTGAGGTTGGGTGAGCAAACGCAGACCCTTTAAAGTAATACTGCGTGGTATCCATCCCATGGGTCCCAAATCTCCAGGTTCAAGGGCATCTTCCTACATCGAAAACATGCATGAGAAACCCAGAAGATGGTACACCGTGTGATCGGGAAAGGTTTCTACAACGCACCTCATTTCTCATCTCCTTGTGCTCGGGTTCGCCATTCCAGCCGCGTTAGTAGCAATCTCCCTCCGTGGAGAATCAGCACCTTTAACCTCCTGTTCCGTACAGGTTGCAATTTGTCCTGAGGATGAACGGGAAGAGGGGGAACCAATGAGAAACTAGCTCTAGGTGTTGGGACAGGCACAGGTCACTCTATTTTCCCATCAGGAAGAAGAATTAACCACAGGCTCAGCCTGCCGCCCGGAACCAGAATAGGGCCTGAAGCAATCCTGCGCTTTTGCGGCCAGCTCCGAAGAAAGCGAGTTGAAAAATGGAGCTCAGGGGCACTGCAATTCACAAACCTGCAGAGTTAGAAATGATAACTCTCGTCCACAAATATATTGAGGGAAGGCAACGAGGAGGATTTGAAAGCAAGGCAGAATTGCAGGAAACAGATTTCAGGAGGTAGAGTCGAATCGCCTTTAAAGCACAGGAAAGGCGGCAAAACCTCGACCATGATGCCCTTGGCCAAAAAGGGCGTATGCGTTTTTTCCTGAATATATTCAGGAAAAAACGCATACGCCCTTTTTGGCCAACCAAGCAACCTGGAAAGGCAAATCAGCGCTACAAAGAAGTCTCGCTTCCCATCGGTCAAAAGGGCCATGCTGAATAAAGTGTCAAAACCAGAAATGCAGGACAGGCCATGGAGAAACGGGAGCCTTGCTACGCTGATGGGCGTGATGTAAATTGCCAACAGCCACTCTGGAGAAGTGTACGGTGTGTCCTGAAACCTCTAAAAAACTCAGCTTAGAGAGCATAGGGCACTTCCACTCATGGGTGTATAAATTGGGAAAAGTAAAAATCAGCAAGACACAGGCACCCCAAAGTTTAGGGCTGCTGTGTTGACAAGAACCACCACTTCGTTACACCTTAAATATCCCAGGAAAGAAAAAAATGGATAAAGAAGTTGTGGTCCTTATGTACAATGGAATATCACTCAGCCAGGAAATCAACGTCATAAGGCTAGTAGCAGCATGATGAGTGGATTTAGGTACGACGATTCTAAGTGAAATAAGTCAACCAGAAAACGACACTTATCATAAGATATCACTTATAGAGGGAATGTAAAAACCGCTACACTTGAACTGAATTACAAAACAGAACAGAGACACACGTTTACAAAACACACTATGGCTGCTTAACGGGAAAGGTGAGGTCGGGTGAGGCAGAAAACAAGGGTTTCAAATTAGCTCAGATACCGTTCAATAAACCCAATATGTAATAGACAAGACCTACTCCTTGCTCAGTGAACTGGACGCAAAAACCCCCTATTCACCGCCCAAGAATATATCTGACTAGGAAGAATCTTCAAAGCTATGTATTGATATCTCTCTGTAAGTGAGTCAAGTGGGTGTAAAGCAGCATAAAAACAGCAGAGAAAAGCAGCTAAACCCCATTATAAAAATCAATTACTTTTAAAAACCCGTGAAACAAAGACAGTGAAAGAGAGAGAAATTCTTACAATATTCGTTCAGGGGCTGTGATGCCACCTGGATTGACCATCTCTAGACCCACAGCTGATTGAGACATAAGGGTGGACACTCTTGTGGCTGAGAGGTTTGGTCAGGTTGGTTGAGGAAACGCAGGCCCTTTAAAGTAATACTGCGTGGTACCCATCCCATGGGTCCCAAATCTCCAAGTTCAAGGGCATCTTCCTATAACAAAAACATGCATGAGAAACCCAGAAGATGGTACACCGTGTGATCGGGAAAGGTTTCGAAAACGCACCTCATTTCTCATCTCCTTGTGCTCGGGTTGGCCATTACAGCCGCTTTACTAGCAATCTCCCTCCTTCGAGAATCAGCACCTTCAACCTCCTGTTCCGTACAGGTTGCAAATTGTCCTGAGGATGAACGGGAAGAGGGGGAACCAGTGAGAGACTAGCTCTAGGTGTTGGGACAGGCACAGGTCACTCTATTTTCCCATCAGGAAGAAGAATTAACCACAGGCTCAGCCTGCCGCCCGGAAGCAGAACAGGGCCTGAAGCAATCCTGTGCTTTTGCGGCCAGCTCCCAAAAAAACGAGTTGAAAAATCAAGCTCAGGGGCACTGCAATTCACAAACCTGCAGAGTTATAAATGATAACTCTCGTCCACAAATATATTGAGGGAAGGCAACGAGGAGGATTTGAAAGCAAGGCAGAATTGCAGGAAACAGATTTCAGGAGGTAGAGTCGAATCGCCTTTAAAGCACAGGAAAAGCGGCAAAACCTCGACCATGATGCCCTTGGCCAAAAAGGGCGTATGCGTTTTTTCCTGAATATATTCAGGAAAAAACGCATACGCCCTTTTTGGCCAACCAAGCAACCTGGAAAGGCAAATCAGCGCTACAAAGAAGTCTCGCTTCCCATCGGTCAAAAGGGCCATGCTGAATAAAGTGTCAAAACCAGAAATGCAGGACAGGCCATGGAGAAACGGGAGCCTTACTACGCTGATGGGCGGGATGTAAATTGCCAACAGCCACTCTGGAGAAGTGTACGGTGTTTCCTGAAACATCTAAAGAACTCAGCATAGAGAGCATAAGGCACTTCCACTCATGGGCGTATAAATTGGGAAAACTAAAAATCAGCAAGACACAGGCACCCCAAAGTTTAGGGCTGCTCTGTTGACAAGAACCTCCACTTCGTTACACCTTAAATATCCCAGGAAAGAGAAAAATGGATAAGGAAGTTGTGGTCCTTATGTACAATGGCATATCACTCAGCCATGAAATTAACGTCATAAGGCTAGTAGCAGCATGATGAGAGGATTTAGGTACGACGATTCTAAGTGAAATAAGTCACACAGAAAAAGACACTTATCATAAGATATCACTTAGAGAGGGAATGTAAAAACCGCTACACTTGAACTGAATTACAAAACAGAACAGCGTCACACGTTTACAAAACACACTATGGCTGCTTAACGGGAAAGGTGAGGTCGGGTGAGGTAGAAAACAAGGGTTTCAAATTAGCTCAGATACCGTTCCATAAACCCAATATGTAATAGACAAGACCTACTCCTTGCTCAGTGAACTGGACGCAAAAACCCCCTATTCACCGCCCAAGAATATATCTGACTAGGAAGAATCTTCAAAGCTATGTATTGATATCTCTCTGTAAGTGAGTCAAGTGGGTGTAAAGCAGCATAAAAACAGCAGTGAAAAGCAGCTAAACCCCATTATAAAAATCAATTACTTTTAAAAACCCGTGAAACAATGACAGTGAAAGAGAGAGAAATTCTTACAATATTCGTTCAGGGGCTGTGATGCCACCTGGATTGACCATCTCTAGACCCACAGCTGATTGAGACATAAGGGTGGACACTCTTGTGGCTGAGAGGTTTGGTCAGGTTGGTTGAGGAAACGCAGGCCCTTTAAAGTAATACTGCGTGGTACCCATCCCATGGGTCCCAAATCTCCAAGTTCAAGGGCATCTTCCTATAACAAAAACATGCATGAGAAACCCAGAAGATGGTACACCGTGTGATCGGGAAAGGTTTCGAAAACGCACCTCATTTCTCATCTCCTTGTGCTCGGGTTGGCCATTACAGCCGCTTTACTAGCAATCTCCCTCCTTCGAGAATCAGCACCTTCAACCTCCTGTTCCGTACAGGTTGCAAATTGTCCTGAGGATGAACGGGAAGAGGGGGAACCAGTGAGAGACTAGCTCTAGGTGTTGGGACAGGCACAGGTCACTCTATTTTCCCATCAGGAAGAAGAATTAACCACAGGCTCAGCCTGCCGCCCGGAAGCAGAACAGGGCCTGAAGCAATCCTGTGCTTTTGCGGCCAGCTCCCAAAAAAACGAGTTGAAAAATCGAGCTCAGGGGCAATGCAATTCACAAACCTGCAGAGTAATAAATGATAACTCTCGTCCACAAATATATTGAGGGAAGGCAACGAGGAGGATTTGAAAGCAAGGCAGAATTGCAGGAAACAGATTTCAGGAGGTAGAGTCGAATCGCCTTTAAAGCACAGGAAAAGCGGCAAAACCTCGACCATGATGCCCTTGGCCAAAAAGGGCGTATGCGTTTTTTCCTGAATATATTCAGGAAAAAACGCATACGCCCTTTTTGGCCAACCAAGCAACCTGGAAAGGCAAATCAGCGCTACAAAGAAGTCTCGCTTCCCATCGGTCAAAAGGGCCATGCTGAATAAAGTGTCAAAACCAGAAATGCAGGACAGGCCATGGAGAAACGGGAGCCTTACTACGCTGATGGGCGGGATGTAAATTGCCAACAGCCACTCTGGAGAAGTGTACGGTGTTTCCTGAAACATCTAAAGAACTCAGCATAGAGAGCATAAGGCACTTCCACTCATGGGCGTATAAATTGGGAAAACTAAAAATCAGCAAGACACAGGCACCCCAAAGTTTAGGGCTGCTCTGTTGACAAGAACCTCCACTTCGTTACACCTTAAATATCCCAGGAAAGAGAAAAATGGATAAGGAAGTTGTGGTCCTTATGTACAATGGCATATCACTCAGCCATGAAATTAACGTCATAAGGCTAGTAGCAGCATGATGAGAGGATTTAGGTACGACGATTCTAAGTGAAATAAGTCACACAGAAAAAGACACTTATCATAAGATATCACTTAGAGAGGGAATGTAAAAACCGCTACACTTGAACTGAATTACAAAACAGAACAGCGTCACACGTTTACAAAACACACTATGGCTGCTTAACGGGAAAGGTGAGGTCGGGTGAGGTAGAAAACAAGGGTTTCAAATTAGCTCAGATACCGTTCCATAAACCCAATATGTAATAGACAAGACCTACTCCTTGCTCAGTGAACTGGACTCGACACCCCCTATTCACCGCCCAAGAATATACCTGACTAGGAAGAATCTTCAAAGCTATGTATTGATATCTTTCTGTAAATGAGTCAAGTGGGTGTAAAGCAGCATAAACAGAGCAGTGAAAAGCAGCTAAACCCCATTATAAAAATCAATTACTTTTAAAATCCCGTGAAACAAAGACAGTGAAAGAGAGAGAAATTCTTACAAAATTCGTTCAGGGGCTGTGATGCCACCTGGATTGACCATCTCTAGACCCACAGCTGATTGAGACATAAGGGTGGACACTCTTGGGGCTGAGAGTTTTGGTGAGGTTGGGTGAGCAAACGCAGACCCTTTAAAGTAATACTGCGTGGTATCCATCCCATGGGTCCCAAATCTCCAGGTTCAAGGGCATCTTCCTACATCGAAAACATGCATGAGAAACCCAGAAGATGGTACACCGTGTGATCGGGAAAGGTTTCTACAACGCACCTCATTTCTCATCTCCTTGTGCTCGGGTTCGCCATTCCAGCCGCGTTAGTAGCAATCTCCCTCCGTGGAGAATCAGCACCTTTAACCTCCTGTTCCGTACAGGTTGCAATTTGTCCTGAGGATGAACGGGAAGAGGGGGAACCAATGAGAAACTAGCTCTAGGTGTTGGGACAGGCACAGGTCACTCTATTTTCCCATCAGGAAGAAGAATTAACCACAGGCTCAGCCTGCCGCCCGGAACCAGAATAGGGCCTGAAGCAATCCTGCGCTTTTGCGGCCAGCTCCAAAGAAAGCGAGTTGAAAAATGGAGCTCAGGGGCACTGCAATTCACAAACCTGCAGAGTTAGAAATGATAACTCTCGTCCACAAATATATTGAGGGAAGGCAACGAGGAGGATTTGAAAGCAAGGCAGAATTGCAGGAAACAGATTTCAGGAGGTAGAGTCGAATCGCCTTTAAAGCACAGGAAAGGCGGCAAAACCTCGACCATGATGCCCTTGGCCAAAAAGGGCGTATGCGTTTTTTCCTGAATATATTCAGGAAAAAACGCATACGCCCTTTTTGGCCAACCAAGCAACCTGGAAAGGCAAATCAGCGCTACAAAGAAGTCTCGCTTCCCATCGGTCAAAAGGGCCATGCTGAATAAAGTGTCAAAACCAGAAATGCAGGACAGGCCATGGAGAAACGGGAGCCTTGCTACGCTGATGGGCGTGATGTAAATTGCCAACAGCCACTCTGGAGAAGTGTACGGTGTGTCCTGAAACCTCTAAAAAACTCAGCTTAGAGAGCATAGGGCACTTCCACTCATGGGTGTATAAATTGGGAAAAGTAAAAATCAGCAAGACACAGGCACCCCAAAGTTTAGGGCTGCTGTGTTGACAAGAACCACCACTTCGTTACACCTTAAATATCCCAGGAAAGAAAAAAATGGATAAAGAAGTTGTGGTCCTTATGTACAATGGAATATCACTCAGCCAGGAAATCAACGTCATAAGGCTAGTAGCAGCATGATGAGTGGATTTAGGTACGACGATTCTAAGTGAAATAAGTCAACCAGAAAACGACACTTATCATAAGATATCACTTAGAGAGGGAATGTAAAAACCGCTACACTTGAACTGAATTACAAAACAGAACAGAGACACACGTTTACAAAACACACTATGGCTGCTTAACGGGAAAGGTGAGGTCGGGTGAGGCAGAAAACAAGGGTTTCAAATTAGCTCAGATACCGTTCAATAAACCCAATATGTAATAGACAAGACCTACTCCTTGCTCAGTGAACTGGACGCAAAAACCCCCTATTCACCGCCCAAGAATATATCTGACTAGGAAGAATCTTCAAAGCTATGTATTGATATCTCTCTGTAAGTGAGTCAAGTGGGTGTAAAGCAGCATAAAAACAGCAGAGAAAAGCAGCTAAACCCCATTATAAAAATCAATTACTTTTAAAAACCCGTGAAACAAAGACAGTGAAAGAGAGAGAAATTCTTACAATATTCATTCAGGGGCTGTGATGCCACCTGGATTGACCATCTCTAGACCCACAGCTGATTGAGACATAAGGGTGGACACTCTTGTGGCTGAGAGGTTTGGTCAGGTTGGTTGAGGAAACGCAGGCCCTTTAAAGTAATACTGCGTGGTACCCATCCCATGGGTCCCAAATCTCCAAGTTCAAGGGCATCTTCCTATAACAAAAACATGCATGAGAAACCCAGAAGATGGTACACCGTGTGATCGGGAAAGGTTTCGAAAACGCACCTCATTTCTCATCTCCTTGTGCTCGGGTTGGCCATTACAGCCGCTTTACTAGCAATCTCCCTCCTTCGAGAATCAGCACCTTCAACCTCCTGTTCCGTACAGGTTGCAAATTGTCCTGAGGATGAACGGGAAGAGGGGGAACCAGTGAGAGACTAGCTCTAGGTGTTGGGACAGGCACAGGTCACTCTATTTTCCCATCAGGAAGAAGAATTAACCACAGGCTCAGCCTGCCGCCCGGAAGCAGAACAGGGCCTGAAGCAATCCTGTGCTTTTGCGGCCAGCTCCCAAAAAAACGAGTTGAAAAATCAAGCTCAGGGGCACTGCAATTCACAAACCTGCAGAGTTAGAAATGATAACTCTCGTCCACAAATATATTGAGGGAAGGCAACGAGGAGGATTTGAAAGCAAGGCAGAATTGCAGGAAACAGATTTCAGGAGGTAGAGTCGAATCGCCTTTAAAGCACAGGAAAAGCGGCAAAACCTCGACCATGATGCCCTTGGCCAAAAAGGGCGTATGCGTTTTTTCCTGAATATATTCAGGAAAAAACGCATACGCCCTTTTTGGCCAACCAAGCAACCTGGAAAGGCAAATCAGCGCTACAAAGAAGTCTCGCTTCCCATCGGTCAAAAGGGCCATGCTGAATAAAGTGTCAAAACCAGAAATGCAGGACAGGCCATGGAGAAACGGGAGCCTTACTACGCTGATGGGCGGGATGTAAATTGCCAACAGCCACTCTGGAGAAGTGTACGGTGTTTCCTGAAACATCTAAAGAACTCAGCATAGAGAGCATAAGGCACTTCCACTCATGGGCGTATAAATTGGGAAAACTAAAAATCAGCAAGACACAGGCACCCCAAAGTTTAGGGCTGCTCTGTTGACAAGAACCTCCACTTCGTTACACCTTAAATATCCCAGGAAAGAGAAAAATGGATAAGGAAGTTGTGGTCCTTATGTACAATGGCATATCACTCAGCCATGAAATTAACGTCATAAGGCTAGTAGCAGCATGATGAGAGGATTTAGGTACGACGATTCTAAGTGAAATAAGTCACACAGAAAAAGACACTTATCATAAGATATCACTTAGAGAGGGAATGTAAAAACCGCTACACTTGAACTGAATTACAAAACAGAACAGCGTCACACGTTTACAAAACACACTATGGCTGCTTAACGGGAAAGGTGAGGTCGGGTGAGGTAGAAAACAAGGGTTTCAAATTAGCTCAGATACCGTTCCATAAACCCAATATGTAATAGACAAGACCTACTCCTTGCTCAGTGAACTGGACTCGACACCCCCTATTCACCGCCCAAGAATATACCTGACTAGGAAGAATCTTCAAAGCTATGTATTGATATCTCTCTGTAAATGAGTCAAGTGGGTGTAAAGCAGCATAAACAGAGCAGTGAAAAGCAGCTAAACCCCATTATAAAAATCAATTACTTTTAAAATCCCGTGAAACAAAGACAGTGAAAGAGAGAGAAATTCTTACAAAATTCGTTCAGGGGCTGTGATGCCACCTGGATTGACCATATCTAGACCCACAGCTGATTGAGACATAAGGGTGGACACTCTTGGGGCTGAGAGGTTTGGTGAGGTTGGGTGAGCAAACGCAGACCCTTTAAAGTAATACTGCGTGGTATCCATCCCATGGGTCCCAAATCTCCAGGTTCAAGGGCATCTTCCTACATCGAAAACATGCATGAGAAACCCAGAAGATGGTACACCGTGTGATCGGGAAAGGTTTCTAAAACGCACCTCATTTCTCATCTCCTTGTGCTCGGGTTCGCCATTCCAGCCGCGTTAGTAGCAATCTCCCTCCGTGGAGAATCAGCACCTTTAACCTCCTGTTCCGTACAGGTTGCAATTTGTCCTGAGGATGAACGGGAAGAGGGGGAACCAATGAGAAACTAGCTCTAGGTGTTGGGACAGGCACAGGTCACTCTATTTTCCCATCAGGAAGAAGAATTAACCACAGGCTCAGCCTGCCGCCCGGAACCAGAATAGGGCCTGAAGCAATCCTGCGCTTTTGCGGCCAGCACCGAAGAAAGCGAGTTGAAAAATGGAGCTCAGGGGCACTGCAATTCACAAACCTGCAGAGTTAGAAATGATAACTCTCGTCCACAAATATATTGAGGGAAGGCAACGAGGAGGATTTGAAAGCAAGTCAGAATTGCAGGAAACAGATTTCAGGAGGTAGATTCGAATCGCCTTTAAAGCACAGGAAAGGCGGCAAAACCTCGACCATGATGCCCTTGGCCAAAAAGGGCGTATGCGTTTTTTCCTGAATATATTCAGGAAAAAACGCATACGCCCTTTTTGGCCAACCAAGCAACCTGGAAAGGCAAATCAGCGCTACAAAGAAGTCTCGCTTCCCATCGGTCAAAAGGGCCATGCTGAATAAAGTGTCAAAACCAGAAATGCAGGACAGGCCATGGAGAAACGGGAGCCTTGCTACGCTGATGGGCGTGATGTAAATTGCCAACAGCCACTCTGGAGAAGTGTACGGTGTGTCCTGAAACCTCTAAAAAACTCAGCTTAGAGAGCATAGGGCACTTCCACTCATGGGTGTATAAATTGGGAAAAGTAAAAATCAGCAAGACACAGGCACCCCAAAGTTTAGGGCTGCTCTGTTGACAAGAACCTCCACTTCGTTACACCTTAAATATCCCAGGAAAGAAAAAAATGGATAAAGAAGTTGTGGTCCTTATGTACAATGGAATATCACTCAGCCAGGAAATCAACGTCATAAGGCTAGTAGCAGCATGATGAGTGGATTTAGGTACGACGATTCTAAGTGAAATAAGTCAACCAGAAAACGACACTTATCATAAGATATCACTTATAGAGGGAATGTAAAAACCGCTACACTTGAACTGAATTACAAAACAGAACAGAGACACACGTTTACAAAACACACTATGGCTGCTTAACGGGAAAGGTGAGGTCGGGTGAGGCAGAAAACAAGGGTTTCAAATTAGCTCAGATACCGTTCAATAAACCCAATATGTAATACACAAGACCTACTCCTTGCTCAGTGAACTGGACGCAAAAACCCCCTATTCACCGCCCAAGAATATATCTGACTAGGAAGAATCTTCAAAGCTATGTATTGATAGCTCTCTGTAAGTGAGTCAAGTGGGTGTAAAGCAGCATAAAAACAGCAGTGAAAAGCAGCTAAACCCCATTATAAAAATCAATTACTTTTAAAAACCCGTGAAACAATGACAGTGAAAGAGAGAGAAATTCTTACAATATTCGTTCAGGGGCTGTGATGCCACCTGGATTGACCATCTCTAGACCCACAGCTGATTGAGACATAAGGGTGGACACTCTTGTGGCTGAGAGGTTTGGTCAGGTTGGTTGAGGAAACGCAGGCCCTTTAAAGTAATACTGCGTGGTACCCATCCCATGGGTCCCAAATCTCCAAGTTCAAGGGCATCTTCCTATAACAAAAACATGCATGAGAAACCCAGAAGATGGTACACCGTGTGATCGGGA
Source organism: Balaenoptera borealis (assembly GCF_965194805.1). NCBI lineage: Eukaryota > Metazoa > Chordata > Mammalia > Artiodactyla > Balaenopteridae > Balaenoptera > Balaenoptera borealis. The sequence continues at coordinate 109,485,285 of NC_138863.1, read as the reverse complement.
AAGGTTTCGAAAACGCACCTCATTTCTCATCTCCTTGTGCTCGGGTTGGCCATTACAGCCGCTTTACTAGCAATCTCCCTCCTTCGAGAATCAGCACCTTCAACCTCCTGTTCCGTACAGGTTGCAAATTGTCCTGAGGATGAACGGGAAGAGGGGGAACCAGTGAGAGACTAGCTCTAGGTGTTGGGACAGGCACAGGTCACTCTATTTTCCCATCAGGAAGAAGAATTAACCACAGGCTCAGCCTGCCGCCCGGAAGCAGAACAGGGCCTGAAGCAATCCTGTGCATTTGCGGCCAGCTCCCAAAAAAACGAGTTGAAAAATCGAGCTCAGGGGCACTGCAATTCACAAACCTGCAGAGTTAGAAATGATAACTCTCGTCCACAAATATATTGAGGGAAGGCAACGAGGAGGATTTGAAAGCAAGGCAGAATTGCAGGAAACAGATTTCAGGAGGTAGAGTCGAATCGCCTTTAAAGCACAGGAAAAGCGGCAAAACCTCGACCATGATGCCCTTGGCCAAAAAGGGCGTATGCGTTTTTTCCTGAATATATTCAGGAAAAAACGCATACGCCCTTTTTGGCCAACCAAGCAACCTGGAAAGGCAAATCAGCGCTACAAAGAAGTCTCGCTTCCCATCGGTCAAAAGGGCCATGCTGAATAAAGTGTCAAAACCAGAAATGCAGGACAGGCCATGGAGAAACGGGAGCCTTACTACGCTGATGGGCGGGATGTAAATTGCCAACAGCCACTCTGGAGAAGTGTACGGTGTTTCCTGAAACATCTAAAGAACTCAGCATAGAGAGCATAAGGCACTTCCACTCATGGGCGTATAAATTGGGAAAACTAAAAATCAGCAAGACACAGGCACCCCAAAGTTTAGGGCTGCTCTGTTGACAAGAACCTCCACTTCGTTACACCTTAAATATCCCAGGAAAGAGAAAAATGGATAAGGAAGTTGTGGTCCTTATGTACAATGGCATATCACTCAGCCATGAAATTAACGTCATAAGGCTAGTAGCAGCATGATGAGAGGATTTAGGTACGACGATTCTAAGTGAAATAAGTCACACAGAAAAAGACACTTATCATAAGATATCACTTAGAGAGGGAATGTAAAAACCGCTACACTTGAACTGAATTACAAAACAGAACAGCGTCACACGTTTACAAAACACACTATGGCTGCTTAACGGGAAAGGTGAGGTCGGGTGAGGTAGAAAACAAGGGTTTCAAATTAGCTCAGATACCGTTCCATAAACCCAATATGTAATAGACAAGACCTACTCCTTGCTCAGTGAACTGGACTCGACACCCCCTATTCACCGCCCAAGAATATACCTGACTAGGAAGAATCTTCAAAGCTATGTATTGATATCTTTCTGTAAATGAGTCAAGTGGGTGTAAAGCAGCATAAACAGAGCAGTGAAAAGCAGCTAAACCCCATTATAAAAATCAATTACTTTTAAAATCCCGTGAAACAAAGACAGTGAAAGAGAGAGAAATTCTTACAAAATTCGTTCAGGGGCTGTGATGCCACCTGGATTGACCATCTCTAGACCCACAGCTGATTGAGACATAAGGGTGGACACTCTTGGGGCTGAGAGTTTTGGTGAGGTTGGGTGAGCAAACGCAGACCCTTTAAAGTAATACTGCGTGGTATCCATCCCATGGGTCCCAAATCTCCAGGTTCAAGGGCATCTTCCTACATCGAAAACATGCATGAGAAACCCAGAAGATGGTACACCGTGTGATCGGGAAAGGTTTCTACAACGCACCTCATTTCTCATCTCCTTGTGCTCGGGTTCGCCATTCCAGCCGCGTTAGTAGCAATCTCCCTCCGTGGAGAATCAGCACCTTTAACCTCCTGTTCCGTACAGGTTGCAATTTGTCCTGAGGATGAACGGGAAGAGGGGGAACCAATGAGAAACTAGCTCTAGGTGTTGGGACAGGCACAGGTCACTCTATTTTCCCATCAGGAAGAAGAATTAACCACAGGCTCAGCCTGCCGCCCGGAACCAGAATAGGGCCTGAAGCAATCCTGCGCTTTTGCGGCCAGCTCCGAAGAAAGCGAGTTGAAAAATGGAGCTCAGGGGCACTGCAATTCACAAACCTGCAGAGTTAGAAATGATAACTCTCGTCCACAAATATATTGAGGGAAGGCAACGAGGAGGATTTGAAAGCAAGGCAGAATTGCAGGAAACAGATTTCAGGAGGTAGAGTCGAATCGCCTTTAAAGCACAGGAAAGGCGGCAAAACCTCGACCATGATGCCCTTGGCCAAAAAGGGCGTATGCGTTTTTTCCTGAATATATTCAGGAAAAAACGCATACGCCCTTTTTGGCCAACCAAGCAACCTGGAAAGGCAAATCAGCGCTACAAAGAAGTCTCGCTTCCCATCGGTCAAAAGGGCCATGCTGAATAAAGTGTCAAAACCAGAAATGCAGGACAGGCCATGGAGAAACGGGAGCCTTGCTACGCTGATGGGCGTGATGTAAATTGCCAACAGCCACTCTGGAGAAGTGTACGGTGTGTCCTGAAACCTCTAAAAAACTCAGCTTAGAGAGCATAGGGCACTTCCACTCATGGGTGTATAAATTGGGAAAAGTAAAAATCAGCAAGACACAGGCACCCCAAAGTTTAGGGCTGCTGTGTTGACAAGAACCACCACTTCGTTACACCTTAAATATCCCAGGAAAGAAAAAAATGGATAAAGAAGTTGTGGTCCTTATGTACAATGGAATATCACTCAGCCAGGAAATCAACGTCATAAGGCTAGTAGCAGCATGATGAGTGGATTTAGGTACGACGATTCTAAGTGAAATAAGTCAACCAGAAAACGACACTTATCATAAGATATCACTTATAGAGGGAATGTAAAAACCGCTACACTTGAACTGAATTACAAAACAGAACAGAGACACACGTTTACAAAACACACTATGGCTGCTTAACGGGAAAGGTGAGGTCGGGTGAGGCAGAAAACAAGGGTTTCAAATTAGCTCAGATACCGTTCAATAAACCCAATATGTAATAGACAAGACCTACTCCTTGCTCAGTGAACTGGACGCAAAAACCCCCTATTCACCGCCCAAGAATATATCTGACTAGGAAGAATCTTCAAAGCTATGTATTGATATCTCTCTGTAAGTGAGTCAAGTGGGTGTAAAGCAGCATAAAAACAGCAGAGAAAAGCAGCTAAACCCCATTATAAAAATCAATTACTTTTAAAAACCCGTGAAACAAAGACAGTGAAAGAGAGAGAAATTCTTACAATATTCGTTCAGGGGCTGTGATGCCACCTGGATTGACCATCTCTAGACCCACAGCTGATTGAGACATAAGGGTGGACACTCTTGTGGCTGAGAGGTTTGGTCAGGTTGGTTGAGGAAACGCAGGCCCTTTAAAGTAATACTGCGTGGTACCCATCCCATGGGTCCCAAATCTCCAAGTTCAAGGGCATCTTCCTATAACAAAAACATGCATGAGAAACCCAGAAGATGGTACACCGTGTGATCGGGAAAGGTTTCGAAAACGCACCTCATTTCTCATCTCCTTGTGCTCGGGTTGGCCATTACAGCCGCTTTACTAGCAATCTCCCTCCTTCGAGAATCAGCACCTTCAACCTCCTGTTCCGTACAGGTTGCAAATTGTCCTGAGGATGAACGGGAAGAGGGGGAACCAGTGAGAGACTAGCTCTAGGTGTTGGGACAGGCACAGGTCACTCTATTTTCCCATCAGGAAGAAGAATTAACCACAGGCTCAGCCTGCCGCCCGGAAGCAGAACAGGGCCTGAAGCAATCCTGTGCTTTTGCGGCCAGCTCCCAAAAAAACGAGTTGAAAAATCAAGCTCAGGGGCACTGCAATTCACAAACCTGCAGAGTTATAAATGATAACTCTCGTCCACAAATATATTGAGGGAAGGCAACGAGGAGGATTTGAAAGCAAGGCAGAATTGCAGGAAACAGATTTCAGGAGGTAGAGTCGAATCGCCTTTAAAGCACAGGAAAAGTGGCAAAACCTCGACCATGATGCCCTTGGCCAAAAAGGGCGTATGCGTTTTTTCCTGAATATATTCAGGAAAAAACGCATACGCCCTTTTTGGCCAACCAAGCAACCTGGAAAGGCAAATCAGCGCTACAAAGAAGTCTCGCTTCCCATCGGTCAAAAGGGCCATGCTGAATAAAGTGTCAAAACCAGAAATGCAGGACAGGCCATGGAGAAACGGGAGCCTTACTACGCTGATGGGCGGGATGTAAATTGCCAACAGCCACTCTGGAGAAGTGTACGGTGTTTCCTGAAACATCTAAAGAACTCAGCATAGAGAGCATAAGGCACTTCCACTCATGGGCGTATAAATTGGGAAAACTAAAAATCAGCAAGACACAGGCACCCCAAAGTTTAGGGCTGCTCTGTTGACAAGAACCTCCACTTCGTTACACCTTAAATATCCCAGGAAAGAGAAACATGGATAAGGAAGTTGTGGTCCTTATGTACAATGGCATATCACTCAGCCATGAAATTAACGTCATAAGGCTAGTAGCAGCATGATGAGAGGATTTAGGTACGACGATTCTAAGTGAAATAAGTCACACAGAAAAAGACACTTATCATAAGATATCACTTAGAGAGGGAATGTAAAAACCGCTACACTTGAACTGAATTACAAAACAGAACAGCGTCACACGTTTACAAAACACACTATGGCTGCTTAACGGGAAAGGTGAGGTCGGGTGAGGTAGAAAACAAGGGTTTCAAATTAGCTCAGATACCGTTCCATAAACCCAATATGTAATAGACAAGACCTACTCCTTGCTCAGTGAACTGGACTCGACACCCCCTATTCACCGCCCAAGAATATACCTGACTAGGAAGAATCTTCAAAGCTATGTATTGATATCTCTCTGTAAATGAGTCAAGTGGGTGTAAAGCAGCATAAATTGAGCAGTGAAAAGCAGCTAAACCCCATTATAAAAATCAATTACTTTTAAAATCCCGTGAAACAAAGACAGTGAAAGAGAGAGAAATTCTTACAAAATTCGTTCAGGGGCTGTGATGCCACCTGGATTGACCATATCTAGACCCACAGCTGATTGAGACATAAGGGTGGACACTCTTGGGGCTGAGAGGTTTGGTGAGGTTGGGTGAGCAAACGCAGACCCTTTAAAGTAATACTGCGTGGTATCCATCCCATGGGTCCCAAATCTCCAGGTTCAAGGGCATCTTCCTACATCGAAAACATGCATGAGAAACCCAGAAGATGGTACACCGTGTGATCGGGAAAGGTTTCTACAACGCACCTCATTTCTCATCTCCTTGTGCTCGGGTTCGCCATTCCAGCCGCGTTAGTAGCAATCTCCCTCCGTGGAGAATCAGCACCTTTAACCTCCTGTTCCGTACAGGTTGCAATTTGTCCTGAGGATGAACGGGAAGAGGGGGAACCAATGAGAAACTAGCTCTAGGTGTTGGGACAGGCACAGGTCACTCTATTTTCCCATCAGGAAGAAGAATTAACCACAGGCTCAGCCTGCCGCCCGGAACCAGAATAGGGCCTGAAGCAATCCTGCGCTTTTGCGGCCAGCACCGAAGAAAGCGAGTTGAAAAATGGAGCTCAGGGGCACTGCAATTCACAAACCTGCAGAGTTAGAAATGATAACTCTCGTCCACAAATATATTGAGGGAAGGCAACGAGGAGGATTTGAAAGCAAGGCAGAATTGCAGGAAACAGATTTCAGGAGGTAGATTCGAATCGCCTTTAAAGCACAGGAAAGGCGGCAAAACCTCGACCATGATGCCCTTGGCCAAAAAGGGCGTATGCGTTTTTTCCTGAATATATTCAGGAAAAAACGCATACGCCCTTTTTGGCCAACCAAGCAACCTGGAAAGGCAAATCAGCGCTACAAAGAAGTCTCGCTTCCCATCGGTCAAAAGGGCCATGCTGAATAAAGTGTCAAAACCAGAAATGCAGGACAGGCCATGGAGAAACGGGAGCCTTGCTACGCTGATGGGCGTGATGTAAATTGCCAACAGCCACTCTGGAGAAGTGTACGGTGTGTCCTGAAACCTCTAAAAAACTCAGCTTAGAGAGCATAGGGCACTTCCACTCATGGGTGTATAAATTGGGAAAAGTAAAAATCAGCAAGACACAGGCACCCCAAAGTTTAGGGCTGCTCTGTTGACAAGAACCTCCACTTCGTTACACCTTAAATATCCCAGGAAAGAAAAAAATGGATAAAGAAGTTGTGGTCCTTATGTACAATGGAATATCACTCAGCCAGGAAATCAACGTCATAAGGCTAGTAGCAGCATGATGAGTGGATTTAGGTACGACGATTCTAAGTGAAATAAGTCAACCAGAAAACGACACTTATCATAAGATATCACTTATAGAGGGAATGTAAAAACCGCTACACTTGAACTGAATTACAAAACAGAACAGAGACACACGTTTACAAAACACACTATGGCTGCTTAACGGGAAAGGTGAGGTCGGGTGAGGCAGAAAACAAGGGTTTCAAATTAGCTCAGATACCGTTCAATAAACCCAATATGTAATAGACAAGACCTACTCCTTGCTCAGTGAACTGGACGCAAAAACCCCCTATTCACCGCCCAAGAATATATCTGACTAGGAAGAATCTTCAAAGCTATGTATTGATAGCTCTCTGTAAGTGAGTCAAGTGGGTGTAAAGCAGCATAAAAACAGCAGTGAAAAGCAGCTAAACCCCATTATAAAAATCAATTACTTTTAAAAACCCGTGAAACAATGACAGTGAAAGAGAGAGAAATTCTTACAATATTCGTTCAGGGGCTGTGATGCCACCTGGATTGACCATCTCTAGACCCACAGCTGATTGAGACATAAGGGTGGACACTCTTGTGGCTGAGAGGTTTGGTCAGGTTGGTTGAGGAAACGCAGGCCCTTTAAAGTAATACTGCGTGGTACCCATCCCATGGGTCCCAAATCTCCAAGTTCAAGGGCATCTTCCTATAACAAAAACATGCATGAGAAACCCAGAAGATGGTACACCGTGTGATCGGGAAAGGTTTCGAAAACGCACCTCATTTCTCATCTCCTTGTGCTCGGGTTGGCCATTACAGCCGCTTTACTAGCAATCTCCCTCCTTCGAGAATCAGCACCTTCAACCTCCTGTTCCGTACAGGTTGCAAATTGTCCTGAGGATGAACGGGAAGAGGGGGAACCAGTGAGAGACTAGCTCTAGGTGTTGGGACAGGCACAGGTCACTCTATTTTCCCATCAGGAAGAAGAATTAACCACAGGCTCAGCCTGCCGCCCGGAAGCAGAACAGGGCCTGAAGCAATCCTGTGCATTTGCGGCCAGCTCCCAAAAAAACGAGTTGAAAAATCGAGCTCAGGGGCACTGCAATTCACAAACCTGCAGAGTTAGAAATGATAACTCTCGTCCACAAATATATTGAGGGAAGGCAACGAGGAGGATTTGAAAGCAAGGCAGAATTGCAGGAAACAGATTTCAGGAGGTAGAGTCGAATCGCCTTTAAAGCACAGGAAAAGCGGCAAAACCTCGACCATGATGCCCTTGGCCAAAAAGGGCGTATGCGTTTTTTCCTGAATATATTCAGGAAAAAACGCATACGCCCTTTTTGGCCAACCAAGCAACCTGGAAAGGCAAATCAGCGCTACAAAGAAGTCTCGCTTCCCATCGGTCAAAAGGGCCATGCTGAATAAAGTGTCAAAACCAGAAATGCAGGACAGGCCATGGAGAAACGGGAGCCTTACTACGCTGATGGGCGGGATGTAAATTGCCAACAGCCACTCTGGAGAAGTGTACGGTGTTTCCTGAAACATCTAAAGAACTCAGCATAGAGAGCATAAGGCACTTCCACTCATGGGCGTATAAATTGGGAAAACTAAAAATCAGCAAGACACAGGCACCCCAAAGTTTAGGGCTGCTCTGTTGACAAGAACCTCCACTTCGTTACACCTTAAATATCCCAGGAAAGAGAAAAATGGATAAGGAAGTTGTGGTCCTTATGTACAATGGCATATCACTCAGCCATGAAATTAACGTCATAAGGCTAGTAGCAGCATGATGAGAGGATTTAGGTACGACGATTCTAAGTGAAATAAGTCACACAGAAAAAGACACTTATCATAAGATATCACTTAGAGAGGGAATGTAAAAACCGCTACACTTGAACTGAATTACAAAACAGAACAGCGTCACACGTTTACAAAACACACTATGGCTGCTTAACGGGAAAGGTGAGGTCAGGTGAGGTAGAAAACAAGGGTTTCAAATTAGCTCAGATACCGTTCCATAAACCCAATATGTAATAGACAAGACCTACTCCTTGCTCAGTGAACTGGACTCGACACCCCCTATTCACCGCCCAAGAATATACCTGACTAGGAAGAATCTTCAAAGCTATGTATTGATATCTCTCTGTAAATGAGTCAAGTGGGTGTAAAGCAGCATAAACAGAGCAGTGAAAAGCAGCTAAACCCCATTATAAAAATCAATTACTTTTAAAATCCCGTGAAACAAAGACAGTGAAAGAGAGAGAAATTCTTACAAAATTCGTTCAGGGGCTGTGATGCCACCTGGATTGACCATCTCTAGACCCACAGCTGATTGAGACATAAGGGTGGACACTCTTGGGGCTGAGAGGTTTGGTGAGGTTGGGTGAGCAAACGCAGACCCTTTAAAGTAATACTGCGTGGTATCCATCCCATGGGTCCCAAATATCCAGGTTCAAGGGCATCTTCCTACATCGAAAACATGCATGAGAAACCCAGAAGATGGTACACCGTGTGATCGGGAAAGGTTTCTACAACGCACCTCATTTCTCATCTCCTTGTGCTCGGGTTCGCCATTCCAGCCGCGTTAGTAGCAATCTCCCTCCGTGGAGAATCAGCACCTTTAACCTCCTGTTCCGTACAGGTTGCAATTTGTCCTGAGGATGAACGGGAAGAGGGGGAACCAATGAGAAACTAGCTCTAGGTGTTGGGACAGGCACAGGTCACTCTATTTTCCCATCAGGAAGAAGAATTAACCACAGGCTCAGCCTGCCGCCCGGAACCAGAATAGGGCCTGAAGCAATCCTGCGCTTTTGCGGCCAGCTCCGAAGAAAGCGAGTTGAAAAATGGAGCTCAGGGGCACTGCAATTCACAAACCTGCAGAGTTAGAAATGATAACTCTCGTCCACAAATATATTGTGGGAAGGCAACGAGGAGGATTTGAAAGCAAGGCAGAATTGCAGGAAACAGATTTCAGGAGGTAGATTCGAATCGCCTTTAAAGCACAGGAAAGGCGGCAAAACCTCGACCATGATGCCCTTGGCCAAAAAGGGCGTATGCGTTTTTTCCTGAATATATTCAGGAAAAAACGCATACGCCCTTTTTGGCCAACCAAGCAACCTGGAAAGGCAAATCAGCGCTACAAAGAAGTCTCGCTTCCCATCGGTCAAAAGGGCCATGCTGAATAAAGTGTCAAAACCAGAAATGCAGGACAGGCCATGGAGAAACGGGAGCCTTGCTACGCTGATGGGCGGGATGTAAATTGCCAACAGCCACTCTGGAGAAGTGTACGGTGTGTCCTGAAACCTCTAAAAAACTCAGCTTAGAGAGCATAGGGCACTTCCACTCATGGGTGTATAAATTGGGAAAAGTAAAAATCAGCAAGACACAGGCACCCCAAAGTTTAGGGCTGCTCTGTTGACAAGAACCTCCACTTCGTTACACCTTAAATATCCCAGGAAAGAAAAAAATGGATAAAGAAGTTGTGGTCCTTATGTACAATGGAATATCACTCAGCCAGGAAATCAACGTCATAAGGCTAGTAGCAGCATGATGAGTGGATTTAGGTACGACGATTCTAAGTGAAATAAGTCAACCAGAAAACGACACTTATCATAAGATATCACTTATAGAGGGAATGTAAAAACCGCTACACTTGAACTGAATTACAAAACAGAACAGAGACACACGTTTACAAAACACACTATGGCTGCTTAACGGGAAAGGTGAGGTCGGGTGAGGCAGAAAACAAGGGTTTCAAATTAGCTCAGATACCGTTCAATAAACCCAATATGTAATAGACAAGACCTACTCCTTGCTCAGTGAACTGGACGCAAAAACCCCCTATTCACCGCCCAAGAATATATCTGACTAGGAAGAATCTTCAAAGCTATGTATTGATATCTCTCTGTAAGTGAGTCAAGTGGGTGTAAAGCAGCATAAAAACAGCAGTGAAAAGCAGCTAAACCCCATTATAAAAATCAATTACTTTTAAAAACCCGTGAAACAAAGACAGTGAAAGAGAGAGAAATTCTTACAATATTCGTTCAGGGGCTGTGATGCCACCTGGATTGACCATCTCTAGACCCACAGCTGATTGAGACATAAGGGTGGACACTCTTGTGGCTGAGAGGTTTGGTCAGGTTGGTTGAGGAAACGCAGGCCCTTTAAAGTAATACTGCGTGGTACCCATCCCATGGGTCCCAAATCTCCAAGTTCAAGGGCATCTTCCTATAACAAAAACATGCATGAGAAACCCAGAAGATGGTACACCGTGTGATCGGGAAAGGTTTCGAAAACGCACCTCATTTCTCATCTCCTTGTGCTCGGGTTGGCCATTACAGCCGCTTTACTAGCAATCTCCCTCCTTCGAGAATCAGCACCTTCAACCTCCTGTTCCGTACAGGTTGCAAATTGTCCTGAGGATGAACGGGAAGAGGGGGAACCAGTGAGAGACTAGCTCTAGGTGTTGGGACAGGCACAGGTCACTCTATTTTCCCATCAGGAAGAAGAATTAACCACAGGCTCAGCCTGCCGCCCGGAAGCAGAACAGGGCCTGAAGCAATCCTGTGCTTTTGCGGCCAGCTCCCAAAAAAACGAGTTGAAAAATCGAGCTCAGGGGCACTGCAATTCACAAACCTGCAGAGTTAGAAATGATAACTCTCGTCCACAAATATATTGAGGGAAGGCAACGAGGAGGATTTGAAAGCAAGGCAGAATTGCAGGAAACAGATTTCAGGAGGTAGAGTCGAATCGCCTTTAAAGCACAGGAAAAGCGGCAAAACCTCGACCATGATGCCCTTGGCCAAAAAGGGCGTATGCGTTTTTTCCTGAATATATTCAGGAAAAAACGCATACGCCCTTTTTGGCCAACCAAGCAACCTGGAAAGGCAAATCAGCGCTACAAAGAAGTCTCGCTTCCCATCGGTCAAAAGGGCCATGCTGAATAAAGTGTCAAAACCAGAAATGCAGGACAGGCCATGGAGAAACGGGAGCCTTACTACGCTGATGGGCGGGATGTAAATTGCCAACAGCCACTCTGGAGAAGTGTACGGTGTTTCCTGAAACATCTAAAGAACTCAGCATAGAGAGCATAAGGCACTTCCACTCATGGGCGTATAAATTGGGAAAACTAAAAATCAGCAAGACACAGGCACCCCAAAGTTTAGGGCTGCTCTGTTGACAAGAACCTCCACTTCGTTACACCTTAAATATCCCAGGAAAGAGAAACATGGATAAGGAAGTTGTGGTCCTTATGTACAATGGCATATCACTCAGCCATGAAATTAACGTCATAAGGCTAGTAGCAGCATGATGAGAGGATTTAGGTACGACGATTCTAAGTGAAATAAGTCACACAGAAAAAGACACTTATCATAAGATATCACTTAGAGAGGGAATGTAAAAACCGCTACACTTGAACTGAATTACAAAACAGAACAGCGTCACACGTTTACAAAACACACTATGGCTGCTTAACGGGAAAGGTGAGGTCGGGTGAGGTAGAAAACAAGGGTTTCAAATTAGCTCAGATACCGTTCCATAAACCCAATATGTAATAGACAAGACCTACTCCTTGCTCAGTGAACTGGACTCGACACCCCCTATTCACCGCCCAAGAATATACCTGACTAGGAAGAATCTTCAAAGCTATGTATTGATATCTCTCTGTAAATGAGTCAAGTGGGTGTAAAGCAGCATAAACAGAGCAGTGAAAAGCAGCTAAACCCCATTATAAAAATCAATTACTTTTAAAATCCCGTGAAACAAAGACAGTGAAAGAGAGAGAAATTCTTACAAAATTCGTTCAGGGGCTGTGATGCCACCTGGATTGACCATCTCTAGACCCACAGCTGATTGAGACATAAGGGTGGACACTCTTGGGGCTGAGAGGTTTGGTGAGGTTGGGTGAGCAAACGCAGACCCTTTAAAGTAATACTGCGTGGTATCCATCCCATGGGTCCCAAATCTCCAGGTTCAAGGGCATCTTCCTACATCGAAAACATGCATGAGAAACCCAGAAGATGGTACACCGTGTGATCGGGAAAGGTTTCTACAACGCACCTCATTTCTCATCTCCTTGTGCTCGGGTTCGCCATTCCAGCCGCGTTAGTAGCAATCTCCCTCCGTGGAGAATCAGCACCTTTAACCTCCTGTTCCGTACAGGTTGCAATTTGTCCTGAGGATGAACGGGAAGAGGGGGAACCAATGAGAGACTAGCTCTAGGTGTTGGGACAGGCACAGGTCACTCTATTTTCCCATCAGGAAGAAGAATTAACCACAGGCTCAGCCTGCCGCCCGGAACCAGAATAGGGCCTGAAGCAATCCTGCGCTTTTGCGGCCAGCTCCGAAGAAAGCGAGTTGAAAAATGGAGCTCAGGGGCACTGCAATTCACAAACCTGCAGAGTTAGAAATGATAACTCTCGTCCACAAATATATTGAGGGAAGGCAACGAAGAGGATTTGAAAGCAAGGCAGAATTGCAGGAAACAGATTTCAGGAGGTAGATTCGAATCGCCTTTAAAGCACAGGAAAGGCGGCAAAACCTCGACCATGATGCCCTTGGCCAAAAAGGGCGTATGCGTTTTTTCCTGAATATATTCAGGAAAAAACGCATACGCCCTTTTTGGCCAACCAAGCAACCTGGAAAGGCAAATCAGCGCTACAAAGAAGTCTCGCTTCCCATCGGTCAAAAGGGCCATGCTGAATAAAGTGTCAAAACCAGAAATGCAGGACAGGCCATGGAGAAACGGGAGCCTTGCTACGCTGATGGGCGTGATGTACATTGCCAACAGCCACTCTGGAGAAGTGTACGGTGTGTCCTGAAACCTCTAAAAAACTCAGCTTAGAGAGCATAGGGCACTTCCACTCATGGGTGTATAAATTGGGAAAAGTAAAAATCAGCAAGACACAGGCACCCCAAAGTTTAGGGCTGCTCTGTTGACAAGAACCTCCACTTCGTTACACCTTAAATATCCCAGGAAAGAAAAAAATGGATAAAGAAGTTGTGGTCCTTATGTACAATGGAATATCACTCAGCCAGGAAATCAACGTCATAAGGCTAGTAGCAGCATGATGAGTGGATTTAGGTACGACGATTCTAAGTGAAATAAGTCAACCAGAAAACGACACTTATCATAAGATATCACTTATAGAGGGAATGTAAAAACCGCTACACTTGAACTGAATTACAAAACAGAACAGAGACACACGTTTACAAAACACACTATGGCTGCTTAACGGGAAAGGTGAGGTCAGGTGAGGTAGAAAACAAGGGTTTCAAATTAGCTCAGATACCGTTCCATAAACCCAATATGTAATAGACAAGACCTACTCCTTGCTCAGTGAACTGGACTCGACACCCCCTATTCACCGCCCAAGAATATACCTGACTAGGAAGAATCTTCAAAGCTATGTATTGATATCTCTCTGTAAATGAGTCAAGTGGGTGTAAAGCAGCATAAACAGAGCAGTGAAAAGCAGCTAAACCCCATTATAAAAATCAATTACTTTTAAAATCCCGTGAAACAAAGACAGTGAAAGAGAGAGAAATTCTTACAAAATTCGTTCAGGGGCTGTGATGCCACCTGGATTGACCATCTCTAGACCCACAGCTGATTGAGACATAAGGGTGGACACTCTTGGGGCTGAGAGGTTTGGTGAGGTTGGGTGAGCAAACGCAGACCCTTTAAAGTAATACTGCGTGGTATCCATCCCATGGGTCCCAAATCTCCAGGTTCAAGGGCATCTTCCTACATCGAAAACATGCATGAGAAACCCAGAAGATGGTACACCGTGTGATCGGGAAAGGTTTCTACAACGCACCTCATTTCTCATCTCCTTGTGCTCGGGTTCGCCATTCCAGCCGCGTTAGTAGCAATCTCCCTCCGTGGAGAATCAGCACCTTTAACCTCCTGTTCCGTACAGGTTGCAATTTGTCCTGAGGATGAACGGGAAGAGGGGGAACCAATGAGAAACTAGCTCTAGGTGTTGGGACAGGCACAGGTCACTCTATTTTCCCATCAGGAAGAAGAATTAACCACAGGCTCAGCCTGCCGCCCGGAACCAGAATAGGGCCTGAAGCAATCCTGCGCTTTTGCGGCCAGCTCCGAAGAAAGCGAGTTGAAAAATGGAGCTCAGGGGCACTGCAATTCACAAACCTGCAGAGTTAGAAATGATAACTCTCGTCCACAAATATATTGTGGGAAGGCAACGAGGAGGATTTGAAAGCAAGGCAGAATTGCAGGAAACAGATTTCAGGAGGTAGATTCGAATCGCCTTTAAAGCACAGGAAAGGCGGCAAAACCTCGACCATGATGCCCTTGGCCAAAAAGGGCGTATGCGTTTTTTCCTGAATATATTCAGGAAAAAACGCATACGCCCTTTTTGGCCAACCAAGCAACCTGGAAAGGCAAATCAGCGCTACAAAGAAGTCTCGCTTCCCATCGGTCAAAAGGGCCATGCTGAATAAAGTGTCAAAACCAGAAATGCAGGACAGGCCATGGAGAAACGGGAGCCTTGCTACGCTGATGGGCGGGATGTAAATTGCCAACAGCCACTCTGGAGAAGTGTACGGTGTGTCCTGAAACCTCTAAAAAACTCAGCTTAGAGAGCATAGGGCACTTCCACTCATGGGTGTATAAATTGGGAAAAGTAAAAATCAGCAAGACACAGGCACCCCAAAGTTTAGGGCTGCTCTGTTGACAAGAACCTCCACTTCGTTACACCTTAAATATCCCAGGAAAGAAAAAAATGGATAAAGAAGTTGTGGTCCTTATGTACAATGGAATATCACTCAGCCAGGAAATCAACGTCATAAGGCTAGTAGCAGCATGATGAGTGGATTTAGGTACGACGATTCTAAGTGAAATAAGTCAACCAGAAAACGACACTTATCATAAGATATCACTTATAGAGGGAATGTAAAAACCGCTACACTTGAACTGAATTACAAAACAGAACAGAGACACACGTTTACAAAACACACTATGGCTGCTTAACGGGAAAGGTGAGGTCGGGTGAGGCAGAAAACAAGGGTTTCAAATTAGCTCAGATACCGTTCAATAAACCCAATATGTAATAGACAAGACCTACTCCTTGCTCAGTGAACTGGACGCAAAAACCCCCTATTCACCGCCCAAGAATATATCTGACTAGGAAGAATCTTCAAAGCTATGTATTGATAGCTCTCTGTAAGTGAGTCAAGTGGGTGTAAAGCAGCATAAAAACAGCAGTGAAAAGCAGCTAAACCCCATTATAAAAATCAATTACTTTTAAAAACCCGTGAAACAAAGACAGTGAAAGAGAGAGAAATTCTTACAATATTCGTTCAGGGGCTGTGATGCCACCTGGATTGACCATCTCTAGACCCACAGCTGATTGAGACATAAGGGTGGACACTCTTGTGGCTGAGAGGTTTGGTCAGGTTGGTTGAGGAAACGCAGGCCCTTTAAAGTAATACTGCGTGGTACCCATCCCATGGGTCCCAAATCTCCAAGTTCAAGGGCATCTTCCTATAACAAAAACATGCATGAGAAACCCAGAAGATGGTACACCGTGTGATCGGGAAAGGTTTCGAAAACGCACCTCATTTCTCATCTCCTTGTGCTCGGGTTGGCCATTACAGCCGCTTTACTAGCAATCTCCCTCCTTCGAGAATCAGCACCTTCAACCTCCTGTTCCGTACAGGTTGCAAATTGTCCTGAGGATGAACGGGAAGAGGGGGAACCAGTGAGAGACTAGCTCTAGGTGTTGGGACAGGCACAGGTCACTCTATTTTCCCATCAGGAAGAAGAATTAACCACAGGCTCAGCCTGCCGCCCGGAAGCAGAACAGGGCCTGAAGCAATCCTGTGCTTTTGCGGCCAGCTCCCAAAAAAACGAGTTGAAAAATCGAGCTCAGGGGCACTGCAATTCACAAACCTGCAGAGTTAGAAATGATAACTCTCGTCCACAAATATATTGTGGGAAGGCAACGAGGAGGATTTGAAAGCAAGGCAGAATTGCAGGAAACAGATTTCAGGAGGTAGATTCGAATCGCCTTTAAAGCACAGGAAAGGCGGCAAAACCTCGACCATGATGCCCTTGGCCAAAAAGGGCGTATGCGTTTTTTCCTGAATATATTCAGGAAAAAACGCATACGCCCTTTTTGGCCAACCAAGCAACCTGGAAAGGCAAATCAGCGCTACAAAGAAGTCTCGCTTCCCATCGGTCAAAAGGGCCATGCTGAATAAAGTGTCAAAACCAGAAATGCAGGACAGGCCATGGAGAAACGGGAGCCTTGCTACGCTGATGGGCGGGATGTAAATTGCCAACAGCCACTCTGGAGAAGTGTACGGTGTGTCCTGAAACCTCTAAAAAACTCAGCTTAGAGAGCATAGGGCACTTCCACTCATGGGTGTATAAATTGGGAAAAGTAAAAATCAGCAAGACACAGGCACCCCAAAGTTTAGGGCTGCTCTGTTGACAAGAACCTCCACTTCGTTACACCTTAAATATCCCAGGAAAGAAAAAAATGGATAAAGAAGTTGTGGTCCTTATGTACAATGGAATATCACTCAGCCAGGAAATCAACGTCATAAGGCTAGTAGCAGCATGATGAGTGGATTTAGGTACGACGATTCTAAGTGAAATAAGTCAACCAGAAAACGACACTTATCATAAGATATCACTTATAGAGGGAATGTAAAAACCGCTACACTTGAACTGAATTACAAAACAGAACAGAGACACACGTTTACAAAACACACTATGGCTGCTTAACGGGAAAGGTGAGGTCGGGTGAGGCAGAAAACAAGGGTTTCAAATTAGCTCAGATACCGTTCAATAAACCCAATATGTAATAGACAAGACCTACTCCTTGCTCAGTGAACTGGACGCAAAAACCCCCTATTCACCGCCCAAGAATATATCTGACTAGGAAGAATCTTCAAAGCTATGTATTGATAGCTCTCTGTAAGTGAGTCAAGTGGGTGTAAAGCAGCATAAAAACAGCAGTGAAAAGCAGCTAAACCCCATTATAAAAATCAATTACTTTTAAAAACCCGTGAAACAAAGACAGTGAAAGAGAGAGAAATTCTTACAATATTCGTTCAGGGGCTGTGATGCCACCTGGATTGACCATCTCTAGACCCACAGCTGATTGAGACATAAGGGTGGACACTCTTGTGGCTGAGAGGTTTGGTCAGGTTGGTTGAGGAAACGCAGGCCCTTTAAAGTAATACTGCGTGGTACCCATCCCATGGGTCCCAAATCTCCAAGTTCAAGGGCATCTTCCTATAACAAAAACATGCATGAGAAACCCAGAAGATGGTACACCGTGTGATCGGGAAAGGTTTCGAAAACGCACCTCATTTCTCATCTCCTTGTGCTCGGGTTGGCCATTACAGCCGCTTTACTAGCAATCTCCCTCCTTCGAGAATCAGCACCTTCAACCTCCTGTTCCGTACAGGTTGCAAATTGTCCTGAGGATGAACGGGAAGAGGGGGAACCAGTGAGAGACTAGCTCTAGGTGTTGGGACAGGCACAGGTCACTCTATTTTCCCATCAGGAAGAAGAATTAACCACAGGCTCAGCCTGCCGCCCGGAAGCAGAACAGGGCCTGAAGCAATCCTGTGCTTTTGCGGCCAGCTCCCAAAAAAACGAGTTGAAAAATCGAGCTCAGGGGCACTGCAATTCACAAACCTGCAGAGTTAGAAATGATAACTCTCGTCCACAAATATATTGAGGGAAGGCAACGAGGAGGATTTGAAAGCAAGGCAGAATTGCAGGAAACAGATTTCAGGAGGTAGAGTCGAATCGCCTTTAAAGCACAGGAAAAGCGGCAAAACCTCGACCATGATGCCCTTGGCCAAAAAGGGCGTATGCGTTTTTTCCTGAATATATTCAGGAAAAAACGCATACGCCCTTTTTGGCCAACCAAGCAACCTGGAAAGGCAAATCAGCGCTACAAAGAAGTCTCGCTTCCCATCGGTCAAAAGGGCCATGCTGAATAAAGTGTCAAAACCAGAAATGCAGGACAGGCCATGGAGAAACGGGAGCCTTACTACGCTGATGGGCGGGATGTAAATTGCCAACAGCCACTCTGGAGAAGTGTACGGTGTTTCCTGAAACATCTAAAGAACTCAGCATAGAGAGCATAAGGCACTTCCACTCATGGGCGTATAAATTGGGAAAACTAAAAATCAGCAAGACACAGGCACCCCAAAGTTTAGGGCTGCTCTGTTGACAAGAACCTCCACTTCGTTACACCTTAAATATCCCAGGAAAGAGAAACATGGATAAGGAAGTTGTGGTCCTTATGTACAATGGCATATCACTCAGCCATGAAATTAACGTCATAAGGCTAGTAGCAGCATGATGAGAGGATTTAGGTACGACGATTCTAAGTGAAATAAGTCACACAGAAAAAGACACTTATCATAAGATATCACTTAGAGAGGGAATGTAAAAACCGCTACACTTGAACTGAATTACAAAACAGAACAGCGTCACACGTTTACAAAACACACTATGGCTGCTTAACGGGAAAGGTGAGGTCGGGTGAGGTAGAAAACAAGGGTTTCAAATTAGCTCAGATACCGTTCCATAAACCCAATATGTAATAGACAAGACCTACTCCTTGCTCAGTGAACTGGACTCGACACCCCCTATTCACCGCCCAAGAATATACCTGACTAGGAAGAATCTTCAAAGCTATGTATTGATATCTCTCTGTAAATGAGTCAAGTGGGTGTAAAGCAGCATAAACAGAGCAGTGAAAAGCAGCTAAACCCCATTATAAAAATCAATTACTTTTAAAATCCCGTGAAACAAAGACAGTGAAAGAGAGAGAAATTCTTACAAAATTCGTTCAGGGGCTGTGATGCCACCTGGATTGACCATCTCTAGACCCACAGCTGATTGAGACATAAGGGTGGACACTCTTGGGGCTGAGAGGTTTGGTGAGGTTGGGTGAGCAAACGCAGACCCTTTAAAGTAATACTGCGTGGTATCCATCCCATGGGTCCCAAATCTCCAGGTTCAAGGGCATCTTCCTACATCGAAAACATGCATGAGAAACCCAGAAGATGGTACACCGTGTGATCGGGAAAGGTTTCTACAACGCACCTCATTTCTCATCTCCTTGTGCTCGGGTTCGCCATTCCAGCCGCGTTAGTAGCAATCTCCCTCCGTGGAGAATCAGCACCTTTAACCTCCTGTTCCGTACAGGTTGCAATTTGTCCTGAGGATGAACGGGAAGAGGGGGAACCAATGAGAGACTAGCTCTAGGTGTTGGGACAGGCACAGGTCACTCTATTTTCCCATCAGGAAGAAGAATTAACCACAGGCTCAGCCTGCCGCCCGGAACCAGAATAGGGCCTGAAGCAATCCTGCGCTTTTGCGGCCAGCTCCGAAGAAAGCGAGTTGAAAAATGGAGCTCAGGGGCACTGCAATTCACAAACCTGCAGAGTTAGAAATGATAACTCTCGTCCACAAATATATTGAGGGAAGGCAACGAAGAGGATTTGAAAGCAAGGCAGAATTGCAGGAAACAGATTTCAGGAGGTAGATTCGAATCGCCTTTAAAGCACAGGAAAGGCGGCAAAACCTCGACCATGATGCCCTTGGCCAAAAAGGGCGTATGCGTTTTTTCCTGAATATATTCAGGAAAAAACGCATACGCCCTTTTTGGCCAACCAAGCAACCTGGAAAGGCAAATCAGCGCTACAAAGAAGTCTCGCTTCCCATCGGTCAAAAGGGCCATGCTGAATAAAGTGTCAAAACCAGAAATGCAGGACAGGCCATGGAGAAACGGGAGCCTTGCTACGCTGATGGGCGTGATGTACATTGCCAACAGCCACTCTGGAGAAGTGTACGGTGTGTCCTGAAACCTCTAAAAAACTCAGCTTAGAGAGCATAGGGCACTTCCACTCATGGGTGTATAAATTGGGAAAAGTAAAAATCAGCAAGACACAGGCACCCCAAAGTTTAGGGCTGCTCTGTTGACAAGAACCTCCACTTCGTTACACCTTAAATATCCCAGGAAAGAAAAAAATGGATAAAGAAGTTGTGGTCCTTATGTACAATGGAATATCACTCAGCCAGGAAATCAACGTCATAAGGCTAGTAGCAGCATGATGAGTGGATTTAGGTACGACGATTCTAAGTGAAATAAGTCAACCAGAAAACGACACTTATCATAAGATATCACTTATAGAGGGAATGTAAAAACCGCTACACTTGAACTGAATTACAAAACAGAACAGAGACACACGTTTACAAAACACACTATGGCTGCTTAACGGGAAAGGTGAGGTCGGGTGAGGCAGAAAACAAGGGTTTCAAATTAGCTCAGATACCGTTCAATAAACCCAATATGTAATAGACAAGACCTACTCCTTGCTCAGTGAACTGGACGCAAAAACCCCCTATTCACCGCCCAAGAATATATCTGACTAGGAAGAATCTTCAAAGCTATGTATTGATATCTCTCTGTAAGTGAGTCAAGTGGGTGTAAAGCAGCATAAAAACAGCAGAGAAAAGCAGCTAAACCCCATTATAAAAATCAATTACTTTTAAAAACCCGTGAAACAAAGACAGTGAAAGAGAGAGAAATTCTTACAATATTCGTTCAGGGGCTGTGATGCCACCTGGATTGACCATCTCTAGACCCACAGCTGATTGAGACATAAGGGTGGACACTCTTGTGGCTGAGAGGTTTGGTCAGGTTGGTTGAGGAAACGCAGGCCCTTTAAAGTAATACTGCGTGGTACCCATCCCATGGGTCCCAAATCTCCAAGTTCAAGGGCATCTTCCTATAACAAAAACATGCATGAGAAACCCAGAAGATGGTACACCGTGTGATCGGGAAAGGTTTCGAAAACGCACCTCATTTCTCATCTCCTTGTGCTCGGGTTGGCCATTACAGCCGCTTTACTAGCAATCTCCCTCCTTCGAGAATCAGCACCTTCAACCTCCTGTTCCGTACAGGTTGCAAATTGTCCTGAGGATGAACGGGAAGAGGGGGAACCAGTGAGAGACTAGCTCTAGGTGTTGGGACAGGCACAGGTCACTCTATTTTCCCATCAGGAAGAAGAATTAACCACAGGCTCAGCCTGCCGCCCGGAAGCAGAACAGGGCCTGAAGCAATCCTGTGCTTTTGCGGCCAGCTCCCAAAAAAACGAGTTGAAAAATCGAGCTCAGGGGCAATGCAATTCACAAACCTGCAGAGTAATAAATGATAACTCTCGTCCACAAATATATTGAGGGAAGGCAACGAGGAGGATTTGAAAGCAAGGCAGAATTGCAGGAAACAGATTTCAGGAGGTAGAGTCGAATCGCCTTTAAAGCACAGGAAAAGCGGCAAAACCTCGACCATGATGCCCTTGGCCAAAAAGGGCGTATGCGTTTTTTCCTGAATATATTCAGGAAAAAACGCATACGCCCTTTTTGGCCAACCAAGCAACCTGGAAAGGCAAATCAGCGCTACAAAGAAGTCTCGCTTCCCATCGGTCAAAAGGGCCATGCTGAATAAAGTGTCAAAACCAGAAATGCAGGACAGGCCATGGAGAAACGGGAGCCTTACTACGCTGATGGGCGGGATATAAATTGCCAACAGCCACTCTGGAGAAGTGTACGGTGTTTCCTGAAACATCTAAAGAACTCAGCATAGAGAGCATAAGGCACTTCCACTCATGGGCGTATAAATTGGGAAAACTAAAAATCAGCAAGACACAGGCACCCCAAAGTTTAGGGCTGCTCTGTTGACAAGAACCTCCACTTCGTTACACCTTAAATATCCCAGGAAAGAGAAAAATGGATAAGGAAGTTGTGGTCCTTATGTACAATGGCATATCACTCAGCCATGAAATTAACGTCATAAGGCTAGTAGCAGCATGATGAGAGGATTTAGGTACGACGATTCTAAGTGAAATAAGTCACACAGAAAAAGACACTTATCATAAGATATCACTTAGAGAGGGAATGTAAAAACCGCTACACTTGAACTGAATTACAAAACAGAACAGCGTCACACGTTTACAAAACACACTATGGCTGCTTAACGGGAAAGGTGAGGTCGGGTGAGGTAGAAAACAAGGGTTTCAAATTAGCTCAGATACCGTTCCATAAACCCAATATGTAATAGACAAGACCTACTCCTTGCTCAGTGAACTGGACTCGACACCCCCTATTCACCGCCCAAGAATATACCTGACTAGGAAGAATCTTCAAAGCTATGTATTGATATCTTTCTGTAAATGAGTCAAGTGGGTGTAAAGCAGCATAAACAGAGCAGTGAAAAGCAGCTAAACCCCATTATAAAAATCAATTACTTTTAAAATCCCGTGAAACAAAGACAGTGAAAGAGAGAGAAATTCTTACAAAATTCGTTCAGGGGCTGTGATGCCACCTGGATTGACCATCTCTAGACCCACAGCTGATTGAGACATAAGGGTGGACACTCTTGGGGCTGAGAGTTTTGGTGAGGTTGGGTGAGCAAACGCAGACCCTTTAAAGTAATACTGCGTGGTATCCATCCCATGGGTCCCAAATCTCCAGGTTCAAGGGCATCTTCCTACATCGAAAACATGCATGAGAAACCCAGAAGATGGTACACCGTGTGATCGGGAAAGGTTTCTACAACGCACCTCATTTCTCATCTCCTTGTGCTCGGGTTCGCCATTCCAGCCGCGTTAGTAGCAATCTCCCTCCGTGGAGAATCAGCACCTTTAACCTCCTGTTCCGTACAGGTTGCAATTTGTCCTGAGGATGAACGGGAAGAGGGGGAACCAATGAGAAACTAGCTCTAGGTGTTGGGACAGGCACAGGTCACTCTATTTTCCCATCAGGAAGAAGAATTAACCACAGGCTCAGCCTGCCGCCCGGAACCAGAATAGGGCCTGAAGCAATCCTGCGCTTTTGCGGCCAGCTCCCAAGAAAGCGAGTTGAAAAATGGAGCTCAGGGGCACTGCAATTCACAAACCTGCAGAGTTAGAAATGATAACTCTCGTCCACAAATATATTGAGGGAAGGCAACGAGGAGGATTTGAAAGCAAGGCAGAATTGCAGGAAACAGATTTCAGGAGGTAGAGTCGAATCGCCTTTAAAGCACAGGAAAGGCGGCAAAACCTCGACCATGATGCCCTTGGCCAAAAAGGGCGTATGCGTTTTTTCCTGAATATATTCAGGAAAAAACGCATACGCCCTTTTTGGCCAACCAAGCAACCTGGAAAGGCAAATCAGCGCTACAAAGAAGTCTCGCTTCCCATCGGTCAAAAGGGCCATGCTGAATAAAGTGTCAAAACCAGAAATGCAGGACAGGCCATGGAGAAACGGGAGCCTTGCTACGCTGATGGGCGTGATGTAAATTGCCAACAGCCACTCTGGAGAAGTGTACGGTGTGTCCTGAAACCTCTAAAAAACTCAGCTTAGAGAGCATAGGGCACTTCCACTCATGGGTGTATAAATTGGGAAAAGTAAAAATCAGCAAGACACAGGCACCCCAAAGTTTAGGGCTGCTGTGTTGACAAGAACCACCACTTCGTTACACCTTAAATATCCCAGGAAAGAAAAAAATGGATAAAGAAGTTGTGGTCCTTATGTACAATGGAATATCACTCAGCCAGGAAATCAACGTCATAAGGCTAGTAGCAGCATGATGAGTGGATTTAGGTACGACGATTCTAAGTGAAATAAGTCAACCAGAAAACGACACTTATCATAAGATATCACTTATAGAGGGAATGTAAAAACCGCTACACTTGAACTGAATTACAAAACAGAACAGAGACACACGTTTACAAAACACACTATGGCTGCTTAACGGGAAAGGTGAGGTCGGGTGAGGCAGAAAACAAGGGTTTCAAATTAGCTCAGATACCGTTCAATAAACCCAATATGTAATAGACAAGACCTACTCCTTGCTCAGTGAACTGGACGCAAAAACCCCCTATTCACCGCCCAAGAATATATCTGACTAGGAAGAATCTTCAAAGCTATGTATTGATATCTCTCTGTAAGTGAGTCAAGTGGGTGTAAAGCAGCATAAAAACAGCAGAGAAAAGCAGCTAAACCCCATTATAAAAATCAATTACTTTTAAAAACCCGTGAAACAAAGACAGTGAAAGAGAGAGAAATTCTTACAATATTCGTTCAGGGGCTGTGATGCCACCTGGATTGACCATCTCTAGACCCACAGCTGATTGAGACATAAGGGTGGACACTCTTGTGGCTGAGAGGTTTGGTCAGGTTGGTTGAGGAAACGCAGGCCCTTTAAAGTAATACTGCGTGGTACCCATCCCATGGGTCCCAAATCTCCAAGTTCAAGGGCATCTTCCTATAACAAAAACATGCATGAGAAACCCAGAAGATGGTACACCGTGTGATCGGGAAAGGTTTCGAAAACGCACCTCATTTCTCATCTCCTTGTGCTCGGGTTGGCCATTACAGCCGCTTTACTAGCAATCTCCCTCCTTCGAGAATCAGCACCTTCAACCTCCTGTTCCGTACAGGTTGCAAATTGTCCTGAGGATGAACGGGAAGAGGGGGAACCAGTGAGAGACTAGCTCTAGGTGTTGGGACAGGCACAGGTCACTCTATTTTCCCATCAGGAAGAAGAATTAACCACAGGCTCAGCCTGCCGCCCGGAAGCAGAACAGGGCCTGAAGCAATCCTGTGCTTTTGCGGCCAGCTCCCAAAAAAACGAGTTGAAAAATCAAGCTCAGGGGCACTGCAATTCACAAACCTGCAGAGTTATAAATGATAACTCTCGTCCACAAATATATTGAGGGAAGGCAACGAGGAGGATTTGAAAGCAAGGCAGAATTGCAGGAAACAGATTTCAGGAGGTAGAGTCGAATCGCCTTTAAAGCACAGGAAAAGTGGCAAAACCTCGACCATGATGCCCTTGGCCAAAAAGGGCGTATGCGTTTTTTCCTGAATATATTCAGGAAAAAACGCATACGCCCTTTTTGGCCAACCAAGCAACCTGGAAAGGCAAATCAGCGCTACAAAGAAGTCTCGCTTCCCATCGGTCAAAAGGGCCATGCTGAATAAAGTGTCAAAACCAGAAATGCAGGACAGGCCATGGAGAAACGGGAGCCTTACTACGCTGATGGGCGGGATGTAAATTGCCAACAGCCACTCTGGAGAAGTGTACGGTGTTTCCTGAAACATCTAAAGAACTCAGCATAGAGAGCATAAGGCACTTCCACTCATGGGCGTATAAATTGGGAAAACTAAAAATCAGCAAGACACAGGCACCCCAAAGTTTAGGGCTGCTCTGTTGACAAGAACCTCCACTTCGTTACACCTTAAATATCCCAGGAAAGAGAAAAATGGATAAGGAAGTTGTGGTCCTTATGTACAATGGCATATCACTCAGCCATGAAATTAACGTCATAAGGCTAGTAGCAGCATGATGAGAGGATTTAGGTACGACGATTCTAAGTGAAATAAGTCACACAGAAAAAGACACTTATCATAAGATATCACTTAGAGAGGGAATGTAAAAACCACTACACTTGAACTGAATTACAAAACAGAACAGCGTCACACGTTTACAAAACACACTATGGCTGCTTAACGGGAAAGGTGAGGTCGGGTGAGGTAGAAAACAAGGGTTTCAAATTAGCTCAGATACCGTTCCATAAACCCAATATGTAATAGACAAGACCTACTCCTTGCTCAGTGAACTGGACTCGACACCCCCTATTCACCGCCCAAGAATATACCTGACTAGGAAGAATCTTCAAAGCTATGTATTGATATCTCTCTGTAAATGAGTCAAGTGGGTGTAAAGCAGCATAAACAGAGCAGTGAAAAGCAGCTAAACCCCATTATAAAAATCAATTACTTTTAAAATCCCGTGAAACAAAGACAGTGAAAGAGAGAGAAATTCTTACAAAATTCGTTCAGGGGCTGTGATGCCACCTGGATTGACCATATCTAGACCCACAGCTGATTGAGACATAAGGGTGGACACTCTTGGGGCTGAGAGGTTTGGTGAGGTTGGGTGAGCAAACGCAGACCCTTTAAAGTAATACTGCGTGGTATCCATCCCATGGGTCCCAAATCTCCAGGTTCAAGGGCATCTTCCTACATCGAAAACATGCATGAGAAACCCAGAAGATGGTACACCGTGTGATCGGGAAAGGTTTCTAAAACGCACCTCATTTCTCATCTCCTTGTGCTCGGGTTCGCCATTCCAGCCGCGTTAGTAGCAATCTCCCTCCGTGGAGAATCAGCACCTTTAACCTCCTGTTCCGTACAGGTTGCAATTTGTCCTGAGGATGAACGGGAAGAGGGGGAACCAATGAGAAACTAGCTCTAGGTGTTGGGACAGGCACAGGTCACTCTATTTTCCCATCAGGAAGAAGAATTAACCACAGGCTCAGCCTGCCGCCCGGAACCAGAATAGGGCCTGAAGCAATCCTGCGCTTTTGCGGCCAGCACCGAAGAAAGCGAGTTGAAAAATGGAGCTCAGGGGCACTGCAATTCACAAACCTGCAGAGTTAGAAATGATAACTCTCGTCCACAAATATATTGAGGGAAGGCAACGAGGAGGATTTGAAAGCAAGGCAGAATTGCAGGAAACAGATTTCAGGAGGTAGAGTCGAATCGCCTTTAAAGCACAGGAAAGGCGGCAAAACCTCGACCATGATGCCCTTGGCCAAAAAGGGCGTATGCGTTTTTTCCTGAATATATTCAGGAAAAAACGCATACGCCCTTTTTGGCCAACCAAGCAACCTGGAAAGGCAAATCAGCGCTACAAAGAAGTCTCGCTTCCCATCGGTCAAAAGGGCCATGCTGAATAAAGTGTCAAAACCAGAAATGCAGGACAGGCCATGGAGAAACGGGAGCCTTGCTACGCTGATGGGCGTGATGTAAATTGCCAACAGCCACTCTGGAGAAGTGTACGGTGTGTCCTGAAACCTCTAAAAAACTCAGCTTAGAGAGCATAGGGCACTTCCACTCATGGGTGTATAAATTGGGAAAAGTAAAAATCAGCAAGACACAGGCACCCCAAAGTTTAGGGCTGCTCTGTTGACAAGAACCTCCACTTCGTTACACCTTAAATATCCCAGGAAAGAAAAAAATGGATAAAGAAGTTGTGGTCCTTATGTACAATGGAATATCACTCAGCCAGGAAATCAACGTCATAAGGCTAGTAGCAGCATGATGAGTGGATTTAGGTACGACGATTCTAAGTGAAATAAGTCAACCAGAAAACGACACTTATCATAAGATATCACTTATAGAGGGAATGTAAAAACCGCTACACTTGAACTGAATTACAAAACAGAACAGAGACACACGTTTACAAAACACACTATGGCTGCTTAACGGGAAAGGTGAGGTCGGGTGAGGCAGAAAACAAGGGTTTCAAATTAGCTCAGATACCGTTCAATAAACCCAATATGTAATAGACAAGACCTACTCCTTGCTCAGTGAACTGGACGCAAAAACCCCCTATTCACCGCCCAAGAATATATCTGACTAGGAAGAATCTTCAAAGCTATGTATTGATAGCTCTCTGTAAGTGAGTCAAGTGGGTGTAAAGCAGCATAAAAACAGCAGTGAAAAGCAGCTAAACCCCATTATAAAAATCAATTACTTTTAAAAACCCGTGAAACAATGACAGTGAAAGAGAGAGAAATTCTTACAATATTCGTTCAGGGGCTGTGATGCCACCTGGATTGACCATCTCTAGACCCACAGCTGCTTGAGACATAAGGGTGGACACTCTTGTGGCTGAGAGGTTTGGTCAGGTTGGTTGAGGAAACGCAGGCCCTTTAAAGTAATACTGCGTGGTACCCATCCCATGGGTCCCAAATCTCCAAGTTCAAGGGCATCTTCCTATAACAAAAACATGCATGAGAAACCCAGAAGATGGTACACCGTGTGATCGGGAAAGGTTTCGAAAACGCACCTCATTTCTCATCTCCTTGTGCTCGGGTTGGCCATTACAGCCGCTTTACTAGCAATCTCCCTCCTTTGAGAATCAGCACCTTCAACCTCCTGTTCCGTACAGGTTGCAAATTGTCCTGAGGATGAACGGGAAGAGGGGGAACCAGTGAGAGACTAGCTCTAGGTGTTGGGACAGGCACAGGTCACTCTATTTTCCCATCAGGAAGAAGAATTAACCACAGGCTCAGCCTGCCGCCCGGAAGCAGAACAGGGCCTGAAGCAATCCTGTGCATTTGCGGCCAGCAACCAAAAAAACGAGTTGAAAAATCGAGCTCAGGGGCACTGCAATTCACAAACCTGCAGAGTTAGAAATGATAACTCTCGTCCACAAATATATTGAGGGAAGGCAACGAGGAGGATTTGAAAGCAAGGCAGAATTGCAGGAAACAGATTTCAGGAGGTAGAGTCGAATCGCCTTTAAAGCACAGGAAAAGCGGCAAAACCTCGACCATGATGCCCTTGGCCAAAAAGGGCGTATGCGTTTTTTCCTGAATATATTCAGGAAAAAACGCATACGCCCTTTTTGGCCAACCAAGCAACCTGGAAAGGCAAATCAGCGCTACAAAGAAGTCTCGCTTCCCATCGGTCAAAAGGGCCATGCTGAATAAAGTGTCAAAACCAGAAATGCAGGACAGGCCATGGAGAAACGGGAGCCTTACTACGCTGATGGGCGGGATGTAAATTGCCAACAGCCACTCTGGAGAAGTGTACGGTGTTTCCTGAAACATCTAAAGAACTCAGCATAGAGAGCATAAGGCACTTCCACTCATGGGCGTATAAATTGGGAAAACTAAAAATCAGCAAGACACAGGCACCCCAAAGTTTAGGGCTGCTCTGTTGACAAGAACCTCCACTTCGTTACACCTTAAATATCCCAGGAAAGAGAAACATGGATAAGGAAGTTGTGGTCCTTATGTACAATGGCATATCACTCAGCCATGAAATTAACGTCATAAGGCTAGTAGCAGCATGATGAGAGGATTTAGGTACGACGATTCTAAGTGAAATAAGTCACACAGAAAAAGACACTTATCATAAGATATCACTTAGAGAGGGAATGTAAAAACCGCTACACTTGAACTGAATTACAAAACAGAACAGCGTCACACGTTTACAAAACACACTATGGCTGCTTAACGGGAAAGGTGAGGTCGGGTGAGGTAGAAAACAAGGGTTTCAAATTAGCTCAGATACCGTTCCATAAACCCAATATGTAATAGACAAGACCTACTCCTTGCTCAGTGAACTGGACTCGACACCCCCTATTCACCGCCCAAGAATATACCTGACTAGGAAGAATCTTCAAAGCTATGTATTGATATCTCTCTGTAAATGAGTCAAGTGGGTGTAAAGCAGCATAAACAGAGCAGTGAAAAGCAGCTAAACCCCATTATAAAAATCAATTACTTTTAAAATCCCGTGAAACAAAGACAGTGAAAGAGAGAGAAATTCTTACAAAATTCGTTCAGGGGCTGTGATGCCACCTGGATTGACCATATCTAGACCCACAGCTGATTGAGACATAAGGGTGGACACTCTTGGGGCTGAGAGGTTTGGTGAGGTTGGGTGAGCAAACGCAGACCCTTTAAAGTAATACTGCGTGGTATCCATCCCATGGGTCCCAAATCTCCAGGTTCAAGGGCATCTTCCTACATCGAAAACATGCATGAGAAACCCAGAAGATGGTACACCGTGTGATCGGGAAAGGTTTCTACAACGCACCTCATTTCTCATCTCCTTGTGCTCGGGTTCGCCATTCCAGCCGCGTTAGTAGCAATCTCCCTCCGTGGAGAATCAGCACCTTTAACCTCCTGTTCCGTACAGGTTGCAATTTGTCCTGAGGATGAACGGGAAGAGGGGGAACCAATGAGAAACTAGCTCTAGGTGTTGGGACAGGCACAGGTCACTCTATTTTCCCATCAGGAAGAAGAATTAACCACAGGCTCAGCCTGCCGCCCGGAACCAGAATAGGGCCTGAAGCAATCCTGCGCTTTTGCGGCCAGCTGCGAAGAAAGCGAGTTGAAAAATGGAGCTCAGGGGCACTGCAATTCACAAACCTGCAGAGTTAGAAATGATAACTCTCGTCCACAAATATATTGTGGGAAGGCAACGAGGAGGATTTGAAAGCAAGGCAGAATTGCAGGAAACAGATTTCAGGAGGTAGATTCGAATCGCCTTTAAAGCACAGGAAAGGCGGCAAAACCTCGACCATGATGCCCTTGGCCAAAAAGGGCGTATGCGTTTTTTCCTGAATATATTCAGGAAAAAACGCATACGCCCTTTTTGGCCAACCAAGCAACCTGGAAAGGCAAATCAGCGCTACAAAGAAGTCTCGCTTCCCATCGGTCAAAAGGGCCATGCTGAATAAAGTGTCAAAACCAGAAATGCAGGACAGGCCATGGAGAAACGGGAGCCTTGCTACGCTGATGGGCGGGATGTAAATTGCCAACAGCCACTCTGGAGAAGTGTACGGTGTGTCCTGAAACCTCTAAAAAACTCAGCTTAGAGAGCATAGGGCACTTCCACTCATGGGTGTATAAATTGGGAAAAGTAAAAATCAGCAAGACACAGGCACCCCAAAGTTTAGGGCTGCTCTGTTGACAAGAACCTCCACTTCGTTACACCTTAAATATCCCAGGAAAGAAAAAAATGGATAAAGAAGTTGTGGTCCTTATGTACAATGGAATATCACTCAGCCAGGAAATCAACGTCATAAGGCTAGTAGCAGCATGATGAGTGGATTTAGGTACGACGATTCTAAGTGAAATAAGTCAACCAGAAAACGACACTTATCATAAGATATCACTTATAGAGGGAATGTAAAAACCGCTACACTTGAACTGAATTACAAAACAGAACAGAGACACACGTTTACAAAACACACTATGGCTGCTTAACGGGAAAGGTGAGGTCGGGTGAGGCAGAAAACAAGGGTTTCAAATTAGCTCAGATACCGTTCAATAAACCCAATATGTAATAGACAAGACCTACTCCTTGCTCAGTGAACTGGACGCAAAAACCCCCTATTCACCGCCCAAGAATATATCTGACTAGGAAGAATCTTCAAAGCTATGTATTGATATCTCTCTGTAAGTGAGTCAAGTGGGTGTAAAGCAGCATAAAAACAGCAGAGAAAAGCAGCTAAACCCCATTATAAAAATCAATTACTTTTAAAAACCCGTGAAACAAAGACAGTGAAAGAGAGAAATTCTTACAATATTCGTTCAGGGGCTGTGATGCCACCTGGATTGACCATCTCTAGACCCACAGCTGATTGAGACATAAGGGTGGACACTCTTGTGGCTGAGAGGTTTGGTCAGGTTGGTTGAGGAAACGCAGGCCCTTTAAAGTAATACTGCGTGGTACCCATCCCATGGGTCCCAAATCTCCAAGTTCAAGGGCATCTTCCTATAACAAAAACATGCATGAGAAACCCAGAAGATGGTACACCGTGTGATCGGGAAAGGTTTCGAAAACGCACCTCATTTCTCATCTCCTTGTGCTCGGGTTGGCCATTACAGCCGCTTTACTAGCAATCTCCCTCCTTCGAGAATCAGCACCTTCAACCTCCTGTTCCGTACAGGTTGCA
This sequence comes from Balaenoptera borealis, assembly GCF_965194805.1. NCBI lineage: Eukaryota > Metazoa > Chordata > Mammalia > Artiodactyla > Balaenopteridae > Balaenoptera > Balaenoptera borealis. The sequence goes on along the minus strand of NC_138863.1, from coordinate 109,453,472 downwards.
AATTGTCCTGAGGATGAACGGGAAGAGGGGGAACCAGTGAGAGACTAGCTCTAGGTGTTGGGACAGGCACAGGTCACTCTATTTTCCCATCAGGAAGAAGAATTAACCACAGGCTCAGCCTGCCGCCCGGAAGCAGAACAGGGCCTGAAGCAATCCTGTGCTTTTGCGGCCAGCTCCCAAAAAAACGAGTTGAAAAATCGAGCTCAGGGGCACTGCAATTCACAAACCTGCAGAGTTAGAAATGATAACTCTCGTCCACAAATATATTGAGGGAAGGCAACGAGGAGGATTTGAAAGCAAGGCAGAATTGCAGGAAACAGATTTCAGGAGGTAGAGTCGAATCGCCTTTAAAGCACAGGAAAAGCGGCAAAACCTCGACCATGATGCCCTTGGCCAAAAAGGGCGTATGCGTTTTTTCCTGAATATATTCAGGAAAAAACGCATACGCCCTTTTTGGCCAACCAAGCAACCTGGAAAGGCAAATCAGCGCTACAAAGAAGTCTCGCTTCCCATCGGTCAAAAGGGCCATGCTGAATAAAGTGTCAAAACCAGAAATGCAGGACAGGCCATGGAGAAACGGGAGCCTTACTACGCTGATGGGCGGGATGTAAATTGCCAACAGCCACTCTGGAGAAGTGTACGGTGTTTCCTGAAACATCTAAAGAACTCAGCATAGAGAGCATAAGGCACTTCCACTCATGGGCGTATAAATTGGGAAAACTAAAAATCAGCAAGACACAGGCACCCCAAAGTTTAGGGCTGCTCTGTTGACAAGAACCTCCACTTCGTTACACCTTAAATATCCCAGGAAAGAGAAACATGGATAAGGAAGTTGTGGTCCTTATGTACAATGGCATATCACTCAGCCATGAAATTAACGTCATAAGGCTAGTAGCAGCATGATGAGAGGATTTAGGTACGACGATTCTAAGTGAAATAAGTCACACAGAAAAAGACACTTATCATAAGATATCACTTAGAGAGGGAATGTAAAAACCGCTACACTTGAACTGAATTACAAAACAGAACAGCGTCACACGTTTACAAAACACACTATGGCTGCTTAACGGGAAAGGTGAGGTCGGGTGAGGTAGAAAACAAGGGTTTCAAATTAGCTCAGATACCGTTCCATAAACCCAATATGTAATAGACAAGACCTACTCCTTGCTCAGTGAACTGGACTCGACACCCCCTATTCACCGCCCAAGAATATACCTGACTAGGAAGAATCTTCAAAGCTATGTATTGATATCTCTCTGTAAATGAGTCAAGTGGGTGTAAAGCAGCATAAACAGAGCAGTGAAAAGCAGCTAAACCCCATTATAAAAATCAATTACTTTTAAAATCCCGTGAAACAAAGACAGTGAAAGAGAGAGAAATTCTTACAAAATTCGTTCAGGGGCTGTGATGCCACCTGGATTGACCATCTCTAGACCCACAGCTGATTGAGACATAAGGGTGGACACTCTTGGGGCTGAGAGGTTTGGTGAGGTTGGGTGAGCAAACGCAGACCCTTTAAAGTAATACTGCGTGGTATCCATCCCATGGGTCCCAAATCTCCAGGTTCAAGGGCATCTTCCTACATCGAAAACATGCATGAGAAACCCAGAAGATGGTACACCGTGTGATCGGGAAAGGTTTCTACAACGCACCTCATTTCTCATCTCCTTGTGCTCGGGTTCGCCATTCCAGCCGCGTTAGTAGCAATCTCCCTCCGTGGAGAATCAGCACCTTTAACCTCCTGTTCCGTACAGGTTGCAATTTGTCCTGAGGATGAACGGGAAGAGGGGGAACCAATGAGAAACTAGCTCTAGGTGTTGGGACAGGCACAGGTCACTCTATTTTCCCATCAGGAAGAAGAATTAACCACAGGCTCAGCCTGCCGCCCGGAACCAGAATAGGGCCTGAAGCAATCCTGCGCTTTTGCGGCCAGCTCCGAAGAAAGCGAGTTGAAAAATGGAGCTCAGGGGCACTGCAATTCACAAACCTGCAGAGTTAGAAATGATAACTCTCGTCCACAAATATATTGAGGGAAGGCAACGAGGAGGATTTGAAAGCAAGGCAGAATTGCAGGAAACAGATTTCAGGAGGTAGAGTCGAATCGCCTTTAAAGCACAGGAAAGGCGGCAAAACCTCGACCATGATGCCCTTGGCCAAAAAGGGCGTATGCGTTTTTTCCTGAATATATTCAGGAAAAAACGCATACGCCCTTTTTGGCCAACCAAGCAACCTGGAAAGGCAAATCAGCGCTACAAAGAAGTCTCGCTTCCCATCGGTCAAAAGGGCCATGCTGAATAAAGTGTCAAAACCAGAAATGCAGGACAGGCCATGGAGAAACGGGAGCCTTGCTACGCTGATGGGCGTGATGTAAATTGCCAACAGCCACTCTGGAGAAGTGTACGGTGTGTCCTGAAACCTCTAAAAAACTCAGCTTAGAGAGCATAGGGCACTTCCACTCATGGGTGTATAAATTGGGAAAAGTAAAAATCAGCAAGACACAGGCACCCCAAAGTTTAGGGCTGCTGTGTTGACAAGAACCACCACTTCGTTACACCTTAAATATCCCAGGAAAGAAAAAAATGGATAAAGAAGTTGTGGTCCTTATGTACAATGGAATATCACTCAGCCAGGAAATCAACGTCATAAGGCTAGTAGCAGCATGATGAGTGGATTTAGGTACGACGATTCTAAGTGAAATAAGTCAACCAGAAAACGACACTTATCATAAGATATCACTTATAGAGGGAATGTAAAAACCGCTACACTTGAACTGAATTACAAAACAGAACAGAGACACACGTTTACAAAACACACTATGGCTGCTTAACGGGAAAGGTGAGGTCGGGTGAGGCAGAAAACAAGGGTTTCAAATTAGCTCAGATACCGTTCAATAAACCCAATATGTAATAGACAAGACCTACTCCTTGCTCAGTGAACTGGACGCAAAAACCCCCTATTCACCGCCCAAGAATATATCTGACTAGGAAGAATCTTCAAAGCTATGTATTGATATCTCTCTGTAAGTGAGTCAAGTGGGTGTAAAGCAGCATAAAAACAGCAGTGAAAAGCAGCTAAACCCCATTATAAAAATCAATTACTTTTAAAATCCCGTGAAACAAAGACAGTGAAAGAGAGAGAAATTCTTACAATATTCGTTCAGGGGCTGTGATGCCACCTGGATTGACCATCTCTAGACCCACAGCTGCTTGAGACATAAGGGTGGACACTCTTGTGGCTGAGAGGTTTGGTCAGGTTGGTTGAGGAAACGCAGGCCCTTTAAAGTAATACTGCGTGGTACCCATCCCATGGGTCCCAAATCTCCAAGTTCAAGGGCATCTTCCTATAACAAAAACATGCATGAGAAACCCAGAAGATGGTACACCGTGTGATCGGGAAAGGTTTCGAAAACGCACCTCATTTCTCATCTCCTTGTGCTCGGGTTGGCCATTACAGCCGCTTTACTAGCAATCTCCCTCCTTCGAGAATCAGCACCTTCAACCTCCTGTTCCGTACAGGTTGCAAATTGTCCTGAGGATGAACGGGAAGAGGGGGAACCAGTGAGAGACTAGCTCTAGGTGTTGGGACAGGCACAGGTCACTCTATTTTCCCATCAGGAAGAAGAATTAACCACAGGCTCAGCCTGCCGCCCGGAAGCAGAACAGGGCCTGAAGCAATCCTGTGCTTTTGCGGCCAGCTCCCAAAAAAACGAGTTGAAAAATCGAGCTCAGGGGCACTGCAATTCACAAACCTGCAGAGTTAGAAATGATAACTCTCGTCCACAAATATATTGAGGGAAGGCAACGAGGAGGATTTGAAAGCAAGGCAGAATTGCAGGAAACAGATTTCAGGAGGTAGAGTCGAATCGCCTTTAAAGCACAGGAAAAGCGGCAAAACCTCGACCATGATGCCCTTGGCCAAAAAGGGCGTATGCGTTTTTTCCTGAATATATTCAGGAAAAAACGCATACGCCCTTTTTGGCCAACCAAGCAACCTGGAAAGGCAAATCAGCGCTACAAAGAAGTCTCGCTTCCCATCGGTCAAAAGGGCCATGCTGAATAAAGTGTCAAAACCAGAAATGCAGGACAGGCCATGGAGAAACGGGAGCCTTACTACGCTGATGGGCGGGATGTAAATTGCCAACAGCCACTCTGGAGAAGTGTACGGTGTTTCCTGAAACATCTAAAGAACTCAGCATAGAGAGCATAAGGCACTTCCACTCATGGGCGTATAAATTGGGAAAACTAAAAATCAGCAAGACACAGGCACCCCAAAGTTTAGGGCTGCTCTGTTGACAAGAACCTCCACTTCGTTACACCTTAAATATCCCAGGAAAGAGAAACATGGATAAGGAAGTTGTGGTCCTTATGTACAATGGCATATCACTCAGCCATGAAATTAACGTCATAAGGCTAGTAGCAGCATGATGAGAGGATTTAGGTACGACGATTCTAAGTGAAATAAGTCACACAGAAAAAGACACTTATCATAAGATATCACTTAGAGAGGGAATGTAAAAACCGCTACACTTGAACTGAATTACAAAACAGAACAGCGTCACACGTTTACAAAACACACTATGGCTGCTTAACGGGAAAGGTGAGGTCGGGTGAGGTAGAAAACAAGGGTTTCAAATTAGCTCAGATACCGTTCCATAAACCCAATATGTAATAGACAAGACCTACTCCTTGCTCAGTGAACTGGACTCGACACCCCCTATTCACCGCCCAAGAATATACCTGACTAGGAAGAATCTTCAAAGCTATGTATTGATATCTCTCTGTAAATGAGTCAAGTGGGTGTAAAGCAGCATAAACAGAGCAGTGAAAAGCAGCTAAACCCCATTATAAAAATCAATTACTTTTAAAATCCCGTGAAACAAAGACAGTGAAAGAGAGAGAAATTCTTACAAAATTCGTTCAGGGGCTGTGATGCCACCTGGATTGACCATCTCTAGACCCACAGCTGATTGAGACATAAGGGTGGACACTCTTGGGGCTGAGAGGTTTGGTGAGGTTGGGTGAGCAAACGCAGACCCTTTAAAGTAATACTGCGTGGTATCCATCCCATGGGTCCCAAATCTCCAGGTTCAAGGGCATCTTCCTACATCGAAAACATGCATGAGAAACCCAGAAGATGGTACACCGTGTGATCGGGAAAGGTTTCTACAACGCACCTCATTTCTCATCTCCTTGTGCTCGGGTTCGCCATTCCAGCCGCGTTAGTAGCAATCTCCCTCCGTGGAGAATCAGCACCTTTAACCTCCTGTTCCGTACAGGTTGCAATTTGTCCTGAGGATGAACGGGAAGAGGGGGAACCAATGAGAAACTAGCTCTAGGTGTTGGGACAGGCACAGGTCACTCTATTTTCCCATCAGGAAGAAGAATTAACCACAGGCTCAGCCTGCCGCCCGGAACCAGAATAGGGCCTGAAGCAATCCTGCGCTTTTGCGGCCAGCTCCGAAGAAAGCGAGTTGAAAAATGGAGCTCAGGGGCACTGCAATTCACAAACCTGCAGAGTTAGAAATGATAACTCTCGTCCACAAATATATTGTGGGAAGGCAACGAGGAGGATTTGAAAGCAAGGCAGAATTGCAGGAAACAGATTTCAGGAGGTAGAGTCGAATCGCCTTTAAAGCACAGGAAAGGCGGCAAAACCTCGACCATGATGCCCTTGGCCAAAAAGGGCGTATGCGTTTTTTCCTGAATATATTCAGGAAAAAACGCATACGCCCTTTTTGGCCAACCAAGCAACCTGGAAAGGCAAATCAGCGCTACAAAGAAGTCTCGCTTCCCATCGGTCAAAAGGGCCATGCTGAATAAAGTGTCAAAACCAGAAATGCAGGACAGGCCATGGAGAAACGGGAGCCTTGCTACGCTGATGGGCGTGATGTAAATTGCCAACAGCCACTCTGGAGAAGTGTACGGTGTGTCCTGAAACCTCTAAAAAACTCAGCTTAGAGAGCATAGGGCACTTCCACTCATGGGTGTATAAATTGGGAAAAGTAAAAATCAGCAAGACACAGGCACCCCAAAGTTTAGGGCTGCTCTGTTGACAAGAACCACCACTTCGTTACACCTTAAATATCCCAGGAAAGAAAAAAATGGATAAAGAAGTTGTGGTCCTTATGTACAATGGAATATCACTCAGCCAGGAAATCAACGTCATAAGGCTAGTAGCAGCATGATGAGTGGATTTAGGTACGACGATTCTAAGTGAAATAAGTCAACCAGAAAACGACACTTATCATAAGATATCACTTATAGAGGGAATGTAAAAACCGCTACACTTGAACTGAATTACAAAACAGAACAGAGACACACGTTTACAAAACACACTATGGCTGCTTAACGGGAAAGGTGAGGTCGGGTGAGGCAGAAAACAAGGGTTTCAAATTAGCTCAGATACCGTTCAATAAACCCAATATGTAATAGACAAGACCTACTCCTTGCTCAGTGAACTGGACGCAAAAACCCCCTATTCACCGCCCAAGAATATATCTGACTAGGAAGAATCTTCAAAGCTATGTATTGATATCTCTCTGTAAGTGAGTCAAGTGGGTGTAAAGCAGCATAAAAACAGCAGTGAAAAGCAGCTAAACCCCATTATAAAAATCAATTACTTTTAAAATCCCGTGAAACAAAGACAGTGAAAGAGAGAGAAATTCTTACAATATTCGTTCAGGGGCTGTGATGCCACCTGGATTGACCATCTCTAGACCCACAGCTGCTTGAGACATAAGGGTGGACACTCTTGTGGCTGAGAGGTTTGGTCAGGTTGGTTGAGGAAACGCAGGCCCTTTAAAGTAATACTGCGTGGTACCCATCCCATGGGTCCCAAATCTCCAAGTTCAAGGGCATCTTCCTATAACAAAAACATGCATGAGAAACCCAGAAGATGGTACACCGTGTGATCGGGAAAGGTTTCGAAAACGCACCTCATTTCTCATCTCCTTGTGCTCGGGTTGGCCATTACAGCCGCTTTACTAGCAATCTCCCTCCTTCGAGAATCAGCACCTTCAACCTCCTGTTCCGTACAGGTTGCAAATTGTCCTGAGGATGAACGGGAAGAGGGGGAACCAGTGAGAGACTAGCTCTAGGTGTTGGGACAGGCACAGGTCACTCTATTTTCCCATCAGGAAGAAGAATTAACCACAGGCTCAGCCTGCCGCCCGGAAGCAGAACAGGGCCTGAAGCAATCCTGTGCTTTTGCGGCCAGCTCCCAAAAAAACGAGTTGAAAAATCGAGCTCAGGGGCACTGCAATTCACAAACCTGCAGAGTTAGAAATGATAACTCTCGTCCACAAATATATTGAGGGAAGGCAACGAGGAGGATTTGAAAGCAAGGCAGAATTGCAGGAAACAGATTTCAGGAGGTAGAGTCGAATCGCCTTTAAAGCACAGGAAAAGCGGCAAAACCTCGACCATGATGCCCTTGGCCAAAAAGGGCGTATGCGTTTTTTCCTGAATATATTCAGGAAAAAACGCAGACGCCCTTTTTGGCCAACCAAGCAACCTGGAAAGGCAAATCAGCGCTACAAAGAAGTCTCGCTTCCCATCGGTCAAAAGGGCCATGCTGAATAAAGTGTCAAAACCAGAAATGCAGGACAGGCCATGGAGAAACGGGAGCCTTACTACGCTGATGGGCGGGATGTAAATTGCCAACAGCCACTCTGGAGAAGTGTACGGTGTTTCCTGAAACATCTAAAGAACTCAGCATAGAGAGCATAAGGCACTTCCACTCATGGGCGTATAAATTGGGAAAACTAAAAATCAGCAAGACACAGGCACCCCAAAGTTTAGGGCTGCTCTGTTGACAAGAACCTCCACTTCGTTACACCTTAAATATCCCAGGAAAGAGAAAAATGGATAAGGAAGTTGTGGTCCTTATGTACAATGGCATATCACTCAGCCATGAAATTAACGTCATAAGGCTAGTAGCAGCATGATGAGAGGATTTAGGTACGACGATTCTAAGTGAAATAAGTCACACAGAAAAAGACACTTATCATAAGATATCACTTAGAGAGGGAATGTAAAAACCGCTACACTTGAACTGAATTACAAAACAGAACAGCGTCACACGTTTACAAAACACACTATGGCTGCTTAACGGGAAAGGTGAGGTCGGGTGAGGTAGAAAACAAGGGTTTCAAATTAGCTCAGATACCGTTCCATAAACCCAATATGTAATAGACAAGACCTACTCCTTGCTCAGTGAACTGGACTCGACACCCCCTATTCACCGCCCAAGAATATACCTGACTAGGAAGAATCTTCAAAGCTATGTATTGATATCTCTCTGTAAATGAGTCAAGTGGGTGTAAAGCAGCATAAACAGAGCAGTGAAAAGCAGCTAAACCCCATTATAAAAATCAATTACTTTTAAAATCCCGTGAAACAAAGACAGTGAAAGAGAGAGAAATTCTTACAAAATTCGTTCAGGGGCTGTGATGCCACCTGGATTGACCATCTCTAGACCCACAGCTGATTGAGACATAAGGGTGGACACTCTTGGGGCTGAGAGGTTTGGTGAGGTTGGGTGAGCAAACGCAGACCCTTTAAAGTAATACTGCGTGGTATCCATCCCATGGGTCCAAAATCTCCAGGTTCAAGGGCATCTTCCTACATCGAAAACATGCATGAGAAACCCAGAAGATGGTACACCGTGTGATCGGGAAAGGTTTCTAAAACGCACCTCATTTCTCATCTCCTTGTGCTCGGGTTCGCCATTCCAGCCGCGTTAGTAGCAATCTCCCTCCGTGGAGAATCAGCACCTTTAACCTCCTGTTCCGTACAGGTTGCAATTTGTCCTGAGGATGAACGGGAAGAGGGGGAACCAATGAGAGACTAGCTCTAGGTGTTGGGACAGGCACAGGTCACTCTATTTTCCCATCAGGAAGAAGAATTAACCACAGGCTCAGCCTGCCGCCCGGAACCAGAATAGGGCCTGAAGCAATCCTGCGCTTTTGCGGCCAGCTCCGAAGAAAGCGAGTTGAAAAATGGAGCTCAGGGGCACTGCCATTCACAAACCTGCAGAGTTATAAATGATAACTCTCGTCCACAAATATATTGAGGGAAGGCAACGAGGAGGATTTGAAAGCAAGGCAGAATTGCAGGAAACAGATTTCAGGAGGTAGAGTCGAATCGCCTTTAAAGCACAGGAAAAGCGGCAAAACCTCGACCATGATGCCCTTGGCCAAAAAGGGCGTATGCGTTTTTTCCTGAATATATTCAGGAAAAAAAGCATACGCCCTTTTTGGCCAACAAAGCAACCTGGAAAGGCAAATCAGCGCTACAAAGAAGTCTCGCTTCCCATCGGTCAAAAGCGCCATGCTGAATAAAGTGTCAAAACCAGAAATGCAGGACAGGCCATGGAGAAATGGGAGCCTTACTACGCTGATGGGCGGGATGTAAATTGCCAACAGCCACTCTGGAGAAGTGTACGGTGTTTCCTGAAACATCTAAAGAACTCAGCATAGAGAGCATAAGGCACTTCCACTCATGGGCGTATAAATTGGGAAAACTAAAAATCAGCAAGACATAGGCACCCCAAAGTTTAGCGCTGCTCTGTTGACAAGAACCTCCACTTCGTTACACCTTAAATCTCAAAGGAAAGAGAAAAATGGATAAGGAAGTTGTGGTCCTTATGTACAATGGCATATCACTCAGCCATGAAATTAACGTCATAAGGCTAGTAGCAGCATGATGAGAGGATTTAGGTACGACGATTCTAAGTGAAATAAGTCACACAGAAAAACACACTTATCATAAGATATCACTTAGAGAGGGAATGTAAAAACCGCTACACTTGAACTGAATTACAAAACAGAACAGCGTCACACGTTTAGAAGACACACTATGGCTGCTTAACGGGAAAGGTGAGGTGGGTGATGCATAAAACAAGGGTTTCAAATTAGCTCAGATACCGTTCCATAAACCCAATATGTAATAGACAAGACCTACTCCTTGCTCAGTGAACTGGACTCAACACCCCCTGTTCACCGCCCAATAATATATCTGACTAGTAAGAATCTTAAAACCAATGTATTGATATCCCTCTGTAAGTGAGTCAAGTGGGTGTAAAGCGGCATAAACACAGCAGTGAAAAGCAGCTAAACCCCATTACAAAAATCAATTACTTTTAAAAACCCGTGAAACAAAGACAGTGAAAGAGAGAGAAATTCTTACAAAATTCGTTCAGGGGCTGTGATGCCACCTGGATTGACCATCTCTAGACCCACAGCTGATTGAGACATAAGGGTGGACACTCTTGGGGCTGAGAGGTTTGGTGAGGTTGGGTGAGCAAACGCACACCCTTTAAAGTAATACTGCGTGGTATCCATCCCATGGGTCCAAAATCTCCAGGTTCAAGGGCATCTTCCTACATCGAAAACATGCATGAGAAACCCAGAAGATGGTACACCGTGTGATCGGGAAAGGTTTCGAAAACGCACCTCATTTCTCATCTCCTTGTGCTCGGGTTGGCCATTACAGCCGCTTTACTAGCAATCTCCCTCCTTCGAGAATCAGCACCTTCAACCTCCTGTTCCGTACAGGTTGCAATTTGTCCTGAGGATGAACGGGAAGAGGGGGAACCAGTGAGAGACTAGCTCTAGGTGTTGGGACAGGCACAGGTCACTCTATTTTCCCATCAGGAAGAAGAATTAACCACAGGCTCAGCCTGCCGCCTGGAAGCAGAACAGGGCCTGAAGCAATCCTGTGCTTTTGCGGCCAGCTCCCAAAAAAGCGAGTTGAAAAATCGAGCTCAGGGGCACTGCAATTCACAAACCTGCAGAGTTATAAATGATAACTCTCGTCCACAAATATATTGAGGGAAGGCAACGAGGAGGATTTGAAAGCAAGGCAGAATTGCAGGAAACAGATTTCAGGAGGTAGAGTCGAATCGCCTTTAAAGCACAGGAAAAGCGGCAAAACCTCGACCATGATGCCCTTGGCCAAAAAGGGCGTATGCGTTTTTTCCTGAATATATTCAGGAAAAAACGCATACGCCCTTTTTGGCCAACCAAGCAACCTGGAAAGGCAAATCAGCGCTACAAAGAAGTCTCGCTTCCCATCGGTCAAAAGGGCCATGCTGAATAAAGTGTCAAAACCAGAAATGCAGGACAGGCCATGGAGAAACGGGAGCCTTACTACGCTGATGGGCGGGATGTAAATTGCCAACAGCCACTCTGGAGAAGTGTACGGTGTTTCCTGAAACATCTAAAGAACTCAGCATAGAGAGCATAAGGCACTTCCACTCATGGGCGTATAAATTGGGAAAACTAAAAATCAGCAAGACACAGGCACCCCAAAGTTTAGGGCTGCTCTGTTGACAAGAACCTCCACTTCGTTACACCTTAAATATCCCAGGAAAGAGAAAAATGGATAAGGAAGTTGTGGTCCTTATGTACAATGGCATATCACTCAGCCATGAAATTAACGTCATAAGGCTAGTAGCAGCATGATGAGAGGATTTAGGTACGACGATTCTAAGTGAAATAAGTCACACAGAAAAAGACACTTATCATAAGATATCACTTAGAGAGGGAATGTAAAAACCGCTACACTTGAACTGAATTACAAAACAGAACAGCGTCACACGTTTACAAAACACACTATGGCTGCTTAACGGGAAAGGTGAGGTCGGGTGAGGTAGAAAACAAGGGTTTCAAATTAGCTCAGATACCGTTCCATAAACCCAATATGTAATAGACAAGACCTACTCCTTGCTCAGTGAACTGGACTCGACACCCCCTATTCACCGCCCAAGAATATACCTGACTAGGAAGAATCTTCAAAGCTATGTATTGATATCTCTCTGTAAATGAGTCAAGTGGGTGTAAAGCAGCATAAACAGAGCAGTGAAAAGCAGCTAAACCCCATTATAAAAATCAATTACTTTTAAAATCCCGTGAAACAAAGACAGTGAAAGAGAGAGAAATTCTTACAAAATTCGTTCAGGGGCTGTGATGCCACCTGGATTGACCATATCTAGACCCACAGCTGATTGAGACATAAGGGTGGACACTCTTGGGGCTGAGAGGTTTGGTGAGGTTGGGTGAGCAAACGCAGACCCTTTAAAGTAATACTGCGTGGTATCCATCCCATGGGTCCCAAATCTCCAGGTTCAAGGGCATCTTCCTACATCGAAAACATGCATGAGAAACCCAGAAGATGGTACACCGTGTGATCGGGAAAGGTTTCTAAAACGCACCTCATTTCTCATCTCCTTGTGCTCGGGTTCGCCATTCCAGCCGCGTTAGTAGCAATCTCCCTCCGTGGAGAATCAGCACCTTTAACCTCCTGTTCCGTACAGGTTGCAATTTGTCCTGAGGATGAACGGGAAGAGGGCGAACCAATGAGAGACTAGCTCTAGGTGTTGGGACAGGCACAGGTCACTCTATTTTCCCATCAGGAAGAAGAATTAACCACAAGCTCAGCCTGCCGCCCGGAACCAGAATAGGGCCTGAAGCAATCCTGCGCTTTTGCGGCCAGCTCCGAAGAAAGCGAGTTGAAAAATGGAGCTCAGGGGCACTGCAATTCACAAACCTGCAGAGTTAGAAATGATAACTCTCGTCCACAAATATATTGAGGGAAGGCAACGAAGAGGATTTGAAAGCAAGGCAGAATTGCAGGAAAGAGATTTCAGGAGGTAGATTTGAATCGCCTTTAAAGCACAGGAAAGGCGGCAAAACCTCGACCATGATGCCCTTGGCCAAAAAGGGCGTATGCGTTTTTTCCTGAATATATTCAGGAAAAAACGCATACGCCCTTTTTGGCCAACCAAGCAACCTGGAAAGGCAAATCAGCGCTACAAAGAAGTCTCGCTTCCCATCGGTCAAAAGGGCCATGCTGAATAAAGTGTCAAAACCAGAAATGCAGGACAGGCCATGGAGAAACGGGAGCCTTGCTACGCTGATGGGCGGGATGTAAATTGCCAACAGCCACTCTGGAGAAGTGTACGGTGTGTCCTGAAACCTCTAAAAAACTCAGCTTAGAGAGCATAGGGCACTTCCACTCATGGGTGTATAAATTGGGAAAAGTAAAAATCAGCAAGACACAGGCACCCCAAAGTTTAGGGCTGCTCTGTTGACAAGAACCTCCACTTCGTTACACCTTAAATATCCCAGGAAAGAAAAAAATGGATAAAGAAGTTGTGGTCCTTATGTACAATGGAATATCACTCAGCCAGGAAATCAACGTCATAAGGCTAGTAGCAGCATGATGAGTGGATTTAGGTACAACGATTCTAAGTGAAATAAGTCAACCAGAAAACGACACTTATCATAAGATATCACTTATAGAGGGAATGTAAAAACCGCTACACTTGAACTGAATTACAAAACAGAACAGAGACACACGTTTACAAAACACACTATGGCTGCTTAACGGGAAAGGTGAGGTCGGGTGAGGCAGAAAACAAGGGTTTCAAATTAGCTCAGATACCGTTCAATAAACCCAATATGTAATAGACAAGACCTACTCCTTGCTCAGTGAACTGGACGCAAAAACCCCCTATTCACCGCCCAAGAATATATCTGACTAGGAAGAATCTTCAAAGCTATGTATTGATATCTCTCTGTAAGTGAGTCAAGTGGGTGTAAAGCAGCATAAAAACAGCAGTGAAAAGCAGCTAAACCCCATTATAAAAATCAATTACTTTTAAAAACCCGTGAAACAAAGACAGTGAAAGAGAGAGAAATTCTTACAATATTCGTTCAGGGGCTGTGATGCCACCTGGATTGACCATCTCTAGACCCACAGCTGCTTGAGACATAAGGGTGGACACTCTTGTGGCTGAGAGGTTTGGTGAGGTTGGTTGAGGAAACGCAGGCCCTTTAAAGTAATACTGCGTGTTACCCATCCCATGGGTCCCAAATCTCCAAGTTCAAGGGCATCTTCCTATAACAAAAACATGCATGAGAAACCCAGAAGATGGTACACCGTGTGATCGGGAAAGGTTTCGAAAACGCACCTCATTTCTCATCTCCTTGTGCTCGGGTTGGCCATTACAGCCGCTTTACTAGCAATCTCCCTCCTTCGAGAATCAGCACCTTCAACCTCCTGTTCCGTACAGGTTGCAAATTGTCCTGAGGATGAACGGGAAGAGGGGGAACCAGTGAGAGACTAGCTCTAGGTGTTGGGACAGGCACAGGTCACTCTATTTTCCCATCAGGAAGAAGAATTAACCACAGGCTCAGCCTGCCGCCCGGAAGCAGAACAGGGCCTGAAGCAATCCTGTGCATTTGCGGCCAGCAACCAAAAAAACGAGTTGAAAAATCGAGCTCAGGGGCACTGCAATTCACAAACCTGCAGAGATAGAAATGATAACTCTCGTCCACAAATATATTGAGGGAAGGCAACGAGGAGGATTTGAAAGCAAGGCAGAATTGCAGGAAACAGATTTCAGGAGGTAGAGTCGAATCGCCTTTAAAGCACAGGAAAAGCGGCAAAACCTCGACCATGATGCCCTTGGCCAAAAAGGGCGTATGCGTTTTTTCCTGAATATATTCAGGAAAAAACGCATACGCCCTTTTTGGCCAACCAAGCAACCTGGAAAGGCAAATCAGCGCTACAAAGAAGTCTCGCTTCCCATCGGTCAAAAGGGCCATGCTGAATAAAGTGTCAAAACCAGAAATGCAGGACAGGCCATGGAGAAACGGGAGCCTTACTACGCTGATGGGCGGGATGTAAATTGCCAACAGCCACTCTGGAGAAGTGTACGGTGTTTCCTGAAACATCTAAAGAACTCAGCATAGAGAGCATAAGGCACTTCCACTCATGGGCGTATAAATTGGGAAAACTAAAAATCAGCAAGACACAGGCACCCCAAAGTTTAGGGCTGCTCTGTTGACAAGAACCTCCACTTCGTTACACCTTAAATATCCCAGGAAAGAGAAACATGGATAAGGAAGTTGTGGTCCTTATGTACAATGGCATATCACTCAGCCATGAAATTAACGTCATAAGGCTAGTAGCAGCATGATGAGAGGATTTAGGTACGACGATTCTAAGTGAAATAAGTCACACAGAAAAAGACACTTATCATAAGATATCACTTAGAGAGGGAATGTAAAAACCGCTACACTTGAACTGAATTACAAAACAGAACAGCGTCACACGTTTACAAAACACACTATGGCTGCTTAACGGGAAAGGTGAGGTCGGGTGAGGTAGAAAACAAGGGTTTCAAATTAGCTCAGATACCGTTCCATAAACCCAATATGTAATAGACAAGACCTACTCCTTGCTCAGTGAACTGGACTCGACACCCCCTATTCACCGCCCAAGAATATACCTGACTAGGAAGAATCTTCAAAGCTATGTATTGATATCTCTCTGTAAATGAGTCAAGTGGGTGTAAAGCAGCATAAACAGAGCAGTGAAAAGCAGCTAAACCCCATTATAAAAATCAATTACTTTTAAAATCCCGTGAAACAAAGACAGTGAAAGAGAGAGAAATTCTTACAAAATTCGTTCAGGGGCTGTGATGCCACCTGGATTGACCATCTCTAGACCCACAGCTGATTGAGACATAAGGGTGGACACTCTTGGGGCTGAGAGGTTTGGTGAGGTTGGGTGAGCAAACGCAGACCCTTTAAAGTAATACTGCGTGGTATCCATCCCATGGGTCCCAAATCTCCAGGTTCAAGGGCATCTTCCTACATCGAAAACATGCATGAGAAACCCAGAAGATGGTACACCGTGTGATCGGGAAAGGTTTCTAAAACGCACCTCATTTCTCATCTCCTTGTGCTCGGGTTCGCCATTCCAGCCGCGTTAGTAGCAATCTCCCTCCGTGGAGAATCAGCACCTTTAACCTCCTGTTCCGTACAGGTTGCAATTTGTCCTGAGGATGAACGGGAAGAGGGGGAACCAATGAGAGACTAGCTCTAGGTGTTGGGACAGGCACAGGTCACTCTATTTTCCCATCAGGAAGAAGAATTAACCACAGGCTCAGCCTGCCGCCCGGAACCAGAATAGGGCCTGAAGCAATCCTGCGCTTTTGCGGCCAGCTCCGAAGAAAGCGAGTTGAAAAATGGAGCTCAGGGGCACTGCAATTCACAAACCTGCAGAGTTAGAAATGATAACTCTCGTCCACAAATATATTGAGGGAAGGCAACGAAGAGGATTTGAAAGCAAGGCAGAATTGCAGGAAAGAGATTTCAGGAGGTAGATTTGAATCGCCTTTAAAGCACAGGAAAGGCGGCAAAACCTCGACCATGATGCCCTTGGCCAAAAAGGGCGTATGCGTTTTTTCCTGAATATATTCAGGAAAAAACGCATACGCCCTTTTTGGCCAACCAAGCAACCTGGAAAGGCAAATCAGCGCTACAAAGAAGTCTCGCTTCCCATCGGTCAAAAGGGCCATGCTGAATAAAGTGTCAAAACCAGAAATGCAGGACAGGCCATGGAGAAACGGGAGCCTTACTACGCTGATGGGCGGGATGTAAATTGCCAACAGCCACTCTGGAGAAGTGTACGGTGTTTCCTGAAACATCTAAAGAACTCAGCATAGAGAGCATAAGGCACTTCCACTCATGGGCGTATAAATTGGGAAAACTAAAAATCAGCAAGACACAGGCACCCCAAAGTTTAGGGCTGCTCTGTTGACAAGAACCTCCACTTCGTTACACCTTAAATATCCCAGGAAAGAGAAACATGGATAAGGAAGTTGTGGTCCTTATGTACAATGGCATATCACTCAGCCATGAAATTAACGTCATAAGGCTAGTAGCAGCATGATGAGAGGATTTAGGTACGACGATTCTAAGTGAAATAAGTCACACAGAAAAAGACACTTATCATAAGATATCACTTAGAGAGGGAATGTAAAAACCGCTACACTTGAACTGAATTACAAAACAGAACAGCGTCACACGTTTACAAAACACACTATGGCTGCTTAACGGGAAAGGTGAGGTCGGGTGAGGTAGAAAACAAGGGTTTCAAATTAGCTCAGATACCGTTCCATAAACCCAATATGTAATAGACAAGACCTACTCCTTGCTCAGTGAACTGGACTCGACACCCCCTATTCACCGCCCAAGAATATACCTGACTAGGAAGAATCTTCAAAGCTATGTATTGATATCTCTCTGTAAATGAGTCAAGTGGGTGTAAAGCAGCATAAACAGAGCAGTGAAAAGCAGCTAAACCCCATTATAAAAATCAATTACTTTTAAAATCCCGTGAAACAAAGACAGTGAAAGAGAGAGAAATTCTTACAAAATTCGTTCAGGGGCTGTGATGCCACCTGGATTGACCATCTCTAGACCCACAGCTGATTGAGACATAAGGGTGGACACTCTTGGGGCTGAGAGGTTTGGTGAGGTTGGGTGAGCAAACGCAGACCCTTTAAAGTAATACTGCGTGGTATCCATCCCATGGGTCCCAAATCTCCAGGTTCAAGGGCATCTTCCTACATCGAAAACATGCATGAGAAACCCAGAAGATGGTACACCGTGTGATCGGGAAAGGTTTCTAAAACGCACCTCATTTCTCATCTCCTTGTGCTCGGGTTCGCCATTCCAGCCGCGTTAGTAGCAATCTCCCTCCGTGGAGAATCAGCACCTTTAACCTCCTGTTCCGTACAGGTTGCAATTTGTCCTGAGGATGAACGGGAAGAGGGGGAACCAATGAGAGACTAGCTCTAGGTGTTGGGACAGGCACAGGTCACTCTATTTTCCCATCAGGAAGAAGAATTAACCACAGGCTCAGCCTGCCGCCCGGAACCAGAATAGGGCCTGAAGCAATCCTGCGCTTTTGCGGCCAGCTCCGAAGAAAGCGAGTTGAAAAATGGAGCTCAGGGGCACTGCAATTCACAAACCTGCAGAGTTAGAAATGATAACTCTCGTCCACAAATATATTGAGGGAAGGCAACGAAGAGGATTTGAAAGCAAGGCAGAATTGCAGGAAAGAGATTTCAGGAGGTAGATTTGAATCGCCTTTAAAGCACAGGAAAGGCGGCAAAACCTCGACCATGATGCCCTTGGCCAAAAAGGGCGTATGCGTTTTTTCCTGAATATATTCAGGAAAAAACGCATACGCCCTTTTTGGCCAACCAAGCAACCTGGAAAGGCAAATCAGCGCTACAAAGAAGTCTCGCTTCCCATCGGTCAAAAGGGCCATGCTGAATAAAGTGTCAAAACCAGAAATGCAGGACAGGCCATGGAGAAACGGGAGCCTTACTACGCTGATGGGCGGGATGTAAATTGCCAACAGCCACTCTGGAGTAGTGTACGGTGTTTCCTGAAACATCTAAAGAACTCAGCATAGAGAGCATAAGGCACTTCCACTCATGGGCGTATAAATTGGGAAAACTAAAAATCAGCAAGACACAGGCACCCCAAAGTTTAGGGCTGCTCTGTTGACAAGAACCTCCACTTCGTTACACCTTAAATATCCCAGGAAAGAGAAACATGGATAAGGAAGTTGTGGTCCTTATGTACAATGGCATATCACTCAGCCATGAAATTAACGTCATAAGGCTAGTAGCAGCATGATGAGAGGATTTAGGTACGACGATTCTAAGTGAAATAAGTCACACAGAAAAAGACACTTATCATAAGATATCACTTAGAGAGGGAATGTAAAAACCGCTACACTTGAACTGAATTACAAAACAGAACAGCGTCACACGTTTACAAAACACACTATGGCTGCTTAACGGGAAAGGTGAGGTCGGGTGAGGTAGAAAACAAGGGTTTCAAATTAGCTCAGATACCGTTCCATAAACCCAATATGTAATAGACAAGACCTACTCCTTGCTCAGTGAACTGGACTCGACACCCCCTATTCACCGCCCAAGAATATACCTGACTAGGAAGAATCTTCAAAGCTATGTATTGATATCTCTCTGTAAATGAGTCAAGTGGGTGTAAAGCAGCATAAACAGAGCAGTGAAAAGCAGCTAAACCCCATTATAAAAATCAATTACTTTTAAAATCCCGTGAAACAAAGACAGTGAAAGAGAGAGAAATTCTTACAAAATTCGTTCAGGGGCTGTGATGCCACCTGGATTGACCATCTCTAGACCCACAGCTGATTGAGACATAAGGGTGGACACTCTTGGGGCTGAGAGGTTTGGTGAGGTTGGGTGAGCAAACGCAGACCCTTTAAAGTAATACTGCGTGGTATCCATCCCATGGGTCCCAAATCTCCAGGTTCAAGGGCATCTTCCTACATCGAAAACATGCATGAGAAACCCAGAAGATGGTACACCGTGTGATCGGGAAAGGTTTCTACAACGCACCTCATTTCTCATCTCCTTGTGCTCGGGTTCGCCATTCCAGCCGCGTTAGTAGCAATCTCCCTCCGTGGAGAATCAGCACCTTTAACCTCCTGTTCCGTACAGGTTGCAATTTGTCCTGAGGATGAACAGGAAGAGGGGGAACCAATGAGAGACTAGCTCTAGGTGTTGGGACAGGCACAGGTCACTCTATTTTCCCATCAGGAAGAAGAATTAACCACAGGCTCAGCCTGCCGCCCGGAACCAGAATAGGGCCTGTAGCAATCCTACGCTTTTGTGGCCAGCTCCCAAGAAAACGAGTTGAAAAATGGAGCTCAGGGGCACTGCAATTCACAAACCTGCAGAGTTAGAAATGATAACTCTCGTCCACAAATATATTGAGGGAAGGCAACGAAGAGGATTTGAAAGCAAGGCAGAATTGCAGGAAACAGATTTCAGGAGGTAGATTCGAATCGCCTTTAAAGCACAGGAAAGGCGGCAAAACCTCGACCATGATGCCCTTGGCCAAAAAGGGCGTATGCGTTTTTTCCTGAATATATTCAGGAAAAAACGCATACGCCCTTTTTGGCCAACCAAGCAACCTGGAAAGGCAAATCAGCGCTACAAAGAAGTCTCGCTTCCCATCGGTCAAAAGGGCCATGCTGAATAAAGTGTCAAAACCAGAAATGCAGGACAGGCCATGGAGAAACGGGAGCCTTGCTACGCTGATGGGCGGGATGTAAATTGCCAACAGCCACTCTGGAGAAGTGTACGGTGTGTCCTGAAACCTCTAAAAAACTCAGCTTAGAGAGCATAGGGCACTTCCACTCATGGGTGTATAAATTGGGAAAAGTAAAAATCAGCAAGACACAGGCACCCCAAAGTTTAGGGCTGCTCTGTTGACAAGAACCTCCACTTCGTTACACCTTAAATATCCCAGGAAAGAAAAAAATAGATAAAGAAGTTGTGGTCCTTATGTACAATGGAATATCACTCAGCCAGGAAATCAACGTCATAAGGCTAGTAGCAGCATGATGAGTGGATTTAGGTACGACGATTCTAAGTGAAATAAGTCAACCAGAAAACGACACTTATCATAAGATATCACTTATAGAGGGAATGTAAAAACCGCTACACTTGAACTGAATTACAAAACAGAACAGAGACACACGTTTACAAAACACACTATGGCTGCTTAACGGGAAAGGTGAGGTCGGGTGAGGCAGAAAACAAGGGTTTCAAATTAGCTCAGATACCGTTCAATAAACCCAATATGTAATAGACAAGACCTACTCCTTGCTCAGTGAACTGGACGCGAAAACCCCCTATTCACCGCCCAAGAATATATCTGACTAGGAAGAATCTTCAAAGCTATGTATTGATATCTCTCTGTAAGTGAGTCAAGTGGGTGTAAAGCAGCATAAAAACAGCAGTGAAAAGCAGCTAAACCCCATTATAAAAATCAATTACTTTTAAAAACCCGTGAAACAAAGACAGTGAAAGAGAGAGAAATTCTTACAAAATTCGTTCAGGGGCTGTGATGCCACCTGGATTGACCATATCTAGACCCACAGCTGATTGAGACATAAGGGTGGACACTCTTGGGGCTGAGAGGTTTGGTGAGGTTGGGTGAGCAAACGCAGACCCTTTAAAGTAATACTGCGTGGTATCCATCCCATGGGTCCCAAATCTCCAGGTTCAAGGGCATCTTCCTACATCGAAAACATGCATGAGAAACCCAGAAGATGGTACACCATGTGATCGGGAAAGGTTTCTACAACGCACCTCATTTCTCATCTCCTTGTGCTCGGGTTCGCCATTCCAGCCGCGTTAGTAGCAATCTCCCTCCGTGGAGAATCAGCACCTTTAACCTCCTGTTCCGTACAGGTTGCAATTTGTCCTGAGGATGAACGGGAAGAGGGGGAACCAATGAGAAACTAGCTCTAGGTGTTGGGACAGGCACAGGTCACTCTATTTTCCCATCAGGAAGAAGAATTAACCACAGGCTCAGCCTGCCGCCCGGAACCAGAATAGGGCCTGAAGCAATCCTGCGCTTTTGCGGCCAGCTCCGAAGAAAGCGAGTTGAAAAATGGAGCTCAGGGGCACTGCAATTCACAAACCTGCAGAGTTAGAAATGATAACTCTCGTCCACAAATATATTGAGGGAAGGCAACGAGGAGGATTTGAAAGCAAGGCAGAATTGCAGGAAACAGATTTCAGGAGGTAGAGTCGAATCGCCTTTAAAGCACAGGAAAAGCGGCAAAACCTCGACCATGATGCCCTTGGCCAAAAAGGGCGTATGCGTTTTTTCCTGAATATATTCAGGAAAAAACGCATACGCCCTTTTTGGCCAACCAAGCAACCTGGAAAGGCAAATCAGCGCTACAAAGAAGTCTCGCTTCCCATCGGTCAAAAGGGCCATGCTGAATAAAGTGTCAAAACCAGAAATGCAGGACAGGCCATGGAGAAACGGGAGCCTTGCTACGCTGATGGGCGGGATGTACATTGCCAACAGCCACTCTGGA
The DNA here is from genome assembly GCF_965194805.1 of Balaenoptera borealis. Classification (NCBI taxonomy): domain Eukaryota; kingdom Metazoa; phylum Chordata; class Mammalia; order Artiodactyla; family Balaenopteridae; genus Balaenoptera; species Balaenoptera borealis. The sequence continues at coordinate 109,431,717 of NC_138863.1, read as the reverse complement.
GAAGAGTACGGGGTGTCCTGAAACATCTAAAAAACTCAGCTTAGAGAGCATAGGGCACTTCCACTCATGGGCGTATAAATTGGGAAAACTAAAAATCAGCAAGACACAGGCACCCCAAAGTTTAGGGCTGCTCTGTTGACAAGAACCTCCACTTCGTTACACCTTAAATATCCCAGGAAAGAGAAAAATGGATAAGGAAGTTGTGGTCCTTATGTACAATGGCATATCACTCAGCCATGAAATCAACGTCATAAGGCTAGTAGCAGCATGATGAGAGGATTTAGGTACGACGAGTCTAAGTGAAATAAGTCACACAGAAAAAGACACTTATCATAAGATATCACTTATAGAGGGAATGTAAAAACCGCTACACTTGAACTGAATTACAAAACAGAACAGCGTCACACGTTTAGAAGACACACTATGGCTGCTTAACGGGAAAGGTGAAGTGGGGTGATGCATAAAACAAGGGTTTCAAATAGGCTCAGATACCGTTCCATACACCCAATATGTAATAGACAAGACCTACTCCTTGCTCAGTGAAGTGGACTAAACACCCCCTGTTCACCGCCCAAGAATATATCTGACTAGTAAGAATCTTAAAACCAATGTATTGATATCCCTCTGTAAGTGAGTCAAGTGGGTGTAAAGCGGCATAAACACAGCAGTGAAAAGCAGCTAAACCCCATTATAAAAATCAATTACTTTTAAAAACCCGTGAAACAAAGACAGTGAAAGAGAGAGAAATTCTTACAAAATTCGTTCAAGGACTGTGATGCCACCTGGATTGACCATCTCTAGACCCACAGCTGATTGAGACATAAGGGTGGACACTCTTGGGGCTGAGAGGTTTGGTGAGGTTGGGTGAGCAAACGCAGACCCTTTAAAGTAATACTGCGTGGTATCCATCCCATGGGTCCAAAATCTCCAGGTTCAAGGGCATCTTCCTACATCGAAAACATGCATGAGAAACCCAGAAGATGGTACACCGTGTGATCGGGAAAGGTTTCTAAAACGCACCTCATTTCTCATCTCCTTGTGCTCGGGTTCGCCATTCCAGCCGCGTTAGTAGCAATCTCCCTCCGTGGAGAATCAGCACCTTTAACCTCCTGTTCCGTACAGGTTGCAATTTGTCCTGAGGATGAACGGGAAGAGGGGGAACCAGTGAGAGACTAGGTCTAGGTGTTGGGACAGGCACAGGTCACTCTATTTTCCCATCAGGAAGAAGAATTAACCACAGGCTCAGCCTGCCGCCCGGAACTAGAATAGGGCCTGAAGCAATCCTACGCTTTTGTGGCCAGCTCCCAAGAAAACGAGTTGAAAAATGGAGCTCAGGGGCACTGCAATTCACAAACCTGCAGAGTTAGAAATGATAACTCTCGTCCACAAATATATTGAGGAAAGGCAACGAAGAGGATTTGAAAGCAAGTCAGAATTGCAGGAAACAGATTTCAGGAGGTATATTCGAATCGCCTTTAAAGCACAGGAAAAGCGGCAAAACCTCGACCATGATGCCCTTGGCCAAAAAGGGCATCTGCGTTTTTTCTGAATATATTCAGGAAAAAACGCAGACGCCCTTTTTGGCCAACCAAGCAACCTGGAAAGGCAAATCAGCGCTACAAAGAAGTCTCGCTTCCCTTCGGTCAAAACGGCCGTGCTGAATAAAGTGTCAAAACCAGAAATGCAGGACAGGCCATGGAGAAACGGGAGCCTTGCTACGCTGATGGGCGGGATGTAAATTGCCAACAGCCACTCTGGAGAAGTGTACGGTGTTTCCTGAAACATCTAAAAAACTCAGCATAGGGAGCATAAGGCACTTCCACTCATGGGCGTATAAATTGGGAAAACTAAAAATCAGCAAGACACAGGCACCCCAAAGTTTAGGGCTGCTCTGTTGACAAGAACCTCCACTTCGTTACACCTTAAATATCCCAGGAAAGAGAAAAATGGATAAGGAAGTTGTGGTCCTTATGTACAATGGCATATCACTCAGCCATGAAATTAACGTCATAAGGCTAGTAGCAGCATGATGAGAGGATTTAGGTACGACGATTCTAAGTGAAATAAGTCACACAGAAAAAGACACTTATCATAAGATATCACTTAGAGAGGGAATGTAAAAACCGCTACACTTGAACTGAATTACAAAACAGAACAGCGTCACACGTTTACAAAACACACTATGGCTGCTTAACGGGAAAGGTGAGGTCGGGTGAGGTAGAAAACAAGGGTTTCAAATTAGCTCAGATACCGTTCCATAAACCCAATATGTAATAGACAAGACCTACTCCTTGCTCAGTGAACTGGACTCGACACCCCCTATTCACCGCCCAAGAATATACCTGACTAGGAAGAATCTTCAAAGCTATGTATTGATATCTCTCTGTAAATGAGTCAAGTGGGTGTAAAGCAGCATAAACAGAGCAGTGAAAAGCAGCTAAACCCCATTATAAAAATCAATTACTTTTAAAATCCCGTGAAACAAAGACAGTGAAAGAGAGAGAAATTCTTACAAAATTCGTTCAGGGGCTGTGATGCCACCTGGATTGACCATATCTAGACCCACAGCTGATTGAGACATAAGGGTGGACACTCTTGGGGCTGAGAGGTTTGGTGAGGTTGGGTGAGCAAACGCAGACCCTTTAAAGTAATACTGCGTGGTATCCATCCCATGGGTCCCAAATCTCCAGGTTCAAGGGCATCTTCCTACATCGAAAACATGCATGAGAAACCCAGAAGATGGTACACCGTGTGATCGGGAAAGGTTTCTACAACGCACCTCATTTCTCATCTCCTTGTGCTCGGGTTCGCCATTCCAGCCGCGTTAGTAGCAATCTCCCTCCGTGGAGAATCAGCACCTTTAACCTCCTGTTCCGTACAGGTTGCAATTTGTCCTGAGGATGAACGGGAAGAGGGGGAACCAATGAGAAACTAGCTCTAGGTGTTGGGACAGGCACAGGTCACTCTATTTTCCCATCAGGAAGAAGAATTAACCACAGGCTCAGCCTGCCGCCCGGAACCAGAATAGGGCCTGAAGCAATCCTGCGCTTTTGCGGCCAGCTCCGAAGAAAGCGAGTTGAAAAATGGAGCTCAGGGGCACTGCAATTCACAAACCTGCAGAGTTAGAAATGATAACTCTCGTCCACAAATATATTGAGGGAAGGCAACGAGGAGGATTTGAAAGCAAGGCAGAATTGCAGGAAACAGATTTCAGGAGGTAGAGTCGAATCGCCTTTAAAGCACAGGAAAAGCGGCAAAACCTCGACCATGATGCCCTTGGCCAAAAAGGGCGTATGCGTTTTTTCCTGAATATATTCAGGAAAAAACGCATACGCCCTTTTTGGCCAACCAAGCAACCTGGAAAGGCAAATCAGCGCTACAAAGAAGTCTCGCTTCCCATCGGTCAAAAGGGCCATGCTGAATAAAGTGTCAAAACCAGAAATGCAGGACAGGCCATGGAGAAACGGGAGCCTTGCTACGCTGATGGGCGGGATGTACATTGCCAACAGCCACTCTGGAGAAGAGTACGGGGTGTCCTGAAACATCTAAAAAACTCAGCTTAGAGAGCATAGGGCACTTCCACTCATGGGCGTATAAATTGGGAAAACTAAAAATCAGCAAGACACAGGCACCCCAAAGTTTAGGGCTGCTCTGTTGACAAGAACCTCCACTTCGTTACACCTTAAATATCCCAGGAAAGAGAAAAATGGATAAGGAAGTTGTGGTCCTTATGTACAATGGCATATCACTCAGCCATGAAATCAACGTCATAAGGCTAGTAGCAGCATGATGAGAGGATTTAGGTACGACGAGTCTAAGTGAAATAAGTCACACAGAAAAAGACACTTATCATAAGATATCACTTATAGAGGGAATGTAAAAACCGCTACACTTGAACTGAATTACAAAACAGAACAGCGTCACACGTTTAGAAGACACACTATGGCTGCTTAACGGGAAAGGTGAAGTGGGGTGATGCATAAAACAAGGGTTTCAAATAGGCTCAGATACCGTTCCATACACCCAATATGTAATAGACAAGACCTACTCCTTGCTCAGTGAAGTGGACTAAACACCCCCTGTTCACCGCCCAAGAATATATCTGACTAGTAAGAATCTTAAAACCAATGTATTGATATCCCTCTGTAAGTGAGTCAAGTGGGTGTAAAGCGGCATAAACACAGCAGTGAAAAGCAGCTAAACCCCATTATAAAAATCAATTACTTTTAAAAACCCGTGAAACAAAGACAGTGAAAGAGAGAGAAATTCTTACAAAATTCGTTCAGGGACTGTGATGCCACCTGGATTGACCATCTCTAGACCCACAGCTGATTGAGACATAAGGGTGGACACTCTTGGGGCTGAGAGGTTTGGTGAGGTTGGGTGAGCAAACGCAGACCCTTTAAAGTAATACTGCGTGGTATCCATCCCATGGGTCCAAAATCTCCAGGTTCAAGGGCATCTTCCTACATCGAAAACATGCATGAGAAACCCAGAAGATGGTACACCGTGTGATCGGGAAAGGTTTCTAAAACGCACCTCATTTCTCATCTCCTTGTGCTCGGGTTCGCCATTCCAGCCGCGTTAGTAGCAATCTCCCTCCGTGGAGAATCAGCACCTTTAACCTCCTGTTCCGTACAGGTTGCAATTTGTCCTGAGGATGAACGGGAAGAGGGGGAACCAGTGAGAGACTAGGTCTAGGTGTTGGGACAGGCACAGGTCACTCTATTTTCCCATCAGGAAGAAGAATTAACCACAGGCTCAGCCTGCCGCCCGGAACTAGAATAGGGCCTGAAGCAATCCTACGCTTTTGTGGCCAGCTCCCAAGAAAACGAGTTGAAAAATGGAGCTCAGGGGCACTGCAATTCACAAACCTGCAGAGTTAGAAATGATAACTCTCGTCCACAAATATATTGAGGAAAGGCAACGAAGAGGATTTGAAAGCAAGTCAGAATTGCAGGAAACAGATTTCAGGAGGTATATTCGAATCGCCTTTAAAGCACAGGAAAAGCGGCAAAACCTCGACCATGATGCCCTTGGCCAAAAAGTGCGCCTGCGTTTTTTCTGAATATATTCAGGAAAAAACGCAGACGCCCTTTTTGGCCAACCAAGCAACCTGGAAAGGCAAATCAGCGCTACAAAGAAGTCTCGCTTCCCTTCGGTCAAAACGGCCGTGCTGAATAAAGTGTCAAAACCAGAAATGCAGGACAGGCCATGGAGAAACGGGAGCCTTGCTACGCTGATGGGCGGGATGTAAATTGCCAACAGCCACTCTGGAGAAGTGTACGGTGTTTCCTGAAACATCTAAAAAACTCAGCATAGGGAACATAAGGCACTTCCACTCATGGGCGTATAAATTGGGAAAACTAAAAATCAGCAAGACACAGGCACCCCAAAGTTTAGGGCTGCTCTGTTGACAAGAACCTCCACTTCGTTACACCTTAAATATCCCAGGAAAGAGAAAAATGGATAAGGAAGTTGTGGTCCTTATGTACAATGGCATATCACTCAGCCATGAAATTAACGTCATAAGGCTAGTAGCAGCATGATGAGAGGATTTAGGTATGACGATTCTAAGTGAAATAAGTCACACAGAAAAAGACACTTATCATAAGATATCACTTAGAGAGGGAATGTAAAAACCGCTACACTTGAACTGAATTACAAAACAGAACAGCGTCACACGTTTACAAAACACACTATGGCTGCTTAACGGGAAAGGTGAGGTCAGGTGAGGTAGAAAACAAGGGTTTCAAATTAGCTCAGATACCGTTCCATAAACCCAATATGTAATAGACAAGACCTACTCCTTGCTCAGTGAACTGGACTCGACACCCCCTATTCACCGCCCAAGAATATACCTGACTAGGAAGAATCTTCAAAGCTATGTATTGATATCTCTCTGTAAATGAGTCAAGTGGGTGTAAAGCAGCATAAACAGAGCAGTGAAAAGCAGCTAAACCCCATTATAAAAATCAATTACTTTTAAAATCCCGTGAAACAAAGACAGTGAAAGAGAGAGAAATTCTTACATAATTCGTTCAGGGGCTGTGATGCCACCTGGATTGACCATCTCTAGACCCACAGCTGATTGAGACATAAGGGTGGACACTCTTGGGGCTGAGAGGTTTGGTGAGGTTGGGTGAGCAAACGCAGACCCTTTAAAGTAATACTGCGTGGTATCCATCCCATGGGTCCCAAATCTCCAGGTTCAAGGGCATCTTCCTACATCGAAAACATGCATGAGAAACCCAGAAGATGGTACACCGTGTGATCGGGAAAGGTTTCTACAACGCACCTCATTTCTCATCTCCTTGTGCTCGGGTTCGCCATTCCAGCCGCGTTAGTAGCAATCTCCCTCCGTGGAGAATCAGCACCTTTAACCTCCTGTTCCGTACAGGTTGCAATTTGTCCTGAGGATGAACGGGAAGAGGGGGAACCAATGAGAAACTAGCTCTAGGTGTTGGGACAGGCACAGGTCACTCTATTTTCCCATCAGGAAGAAGAATTAACCACAGGCTCAGCCTGCCGCCCGGAACCAGAATAGGGCCTGAAGCAATCCTGCGCTTTTGCGGCCAGCTCCGAAGAAAGCGAGTTGAAAAATGGAGCTCAGGGGCACTGCAATTCACAAACCTGCAGAGTTAGAAATGATAACTCTCGTCCACAAATATATTGAGGGAAGGCAACGAGGAGGATTTGAAAGCAAGGCAGAATTGCAGGAAACAGATTTCAGGAGGTAGAGTCGAATCGCCTTTAAAGCACAGGAAAAGCGGCAAAACCTCGACCATGATGCCCTTGGCCAAAAAGGGCGTATGCGTTTTTTCCTGAATATATTCAGGAAAAAACGCATACGCCCTTTTTGGCCAACCAAGCAACCTGGAAAGGCAAATCAGCGCTACAAAGAAGTCTCGCTTCCCATCGGTCAAAAGGGCCATGCTGAATAAAGTGTCAAAACCAGAAATGCAGGACAGGCCATGGAGAAACGGGAGCCTTGCTACGCTGATGGGCGGGATGTACATTGCCAACAGCCACTCTGGAGAAGAGTACGGGGTGTCCTGAAACATCTAAAAAACTCAGCTTAGAGAGCATAGGGCACTTCCACTCATGGGCGTATAAATTGGGAAAACTAAAAATCAGCAAGACACAGGCACCCCAAAGTTTAGGGCTGCTCTGTTGACAAGAACCTCCACTTCGTTACACCTTAAATATCCCAGGAAAGAGAAAAATGGATAAGGAAGTTGTGGTCCTTATGTACAATGGCATATCACTCAGCCATGAAATCAACGTCATAAGGCTAGTAGCAGCATGATGAGAGGATTTAGGTACGACGAGTCTAAGTGAAATAAGTCACACAGAAAAAGACACTTATCATAAGATATCACTTATAGAGGGAATGTAAAAACCGCTACACTTGAACTGAATTACAAAACAGAACAGCGTCACACGTTTAGAAGACACACTATAGCTGCTTAACGGGAAAGGTGAAGTGGGGTGATGCATAAAACAAGGGTTTCAAATAGGCTCAGATACCGTTCCATACACCCAATATGTAATAGACAAGACCTACTCCTTGCTCAGTGAAGTGGACTAAACACCCCCTGTTCACCGCCCAAGAATATATCTGACTAGTAAGAATCTTAAAACCAATGTATTGATATCCCTCTGTAAGTGAGTCAAGTGGGTGTAAAGCGGCATAAACACAGCAGTGAAAAGCAGCTAAACCCCATTATAAAAATCAATTACTTTTAAAAACCCGTGAAACAAAGACAGTGAAAGAGAGAGAAATTCTTACAAAATTCGTTCAGGGACTGTGATGCCACCTGGATTGACCATCTCTAGACCCACAGCTGATTGAGACATAAGGGTGGACACTCTTGGGGCTGAGAGGTTTGGTGAGGTTGGGTGAGCAAACGCAGACCCTTTAAAGTAATACTGCGTGGTATCCATCCCATGGGTCCAAAATCTCCAGGTTCAAGGGCATCTTCCTACATCGAAAACATGCATGAGAAACCCAGAAGATGGTACACCGTGTGATCGGGAAAGGTTTCTAAAACGCACCTCATTTCTCATCTCCTTGTGCTCGGGTTCGCCATTCCAGCCGCGTTAGTAGCAATCTCCCTCCGTGGAGAATCAGCACCTTTAACCTCCTGTTCCGTACAGGTTGCAATTTGTCCTGAGGATGAACGGGAAGAGGGGGAACCAGTGAGAGACTAGGTCTAGGTGTTGGGACAGGCACAGGTCACTCTATTTTCCCATCAGGAAGAAGAATTAACCACAGGCTCAGCCTGCCGCCCGGAACTAGAATAGGGCCTGAAGCAATCCTACGCTTTTGTGGCCAGCTCCCAAGAAAACGAGTTGAAAAATGGAGCTCAGGGGCACTGCAATTCACAAACCTGCAGAGTTAGAAATGATAACTCTCGTCCACAAATATATTGAGGAAAGGCAACGAAGAGGATTTGAAAGCAAGTCAGAATTGCAGGAAACAGATTTCAGGAGGTATATTCGAATCGCCTTTAAAGCACAGGAAAAGCGGCAAAACCTCGACCATGATGCCCTTGGCCAAAAAGTGCGCCTGCGTTTTTTCTGAATATATTCAGGAAAAAACGCAGACGCCCTTTTTGGCCAACCAAGCAACCTGGAAAGGCAAATCAGCGCTACAAAGAAGTCTCGCTTCCCTTCGGTCAAAACGGCCGTGCTGAATAAAGTGTCAAAACCAGAAATGCAGGACAGGCCATGGAGAAACGGGAGCCTTGCTACGCTGATGGGCGGGATGTAAATTGCCAACAGCCACTCTGGAGAAGTGTACGGTGTTTCCTGAAACATCTAAAAAACTCAGCATAGGGAACATAAGGCACTTCCACTCATGGGCGTATAAATTGGGAAAACTAAAAATCAGCAAGACACAGGCACCCCAAAGTTTAGGGCTGCTCTGTTGACAAGAACCTCCACTTCGTTACACCTTAAATATCCCAGGAAAGAGAAAAATGGATAAGGAAGTTGTGGTCCTTATGTACAATGGCATATCACTCAGCCATGAAATTAACGTCATAAGGCTAGTAGCAGCATGATGAGAGGATTTAGGTATGACGATTCTAAGTGAAATAAGTCACACAGAAAAAGACACTTATCATAAGATATCACTTAGAGAGGGAATGTAAAAACCGCTACACTTGAACTGAATTACAAAACAGAACAGCGTCACACGTTTACAAAACACACTATGGCTGCTTAACGGGAAAGGTGAGGTCAGGTGAGGTAGAAAACAAGGGTTTCAAATTAGCTCAGATACCGTTCCATAAACCCAATATGTAATAGACAAGACCTACTCCTTGCTCAGTGAACTGGACTCGACACCCCCTATTCACCGCCCAAGAATATACCTGACTAGGAAGAATCTTCAAAGCTATGTATTGATATCTCTCTGTAAATGAGTCAAGTGGGTGTAAAGCAGCATAAACAGAGCAGTGAAAAGCAGCTAAACCCCATTATAAAAATCAATTACTTTTAAAATCCCGTGAAACAAAGACAGTGAAAGAGAGAGAAATTCTTACATAATTCGTTCAGGGGCTGTGATGCCACCTGGATTGACCATCTCTAGACCCACAGCTGATTGAGACATAAGGGTGGACACTCTTGGGGCTGAGAGGTTTGGTGAGGTTGGGTGAGCAAACGCAGACCCTTTAAAGTAATACTGCGTGGTATCCATCCCATGGGTCCCAAATCTCCAGGTTCAAGGGCATCTTCCTACATCGAAAACATGCATGAGAAACCCAGAAGATGGTACACCGTGTGATCGGGAAAGGTTTCTACAACGCACCTCATTTCTCATCTCCTTGTGCTCGGGTTCGCCATTCCAGCCGCGTTAGTAGCAATCTCCCTCCGTGGAGAATCAGCACCTTTAACCTCCTGTTCCGTACAGGGTGCAATTTGTCCTGAGGATGAACGGGAAGAGGGGGAACCAATGAGAGACTAGCTCTAGGTGTTGGGACAGGCACAGGTCACTGTATTTTCCCATCAGGAAGAAGAATTAACCACAGGCTCAGCCTGCCGCCCGGAACCAGAATAGGGCCTGAAGCAATCCTGCGCTTTTGCGGCCAGCTCCGAAGAAAGCGAGTTGAAAAGGGGAGCTCAGGGGCACTGCAATTCACAAACCTGCAGAGTTAGAAATGATAACTCTCGTCCACAAATATATTGAGGGAAGGCAACGAAGAGGATTTGAAAGCAAGGCAGAATTGCAGGAAACAGATTTCAGGAGGTAGATTTGAATCGCCTTTAAAGCACAGGAAAGGCGGCAAAACCTCGACCATGATGCCCTTGGCCAAAAAGGGCGTATGCGTTTTTTCCTGAATATATTCAGGAAAAAACGCATACGCCCTTTTTGGCCAACCAAGCAACCTGGAAAGGCAAATCAGCGCTACAAAGAAGTCTCGCTTCCCATCGGTCAAAAGGGCCATGCTGAATAAAGTGTCAAAACCAGAAATGCAGGACAGGCCATGGAGAAACGGGAGCCTTGCTACGCTGATGGGCGTGATGTAAATTGCCAACAGCCACTCTGGAGAAGTGTACGGTGTGTCCTGAAACCTCTAAAAAACTCAGCTTAGAGAGCATAGGGCACTTCCACTCATGGGTGTATAAATTGGGAAAAGTAAAAATCAGCAAGACACAGGCACCCCAAAGTTTAGGGCTGCTCTGTTGACAAGAACCTCCACTTCGTTACACCTTAAATATCCCAGGAAAGAAAAAAATGGATAAAGAAGTTGTGGTCCTTATGTACAATGGAATATCACTCAGCCAGGAAATCAACGTCATAAGGCTAGTAGCAGCATGATGAGTGGATTTAGGTACGACGATTCTAAGTGAAATAAGTCAACCAGAAAACGACACTTATCATAAGATATCACTTATAGAGGGAATGTAAAAACCGCTACACTTGAACTGAATTACAAAACAGAACAGAGACACACGTTTACAAAACACACTATGGCTGCTTAACGGGAAAGGTGAGGTCGGGTGAGGCAGAAAACAAGGGTTTCAAATTAGCTCAGATACCGTTCAATAAACCCAATATGTAATAGACAAGACCTACTCCTTGCTCAGTGAACTGGACGCAAAAACCCCCTATTCACCGCCCAAGAATATATCTGACTAGGAAGAATCTTCAAAGCTATGTATTGATATCTCTCTGTAAGTGAGTCAAGTGGGTGTAAAGCAGCATAAAAACAGCAGTGAAAAGCAGCTAAACCCCATTATAAAAATCAATTACTTTTAAAAACCCGTGAAACAAAGACAGTGAAAGAGAGAGAAATTCTTACAATATTCGTTCAGGGGCTGTGATGCCACCTGGATTGACCATCTCTAGACCCACAGCTGCTTGAGACATAAGGGTGGACACTCTTGTGGCTGAGAGGTTTGGTCAGGTTGGTTGAGGAAACGCAGGCCCTTTAAAGTAATACTGCGTGGTACCCATCCCATGGGTCCCAAATCTCCAAGTTCAAGGGCATCTTCCTATAACAAAAACATGCATGAGAAACCCAGAAGATGGTACACCGTGTGATCGGGAAAGGTTTCGAAAACGCACCTCATTTCTCATCTCCTTGTGCTCGGGTTGGCCATTACAGCCGCTTTACTAGCAATCTCCCTCCTTCGAGAATCAGCACCTTCAACCTCCTGTTCCGTACAGGTTGCAAATTGTCCTGAGGATGAACGGGAAGAGGGGGAACCAGTGAGAGACTAGCTCTAGGTGTTGGGACAGGCACAGGTCACTCTATTTTCCCATCAGGAAGAAGAATTAACCACAGGCTCAGCCTGCCGCCCGGAAGCAGAACAGGGCCTGAAGCAATCCTGTGCTTTTGCGGCCAGCTCCCAAAAAAACGAGTTGAAAAATCGAGCTCAGGGGCACTGCAATTCACAAACCTGCAGAGTTAGAAATGATAACTCTCGTCCACAAATATATTGAGGGAAGGCAACGAGGAGGATTTGAAAGCAAGGCAGAATTGCAGGAAACAGATTTCAGGAGGTAGAGTCGAATCGCCTTTAAAGCACAGGAAAAGCGGCAAAACCTCGACCATGATGCCCTTGGCCAAAAAGGGCGTATGCGTTTTTTCCTGAATATATTCAGGAAAAAACGCATACGCCCTTTTTGGCCAACCAAGCAACCTGGAAAGGCAAATCAGCGCTACAAAGAAGTCTCGCTTCCCATCGGTCAAAAGGGCCATGCTGAATAAAGTGTCAAAACCAGAAATGCAGGACAGGCCATGGAGAAACGGGAGCCTTACTACGCTGATGGGCGGGATGTAAATTGCCAACAGCCACTCTGGAGAAGTGTACGGTGTTTCCTGAAACATCTAAAGAACTCAGCATAGACAGCATAAGGCACTTCCACTCATGGGCGTATAAATTGGGAAAACTAAAAATCAGCAAGACACAGGCACCCCAAAGTTTAGGGCTGCTCTGTTGACAAGAACCTCCACTTCGTTACACCTTAAATATCCCAGGAAAGAGAAAAATGGATAAGGAAGTTGTGGTCCTTATGTACAATGGCATATCACTCAGCCATGAAATTAACGTCATAAGGCTAGTAGCAGCATGATGAGAGGATTTAGGTACGACGATTCTAAGTGAAATAAGTCACACAGAAAAAGACACTTATCATAAGATATCACTTAGAGAGGGAATGTAAAAACCGCTACACTTGAACTGAATTACAAAACAGAACAGCGTCACACGTTTACAAAACACACTATGGCTGCTTAACGGGAAAGGTGAGGTCGGGTGAGGTAGAAAACAAGGGTTTCAAATGAGCTCAGATACCGTTCCATAAACCCAATATGTAATAGACAAGACCTACTCCTTGCTCAGTGAACTGGACTCGACACCCCCTGTTCACCGCCCAAGAATATACCTGACTAGGAAGAATCTTCAAAGCTATGTATTGATATCTCTCTGTAAATGAGTCAAGTGGGTGTAAAGCAGCATAAACAGAGCAGTGAAAAGCAGCTACACCCCATTATAAAAATCAATTACTTTTAAAATCCCGTGAAACAAAGACAGTGAAAGAGAGAGAAATTCTTACAAAATTCGTTCAGGGGCTGTGATGCCACCTGGATTGACCATATCTAGACCCACAGCTGATTGAGACATAAGGGTGGACACTCTTGGGGCTGAGAGGTTTGGTGAGGTTGGGTGAGCAAACGCACACCCTTTAAAGTAATACTGCGTGGTACCCATCCCATGGGTCCCAAATCTCCAGGTTCAAGGGCATCTTCCTACATCGAAAACATGCATGAGAAACCCAGAAGATGGTACACCGTGTGATCGGGAAAGGTTTCTAAAACGCACCTCATTTCTCATCTCCTTGTGCTCGGGTTCGCCATTCCAGCCGCGTTAGTAGCAATCTCCCTCCGTGGAGAATCAGCACCTTTAACCTCCTGTTCCGTACAGGTTGCAATTTGTCCTGAGGATGAACGGGAAGAGGGGGAACCAATGAGAAACTAGCTCTAGGTGTTGGGACAGGCACAGGTCACTCTATTTTCCCATCAGGAAGAAGAATTAACCACAGGCTCAGCCTGCCGCCCGGAACCAGAATAGGGCCTGAAGCAATCCTGCGCTTTTGCGGCCAGCTCCGAAGAAAGCGAGTTGAAAAGTGGAGCTCAGGGGCACTGCAATTCACAGACCTGCAGAGTTAGAAATGATAACTCTCGTCCACAAATATATTGAGGGAAGGCAACAAAGAGGATTTGAAAGTAAGGCAGAATTGCAGGAAACAGATTTCAGGAGGTAGAGTCGAATCGCCTTTAAAGCACAGGAAAAGCGGCAAAACCTCGACCATGATGCCCTTGGCCAAAAAGGGCGTATGCGTTTTTTCCTGAATATATTCAGGAAAAAACGCATACGCCCTTTTTGGCCAACCAAGCAACCTGGAAAGGCAAATCAGCGCTACAAAGAAGTCTCGCTTCCCATCGGTCAAAAGGGCCATGCTGAATAAAGTGTCAAAACCAGAAATGCAGGACAGGCCATGGAGAAACGGGAGCCTTGCTACGCTGATGGGCGGCATGTAAATTGCCAACAGCCACTCTGCAGAAGTGTACGGTGTGTCCTGAAACCTCTAAACAACTCAGCTTAGAGAACATAGGGCACTTCCACTCATGGGCGTATAAATTGGGAAAACTAAAAATCAGCAAGACACAGGCACCCCAAAGTTTAGGGCTGCTCTGTTGACAAGAACCTCCACTTCGTTACACCTTAAATATCCCAGGAAAGAGAAAAATGGATAAAGAAGTTGTGGTCCTTATGTTCAATGGAATATCACTCAGCCATGAAATCAACGTCATAAGGCTAGTAGCAGCATGATGAGTGGATTTAGGTACGATGATTCTAAGTGAAATAAGTCAACCAGAAAACGACACATATCATAAGATATCACTTATAGAGGGAATGTAAAAACCGCTACACTTGAACTGAATTACAAAACAGAACAGAGACACACGTTTACAAAACACACTATGGCTGCTTAACGGGAAAGGTGAGGTTGGGTGAGGCAGAAAACAAGGGTTTCAAATTAGCTCAGATACCGTTCCATAAACCCAATATGTAATAGACAAGACCTACTCCTTGCTCAGTGAACTGGACTCAACACCCCCTGTTCACCGCCCAAGAATATATCTGACTAGTAAGAATCTTAAAACCAATGTATTGATATCCCTCTGTAAGTGAGTCAAGTGGGTGTAAAGCGGCATAAACACAGCAGTGAAAAGCAGCTAAACCCCATTATAAAAATCAATTACTTTTAAAAACCCGTGAAACAAAGACAGTGAAAGAGAGAGAAATTCTTACAAAATTCGTTCAGGGGCTGTGATGCCACCTGGATTGACCATCTCTAGACCCACAGCTGATTGAGACATAAGGTTGGACACTCTTGGGGCTGAGAGGTTTGGTGAGGTTGGGTGAGCAAACGCAGACCCTTTAAAGTAATACTGCGTGGTATCCATCCCATGGGTCCAAAATCTCCAGGTTCAAGGGCATCTTCCTACATCGAAAACATGCATGAGAAACCCAGAAGATGGTACACCGTGTGATCGGGAAAGGTTTCGAAAACGCACCTCATTTCTCATCTCCTTGTGCTCGGGTTGGCCATTACAGCCGCTTTACTAGCAATCTCCCTCCTTCGAGAATCAGCACCTTTAACCTCCTGTTCCGTACAGGTTGCAATTTGTCCTGAGGATGAACGGGAAGAGGGGGAACCAGTGAGAGACTAGCTCTAGGTGTTGGGACAGGCACAGGTCACTCTATTTTCCCATCAGGAAGAAGATTTAACCACAGGCTCAGCCTGCCGCCCGGAAGCAGAACAGGGCCTGAAGCAATCCTGCGCTTTTGCGGCCAGCTCCCAAAAAAGCGAGTTGAAAAATCGAGCTCAGGGGCACTGCAATTCACAAACCTGCAGAGTTATAAATGATAACTCTCGTCCACAAATATATTGAGGGAAGGCAACGAGGAGGATTTGAAAGCAAGGCAGAATTGCAGGAAACAGATTTCAGGAGGTAGAGTCGAATCGCCTTTAAAGCACAGGAAAGGCGGCAAAACCTCGACCATGATGCCCTTGGCCAAAAAGGGCGTATGCGTTTTTTCCTGAATATATTCAGGAAAAAACGCATACGCCCTTTTTGGCCAACCAAGCAACCTGGAAAGGCAAATCAGCGCTACAAAGAAGTCTCGCTTCCCATCGGTCAAAAGGGCCATGCTGAATAAAGTGTCAAAACCAGAAATGCAGGACAGGCCATGGAGAAACGGGAGCCTTGCTACGCTGATGGGCGGGATGTAAATTGCCAACAGCCACTCTGGAGAAGTGTACGGTGTGTCCTGAAACCTCTAAAAAACTCAGCTTAGAGAGCATAGGGCACTTCCACTCATGGGTGTATAAATTGGGAAAAGTAAAAATCAGCAAGACACAGGCACCCCAAAGTTTAGGGCTGCTCTGTTGACAAGAACCTCCACTTCGTTACACCTTAAATATCCCAGGAAAGAAAAAAATGGATAAAGAAGTTGTGGTCCTTATGTACAATGGAATATCACTCAGCCAGGAAATCAACGTCATAAGGCTAGTAGCAGCATGATGAGTGGATTTAGGTACAACGATTCTAAGTGAAATAAGTCAACCAGAAAACGACACTTATCATAAGATATCACTTATAGAGGGAATGTAAAAACCGCTACACTTGAACTGAATTACAAAACAGAACAGAGACACACGTTTACAAAACACACTATGGCTGCTTAACGGGAAAGGTGAGGTCGGGTGAGGCAGAAAACAAGGGTTTCAAATTAGCTCAGATACCGTTCAATAAACCCAATATGTAATAGACAAGACCTACTCCTTGCTCAGTGAACTGGACGCAAAAACCCCCTATTCACCGCCCAAGAATATATCTGACTAGGAAGAATCTTCAAAGCTATGTATTGATATCTCTCTGTAAGTGAGTCAAGTGGGTGTAAAGCAGCATAAAAACAGCAGTGAAAAGCAGCTAAACCCCATTATAAAAATCAATTACTTTTAAAAACCCGTGAAACAAAGACAGTGAAAGAGAGAGAAATTCTTACAATATTCGTTCAGGGGCTGTGATGCCACCTGGATTGACCATCTCTAGACCCACAGCTGCTTGAGACATAAGGGTGGACACTCTTGTGGCTGAGAGGTTTGGTCAGGTTGGTTGAGGAAACGCAGGCCCTTTAAAGTAATACTGCGTGGTACCCATCCCATGGGTCCCAAATCTCCAAGTTCAAGGGCATCTTCCTATAACAAAAACATGCATGAGAAACCCAGAAGATGGTACACCGTGTGATCGGGAAAGGTTTCGAAAACGCACCTCATTTCTCATCTCCTTGTGCTCGGGTTGGCCATTACAGCCGCTTTACTAGCAATCTCCCTCCTTCGAGAATCAGCACCTTCAACCTCCTGTTCCGTACAGGTTGCAAATTGTCCTGAGGATGAACGGGAAGAGGGGGAACCAGTGAGAGACTAGCTCTAGGTGTTGGGACAGGCACAGGTCACTCTATTTTCCCATCAGGAAGAAGAATTAACCACAGGCTCAGCCTGCCGCCCGGAAGCAGAACAGGGCCTGAAGCAATCCTGTGCATTTGCGGCCAGCAACCAAAAAAACGAGTTGAAAAATCGAGCTCAGGGGCACTGCAATTCACAAACCTGCAGAGTTAGAAATGATAACTCTCGTCCACAAATATATTGAGGGAAGGCAACGAGGAGGATTTGAAAGCAAGGCAGAATTGCAGGAAACAGATTTCAGGAGGTAGAGTCGAATCGCCTTTAAAGCACAGGAAAAGCGGCAAAACCTCGACCATGATGCCCTTGGCCAAAAAGGGCGTATGCGTTTTTTCCTGAATATATTCAGGAAAAAACGCATACGCCCTTTTTGGCCAACCAAGCAACCTGGAAAGGCAAATCAGCGCTACAAAGAAGTCTCGCTTCCCATCGGTCAAAAGGGCCATGCTGAATAAAGTGTCAAAACCAGAAATGCAGGACAGGCCATGGAGAAACGGGAGCCTTACTACGCTGATGGGCGGGATGTAAATTGCCAACAGCCACTCTGGAGAAGTGTACGGTGTTTCCTGAAACATCTAAAGAACTCAGCATAGAGAGCATAAGGCACTTCCACTCATGGGCGTATAAATTGGGAAAACTAAAAATCAGCAAGACACAGGCACCCCAAAGTTTAGGGCTGCTCTGTTGACAAGAACCTCCACTTCGTTACACCTTAAATATCCCAGGAAAGAGAAACATGGATAAGGAAGTTGTGGTCCTTATGTACAATGGCATATCACTCAGCCATGAAATTAACGTCATAAGGCTAGTAGCAGCATGATGAGAGGATTTAGGTACGACGATTCTAAGTGAAATAAGTCACACAGAAAAAGACACTTATCATAAGATATCACTTAGAGAGGGAATGTAAAAACCGCTACACTTGAACTGAATTACAAAACAGAACAGCGTCACACGTTTACAAAACACACTATGGCTGCTTAACGGGAAAGGTGAGGTCGGGTGAGGTAGAAAACAAGGGTTTCAAATTAGCTCAGATACCGTTCCATAAACCCAATATGTAATAGACAAGACCTACTCCTTGCTCAGTGAACTGGACTCGACACCCCCTATTCACCGCCCAAGAATATACCTGACTAGGAAGAATCTTCAAAGCTATGTATTGATATCTCTCTGTAAATGAGTCAAGTGGGTGTAAAGCAGCATAAACAGAGCAGTGAAAAGCAGCTAAACCCCATTATAAAAATCAATTACTTTTAAAATCCCGTGAAACAAAGACAGTGAAAGAGAGAGAAATTCTTACAAAATTCGTTCAGGGGCTGTGATGCCACCTGGATTGACCATCTCTAGACCCACAGCTGATTGAGACATAAGGGTGGACACTCTTGGGGCTGAGAGGTTTGGTGAGGTTGGGTGAGCAAACGCAGACCCTTTAAAGTAATACTGCGTGGTATCCATCCCATGGGTCCCAAATCTCCAGGTTCAAGGGCATCTTCCTACATCGAAAACATGCATGAGAAACCCAGAAGATGGTACACCGTGTGATCGGGAAAGGTTTCTAAAACGCACCTCATTTCTCATCTCCTTGTGCTCGGGTTCGCCATTCCAGCCGCGTTAGTAGCAATCTCCCTCCGTGGAGAATCAGCACCTTTAACCTCCTGTTCCGTACAGGTTGCAATTTGTCCTGAGGATGAACGGGAAGAGGGGGAACCAATGAGAGACTAGCTCTAGGTGTTGGGACAGGCACAGGTCACTCTATTTTCCCATCAGGAAGAAGAATTAACCACAGGCTCAGCCTGCCGCCCGGAACCACAATAGGGCCTGAAGCAATCCTGCGCTTTTGCGGCCAGCTCCGAAGAAAGCGAGTTGAAAAATGGAGCTCAGGGGCACTGCAATTCACAAACCTGCAGAGTTAGAAATGATAACTCTCGTCCACAAATATATTGAGGGAAGGCAACGAAGAGGATTTGAAAGCAAGGCAGAATTGCAGGAAACAGATTTCAGGAGGTAGATTTGAATCGCCTTTAAAGCACAGGAAAGGCGGCAAAACCTCGACCATGATGCCCTTGGCCAAAAAGGGCGTATGCGTTTTTTCCTGAATATATTCAGGAAAAAACGCATACGCCCTTTTTGGCCAACCAAGCAACCTGGAAAGGCAAATCAGCGCTACAAAGAAGTCTCGCTTCCCATCGGTCAAAAGGGCCATGCTGAATAAAGTGTCAAAACCAGAAATGCAGGACAGGCCATGGAGAAACGGGAGCCTTACTACGCTGATGGGCGGGATGTAAATTGCCAACAGCCACTCTGGAGTAGTGTACGGTGTTTCCTGAAACATCTAAAGAACTCAGCATAGAGAGCATAAGGCACTTCCACTCATGGGCGTATAAATTGGGAAAACTAAAAATCAGCAAGACACAGGCACCCCAAAGTTTAGGGCTGCTCTGTTGACAAGAACCTCCACTTCGTTACACCTTAAATATCCCAGGAAAGAGAAACATGGATAAGGAAGTTGTGGTCCTTATGTACAATGGCATATCACTCAGCCATGAAATTAACGTCATAAGGCTAGTAGCAGCATGATGAGAGGATTTAGGTACGACGATTCTAAGTGAAATAAGTCACACAGAAAAAGACACTTATCATAAGATATCACTTAGAGAGGGAATGTAAAAACCGCTACACTTGAACTGAATTACAAAACAGAACAGCGTCACACGTTTACAAAACACACTATGGCTGCTTAACGGGAAAGGTGAGGTCGGGTGAGGTAGAAAACAAGGGTTTCAAATTAGCTCAGATACCGTTCCATAAACCCAATATGTAATAGACAAGACCTACTCCTTGCTCAGTGAACTGGACTCGACACCCCCTATTCACCGCCCAAGAATATACCTGACTAGGAAGAATCTTCAAAGCTATGTATTGATATCTCTCTGTAAATGAGTCAAGTGGGTGTAAAGCAGCATAAACAGAGCAGTGAAAAGCAGCTAAACCCCATTATAAAAATCAATTACTTTTAAAATCCCGTGAAACAAAGACAGTGAAAGAGAGAGAAATTCTTACAAAATTCGTTCAGGGGCTGTGATGCCACCTGGATTGACCATCTCTAGACCCACAGCTGATTGAGACATAAGGGTGGACACTCTTGGGGCTGAGAGGTTTGGTGAGGTTGGGTGAGCAAACGCAGACCCTTTAAAGTAATACTGCGTGGTATCCATCCCATGGGTCCCAAATCTCCAGGTTCAAGGGCATCTTCCTACATCGAAAACATGCATGAGAAACCCAGAAGATGGTACACCGTGTGATCGGGAAAGGTTTCTAAAACGCACCTCATTTCTCATCTCCTTGTGCTCGGGTTCGCCATTCCAGCCGCGTTAGTAGCAATCTCCCTCCGTGGAGAATCAGCACCTTTAACCTCCTGTTCCGTACAGGTTGCAATTTGTCCTGAGGATGAACGGGAAGAGGGGGAACCAATGAGAGACTAGCTCTAGGTGTTGGGACAGGCACAGGTCACTCTATTTTCCCATCAGGAAGAAGAATTAACCACAGGCTCAGCCTGCCGCCCGGAACCAGAATAGGGCCTGAAGCAATCCTGCGCTTTTGCGGCCAGCTCCGAAGAAAGCGAGTTGAAAAATGGAGCTCAGGGGCACTGCAATTCACAAACCTGCAGAGTTAGAAATGATAACTCTCGTCCACAAATATATTGAGGGAAGGCAACGAAGAGGATTTGAAAGCAAGGCAGAATTGCAGGAAAGAGATTTCAGGAGGTAGATTTGAATCGCCTTTAAAGCACAGGAAAGGCGGCAAAACCTCGACCATGATGCCCTTGGCCAAAAAGGGCGTATGCGTTTTTTCCTGAATATATTCAGGAAAAAACGCATACGCCCTTTTTGGCCAACCAAGCAACCTGGAAAGGCAAATCAGCGGTACAAAGAAGTCTCGCTTCCCATCGGTCAAAAGGGCCATGCTGAATAAAGTGTCAAAACCAGAAATGCAGGACAGGCCATGGAGAAACGGGAGCCTTACTACGCTGATGGGCGGGATGTAAATTGCCAACAGCCACTCTGGAGTAGTGTACGGTGTTTCCTGAAACATCTAAAGAACTCAGCATAGAGAGCATAAGGCACTTCCACTCATGGGCGTATAAATTGGGAAAACTAAAAATCAGCAAGACACAGGCACCCCAAAGTTTAGGGCTGCTCTGTTGACAAGAACCTCCACTTCGTTACACCTTAAATATCCCAGGAAAGAGAAACATGGATAAGGAAGTTGTGGTCCTTATGTACAATGGCATATCACTCAGCCATGAAATTAACGTCATAAGGCTAGTAGCAGCATGATGAGAGGATTTAGGTACGACGATTCTAAGTGAAATAAGTCACACAGAAAAAGACACTTATCATAAGATATCACTTAGAGAGGGAATGTAAAAACCGCTACACTTGAACTGAATTACAAAACAGAACAGCGTCACACGTTTACAAAACACACTATGGCTGCTTAACGGGAAAGGTGAGGTCGGGTGAGGTAGAAAACAAGGGTTTCAAATTAGCTCAGATACCGTTCCATAAACCCAATATGTAATAGACAAGACCTACTCCTTGCTCAGTGAACTGGACTCGACACCCCCTATTCACCGCCCAAGAATATACCTGACTAGGAAGAATCTTCAAAGCTATGTATTGATATCTCTCTGTAAATGAGTCAAGTGGGTGTAAAGCAGCATAAACAGAGCAGTGAAAAGCAGCTAAACCCCATTATAAAAATCAATTACTTTTAAAATCCCGTGAAACAAAGACAGTGAAAGAGAGAGAAATTCTTACAAAATTCGTTCAGGGGCTGTGATGCCACCTGGATTGACCATCTCTAGACCCACAGCTGATTGAGACATAAGGGTGGACACTCTTGGGGCTGAGAGGTTTGGTGAGGTTGGGTGAGCAAACGCAGACCCTTTAAAGTAATACTGCGTGGTATCCATCCCATGGGTCCCAAATCTCCAGGTTCAAGGGCATCTTCCTACATCGAAAACATGCATGAGAAACCCAGAAGATGGTACACCGTGTGATCGGGAAAGGTTTCTACAACGCACCTCATTTCTCATCTCCTTGTGCTCGGGTTCGCCATTCCAGCCGCGTTAGTAGCAATCTCCCTCCGTGGAGAATCAGCACCTTTAACCTCCTGTTCCGTACAGGTTGCAATTTGTCCTGAGGATGAACGGGAAGAGGGGGAACCAATGAGAGACTAGCTCTAGGTGTTGGGACAGGCACAGGTCACTCTATTTTCCCATCAGGAAGAAGAATTAACCACAGGCTCAGCCTGCCGCCCGGAACCAGAATAGGGCCTGTAGCAATCCTACGCTTTTGTGGCCAGCTCCCAAGAAAACGAGTTGAAAAATGGAGCTCAGGGGCACTTCAATTCACAAACCTGCAGAGTTAGAAATGATAACTCTCGTCCACAAATATATTGAGGGAAGGCAACGAAGAGGATTTGAAAGCAAGGCAGAATTGCAGGAAACAGATTTCAGGAGGTAGATTCGAATCGCCTTTAAAGCACAGGAAAGGCGGCAAAACCTCGACCATGATGCCCTTGGCCAAAAAGGGCGTATGCGTTTTTTCCTGAATATATTCAGGAAAAAACGCATACGCCCTTTTTGGCCAACCAAGCAACCTGGAAAGGCAAATCAGCGCTACAAAGAAGTCTCGCTTCCCATCGGTCAAAAGGGCCATGCTGAATAAAGTGTCAAAACCAGAAATGCAGGACAGGCCATGGAGAAACGGGAGCCTTGCTACGCTGATGGGCGGGATGTAAATTGCCAACAGCCACTCTGGAGAAGTGTACGGTGTGTCCTGAAACCTCTAAAAAACTCAGCTTAGAGAGCATAGGGCACTTCCACTCATGGGTGTATAAATTGGGAAAAGTAAAAATCAGCAAGACACAGGCACCCCAAAGTTTAGGGCTGCTCTGTTGACAAGAACCTCCACTTCGTTACACCTTAAATATCCCAGGAAAGAAAAAAATAGATAAAGAAGTTGTGGTCCTTATGTACAATGGAATATCACTCAGCCAGGAAATCAACGTCATAAGGCTAGTAGCAGCATGATGAGTGGATTTAGGTACGACGATTCTAAGTGAAATAAGTCAACCAGAAAACGACACTTATCATAAGATATCACTTATAGAGGGAATGTAAAAACCGCTACACTTCAACTGAATTACAAAACAGAACAGAGACACACATTTACAAAACACACTATGGCTGCTTAACGGGAAAGGTGAGGTCGGGTGAGGCAGAAAACAAGGGTTTCAAATTAGCTCAGATACCGTTCAATAAACCCAATATGTAATAGACAAGACCTACTCCTTGCTCAGTGAACTGGACGCAAAAACCCCCTATTCACCGCCCAAGAATATATCTGACTAGGAAGAATCTTCAAAGCTATGTATTGATATCTCTCTGTAAGTGAGTCAAGTGGGTGTAAAGCAGCATAAAAACAGCAGTGAAAAGCAGCTAAACCCCATTATAAAAATCAATTACTTTTAAAAACCCGTGAAACAAAGACAGTGAAAGAGAGAGAAATTCTTACAAAATTCGTTCAGTGGCTGTGATGCCACCTGGATTGACCATATCTAGACCCACAGCTGATTGAGACATAAGGGTGGACACTCTTGGGGCTGAGAGGTTTGGTGAGGTTGGGTGAGCAAACGCAGACCCTTTAAAGTAATACTGCATGGTATCCATCCCATGGGTCCCAAATCTCCAGGTTCAAGGGCATCTTCCTACATCGAAAACATGCATGAGAAACCCAGAAGATGGTACACCATGTGATCGGGAAAGGTTTCTACAACGCACCTCATTTCTCATCTCCTTGTGCTCGGGTTCGCCATTCCAGCCGCGTTAGTAGCAATCTCCCTCCGTGGAGAATCAGCACCTTTAACCTCCTGTTCCGTACAGGTTGCAATTTGTCCTGAGGATGAACGGGAAGAGGGGGAACCAATGAGAAACTAGCTCTAGGTGTTGGGACAGGCACAGGTCACTCTATTTTCCCATCAGGAAGAAGAATTAACCACAGGCTCAGCCTGCCGCCCGGAACCAGAATAGGGCCTGAAGCAATCCTGCGCTTTTGCGGCCAGCTCCGAAGAAAGCGAGTTGAAAAATGGAGCTCAGGGGCACTGCAATTCACAAACCTGCAGAGTTAGAAATGATAACTCTCGTCCACAAATATATTGAGGGAAGGCAACGAGGAGGATTTGAAAGCAAGGCAGAATTGCAGGAAACAGATTTCAGGAGGTAGAGTCGAATCGCCTTTAAAGCACAGGAAAAGCGGCAAAACCTCGACCATGATGCCCTTGGCCAAAAAGGGCGTATGCGTTTTTTCCTGAATATATTCAGGAAAAAACGCATACGCCCTTTTTGGCCAACCAAGCAACCTGGAAAGGCAAATCAGCGCTACAAAGAAGTCTCGCTTCCCATCGGTCAAAAGGGCCATGCTGAATAAAGTGTCAAAACCAGAAATGCAGGACAGGCCATGGAGAAACGGGAGCCTTGCTACGCTGATGGGCGGGATGTACATTGCCAACAGCCACTCTGGAGAAGAGTACGGGGTGTCCTGAAACATCTAAAAAACTCAGCTTAGAGAGCATAGGGCACTTCCACTCATGGGCGTATAAATTGGGAAAACTAAAAATCAGCAAGACACAGGCACCCCAAAGTTTAGGGCTGCTCTGTTGACAAGAACCTCCACTTCGTTACACCTTAAATATCCCAGGAAAGAGAAAAATGGATAAGGAAGTTGTGGTCCTTATGTACAATGGCATATCACTCAGCCATGAAATCAACGTCATAAGGCTAGTAGCAGCATGATGAGAGGATTTAGGTACGACGAGTCTAAGTGAAATAAGTCACACAGAAAAAGACACTTATCATAAGATATCACTTATAGAGGGAATGTAAAAACCGCTACACTTGAACTGAATTACAAAACAGAACAGCGTCACACGTTTAGAAGACACACTATGGCTGCTTAACGGGAAAGGTGAAGTGGGGTGATGCATAAAACAAGGGTTTCAAATAGGCTCAGATACCGTTCCATACACCCAATATGTAATAGACAAGACCTACTCCTTGCTCAGTGAAGTGGACTAAACACCCCCTGTTCACCGCCCAAGAATATATCTGACTAGTAAGAATCTTAAAACCAATGTATTGATATCCCTCTGTAAGTGAGTCAAGTGGGTGTAAAGCGGCATAAACACAGCAGTGAAAAGCAGCTAAACCCCATTATAAAAATCAATTACTTTTAAAAACCCGTGAAACAAAGACAGTGAAAGAGAGAGAAATTCTTACAAAATTCGTTCAAGGACTGTGATGCCACCTGGATTGACCATCTCTAGACCCACAGCTGATTGAGACATAAGGGTGGACACTCTTGGGGCTGAGAGGTTTGGTGAGGTTGGGTGAGCAAACGCAGACCCTTTAAAGTAATACTGCGTGGTATCCATCCCATGGGTCCAAAATCTCCAGGTTCAAGGGCATCTTCCTACATCGAAAACATGCATGAGAAACCCAGAAGATGGTACACCGTGTGATCGGGAAAGGTTTCTAAAACGCACCTCATTTCTCATCTCCTTGTGCTCGGGTTCGCCATTCCAGCCGCGTTAGTAGCAATCTCCCTCCGTGGAGAATCAGCACCTTTAACCTCCTGTTCCGTACAGGTTGCAATTTGTCCTGAGGATGAACGGGAAGAGGGGGAACCAGTGAGAGACTAGGTCTAGGTGTTGGGACAGGCACAGGTCACTCTATTTTCCCATCAGGAAGAAGAATTAACCACAGGCTCAGCCTGCCGCCCGGAACTAGAATAGGGCCTGAAGCAATCCTACGCTTTTGTGGCCAGCTCCCAAGAAAACGAGTTGAAAAATGGAGCTCAGGGGCACTGCAATTCACAAACCTGCAGAGTTAGAAATGATAACTCTCGTCCACAAATATATTGAGGAAAGGCAACGAAGAGGATTTGAAAGCAAGTCAGAATTGCAGGAAACAGATTTCAGGAGGTATATTCGAATCGCCTTTAAAGCACAGGAAAAGCGGCAAAACCTCGACCATGATGCCCTTGGCCAAAAAGGGCGTCTGCGTTTTTTCTGAATATATTCAGGAAAAAACGCAGACGCCCTTTTTGGCCAACCAAGCAACCTGGAAAGGCAAATCAGCGCTACAAAGAAGTCTCGCTTCCCTTCGGTCAAAACGGCCGTGCTGAATAAAGTGTCAAAACCAGAAATGCAGGACAGGCCATGGAGAAACGGGAGCCTTGCTACGCTGATGGGCGGGATGTAAATTGCCAACAGCCACTCTGGAGAAGTGTACGGTGTTTCCTGAAACATCTAAAAAACTCAGCATAGGGAGCATAAGGCACTTCCACTCATGGGCGTATAAATTGGGAAAACTAAAAATCAGCAAGACACAGGCACCCCAAAGTTTAGGGCTGCTCTGTTGACAAGAACCTCCACTTCGTTACACCTTAAATATCCCAGGAAAGAGAAAAATGGATAAGGAAGTTGTGGTCCTTATGTACAATGGCATATCACTCAGCCATGAAATTAACGTCATAAGGCTAGTAGCAGCATGATGAGAGGATTTAGGTACGACGATTCTAAGTGAAATAAGTCACACAGAAAAAGACACTTATCATAAGATATCACTTAGAGAGGGAATGTAAAAACCGCTACACTTGAACTGAATTACAAAACAGAACAGCGTCACACGTTTACAAAACACACTATGGCTGCTTAACGGGAAAGGTGAGGTCGGGTGAGGTAGAAAACAAGGGTTTCAAATTAGCTCAGATACCGTTCCATAAACCCAATATGTAATAGACAAGACCTACTCCTTGCTCAGTGAACTGGACTCGACACCCCCTATTCACCGCCCAAGAATATACCTGACTAGGAAGAATCTTCAAAGCTATGTATTGATATCTCTCTGTAAATGAGTCAAGTGGGTGTAAAGCAGCATAAACAGAGCAGTGAAAAGCAGCTAAACCCCATTATAAAAATCAATTACTTTTAAAATCCCGTGAAACAAAGACAGTGAAAGAGAGAGAAATTCTTACAAAATTCGTTCAGGGGCTGTGATGCCACCTGGATTGACCATATCTAGACCCACAGCTGATTGAGACATAAGGGTGGACACTCTTGGGGCTGAGAGGTTTGGTGAGGTTGGGTGAGCAAACGCAGACCCTTTAAAGTAATACTGCGTGGTATCCATCCCATGGGTCCCAAATCTCCAGGTTCAAGGGCATCTTCCTACATCGAAAACATGCATGAGAAACCCAGAAGATGGTACACCGTGTGATCGGGAAAGGTTTCTACAACGCACCTCATTTCTCATCTCCTTGTGCTCGGGTTCGCCATTCCAGCCGCGTTAGTAGCAATCTCCCTCCGTGGAGAATCAGCACCTTTAACCTCCTGTTCCGTACAGGTTGCAATTTGTCCTGAGGATGAACGGGAAGAGGGGGAACCAATGAGAAACTAGCTCTAGGTGTTGGGACAGGCACAGGTCACTCTATTTTCCCATCAGGAAGAAGAATTAACCACAGGCTCAGCCTGCCGCCCGGAACCAGAATAGGGCCTGAAGCAATCCTGCGCTTTTGCGGCCAGCTCCGAAGAAAGCGAGTTGAAAAATGGAGCTCAGGGGCACTGCAATTCACAAACCTGCAGAGTTAGAAATGATAACTCTCGTCCACAAATATATTGAGGGAAGGCAACGAGGAGGATTTGAAAGCAAGGCAGAATTGCAGGAAACAGATTTCAGGAGGTAGAGTCGAATCGCCTTTAAAGCACAGGAAAAGCGGCAAAACCTCGACCATGATGCCCTTGGCCAAAAAGGGCGTATGCGTTTTTTCCTGAATATATTCAGGAAAAAACGCATACGCCCTTTTTGGCCAACCAAGCAACCTGGAAAGGCAAATCAGCGCTACAAAGAAGTCTCGCTTCCCATCAGTCAAAAGGGCCATGCTGAATAAAGTGTCAAAACCAGAAATGCAGGACAGGCCATGGAGAAACGGGAGCCTTGCTACGCTGATGGGCGGGATGTACATTGCCAACAGCCACTCTGGAGAAGAGTACGGGGTGTCCTGAAACATCTAAAAAACTCAGCTTAGAGAGCATAGGGCACTTCCACTCATGGGCGTATAAATTGGGAAAACTAAAAATCAGCAAGACACAGGCACCCCAAAGTTTAGGGCTGCTCTGTTGACAAGAACCTCCACTTCGTTACACCTTAAATATCCCAGGAAAGAGAAAAATGGATAAGGAAGTTGTGGTCCTTATGTACAATGGCATATCACTCAGCCATGAAATCAACGTCATAAGGCTAGTAGCAGCATGATGAGAGGATTTAGGTACGACGAGTCTAAGTGAAATAAGTCACACAGAAAAAGACACTTATCATAAGATATCACTTATAGAGGGAATGTAAAAACCGCTACACTTGAACTGAATTACAAAACAGAACAGCGTCACACGTTTAGAAGACACACTATGGCTGCTTAACGGGAAAGGTGAAGTGGGGTGATGCATAAAACAAGGGTTTCAAATAGGCTCAGATACCGTTCCATACACCCAATATGTAATAGACAAGACCTACTCCTTGCTCAGTGAAGTGGACTAAACACCCCCTGTTCACCGCCCAAGAATATATCTGACTAGTAAGAATCTTAAAACCAATGTATTGATATCCCTCTGTAAGTGAGTCAAGTGGGTGTAAAGCGGCATAAACACAGCAGTGAAAAGCAGCTAAACCCCATTATAAAAATCAATTACTTTTAAAAACCCGTGAAACAAAGACAGTGAAAGAGAGAGAAATTCTTACAAAATTCGTTCAGGGACTGTGATGCCACCTGGATTGACCATCTCTAGACCCACAGCTGATTGAGACATAAGGGTGGACACTCTTGGGGCTGAGAGGTTTGGTGAGGTTGGGTGAGCAAACGCAGACCCTTTAAAGTAATACTGCGTGGTATCCATCCCATGGGTCCAAAATCTCCAGGTTCAAGGGCATCTTCCTACATCGAAAACATGCATGAGAAACCCAGAAGATGGTACACCGTGTGATCGGGAAAGGTTTCTAAAACGCACCTCATTTCTCATCTCCTTGTGCTCGGGTTCGCCATTCCAGCCGCGTTAGTAGCAATCTCCCTCCGTGGAGAATCAGCACCTTTAACCTCCTGTTCCGTACAGGTTGCAATTTGTCCTGAGGATGAACGGGAAGAGGGGGAACCAGTGAGAGACTAGGTCTAGGTGTTGGGACAGGCACAGGTCACTCTATTTTCCCATCAGGAAGAAGAATTAACCACAGGCTCAGCCTGCCGCCCGGAACTAGAATAGGGCCTGAAGCAATCCTACGCTTTTGTGGCCAGCTCCCAAGAAAACGAGTTGAAAAATGGAGCTCAGGGGCACTGCAATTCACAAACCTGCAGAGTTAGAAATGATAACTCTCGTCCACAAATATATTGAGGAAAGGCAACGAAGAGGATTTGAAAGCAAGTCAGAATTGCAGGAAACAGATTTCAGGAGGTATATTCGAATCGCCTTTAAAGCACAGGAAAAGCGGCAAAACCTCGACCATGATGCCCTTGGCCAAAAAGGGCGCCTGCGTTTTTTCTGAATATATTCAGGAAAAAACGCAGACGCCCTTTTTGGCCAACCAAGCAACCTGGAAAGGCAAATCAGCGCTACAAAGAAGTCTCGCTTCCCTTCGGTCAAAACGGCCGTGCTGAATAAAGTGTCAAAACCAGAAATGCAGGACAGGCCATGGAGAAACGGGAGCCTTGCTACGCTGATGGGCGGGATGTAAATTGCCAACAGCCACTCTGGAGAAGTGTACGGTGTTTCCTGAAACATCTAAAAAACTAAGCATAGGGAGCATAAGGCACTTCCACTCATGGGCGTATAAATTGGGAAAACTAAAAATCAGCAAGACACAGGCACCCCAAAGTTTAGGGCTGCTCTGTTGACAAGAACCTCCACTTCGTTACACCTTAAATATCCCAGGAAAGAGAAAAATGGATAAGGAAGTTGTGGTCCTTATGTACAATGGCATATCACTCAGCCATGAAATTAACGTCATAAGGCTAGTAGCAGCATGATGAGAGGATTTAGGTATGACGATTCTAAGTGAAATAAGTCACACAGAAAAAGACACTTATCATAAGATATCACTTAGAGAGGGAATGTAAAAACCGCTACACTTGAACTGAATTACAAAACAGAACAGCGTCACACGTTTACAAAACACACTATGGCTGCTTAACGGGAAAGGTGAGGTCAGGTGAGGTAGAAAACAAGGGTTTCAAATTAGCTCAGATACCGTTCCATAAACCCAATATGTAATAGACAAGACCTACTCCTTGCTCAGTGAACTGGACTCGACACCCCCTATTCACCGCCCAAGAATATACCTGACTAGGAAGAATCTTCAAAGCTATGTATTGATATCTCTCTGTAAATGAGTCAAGTGGGTGTAAAGCAGCATAAACAGAGCAGTGAAAAGCAGCTAAACCCCATTATAAAAATCAATTACTTTTAAAATCCCGTGAAACAAAGACAGTGAAAGAGAGAGAAATTCTTACAAAATTCGTTCAGGGGCTGTGATGCCACCTGGATTGACCATCTCTAGACCCACAGCTGATTGAGACATAAGGGTGGACACTCTTGGGGCTGAGAGGTTTGGTGAGGTTGGGTGAGCAAACGCAGACCCTTTAAAGTAATACTGCGTGGTATCCATCCCATGGGTCCCAAATCTCCAGGTTCAAGGGCATCTTCCTACATCGAAAACATGCATGAGAAACCCAGAAGATGGTACACCGTGTGATCGGGAAAGGTTTCTAAAACGCACCTCATTTCTCATCTCCTTGTGCTCGGGTTCGCCATTCCAGCCGCGTTAGTAGCAATCTCCCTCCGTGGAGAATCAGCACCTTTAACCTCCTGTTCCGTACAGGGTGCAATTTGTCCTGAGGATGAACGGGAAGAGGGGGAACCAATGAGAGACTAGCTCTAGGTGTTGGGACAGGCACAGGTCACTGTATTTTCCCATCAGGAAGAAGAATTAACCACAGGCTCAGCCTGCCGCCCGGAACCAGAATAGGGCCTGAAGCAATCCTGCGCTTTTGCGGCCAGCTCCGAAGAAAGCGAGTTGAAAAGTGGAGCTCAGGGGCACTGCAATTCACAAACCTGCAGAGTTATAAATGATAACTCTCGTCCACAAATATATTGAGGGAAGGCAACGAAGAGGATTTGAAAGCAAGGCAGAATTGCAGGAAACAGATTTCAGGAGGTAGATTTGAATCGCCTTTAAAGCACAGGAAAGGCGGCAAAACCTCGACCATGATGCCCTTGGCCAAAAAGGGCGTATGCGTTTTTTCCTGAATATATTCAGGAAAAAACGCATACGCCCTTTTTGGCCAACCAAGCAACCTGGAAAGGCAAATCAGCGCTACAAAGAAGTCTCGCTTCCCATCGGTCAAAAGGGCCATGCTGAATAAAGTGTCAAAACCAGAAATGCAGGACAGGCCATGGAGAAACGGGAGCCTTGCTACGCTGATGGGCGTGATGTAAATTGCCAACAGCCACTCTGGAGAAGTGTACGGTGTGTCCTGAAACCTCTAAAAAACTCAGCTTAGAGAGCATAGGGCACTTCCACTCATGGGTGTATAAATTGGGAAAAGTAAAAATCAGCAAGACACAGGCACCCCAAAGTTTAGGGCTGCTCTGTTGACAAGAACCTCCACTTCGTTACACCTTAAATATCCCAGGAAAGAAAAAAATGGATAAAGAAGTTGTGGTCCTTATGTACAATGGAATATCACTCAGCCAGGAAATCAACGTCATAAGGCTAGTAGCAGCATGATGAGTGGATTTAGGTACGACGATTCTAAGTGAAATAAGTCAACCAGAAAATGACACTTATCATAAGATATCACTTATAGAGGGAATGTAAAAACCGCTACACTTGAACTGAATTACAAAACAGAACAGAGACACACGTTTACAAAACACACTATGGCTGCTTAACGGGAAAGGTGAGGTCGGGTGAGGCAGAAAACAAGGGTTTCAAATTAGCTCAGATACCGTTCAATAAACCCAATATGTAATAGACAAGACCTACTCCTTGCTCAGTGAACTGGACGCAAAAACCCCCTATTCACCGCCCAAGAATATATCTGACTAGGAAGAATCTTCAAAGCTATGTATTGATATCTCTCTGTAAGTGAGTCAAGTGGGTGTAAAGCAGCATAAAAACAGCAGTGAAAAGCAGCTAAACCCCATTATAAAAATCAATTACTTTTAAAAACCCGTGAAACAAAGACAGTGAAAGAGAGAGAAATTCTTACAATATTCGTTCAGGGGCTGTGATGCCACCTGGATTGACCATCTCTAGACCCACAGCTGCTTGAGACATAAGGGTGGACACTCTTGTGGCTGAGAGGTTTGGTCAGGTTGGTTGAGGAAACGCAGGCCCTTTAAAGTAATACTGCGTGGTACCCATCCCATGGGTCCCAAATCTCCAAGTTCAAGGGCATCTTCCTATAACAAAAACATGCATGAGAAACCCAGAAGATGGTACACCGTGTGATCGGGAAAGGTTTCGAAAACGCACCTCATTTCTCATCTCCTTGTGCTCGGGTTGGCCATTACAGCCGCTTTACTAGCAATCTCCCTCCTTCGAGAATCAGCACCTTCAACCTCCTGTTCCGTACAGGTTGCAAATTGTCCTGAGGATGAACGGGAAGAGGGGGAACCAGTGAGAGACTAGCTCTAGGTGTTGGGACAGGCACAGGTCACTCTATTTTCCCATCAGGAAGAAGAATTAACCACAGGCTCAGCCTGCCGCCCGGAAGCAGAACAGGGCCTGAAGCAATCCTGTGCTTTTGCGGCCAGCTCCCAAAAAAACGAGTTGAAAAATCGAGCTCAGGGGCACTGCAATTCACAAACCTGCAGAGTTAGAAATGATAACTCTCGTCCACAAATATATTGAGGGAAGGCAACGAGGAGGATTTGAAAGCAAGGCAGAATTGCAGGAAACAGATTTCAGGAGGTAGAGTCGAATCGCCTTTAAAGCACAGGAAAAGCGGCAAAACCTCGACCATGATGCCCTTGGCCAAAAAGGGCGTATGCGTTTTTTCCTGAATATATTCAGGAAAAAACGCATACGCCCTTTTTGGCCAACCAAGCAACCTGGAAAGGCAAATCAGCGCTACAAAGAAGTCTCGCTTCCCATCGGTCAAAAGGGCCATGCTGAATAAAGTGTCAAAACCAGAAATGCAGGACAGGCCATGGAGAAACGGGAGCCTTACTACGCTGATGGGCGGGATGTAAATTGCCAACAGCCACTCTGGAGAAGTGTACGGTGTTTCCTGAAACATCTAAAGAACTCAGCATAGACAGCATAAGGCACTTCCACTCATGGGCGTATAAATTGGGAAAACTAAAAATCAGCAAGACACAGGCACCCCAAAGTTTAGGGCTGCTCTGTTGACAAGAACCTCCACTTCGTTACACCTTAAATATCCCAGGAAAGAGAAAAATGGATAAGGAAGTTGTGGTCCTTATGTACAATGGCATATCACTCAGCCATGAAATTAACGTCATAAGGCTAGTAGCAGCATGATGAGAGGATTTAGGTACGACGATTCTAAGTGAAATAAGTCACACAGAAAAAGACACTTATCATAAGATATCATTTAGAGAGGGAATGTAAAAACCGCTACACTTGAACTGAATTACAAAACAGAACAGCGTCACACGTTTACAAAACACACTATGGCTGCTTAACGGGAAAGGTGAGGTCGGGTGAGGTAGAAAACAAGGGTTTCAAATGAGCTCAGATACCGTTCCATAAACCCAATATGTAATAGACAAGACCTACTCCTTGCTCAGTGAACTGGACTCGACACCCCCTGTTCACCGCCCAAGAATATACCTGACTAGGAAGAATCTTCAAAGCTATGTATTGATATCTCTCTGTAAATGAGTCAAGTGGGTGTAAAGCAGCATAAACAGAGCAGTGAAAAGCAGCTACACCCCATTATAAAAATCAATTACTTTTAAAATCCCGTGAAACAAAGACAGTGAAAGAGAGAGAAATTCTTACAAAATTCGTTCAGGGGCTGTGATGCCACCTGGATTGACCATATCTAGACCCACAGCTGATTGAGACATAAGGGTGGACACTCTTGGGGCTGAGAGGTTTGGTGAGGTTGGGTGAGCAAACGCACACCCTTTAAAGTAATACTGCGTGGTACCCATCCCATGGGTCCCAAATCTCCAGGTTCAAGGGCATCTTCCTACATCGAAAACATGCATGAGAAACCCAGAAGATGGTACACCGTGTGATCGGGAAAGGTTTCTAAAACGCACCTCATTTCTCATCTCCTTGTGCTCGGGTTCGCCATTCCAGCCGCGTTAGTAGCAATCTCCCTCCGTGGAGAATCAGCACCTTTAACCTCCTGTTCCGTACAGGTTGCAATTTGTCCTGAGGATGAACGGGAAGAGGGGGAACCAATGAGAAACTAGCTCTAGGTGTTGGGACAGGCACAGGTCACTCTATTTTCCCATCAGGAAGAAGAATTAACCACAGGCTCAGCCTGCCGCCCGGAACCAGAATAGGGCCTGAAGCAATCCTGCGCTTTTGCGGCCAGCTCCGAAGAAAGCGAGTTGAAAAGTGGAGCTCAGGGGCACTGCAATTCACAGACCTGCAGAGTTAGAAATGATAACTCTCGTCCACAAATATATTGAGGGAAGGCAACAAAGAGGATTTGAAAGCAAGGCAGAATTGCAGGAAACAGATTTCAGGAGGTAGAGTCGAATCGCCTTTAAAGCACAGGAAAAGCGGCAAAACCTCGACCATGATGCCCTTGGCCAAAAAGGGCGTATGCGTTTTTTCCTGAATATATTCAGGAAAAAACGCATACGCCCTTTTTGGCCAACCAAGCAACCTGGAAAGGCAAATCAGCGCTACAAAGATGTCTCGCTTCCCATCGGTCAAAAGGGCCATGCTGAATAAAGTGTCAAAACCAGAAATGCAGGACAGGCCATGGAGAAACGGGAGCCTTGCTACGCTGATGGGCGGCATGTAAATTGCCAACAGCCACTCTGCAGAAGTGTACGGTGTGTCCTGAAACCTCTAAACAACTCAGCTTACAGAACATAGGGCACTTCCACTCATGGGCGTATAAATTGGGAAAACTAAAAATCAGCAAGACACAGGCACCCCAAAGTTTAGGGCTGCTCTGTTGACAAGAACCTCCACTTCGTTACACCTTAAATATCCCAGGAAAGAGAAAAATGGATAAAGAAGTTGTGGTCCTTATGTTCAATGGAATATCACTCAGCCATGAAATCAACGTCATAAGGCTAGTAGCAGCATGATGAGTGGATTTAGGTACGACGATTCTAAGTGAAATAAGTCAACCAGAAAACGACACATATCATAAGATATCACTTATAGAGGGAATGTAAAAACCGCTACACTTGAACTGAATTACAAAACAGAACAGAGACACACGTTTACAAAACACACTATGGCTGCTTAACGGGAAAGGTGAGGTTGGGTGAGGCAGAAAACAAGGGTTTCAAATTAGCTCAGATACCGTTCCATAAACCCAATATGTAATAGACAAGACCTACTCCTTGCTCAGTGAAGTGGACTCAACACCCCCTGTTCACCGCCCAAGAATATATCAGACTAGTAAGACTCTTAAAACCAATGTATTGATATCTCTCTGTAAGTGAGAAAAGTGGGTGTAAAGTGGCATAAACACAGCAGTGAAAAGCAGCTAAACCCCATTATAAAAATCAATTACTTTTAAAAACCCGTGAAACAAAGACAGTGAAAGAGAGAGAAATTCATACAGAATTCGTTCAGGGGCTGTGATGCCACCTTTATTGACCATCTCTAGACCCACAGCTGATTGAGACATAAGGGTGGACACTCGTGGGGCTGAGAGGTTTGGTGAGGTTGGGTGAGCAAACGCAGACCCTTTAAAGTAATACTGCGTGGTACCCATCCCATGGGTCCCAAATCTCCAAGTTCAAGGGCATCTTCCTATATCAAAAACATGCATGAGAAACCCAGAAGATGGTACACCGTGCGATCGGGAAAGGTTTCTAAAACGCACCTCATTTCTCATCTCCTTGTGCTCTGGTTCACCATTTCAACCGAGTTACTAGCAATCTCCCTCCGTGGAGAATCAGCACCTTTAACCTCCTGTTCCGTACAGGTTGCAATCTGTCCTGAGGATGAACGGGAAGAGGTGGAACCAATGAGAGACTAGCTCTAGGTGTTGGGACAGGCACAGGTCACTCTATTTTCCCATCAGGAAGAAGAATTAACCACAGGCTCAGCCTGCCGCCCGGAACCAGAATAGGGCTTGAAGCAATCCTGCGCTTTTGCGGCCAACTCCGAAGAAAGCGAGTTGAAAAATGGAGCTCAGGGGCACTGCAATTCACAGACCTGCAGAGTTAGAAATGATAACTCTCGTCCACAAATATATTGAGGGAAGGCAACAAAGAGGATTTGAAAGCAAGGCAGAATTGCAGGAAACAGATTTCAGGAGGTAGAGTCGAATCGCCTTTAAAGCACAGGCAAAGCGGCAAAACCTCGACCATGATGCCCTTGGCCAAAAAGGGCGTATGCGTTTTTTCCTGAATATATTCAGGAAAAAACGCATACGCCCTTTTTGGCCAACCAAGCAACCTGGAAAGGCAAATCAGCGCTACAAAGAAGTCTCGCTTCCCATCGGTCAAAAGGGCCATGCTGAATAAAGTGTCAAAACCAGAAATGCAGGACAGGCCATGGAGAAACGGGAGCCTTGCTACGCTGATGGGCGGCATGTAAATTGCCAACAGCCACTCTGCAGAAGTGTACGGTGTGTCCTGAAACCTCTAAACAACTCAGCTTAGAGAACATAGGGCACTTCCACTCATGGGCGTATAAATTGGGAAAACTAAAAATCAGCAAGACACAGGCACCCCAAAGTTTAGGGCTGCTCTGTTGACAAGAACCTCCACTTCGTTACACCTTAAATATCCCAGGAAAGAGAAAAATGGATAAAGAAGTTGTGGTCCTTATGTTCAATGGAATATCACTCAGCCATGAAATCAACGTCATAAGGCTAGTAGCAGCATGATGAGTGGATTTAGGTACGACGATTCTAAGTGAAATAAGTCAACCAGAAAACGACACATATCATAAGATATCACTTATACAGGGAATGTAAAAACCGCTACACTTGAACTGAATTACAAAACAGAACAGAGACACACGTTTACAAAACACACTATGGCTGCTTAACGGGAAAGGTGAGGTTGGGTGAGGCAGAAAACAAGGGTTTCAAATTAGCTCAGATACCGTTCAATAAACCCAATATGTAATAGACAAGACCTACTCCTTGCTCAGTGAACTGGACTCGACACCCCCTATTCACCGCCCAAGAATATATCTGACAAGGAAGAATCTTCAAAGCTATGTATTGATATCTCTCTGTAAATGAGTCAAGTGGGTGTAAAGCAGCATAAACACAGCAGTGAAAAGCAGCTAAACCCCATTATAAAAATCAATTACTTTTAAAATCCCATGAAACAAAGACAGTGAAAGAGAGAGAAATTCTTACAAAATTCGTTCAGGGGCTGTGATGCCACCTTTGTTGACCATCTCTAGACCCACAGCTGATTGAGACATAAGGGTGGACACTCGTGGGGCTGAGAGGTTTGGTGAGGTTGGGTGAGCAAACGCAGACCCTTTAAAGTAATACTGCGTGGTACCCATCCCATGGGTCCCAAATCTCCAAGTTCAAGGGCATCTTCCTATATCAAAAACATGCATGAGAAACCCAGAAGATGGTACACCGTGCGATCGGGAAAGGTTTCTAAAACGCACCTCATTTCTCATCTCCTTGTGCTCTGGTTCGCCATTCCAGCCGAGTTACTAGCAATCTCCCTCCGTGGAGAATCAGCACCTTTAACCTCCTGTTCCGTACAGGTTGCAATTTGTCCTGAGGATGAACGGGAAGAGGTGGAACCAATGAGAGACTAGCTCTAGGTGTTGGGACAGGCATAGGTCACTCTATTTTCCCATCAGGAAGAAGAATTAACCACAGGCTCAGCCTGCCGCCCGGAACCAGAATAGGGCCTGAAGCAATCCTGCACTTTTGGGGCCAGCTCCCAAGAAAGCGAGTTGAAAAATGGAGCTCAGGGGCACTGCAATTCACAGACCTGCAGAGTTAGAAATGATAACTCTCGTCCACAAATATATTGAGGGAAGGCAACGAAGAGGATTTGAAAGCAAGGCAGAATTGCAGAAAAAAGATTTCAGCAGGTAGATTCGAATCGCCTTTAAAACACAGGAAAAGCGGCAAAACCTCGACCATGATGCCCTTGGCCAAAAAGGGCGTATGCGTTTTTTCCTGAATATATTCAGGAGAAAACGCATACGCCCTTTTTGGCCAACCAAGCAACCTGGAAAGGCAAATCAGCGCTACAAAGAAGTCTCGCTTCCCATCGGTCAAAAGGGCCATGCTGAATAAAGTGTCAAAACCAGAAATGCAGGACAGGCCATGGAGACACGGGAGCCTTGCTACGCTGATGGGCGGGATGTAAATTGCCAACAGCCACTCTGGAGAAGTGTACGGTGTGTCCTGAAACATCTAAAAAACTCAGCTTAGAGAGCATAGGGCACTTCCACTCATGGGCGCATGAATTGGAAAAATTAAAAATCAGCAAGACACAGGCACCACAAAGTTTAGGGCTGCTCCGTTGACAAGAACCTCCACTTCGTTACACCTTAAATATCCCAGGAAAGAAAAAAATGGATAAAGAAGTTGTGGTCCTTATGTACAATGGAATATCACTCAGCCATGAAATCAACGTCATAAGGCTAGTAGCAGCATGATGAGTGGATTTAGGTACGACGATTCTAAGTGAAATAAGTCAACCAGAAAACGACACTTATCATAAGATATCACTTATAGAGGGAATGTAAAAACCGCTACACTTGAACTGAATTACAAAACAGAACAGAGACACACGTTTACAAAACACACTATGGCTTCTTAACGGGAAACGTGAGGTCGGGTGAGGCAGAAAACAAGGGTTTCAAATTAGCTCAGATACCGTTCCATAAACCCAATATGTATTAGACAAGACCTACTCCTTGCTCAGTGAACTGGACGCAAAAACCCCCTATTCACCGCCCAAGAATATATCTGACTAGGAAGAATCTTCAAAGCTATGTATTGATATCTCTCTGTAAGTGAGTCAAGTGGGTGTAAAGCAGCATAAAAACAGCAGTGAAAAGCAGCTAAACCCCATTTTAAAAATCAATTACTTTTAAAAAGCCGTGAAACAAAGACAGTGAAAGAGAGAGAAATTCTTACAATATTCGTTCAGGGGCTGTGATGCCACCTGGATTGACCATATCTAGACCCACAGCTGATTGAGACATAAGGGTGGACACTCTTGTGGCTGAGAGGTTTGGTCAGATTGGTTGAGGAAACGCAGTCCCTTTAAAGTAATACTGCGTGGTACCCATCCCATGGGTCCCAAATCTCCAAGTTCAAGGGCATCTTCCTATAACAAAAACATGCATGAGAAACCCAGAAGATGGTACACCGTGTGATCGGGAAAGGTTTCGAAAACGCACCTCATTTCTTATCTCCTTGTGCTCGGGTTGGCCATTACAGCCGCTTTACTAGCAATCTCCCTCCTTCGAGAATCAGCACCTTCAACCTCCTGTTCCGTACAGGTTGCAAATTGTCCTGAGGATGAACGGGAAGAGGGGGAACCAATGAGAGACTAGGTCTAGGTGTTGGGACAAGCAGAGGTCACTCTATTTTCCAATCAGGAAGAAGAATTAACCACAGGCTCAGCCTGCCGCCCGGAACCAGAATAGGGCCTGAAGCAATCCTACGCTTTTGTGGCCAGCTCCCAAGAAAACGAGTTGGAAAATGGAGCTCAGGGGCACTGCAATTCACAAACCTGCAGAGTTAGAAATGATAACTCTCGTCCACAAATATATTGAGGAAAGGCAACGAAGAGGATTTGAAAGCAAGTCAGAATTACAGGAAACAGATTTCAGGAGGTAGATTCGAATCGCCTTTAAAGCACAGGAAAAGCGGCAAAACCTCGACCATGATGCCCTTGGCCAAAAAGGGCGTCTGCGTTTTTTCCTGAATATATTCAGGAAAAAACGCATACGCCCTTTTTGGCCAACCAAGCAACCTGGAAAGGCAAATCAGCGCTACAAAGAAGTCTCGCTTCCCATCGGTCAAAAGGGCCATGCTGAATAAAGTGTCAAAACCAGAAATGCAGGACAGGCCAT
Source organism: Balaenoptera borealis (assembly GCF_965194805.1). Taxonomy (NCBI): domain Eukaryota; kingdom Metazoa; phylum Chordata; class Mammalia; order Artiodactyla; family Balaenopteridae; genus Balaenoptera; species Balaenoptera borealis. Next base: position 109,391,299 of record NC_138863.1, on the reverse strand, counting down.
GGAGAAACAGGAGCCTTGCTACGCTGATTGGCATGATGTAAATTGCCAAAAGCCACTCTGGAGAAGTGTACGGTGTGTCCTGAAACCTCTAAAAAACTCAGCTTAGAGAGCATAGGGCACTTCCACTCATGGGCGTATAAATTGGGAAAACTAAAAATCAGCAAGACACAGGCACCACAAAGTTTAGGGCTGCTCTGTTGACAAGAACCTCCACTTCGTTACACCTTAAATATCCCAGGAAAGAGAAAAATGGATAAAGAAGTTGTGGTCCTTATGTACAATGGAATATCACTCAGCCATGAAATCAACGTCATAAGGCTAGTAGCAGCATGATGAGAGGATTTAGGTACGACGATTCTAAGTGAAATAAGTCAACCAGAAAACGACACTTATCATAAGATATCACTTATAGAGGGAATGTAAAAACCGCTACACTTCAACTGAATTACAAAACAGAACAGAGACACACGTTTACAAAACACACTATGGCTGCTTAACGGGAAAGGTGAGGTGGGGTGAGGCATAAAACAAGGGTTTCAAATTAGCTCAGATACCGTTCCATAAACCCAATATGTAATAGACAAGACCTACTCCTTGCTCAGTGAAGTGGACTCAACGCCCCCTGTTCACCGCCCAAGAATATATCAGACTAGTAAGACTCTTAAAACCAATGTATTGATATCTCTCTGTAAGTGAGTCAAGTGGGTGTAAAGCGGCATAAACACAGCAGTGAAAAGCAGCTAAACCCCATTATAAAAATCAATTACTTTTAAAAACCCGTGAAACAAAGACAGTGAAAGAGAGAGAAATTCATACAGAATTCGTTCAGGGGCTGTGATGACACCTTTATTGACCATCTCTAGACCCACAGCTGATTGAGACATAAGGGTGGACACTCGTGGGGCTGAGAGATTTGGTGAGGTTGGGTGAGCAAACGCAGACCCTTTAAAGTAATACTGCGTGGTACCCATCCCATGGGTCCCAAATCTCCAAGTTCAAGGGCATCTTCCTATATCAAAAACATGCATGAGAAACCCAGAAGACGGTACACCGTGCGATCGGGAAAGGTTTCTAAAACGCACCTCATTTCTCATCTCCTTGTGCTCTGGTTCGCCATTCCAACCGAGTTAGTAGCAATCTCCCTCCATGGAGAATCAGCACCTTCAACCTCCTGTTCCGTACAGGTTGCAATTTGTCCTGAGGATGAACGGGAAGAGGGGGAACCAGTGAGAGACTAGCTCTAGGTGTTGGGACAGGCACAGGTCACTCTATTTTCCCATCAGGAAGAAGAATTAACCACAGGCTCAGCCTGCCGCCCGGAAGCAGAACAGGGCCTGAAGCAATCCTGCGCTTTTGCGGCCAGCTCCCAAAAAAGCGAGTTGAAAAATCGAGCTCAGGGGCACTGCATTTCACAAACCTGCAGAGTTATAAATGATAACTCTCGTCCACAAATATATTGAGGGAAGGCAACGAGGAGGATTTGAAAGCAAGGCAGAATTGCAGGAAACAGATTTCAGGAGGTAGAGTCGAATCGCCTTTAAAGCACAGGAAAAGCGGCAAAACCTCGACCATGATGCCCTTGGCCAAAAAGGGCGTATGCGTTTTTTCCTGAATATATTCAGGAAAAAACGCATACGCCCTTTTTGGCCAACCAAGCAACCTGGAAAGGCAAATCAGCGCTACAAAGAAGTCTCGCTTCCCATCGGTCAAAAGGGCCATGCTGAATAAAGTGTCAAAACCAGAAATGCAGGACAGGCCATGGAGAAACGGGAGCCTTGCTACGCTGATGGGCGGGATGTAAATTGCCAACAGCCACTCTGGAGAAGTGTACGGTGTGTCCTGAAACCTCTAAAAAACTCAGCTTAGAGAGCATAGGGCACTTCCACTCATTGGCATATAAATTGGGAAAACTAAAAATCAGCAAGACACAGGCACCCCAAAGTTCAGGGCTGCTCTGTTGACAAGAACCTCCACTTCGTTACACCTTAAATATCCCAGGAAAGAGAAAAATGGATAAAGAAGTTGTGGTCCTTATGTACAATGGAATATCACTCAGCCATGAAATCAACGTCATAAGGCTAGTAGCAGCATGATGAGTGGATTTAGGTACGACGATTCTAAGTGAAATAATTCAACCAGAAAACGACACTTATCATAAGATATCACTTATAGAGGGAATGTAAAAACCGCTACACTTGAACTGAATTACAAAACAGAACAGAGACACACGTTTACAAAACACACTATGGCTGCTTAACGGGAAAGGTGAGGTCGGGTGAGGCAGAAAACAAGGGTTTCAAATTAGCTCAGATATCGTTCAATAAACCCAATATGTAATAGACAAGACCTACTCCTTGCTCAGTGAACTGGACTCGACACCCCCTATTCACCGCCCAAGAATATATCTGACTAGGAAGAATCTTCACAGCTATGTATTGATATCTCTCTGTAAATGAGTCAAGTGGGTGTAAAGCAGCATAAACAGAGCAGTGAAAAGCACCTAAACCCCATTATAAAAATCAATTACTTTTAAAATCCCGTGAAACAAAGACAGTGAAAGAGAGAGAAATTCTTACAAAATTCGTTCAGGGGCTGTGATGCCACCTTTATTGACCATCTCTAGACCCACAGCTGATTGAGATATAAGGGTGGACACTCGTGGGGCTGAGAGGTTTGGTGAGGTTGGGTGAGCAAACGCAGACCCTTTAAAGTAATACTGCGTGGTATCCATCCCATGGGTCCAAAATCTCCAGGTTCAAGGGCATCTTCCTACATCGAAAACATGCATGAGAAACCCAGAAGATGGTACACCGTGTGATCGGGAAAGGTTTCTAAAACGCACCTCATTTCTCATCTCCTTGTGCTCGGGTTTGCCATTACAGCCGCTTTACTAGCAATCTCCCTCCTTCGAGAATCAGCACCTTTAACCTCCTGTTCCGTACAGGTTGCAATTTGTCCTGAGGATGAACGGGAAGAGGGGGAACCAGTGAGAGACTAGATCTAGGTGTTGGGACAGGCACAGGTCACTCTATTTTCCCATCAGGAAGAAGAATTAACGACAGGCTCAGCCTGCCGCCCGGAAGCAGAACAGGGCCTGAAGCAATCCTGCGCTTTTGCGGCCAGCTCCCAAAAAAGCGAGTTGAAAAATCGAGCTCAGGGGCACTGCAATTCACAAACCTGCAGAGTTATAAATGATAACTCTCGTCCACAAATATATTGAGGGAAGGCAACGAGGAGGATTTGAAAGCAAGGCAGAATTGCAGGAAACAGATTTCAGGAGGTAGAGTCGAATCGCCTTTAAAGCACAGGAAAAGCGGCAAAACCTCGACCATGATGCCCTTGGCCAAAAAGGGCGTATGCGTTTTTTCCTGAATATATTCAGGAAAAAACGCATACGCCCTTTTTGGCCAACAAAGCAACCTGGAAAGGCAAATCAGCGCTACAAAGAAGTCTCGCTTCCCATCGGTCAAAAGGGCCATGCTGAATACAGTGTCAAAACCAGAAATGCAGGACAGGCCATGGAGAAACGGGAGCTTTACTACGCTGATGGGCGGGATGTAAATTGCCAACAGCCACTCTGGAGAAGTGTACGGTGTTTCCTGAAACATCTAAAAAACTCAGCATAGAGAGCATAAGGCACTTCCACTCATGGGCGTATAAATTGGGAAAACTAAAAATCAGCAAGACACAGGCACCCCAAAGTTTAGGGCTGCTCTGTTGACAAGAACCTCCACTTCGTTACACCTTAAATATCCCAGGAAAGAGAAAAATGGATAAGGAAGTTGTGGTCCTTATGTACAATGGCATATCACTCAGCCATGAAATTAACGTCATAAGGCTAGTAGCAGCATGATGAGAGGATTTAGGTACGACGATTCTAAGTGAAATAAGTCACACAGAAAAAGACACTTATCATAAGATATCACTTAGAGAGGGAATGCAAAAACCGCTACACTTGAACGGAATTACAAAACAGAACAGCGTCACACGTTTACAAGACACACTATGGCTGCTTAACGGGAAAGGTGAGGTGGGTGATGCATAAAACAAGGGTTTCAAATTAGCTCAGATACCGTTCCATAAACCCAATATGTAATAGACAAGACCTACTCCTTGCTCAGTGAACTGGACTCAACACCCCCTGTTCACCGCCCAAGAATATATCTGACTAGTAAGAATCTTAAAACCAATGTATTGATATCCCTCTGTAAGTGAGTCAAGTGGGTGTAAAGCGGCATAAACACAGCAGTGAAAAGCAGCTAAACCCCATTATAAAAATCAATTACTTTTAAAAACCCGTGAAACAAAGACAGTGAAAGAGAGAGAAATTCTTACAAAATTCGTTCAGGGGCTGTGATGCCACCTGGATTGACCATCTCTAGACCCACAGCTGATTGAGACATAAGGGTGGACACTCTTGGGGCTGAGAGGTTTGGTGAGGTTGGGTGAGCAAACGCAGACCCTTTAAAGTAATACTGCGTGGTATCCATCCCATGGGTCCAAAATCTCCAGGTTCAAGGGCATCTTCCTACATCGAAAACATGCATGAGAAACCCAGAAGATGGTACACCGTGTGATCGGGAAAGGTTTCTAAAACGCACCTCATTTCTCATCTCCTTGTGCTCGGGTTGGCCATTACAGACGCTTTACTAGCAATCTCCCTCCTTCGAGAATCAGCACCTTTAACCTCCTGTTCCGAACAGGTTGCAATTTGTCCTGAGGATGAACGGGAAGAGGGGGAACCAGTGAGAGACTAGCTCTAGGTGTTGGGACAGGCACAGGTCACTCTATTTTCCCATCAGGAAGAAGAATTAACCACAGGCTCAGCCTGCCGCCCGGAAGCAGAACAGGGCCTGAAGCAATCCTGCGCTTTTGCGGCCAGCTCCCAAAAAAGCGAGTTGAAAAATCGAGCTCAGGGGCACTGCAATTCACAGACCTGCAGAGTTATAAATGATAACTCTCGTCCACAAATATATTGAGGGAAGGCAACGAGGAGGATTTGAAAGCAAGGCAGAATTGCAGGAAACAGATTTCAGGAGGTAGAGTCGAATCGCCTTTAAAGCACAGGAAAAGCGGCAAAACCTCGACCATGATGCCCTTGGCCAAAAAGGGCGTATGCGTTTTTTCCTGAATATATTCAGGAAAAAACGCATACGCCCTTTTTGGCCAACCAAGCAACCTGGAAAGGCAAATCAGCACTACAAAGAAGTCTCGCTTCCCATCGGTCAAAAGGGCCATGCTGAATAAAGTGTCAAAACCAGAAATGCAGGACAGGCCATGGAGAAATGGGAGCCTTGCTCCGCTGATGGGCGGGATGTAAATTGCCAACAGCCACTCTGGAGAAGTGTACGGTGTGTCCTGAAACCTCTAAAAAACTCAGCTTAGAGAGCATAGGGCACTTCCACTCATGGGCGTATAAATTGGGAAAACTAAAAATCAGCAAGACACAGGCACCACAAAGTTTAGGGCTGCTCTGTTGACAAGAACCTCCACTTCGTTACACCTTAAATATCCCAGGAAAGAGAAAAATGGATAAAGAAGTTGTGGTCCTTATGTACAATGGAATATCACTCAGCCATGAAATCAACGTCATAAGGCTAGTAGCAGCATGATGAGAGGATTTAGGTACGACGATTCTAAGTGAAATAAGTCAACCAGAAAACGACACTTATCATAAGATATCACTTATAGAGGGAATGTAAAAACCGCTACACTTCAACTGAATTACAAAACAGAACAGAGACACACGTTTACAAAACACACTATGGCTGCTTAACGGGAAAGGTGAGGTGGGGTGAGGCATAAAACAAGGGTTTCAAATTAGCTCAGATACCGTTCCATAAACCCAATATGTAATAGACAAGACCTACTCCTTGCTCAGTGAAGTGGACTCAACGCCCCCTGTTCACCGCCCAAGAATATATCAGACTAGTAAGACTCTTAAAACCAATGTATTGATATCTCTCTGTAAGTGAGTCAAGTGGGTGTAAAGCGGCATAAACACAGCAGTGAAAAGCAGCTAAACCCCATTATAAAAATCAATTACTTTTAAAAACCCGTGAAACAAAGACAGTGAAAGAGAGAGAAATTCATACAGAATTCGTTCAGGGGCTGTGATGACACCTTTATTGACCATCTCTAGACCCACAGCTGATTGAGACATAAGGGTGGACACTCGTGGGGCTGAGAGATTTGGTGAGGTTGGGTGAGCAAACGCAGACCCTTTAAAGTAATACTGCGTGGTACCCATCCCATGGGTCCCAAATCTCCAAGTTCAAGGGCATCTTCCTATATCAAAAACATGCATTAGAAACCCAGAAGACGGTACACCGTGCGATCGGGAAAGGTTTCTAAAACGCACCTCATTTCTCATCTCCTTGTGCTCTGGTTCGCCATTCCAACCGAGTTAGTAGCAATCTCCCTCCATGGAGAATCAGCACCTTCAACCTCCTGTTCCGTACAGGTTGCAATTTGTCCTGAGGATGAACGGGAAGAGGGGGAACCAGTGAGAGACTAGCTCTAGGTGTTGGGACAGGCACAGGTCACTCTATTTTCCCATCAGGAAGAAGAATTAACCACAGGCTCAGCCTGCCGCCCGGAAGCAGAACAGGGCCTGAAGCAATCCTGCGCTTTTGCGGCCAGCTCCCAAAAAAGCGAGTTGAAAAATCGAGCTCAGGGGCACTGCATTTCACAAACCTGCAGAGTTATAAATGATAACTCTCGTCCACAAATATATTGAGGGAAGGCAACGAGGAGGATTTGAAAGCAAGGCAGAATTGCAGGAAACAGATTTCAGGAGGTAGAGTCGAATCGCCTTTAAAGCACAGGAAAAGCGGCAAAACCTCGACCATGATGCCCTTGGCCAAAAAGGGCGTATGCGTTTTTTCCTGAATATATTCAGGAAAAAACGCATACGCCCTTTTTGGCCAACCAAGCAACCTGGAAAGGCAAATCAGCGCTACAAAGAAGTCTCGCTTCCCATCGGTCAAAAGGGCCATGCTGAATAAAGTGTCAAAACCAGAAATGCAGGACAGGCCATGGAGAAACGGGAGCCTTGCTACGCTGATGGGCGGGATGTAAATTGCCAACAGCCACTCTGGAGAAGTGTACGGTGTGTCCTGAAACCTCTAAAAAACTCAGCTTAGAGAGCATAGGGCACTTCCACTCATTGGCATATAAATTGGGAAAACTAAAAATCAGCAAGACACAGGCACCCCAAAGTTCAGGGCTGCTCTGTTGACAAGAACCTCCACTTCGTTACACCTTAAATATCCCAGGAAAGAGAAAAATGGATAAAGAAGTTGTGGTCCTTATGTACAATGGAATATCACTCAGCCATGAAATCAACGTCATAAGGCTAGTAGCAGCATGATGAGTGGATTTAGGTACGACGATTCTAAGTGAAATAATTCAACCAGAAAACGACACTTATCATAAGATATCACTTATAGAGGGAATGTAAAAACCGCTACACTTGAACTGAATTACAAAACAGAACAGAGACACACGTTTACAAAACACACTATGGCTGCTTAACGGGAAAGGTGAGGTCGGGTGAGGCAGAAAACAAGGGTTTCAAATTAGCTCAGATATCGTTCAATAAACCCAATATGTAATAGACAAGACCTACTCCTTGCTCAGTGAACTGGACTCGACACCCCCTATTCACCGCCCAAGAATATATCTGACTAGGAAGAATCTTCACAGCTATGTATTGATATCTCTCTGTAAATGAGTCAAGTGGGTGTAAAGCAGCATAAACAGAGCAGTGAAAAGCACCTAAACCCCATTATAAAAATCAATTACTTTTAAAATCCCGTGAAACAAAGACAGTGAAAGAGAGAGAAATTCTTACAAAATTCGTTCAGGGGCTGTGATGCCACCTTTATTGACCATCTCTAGACCCACAGCTGATTGAGATATAAGGGTGGACACTCGTGGGGCTGAGAGGTTTGGTGAGGTTGGGTGAGCAAACGCAGACCCTTTAAAGTAATACTGCGTGGTATCCATCCCATGGGTCCAAAATCTCCAGGTTCAAGGGCATCTTCCTACATCGAAAACATGCATGAGAAACCCAGAAGATGGTACACCGTGTGATCGGGAAAGGTTTCTAAAACGCACCTCATTTCTCATCTCCTTGTGCTCGGGTTTGCCATTACAGCCGCTTTACTAGCAATCTCCCTCCTTCGAGAATCAGCACCTTTAACCTCCTGTTCCGTACAGGTTGCAATTTGTCCTGAGGATGAACGGGAAGAGGGGGAACCAGTGAGAGACTAGATCTAGGTGTTGGGACAGGCACAGGTCACTCTATTTTCCCATCAGGAAGAAGAATTAACGACAGGCTCAGCCTGCCGCCCGGAAGCAGAACAGGGCCTGAAGCAATCCTGCGCTTTTGCGGCCAGCTCCCAAAAAAGCGAGTTGAAAAATCGAGCTCAGGGGCACTGCAATTCACAAACCTGCAGAGTTATAAATGATAACTCTCGTCCACAAATATATTGAGGGAAGGCAACGAGGAGGATTTGAAAGCAAGGCAGAATTGCAGGAAACAGATTTCAGGAGGTAGAGTCGAATCGCCTTTAAAGCACAGGAAAAGCGGCAAAACCTCGACCATGATGCCCTTGGCCAAAAAGGGCGTATGCGTTTTTTCCTGAATATATTCAGGAAAAAACGCATACGCCCTTTTTGGCCAACAAAGCAACCTGGAAAGGCAAATCAGCGCTACAAAGAAGTCTCGCTTCCCATCGGTCAAAAGGGCCATGCTGAATACAGTGTCAAAACCAGAAATGCAGGACAGGCCATGGAGAAACGGGAGCTTTACTACGCTGATGGGCGGGATGTAAATTGCCAACAGCCACTCTGGAGAAGTGTACGGTGTTTCCTGAAACATCTAAAAAACTCAGCATAGAGAGCATAAGGCACTTCCACTCATGGGCGTATAAATTGGGAAAACTAAAAATCAGCAAGACACAGGCACCCCAAAGTTTAGGGCTGCTCTGTTGACAAGAACCTCCACTTCGTTACACCTTAAATATCCCAGGAAAGAGAAAAATGGATAAGGAAGTTGTGGTCCTTATGTACAATGGCATATCACTCAGCCATGAAATTAACGTCATAAGGCTAGTAGCAGCATGATGAGAGGATTTAGGTACGACGATTCTAAGTGAAATAAGTCACACAGAAAAAGACACTTATCATAAGATATCACTTAGAGAGGGAATGCAAAAACCGCTACACTTGAACGGAATTACAAAACAGAACAGCGTCACACGTTTACAAGACACACTATGGCTGCTTAACGGGAAAGGTGAGGTGGGTGATGCATAAAACAAGGGTTTCAAATTAGCTCAGATACCGTTCCATAAACCCAATATGTAATAGACAAGACCTACTCCTTGCTCAGTGAACTGGACTCAACACCCCCTGTTCACCGCCCAAGAATATATCTGACTAGTAAGAATCTTAAAACCAATGTATTGATATCCCTCTGTAAGTGAGTCAAGTGGGTGTAAAGCGGCATAAACACAGCAGTGAAAAGCAGCTAAACCCCATTATAAAAATCAATTACTTTTAAAAACCCGTGAAACAAAGACAGTGAAAGAGAGAGAAATTCTTACAAAATTCGTTCAGGGGCTGTGATGCCACCTGGATTGACCATCTCTAGACCCACAGCTGATTGAGACATAAGGGTGGACACTCTTGGGGCTGAGAGGTTTGGTGAGGTTGGGTGAGCAAACGCAGACCCTTTAAAGTAATACTGCGTGGTATCCATCCCATGGGTCCAAAATCTCCAGGTTCAAGGGCATCTTCCTACATCGAAAACATGCATGAGAAACCCAGAAGATGGTACACCGTGTGATCGGGAAAGGTTTCTAAAACGCACCTCATTTCTCATCTCCTTGTGCTCGGGTTGGCCATTACAGACGCTTTACTAGCAATCTCCCTCCTTCGAGAATCAGCACCTTTAACCTCCTGTTCCGAACAGGTTGCAATTTGTCCTGAGGATGAACGGGAAGAGGGGGAACCAGTGAGAGACTAGCTCTAGGTGTTGGGACAGGCACAGGTCACTCTATTTTCCCATCAGGAAGAAGAATTAACCACAGGCTCAGCCTGCCGCCCGGAAGCAGAACAGGGCCTGAAGCAATCCTGCGCTTTTGCGGCCAGCTCCCAAAAAAGCGAGTTGAAAAATCGAGCTCAGGGGCACTGCAATTCACAGACCTGCAGAGTTATAAATGATAACTCTCGTCCACAAATATATTGAGGGAAGGCAACGAGGAGGATTTGAAAGCAAGGCAGAATTGCAGGAAACAGATTTCAGGAGGTAGAGTCGAATCGCCTTTAAAGCACAGGAAAAGCGGCAAAACCTCGACCATGATGCCCTTGGCCAAAAAGGGCGTATGCGTTTTTTCCTGAATATATTCAGGAAAAAACGCATACGCCCTTTTTGGCCAACCAAGCAACCTGGAAAGGCAAATCAGCACTACAAAGAAGTCTCGCTTCCCATCGGTCAAAAGGGCCATGCTGAATAAAGTGTCAAAACCAGAAATGCAGGACAGGCCATGGAGAAATGGGAGCCTTGCTCCGCTGATGGGCGGGATGTAAATTGCCAACAGCCACTCTGGAGAAGTGTACGGTGTGTCCTGAAACCTCTAAAAAACTCAGCTTAGAGAGCATAGGGCACTTCCACTCATGGGTGTATAAATTGGGACAAGTAAAAATCAGCAAGACACAGGCACCCCAAAGTTTAGGGCTGCTCTGTTGACAAGAACCTCCACTTCGTTACACCTTAAATATCCCAGGAAAGAAAAAAAAGGATAAAGAAGTTGTGGTCCTTATGTACAATGGAATATCACTCAGCCATGAAATCAACGTCATAAGGCTAGTAGCAGCATGATGAGTGGATTTAGGTACGACGATTCTAAGTGAAATAAGTCAACCAGAAAACGACACTTATCATAAGATATCACTTATAGAGGGAATGTAAAAATCGCTACCCTTGAACTGAATTACAAAACAGAACAGAGACACACGTTTACAAAACACACTATGGCTGCTTAACGGGAAAGGTGAGGCCGGGTGAGGCAGAAAACAAGGGTTTCAAATTAGCTCAGATACCGTTCCATAAACCCAATATGTAATAGACAAGACCTACTCCTTGCTCAGTGAACTGGACTCGACACCCCCTATTCACCGCCCAAGAATATATCTGACTAGGAAGAATCTTAAAAGCTATGTATTGATATCTCTCTGTAAATGAGTCAAGTGGGTGTAAAGCAGCATAAACAGAGCAGTGAAAAGCAGCTAAACCCCATTATAAAAATCAATTACTTTTAAAATCCCGTGAAACAAAGACAGTGAAAGAGAGAGAAATTCTTACAAAATTCGTTCAGGGGCTGTGATGCCACCTTTATTGACCATCTCTAGACCCACAGCTGATTGAGATATAAGGGTGGACACTCGTGGGGCTGAGAGGTTTGGTGAGGTTGGGTGAGCAAACGCAGACCCTTTAAAGTAATACTGCGTGATACCCATCCCATGGGTCCAAAATCTCCAGGTTCAAGGGCATCTTCCTACATCGAAAACATGCATGAGAAACCCAGAAGATGGTACACCGTGTGATCGGGAAAGGTTTCTAAAACGCACCTCATTTCTCATCTCCTTGTGCTCGGGTTGGCCATTACAGCCGCTTTACGAGCAATCTCCCTCCTTCGAGAATCAGCACCTTTAACCTCCTGTTCCGTACAGGTTGCAATTTGTCCTGAGGATGAACGGGAAGAGGGGGAACTAGTGAGAGACTAGCTCTAGGTGTTGGGACAGGCACAGGTCACTCTATTTTCCCATCAGGAAGAATAAATAACCACAGGTTCAGCCTGCCGCCCGGAAGCAGAACAGGGCCTGAAGCAATCCTGTGCTTTTGCCGCCAGCTCCCAAAAAAGCGAGTTGAAAAATCGAGCTCAGGGGCACTGCAATTCACGAACCTGCAGAGTTATAAATGATAACTCTCGTCCACAAATATATTGAGGGAAGGCAACGAAGAGGATTTGAAAGCAAGGTAGAATTGCAGGAAACAGATTTCAGGAGGTAGATTCGAATCGCCTTTAAAGCACAGGAAAAGCGGCAAAACCTCGACCATGATGCCCTTGGCCAAAAAGGGCGTATGCGTTTTTTACTGAATATATTCAGGAAAAAACGCATACGCCCTTTTTGGCCAACCAAGCAACCTGGAAAGGCAAATCAGCGCTACAAAGAAGTCTCGCTTCCCATCGGTCAAAAGGGCCATGCTGAATAAAGTGTCAAAACCAGAAATGCAGGACAGGCCATGGAGAAATGGGAGCCTTGCTACGCTGATGGGCGGGATGTAAATTGCCAACAGCCACTCTGGAGAAGAGTACGGGGTGTCCTGAAACATCTAAAAAACTCAGCTTAGAGAGCATAGGGCACTTCCACTCATGGGCGTATAAATTGGGAAAACTAAAAATCAGCAAGACACAGGCACCCCAAAGTTTAGGGCTGCTCTGTTGACAAGAACCTCCACTTCGTTACACCTTAAATATCCCAGGAAAGAGAAAAATGGATAAGGAAGTTGTGGTCCTTATGTACAATGGCATATCACTCAGCCATGAAATTAACGTCATAAGGCTAGTAGCAGCATGATGAGAGGATTTAGGTACGACGATTCTAAGTGAAATAAGTCACACAGAAAAAGACACTTATCATAAGATATCACTTAGAGAGGGAATGTAAAAACCGCTACACTTGAACTGAATTACAAAACAGAACAGCGTCACACGTTTAGAAGACACACTATGGCTGCTTAACGGGAAAGGTGAGGTGGGGTGATGCATAAAACAAGGGTTTCAAATTAGCTCAGATACCGTTCCATAAACCCAATATGTAATAGACAAGACCTACTCCTTGCTCAGTGAACTGGACTCAACACCCCCTATTCACCGCCCAAGAATATATCTGACTAGGAACAATCTTCAAAGCTATGTATTGATATCCCTCTGTAAATGAGTCAAGTGGGTGTAAAGCAGCATAAACCCAGCAGTGAAAAGCAGCTAAACCCCATTATAAAAATCAATTACATTTAAAATCCCATGAAACAAAGACAGTGAAAGGGAGAGAAATTCTTACAAAATTCGTTCAGGGGCTGTGATGCCACCTGGATTGACCATCTCTAGACCCACAGCTGATTGAGACATAAGGGTGGACACTCTTGGGGCTGAGAGGTTTGGTGAGGTTGGGTGAGCAAACACAGACCCTTTAAAGTAATACTGTGTGGTACCCATCTCATGGGTCCCAAATCTCCAGGTTCAAGGGCATCTTCCTACATCGAAAACATGCATGAGAAACCCAGAAGATGGTACACCGTGTGATCGGGAAAGGTTTCTAAAACGCACCTCATTTCTCATCTCCTTGTGCTCGGATTCGCCATTCCAGCCGCGTTAGTAGCAATCTCCCTCCGTGGAGAATCAGCACCTTTAACCTCCTGTTCCGTACAGGTTGCAATTTGTCCTGAGGATGAACGGGAAGAGGGGGAACCAATGAGAGACTAGGTCTAGGTGTTGGGACAAGCACAGGTCACTCTATTTTCCCATCAGGAAGAAGAATTAACCACAGGCTCAGCCTGCCGCCCGGAACCAGAATAGGGCCTGAAGCAATCCTACGCTTTTGTGGCCAACTCCGAAGAAAGCGAGTTGAAAAATGGAGCTCAGGGGCACTGCAATTCACAGACCTGCAGAGTTAGAAATGATAACTCTCGTCCACAAATATATTGAGGGAAGGCAACGAAGAGGATTTGAAAGCAAGGCAGAATTGCAGGAAACAGATTTCAGGAGGTAGATTCGAATCGCCTTTAAAGCACAGGAAAAGCGGCAAAACCTCGACCATGATGCCCTTGGCCAAAAAGGGCGTATACGTTTTTTCCTGAATATATTCAGGAAAAAACGCATACGCCCTTTTTGGCCAACCAAGCAACCTGGAAAGGCAAATCAGCGCTACAAAGAAGTCTCGCTTCCCATCGGTCAAAAGGGCCATGCTGAATAATGTGTCAAAACCAGAAATGCAGGACAGGCCATGGCGAAACGGGAGCCTTGCTACGCTGATGGGCGGGATGTAAATTGCCAACAGCCACTCTGGAGAAGGGTACGGTGTGTCCTGAAACCTCTAAAAAACTCAGCTTAGAGAGCATAGGGCACTTCCACTCATGGGCATATAAATTGGGAAAACTAAAAATCAGCAAGACACAGGCACCCCAAAGTTTAGGGCTGCTCTGTTGACAAGAACCTCCACTTCGTTACACCTTAAATATCCCAGGAAAGAGAAAAATGGATAAGGAAGTTGTGGTCCTTATGTACAATGGCATATCACTCAGCCATGAAATTAACGTCATAAGGCTAGCAGCAGCATGATGAGAGGATTTAGGTACGACGATTCTAAGTGAAATAAGTCACACAGAAAAAGACACTTATCATAAGATATCACTTAGAGAGGGAATGCAAAAACCGCTACACTTGAACGGAATTACAAAACAGAACAGCGTCACACGTTTACAAGACACACTATGGCTGCTTAACGGGAAAGGTGAGGTGGGTGATGCATAAAACAAGGGTTTCAAATTAGCTCAGATACCGTTCCATAAACCCAATATGTAATAGACAAGACCTACTCCTTGCTCAGTGAACTGGACTCAACACCCCCTGTTCACCGCCCAAGAATATATCTGACTAGTAAGAATCTTAAAAGCAATGTATTGATATCCCTCTGTAAGTGAGTCAAGTGGGTGTAAAGCGGCATAAACACAGCAGTGAAAAGCAGCTAAACCCCATTATAAAAATCAATTACTTTTAAAAACCCGTGAAACAAAGACAGTGAAAGAGAGAGAAATTCTTACAAAATTCGTTCAGGGGCTGTGATGCCACCTGGATTGACCATCTCTAGACCCACAGCTGATTGAGACATAAGGGTGGACACTCTTGGGGCTGAGAGGTTTGGTGAGGTTGGGTGAGCAAACGCAGACCCTTTAAAGTAATACTGCGTGGTATCCATCCCATGGGTCCAAAATCTCCAGGTTCAAGGGCATCTTCCTACATCGAAAACATGCATGAGAAACCCAGAAGATGGTACACCGTGTGATCGGGAAAGGTTTCTAAAACGCACCTCATTTCTCATCTCCTTGTGCTCGGGTTCGCCATTCCAGCCGCGTTAGTAGCAATCTCCCTCCGTGGAGAATCAGCACCTTTAACCTCCTGTTCCGTACAGGTTGCAATTTGTCCTGAGGATGAACGGGAAGAGGGGGAACCAATGAGAGACTAGCTCTAGGTGTTGGGACAGGCACAGGTCACTCTATTTTCCCATCAGGAAGAAGAATTAACCACAGGCTCAGCCTGCCGCCCGGAACCAGAATAGGGCCTGAAGCAATCCTGCGCTTTTGCGGCCAGCTCCGAAGAAAGCGAGTTGAAAAATCGAGCTCAGGGGCACTGCAATTCACAAACCTGCAGAGTTAGAAATGATAACTCTCGTCCACAAATATATTGAGGGAAGGCAACGAAGAGGATTTGAAAGCAAGGCAGAATTGCAGGAAACAGATTTCAGGAGGTAGATTCGAATCGCCTTTAAAGCACAGGAAAGGCGGCAAAACCTCGACCATGATGCCCTTGGCCAAAAAGGGCGTATGCGTTTTTTCCTGAATATATTCAGGAAAAAACGCATACGCCCTTTTTGGCCAACCAAGCAACCTGGAAAGGCAAATCAGCGCTACAAAGAAGTCTCGCTTCCCATCGGTCAAAAGGGCCATGCTGAATAAAGTGTCAAAACCAGAAATGCAGGACAGGCCATGGAGAAACGGGAGCCTTGCTACGCTGATGGGCGGGATGTAAATTGCCAACAGCCACTCTGGAGAAGTGTACGGTGTGTCCTGAAACCTCTAAAAAACTCAGCTTAGAGAGCATAGGGCACTTCCACTCATGGGTGTATAAATTGGGAAAAGTAAAAATCAGCAAGACACAGGCACCCCAAAGTTTAGGGCTGCTCTGTTGACAAGAACCTCCACTTCGTTACACCTTAAATATCCCAGGAAAGAAAAAAATGGATAAAGAAGTTGTGGTCCTTATGTACAATGGAATATCACTCAGCCAGGAAATCAACGTCATAAGGCTAGTAGCAGCATGATGAGTGGATTTAGGTACGACGATTCTAAGTGAAATAAGTCAACCAGAAAACGACACTTATCATAAGATATCACTTATAGAGGGAATGTAAAAACCGCTACACTTGAACTGAATTACAAAACAGAACAGAGACACACGTTTACAAAACACACTATGGCTGCTTAACGGGAAAGGTGAGGTCGGGTGAGGCAGAAAACAAGGGTTTCAAATTAGCTCAGATACCGTTCAATAAACCCAATATGTAATAGACAAGACCTACTCCTTGCTCAGTGAACTGGACGCAAAAACCCCCTATTCACCGCCCAAGAATATATCTGACTAGGAAGAATCTTCAAAGCTATGTATTGATATCTCTCTGTAAGTGAGTCAAGTGGGTGTAAAGCAGCATAAAAACAGCAGTGAAAAGCAGCTAAACCCCATTATAAAAATCAATTACTTTTAAAAACCCGTGAAACAAAGACAGTGAAAGAGAGAGAAATTCTTACAATATTCGTTCAGGGGCTGTGATGCCACCTGGATTGACCATCTCTAGACCCACAGCTGATTGAGACATAAGGGTGGACACTCTTGTGGCTGAGAGGTTTGGTCAGGTTGGTTGAGGAAACGCAGGCCCTTTAAAGTAATACTGCGTGGTACCCATCCCATGGGTCCCAAATCTCCAAGTTCAAGGGCATCTTCCTATAACAAAAACATGCATGAGAAACCCAGAAGATGGTACACCGTGTGATCGGGAAAGGTTTCGAAAACGCACCTCATTTCTCATCTCCTTGTGCTCGGGTTGGCCATTACAGCCGCTTTACTAGCAATCTCCCTCCTTCGAGAATCAGCACCTTCAACCTCCTGTTCCGTACAGGTTGCAAATTGTCCTGAGGATGAACGGGAAGAGGGGGAACCAGTGAGAGACTAGCTCTAGGTGTTGGGACAGGCACAGGTCACTCTATTTTCCCATCAGGAAGAAGAATTAACCACAGGCTCAGCCTGCCGCCCGGAAGCAGAACAGGGCCTGAAGCAATCCTGTGCTTTTGCGGCCAGCTCCCAAAAAAACGAGTTGAAAAATCGAGCTCAGGGGCACTGCAATTCACAAACCTGCAGAGTTAGAAATGATAACTCTCGTCCACAAATATATTGAGGGAAGGCAACGAGGAGGATTTGAAAGCAAGGCAGAATTGCAGGAAACAGATTTCAGGAGGTAGAGTCGAATCGCCTTTAAAGCACAGGAAAAGCGGCAAAACCTCGACCATGATGCCCTTGGCCAAAAAGGGCGTATGCGTTTTTTCCTGAATATATTCAGGAAAAAACGCATACGCCCTTTTTGGCCAACCAAGCAACCTGGAAAGGCAAATCAGCGCTACAAAGAAGTCTCGCTTCCCATCGGTCAAAAGGGCCATGCTGAATAAAGTGTCAAAACCAGAAATGCAGGACAGGCCATGGAGAAACGGGAGCCTTACTACGCTGATGGGCGGGATGTAAATTGCCAACAGCCACTCTGGAGAAGTGTACGGTGTTTCCTGAAACATCTAAAGAACTCAGCATAGAGAGCATAAGGCACTTCCACTCATGGGCGTATAAATTGGGAAAACTAAAAATCAGCAAGACACAGGCACCCCAAAGTTTAGGGCTGCTCTGTTGACAAGAACCTCCACTTCGTTACACCTTAAATATCCCAGGAAAGAGAAACATGGATAAGGAAGTTGTGGTCCTTATGTACAATGGCATATCACTCAGCCATGAAATTAACGTCATAAGGCTAGTAGCAGCATGATGAGAGGATTTAGGTACGACGATTCTAAGTGAAATAAGTCACACAGAAAAAGACACTTATCATAAGATATCACTTAGAGAGGGAATGTAAAAACCGCTACACTTGAACTGAATTACAAAACAGAACAGCGTCACACGTTTACAAAACACACTATGGCTGCTTAACGGGAAAGGTGAGGTCGGGTGAGGTAGAAAACAAGGGTTTCAAATTAGCTCAGATACCGTTCCATAAACCCAATATGTAATAGACAAGACCTACTCCTTGCTCAGTGAACTGGACTCGACACCCCCTATTCACCGCCCAAGAATATACCTGACTAGGAAGAATCTTCAAAGCTATGTATTGATATCTCTCTGTAAATGAGTCAAGTGGGTGTAAAGCAGCATAAACAGAGCAGTGAAAAGCAGCTAAACCCCATTATAAAAATCAATTACTTTTAAAATCCCGTGAAACAAAGACAGTGAAAGAGAGAGAAATTCTTACAAAATTCGTTCAGGGGCTGTGATGCCACCTGGATTGACCATCTCTAGACCCACAGCTGATTGAGACATAAGGGTGGACACTCTTGGGGCTGAGAGGTTTGGTGAGGTTGGGTGAGCAAACGCAGACCCTTTAAAGTAATACTGCGTGGTATCCATCCCATGGGTCCCAAATCTCCAGGTTCAAGGGCATCTTCCTACATCGAAAACATGCATGAGAAACCCAGAAGATGGTACACCGTGTGATCGGGAAAGGTTTCTACAACGCACCTCATTTCTCATCTCCTTGTGCTCGGGTTCGCCATTCCAGCCGCGTTAGTAGCAATCTCCCTCCGTGGAGAATCAGCACCTTTAACCTCCTGTTCCGTACAGGTTGCAATTTGTCCTGAGGATGAACGGGAAGAGGGGGAACCAATGAGAGACTAGCTCTAGGTGTTGGGACAGGCACAGGTCACTCTATTTTCCCATCAGGAAGAAGAATTAACCACAGGCTCAGCCTGCCGCCCGGAACCAGAATAGGGCCTGAAGCAATCCTGCGCTTTTGCGGCCAGCTCCGAAGAAAGCGAGTTGAAAAATGGAGCTCAGGGGCACTGCAATTCACAAACCTGCAGAGTTAGAAATGATAACTCTCGTCCACAAATATATTGAGGGAAGGCAACGAAGAGGATTTGAAAGCAAGGCAGAATTGCAGGAAACAGATTTCAGGAGGTAGATTCGAATCGCCTTTAAAGCACAGGAAAGGCGGCAAAACCTCGACCATGATGCCCTTGGCCAAAAAGGGCGTATGCGTTTTTTCCTGAATATATTCAGGAAAAAACGCATACGCCCTTTTTGGCCAACCAAGCAACCTGGAAAGGCAAATCAGCGCTACAAAGAAGTCTCGCTTCCCATCGGTCAAAAGGGCCATGCTGAATAAAGTGTCAAAACCAGAAATGCAGGACAGGCCATGGAGAAACGGGAGCCTTGCTACGCTGATGGGCGTGATGTACATTGCCAACAGCCACTCTGGAGAAGTGTACGGTGTGTCCTGAAACCTCTAAAAAACTCAGCTTAGAGAGCATAGGGCACTTCCACTCATGGGTGTATAAATTGGGAAAAGTAAAAATCAGCAAGACACAGGCACCCCAAAGTTTAGGGCTG
Organism: Balaenoptera borealis; assembly: GCF_965194805.1. Lineage (NCBI taxonomy): Eukaryota > Metazoa > Chordata > Mammalia > Artiodactyla > Balaenopteridae > Balaenoptera > Balaenoptera borealis. The sequence goes on along the minus strand of NC_138863.1, from coordinate 109,371,749 downwards.
CTCTGTTGACAAGAACCTCCACTTCGTTACACCTTAAATATCCCAGGAAAGAAAAAAATGGATAAAGAAGTTGTGGTCCTTATGTACAATGGAATATCACTCAGCCAGGAAATCAACGTCATAAGGCTAGTAGCAGCATGATGAGTGGATTTAGGTACGACGATTCTAAGTGAAATAAGTCAACCAGAAAACGACACTTATCATAAGATATCACTTATAGAGGGAATGTAAAAACCGCTACACTTGAACTGAATTACAAAACAGAACAGAGACACACGTTTACAAAACACACTATGGCTGCTTAACGGGAAAGGTGAGGTCAGGTGAGGTAGAAAACAAGGGTTTCAAATTAGCTCAGATACCGTTCCATAAACCCAATATGTAATAGACAAGACCTACTCCTTGCTCAGTGAACTGGACTCGACACCCCCTATTCACCGCCCAAGAATATACCTGACTAGGAAGAATCTTCAAAGCTATGTATTGATATCTCTCTGTAAATGAGTCAAGTGGGTGTAAAGCAGCATAAACAGAGCAGTGAAAAGCAGCTAAACCCCATTATAAAAATCAATTACTTTTAAAATCCCGTGAAACAAAGACAGTGAAAGAGAGAGAAATTCTTACAAAATTCGTTCAGGGGCTGTGATGCCACCTGGATTGACCATCTCTAGACCCACAGCTGATTGAGACATAAGGGTGGACACTCTTGGGGCTGAGAGGTTTGGTGAGGTTGGGTGAGCAAACGCAGACCCTTTAAAGTAATACTGCGTGGTATCCATCCCATGGGTCCCAAATCTCCAGGTTCAAGGGCATCTTCCTACATCGAAAACATGCATGAGAAACCCAGAAGATGGTACACCGTGTGATCGGGAAAGGTTTCTACAACGCACCTCATTTCTCATCTCCTTGTGCTCGGGTTCGCCATTCCAGCCGCGTTAGTAGCAATCTCCCTCCGTGGAGAATCAGCACCTTTAACCTCCTGTTCCGTACAGGTTGCAATTTGTCCTGAGGATGAACGGGAAGAGGGGGAACCAATGAGAAACTAGCTCTAGGTGTTGGGACAGGCACAGGTCACTCTATTTTCCCATCAGGAAGAAGAATTAACCACAGGCTCAGCCTGCCGCCCGGAACCAGAATAGGGCCTGAAGCAATCCTGCGCTTTTGCGGCCAGCTCCGAAGAAAGCGAGTTGAAAAATGGAGCTCAGGGGCACTGCAATTCACAAACCTGCAGAGTTAGAAATGATAACTCTCGTCCACAAATATATTGTGGGAAGGCAACGAGGAGGATTTGAAAGCAAGGCAGAATTGCAGGAAACAGATTTCAGGAGGTAGATTCGAATCGCCTTTAAAGCACAGGAAAGGCGGCAAAACCTCGACCATGATGCCCTTGGCCAAAAAGGGCGTATGCGTTTTTTCCTGAATATATTCAGGAAAAAACGCATACGCCCTTTTTGGCCAACCAAGCAACCTGGAAAGGCAAATCAGCGCTACAAAGAAGTCTCGCTTCCCATCGGTCAAAAGGGCCATGCTGAATAAAGTGTCAAAACCAGAAATGCAGGACAGGCCATGGAGAAACGGGAGCCTTGCTACGCTGATGGGCGGGATGTAAATTGCCAACAGCCACTCTGGAGAAGTGTACGGTGTGTCCTGAAACCTCTAAAAAACTCAGCTTAGAGAGCATAGGGCACTTCCACTCATGGGTGTATAAATTGGGAAAAGTAAAAATCAGCAAGACACAGGCACCCCAAAGTTTAGGGCTGCTCTGTTGACAAGAACCTCCACTTCGTTACACCTTAAATATCCCAGGAAAGAAAAAAATGGATAAAGAAGTTGTGGTCCTTATGTACAATGGAATATCACTCAGCCAGGAAATCAACGTCATAAGGCTAGTAGCAGCATGATGAGTGGATTTAGGTACGACGATTCTAAGTGAAATAAGTCAACCAGAAAACGACACTTATCATAAGATATCACTTATAGAGGGAATGTAAAAACCGCTACACTTGAACTGAATTACAAAACAGAACAGAGACACACGTTTACAAAACACACTATGGCTGCTTAACGGGAAAGGTGAGGTCGGGTGAGGCAGAAAACAAGGGTTTCAAATTAGCTCAGATACCGTTCAATAAACCCAATATGTAATAGACAAGACCTACTCCTTGCTCAGTGAACTGGACGCAAAAACCCCCTATTCACCGCCCAAGAATATATCTGACTAGGAAGAATCTTCAAAGCTATGTATTGATAGCTCTCTGTAAGTGAGTCAAGTCGGTGTAAAGCAGCATAAAAACAGCAGTGAAAAGCAGCTAAACCCCATTATAAAAATCAATTACTTTTAAAAACCCGTGAAACAAAGACAGTGAAAGAGAGAGAAATTCTTACAATATTCGTTCAGGGGCTGTGATGCCACCTGGATTGACCATCTCTAGACCCACAGCTGATTGAGACATAAGGGTGGACACTCTTGTGGCTGAGAGGTTTGGTCAGGTTGGTTGAGGAAACGCAGGCCCTTTAAAGTAATACTGCGTGGTACCCATCCCATGGGTCCCAAATCTCCAAGTTCAAGGGCATCTTCCTATAACAAAAACATGCATGAGAAACCCAGAAGATGGTACACCGTGTGATCGGGAAAGGTTTCGAAAACGCACCTCATTTCTCATCTCCTTGTGCTCGGGTTGGCCATTACAGCCGCTTTACTAGCAATCTCCCTCCTTCGAGAATCAGCACCTTCAACCTCCTGTTCCGTACAGGTTGCAAATTGTCCTGAGGATGAACGGGAAGAGGGGGAACCAGTGAGAGACTAGCTCTAGGTGTTGGGACAGGCACAGGTCACTCTATTTTCCCATCAGGAAGAAGAATTAACCACAGGCTCAGCCTGCCGCCCGGAAGCAGAACAGGGCCTGAAGCAATCCTGTGCTTTTGCGGCCAGCTCCCAAAAAAACGAGTTGAAAAATCGAGCTCAGGGGCACTGCAATTCACAAACCTGCAGAGTTAGAAATGATAACTCTCGTCCACAAATATATTGTGGGAAGGCAACGAGGAGGATTTGAAAGCAAGGCAGAATTGCAGGAAACAGATTTCAGGAGGTAGATTCGAATCGCCTTTAAAGCACAGGAAAGGCGGCAAAACCTCGACCATGATGCCCTTGGCCAAAAAGGGCGTATGCGTTTTTTCCTGAATATATTCAGGAAAAAACGCATACGCCCTTTTTGGCCAACCAAGCAACCTGGAAAGGCAAATCAGCGCTACAAAGAAGTCTCGCTTCCCATCGGTCAAAAGGGCCATGCTGAATAAAGTGTCAAAACCAGAAATGCAGGACAGGCCATGGAGAAACGGGAGCCTTGCTACGCTGATGGGCGGGATGTAAATTGCCAACAGCCACTCTGGAGAAGTGTACGGTGTGTCCTGAAACCTCTAAAAAACTCAGCTTAGAGAGCATAGGGCACTTCCACTCATGGGTGTATAAATTGGGAAAAGTAAAAATCAGCAAGACACAGGCACCCCAAAGTTTAGGGCTGCTCTGTTGACAAGAACCTCCACTTCGTTACACCTTAAATATCCCAGGAAAGAAAAAAATGGATAAAGAAGTTGTGGTCCTTATGTACAATGGAATATCACTCAGCCAGGAAATCAACGTCATAAGGCTAGTAGCAGCATGATGAGTGGATTTAGGTACGACGATTCTAAGTGAAATAAGTCAACCAGAAAACGACACTTATCATAAGATATCACTTATAGAGGGAATGTAAAAACCGCTACACTTGAACTGAATTACAAAACAGAACAGAGACACACGTTTACAAAACACACTATGGCTGCTTAACGGGAAAGGTGAGGTCGGGTGAGGCAGAAAACAAGGGTTTCAAATTAGCTCAGATACCGTTCAATAAACCCAATATGTAATAGACAAGACCTACTCCTTGCTCAGTGAACTGGACGCAAAAACCCCCTATTCACCGCCCAAGAATATATCTGACTAGGAAGAATCTTCAAAGCTATGTATTGATAGCTCTCTGTAAGTGAGTCAAGTGGGTGTAAAGCAGCATAAAAACAGCAGTGAAAAGCAGCTAAACCCCATTATAAAAATCAATTACTTTTAAAAACCCGTGAAACAAAGACAGTGAAAGAGAGAGAAATTCTTACAATATTCGTTCAGGGGCTGTGATGCCACCTGGATTGACCATCTCTAGACCCACAGCTGATTGAGACATAAGGGTGGACACTCTTGTGGCTGAGAGGTTTGGTCAGGTTGGTTGAGGAAACGCAGGCCCTTTAAAGTAATACTGCGTGGTACCCATCCCATGGGTCCCAAATCTCCAAGTTCAAGGGCATCTTCCTATAACAAAAACATGCATGAGAAACCCAGAAGATGGTACACCGTGTGATCGGGAAAGGTTTCGAAAACGCACCTCATTTCTCATCTCCTTGTGCTCGGGTTGGCCATTACAGCCGCTTTACTAGCAATCTCCCTCCTTCGAGAATCAGCACCTTCAACCTCCTGTTCCGTACAGGTTGCAAATTGTCCTGAGGATGAACGGGAAGAGGGGGAACCAGTGAGAGACTAGCTCTAGGTGTTGGGACAGGCACAGGTCACTCTATTTTCCCATCAGGAAGAAGAATTAACCACAGGCTCAGCCTGCCGCCCGGAAGCAGAACAGGGCCTGAAGCAATCCTGTGCTTTTGCGGCCAGCTCCCAAAAAAACGAGTTGAAAAATCGAGCTCAGGGGCACTGCAATTCACAAACCTGCAGAGTTAGAAATGATAACTCTCGTCCACAAATATATTGAGGGAAGGCAACGAGGAGGATTTGAAAGCAAGGCAGAATTGCAGGAAACAGATTTCAGGAGGTAGAGTCGAATCGCCTTTAAAGCACAGGAAAAGCGGCAAAACCTCGACCATGATGCCCTTGGCCAAAAAGGGCGTATGCGTTTTTTCCTGAATATATTCAGGAAAAAACGCATACGCCCTTTTTGGCCAACCAAGCAACCTGGAAAGGCAAATCAGCGCTACAAAGAAGTCTCGCTTCCCATCGGTCAAAAGGGCCATGCTGAATAAAGTGTCAAAACCAGAAATGCAGGACAGGCCATGGAGAAACGGGAGCCTTACTACGCTGATGGGCGGGATGTAAATTGCCAACAGCCACTCTGGAGAAGTGTACGGTGTTTCCTGAAACATCTAAAGAACTCAGCATAGAGAGCATAAGGCACTTCCACTCATGGGCGTATAAATTGGGAAAACTAAAAATCAGCAAGACACAGGCACCCCAAAGTTTAGGGCTGCTCTGTTGACAAGAACCTCCACTTCGTTACACCTTAAATATCCCAGGAAAGAGAAACATGGATAAGGAAGTTGTGGTCCTTATGTACAATGGCATATCACTCAGCCATGAAATTAACGTCATAAGGCTAGTAGCAGCATGATGAGAGGATTTAGGTACGACGATTCTAAGTGAAATAAGTCACACAGAAAAAGACACTTATCATAAGATATCACTTAGAGAGGGAATGTAAAAACCGCTACACTTGAACTGAATTACAAAACAGAACAGCGTCACACGTTTACAAAACACACTATGGCTGCTTAACGGGAAAGGTGAGGTCGGGTGAGGTAGAAAACAAGGGTTTCAAATTAGCTCAGATACCGTTCCATAAACCCAATATGTAATAGACAAGACCTACTCCTTGCTCAGTGAACTGGACTCGACACCCCCTATTCACCGCCCAAGAATATACCTGACTAGGAAGAATCTTCAAAGCTATGTATTGATATCTCTCTGTAAATGAGTCAAGTGGGTGTAAAGCAGCATAAACAGAGCAGTGAAAAGCAGCTAAACCCCATTATAAAAATCAATTACTTTTAAAATCCCGTGAAACAAAGACAGTGAAAGAGAGAGAAATTCTTACAAAATTCGTTCAGGGGCTGTGATGCCACCTGGATTGACCATCTCTAGACCCACAGCTGATTGAGACATAAGGGTGGACACTCTTGGGGCTGAGAGGTTTGGTGAGGTTGGGTGAGCAAACGCAGACCCTTTAAAGTAATACTGCGTGGTATCCATCCCATGGGTCCCAAATCTCCAGGTTCAAGGGCATCTTCCTACATCGAAAACATGCATGAGAAACCCAGAAGATGGTACACCGTGTGATCGGGAAAGGTTTCTACAACGCACCTCATTTCTCATCTCCTTGTGCTCGGGTTCGCCATTCCAGCCGCGTTAGTAGCAATCTCCCTCCGTGGAGAATCAGCACCTTTAACCTCCTGTTCCGTACAGGTTGCAATTTGTCCTGAGGATGAACGGGAAGAGGGGGAACCAATGAGAGACTAGCTCTAGGTGTTGGGACAGGCACAGGTCACTCTATTTTCCCATCAGGAAGAAGAATTAACCACAGGCTCAGCCTGCCGCCCGGAACCAGAATAGGGCCTGAAGCAATCCTGCGCTTTTGCGGCCAGCTCCGAAGAAAGCGAGTTGAAAAATGGAGCTCAGGGGCACTGCAATTCACAAACCTGCAGAGTTAGAAATGATAACTCTCGTCCACAAATATATTGAGGGAAGGCAACGAAGAGGATTTGAAAGCAAGGCAGAATTGCAGGAAACAGATTTCAGGAGGTAGATTCGAATCGCCTTTAAAGCACAGGAAAGGCGGCAAAACCTCGACCATGATGCCCTTGGCCAAAAAGGGCGTATGCGTTTTTTCCTGAATATATTCAGGAAAAAACGCATACGCCCTTTTTGGCCAACCAAGCAACCTGGAAAGGCAAATCAGCGCTACAAAGAAGTCTCGCTTCCCATCGGTCAAAAGGGCCATGCTGAATAAAGTGTCAAAACCAGAAATGCAGGACAGGCCATGGAGAAACGGGAGCCTTGCTACGCTGATGGGCGTGATGTACATTGCCAACAGCCACTCTGGAGAAGTGTACGGTGTGTCCTGAAACCTCTAAAAAACTCAGCTTAGAGAGCATAGGGCACTTCCACTCATGGGTGTATAAATTGGGAAAAGTAAAAATCAGCAAGACACAGGCACCCCAAAGTTTAGGGCTGCTCTGTTGACAAGAACCTCCACTTCGTTACACCTTAAATATCCCAGGAAAGAAAAAAATGGATAAAGAAGTTGTGGTCCTTATGTACAATGGAATATCACTCAGCCAGGAAATCAACGTCATAAGGCTAGTAGCAGCATGATGAGTGGATTTAGGTACGACGATTCTAAGTGAAATAAGTCAACCAGAAAACGACACTTATCATAAGATATCACTTATAGAGGGAATGTAAAAACCGCTACACTTGAACTGAATTACAAAACAGAACAGAGACACACGTTTACAAAACACACTATGGCTGCTTAACGGGAAAGGTGAGGTCGGGTGAGGCAGAAAACAAGGGTTTCAAATTAGCTCAGATACCGTTCAATAAACCCAATATGTAATAGACAAGACCTACTCCTTGCTCAGTGAACTGGACGCAAAAACCCCCTATTCACCGCCCAAGAATATATCTGACTAGGAAGAATCTTCAAAGCTATGTATTGATATCTCTCTGTAAGTGAGTCAAGTGGGTGTAAAGCAGCATAAAAACAGCAGAGAAAAGCAGCTAAACCCCATTATAAAAATCAATTACTTTTAAAAACCCGTGAAACAAAGACAGTGAAAGAGAGAGAAATTCTTACAATATTCGTTCAGGGGCTGTGATGCCACCTGGATTGACCATCTCTAGACCCACAGCTGATTGAGACATAAGGGTGGACACTCTTGTGGCTGAGAGGTTTGGTCAGGTTGGTTGAGGAAACGCAGGCCCTTTAAAGTAATACTGCGTGGTACCCATCCCATGGGTCCCAAATCTCCAAGTTCAAGGGCATCTTCCTATAACAAAAACATGCATGAGAAACCCAGAAGATGGTACACCGTGTGATCGGGAAAGGTTTCGAAAACGCACCTCATTTCTCATCTCCTTGTGCTCGGGTTGGCCATTACAGCCGCTTTACTAGCAATCTCCCTCCTTCGAGAATCAGCACCTTCAACCTCCTGTTCCGTACAGGTTGCAAATTGTCCTGAGGATGAACGGGAAGAGGGGGAACCAGTGAGAGACTAGCTCTAGGTGTTGGGACAGGCACAGGTCACTCTATTTTCCCATCAGGAAGAAGAATTAACCACAGGCTCAGCCTGCCGCCCGGAAGCAGAACAGGGCCTGAAGCAATCCTGTGCTTTTGCGGCCAGCTCCCAAAAAAACGAGTTGAAAAATCGAGCTCAGGGGCAATGCAATTCACAAACCTGCAGAGTAATAAATGATAACTCTCGTCCACAAATATATTGAGGGAAGGCAACGAGGAGGATTTGAAAGCAAGGCAGAATTGCAGGAAACAGATTTCAGGAGGTAGAGTCGAATCGCCTTTAAAGCACAGGAAAAGCGGCAAAACCTCGACCATGATGCCCTTGGCCAAAAAGGGCGTATGCGTTTTTTCCTGAATATATTCAGGAAAAAACGCATACGCCCTTTTTGGCCAACCAAGCAACCTGGAAAGGCAAATCAGCGCTACAAAGAAGTCTCGCTTCCCATCGGTCAAAAGGGCCATGCTGAATAAAGTGTCAAAACCAGAAATGCAGGACAGGCCATGGAGAAACGGGAGCCTTACTACGCTGATGGGCGGGATATAAATTGCCAACAGCCACTCTGGAGAAGTGTACGGTGTTTCCTGAAACATCTAAAGAACTCAGCATAGAGAGCATAAGGCACTTCCACTCATGGGCGTATAAATTGGGAAAACTAAAAATCAGCAAGACACAGGCACCCCAAAGTTTAGGGCTGCTCTGTTGACAAGAACCTCCACTTCGTTACACCTTAAATATCCCAGGAAAGAGAAAAATGGATAAGGAAGTTGTGGTCCTTATGTACAATGGCATATCACTCAGCCATGAAATTAACGTCATAAGGCTAGTAGCAGCATGATGAGAGGATTTAGGTACGACGATTCTAAGTGAAATAAGTCACACAGAAAAAGACACTTATCATAAGATATCACTTAGAGAGGGAATGTAAAAACCGCTACACCTGAACTGAATTACAAAACAGAACAGCGTCACACGTTTACAAAACACACTATGGCTGCTTAACGGGAAAGGTGAGGTCGGGTGAGGTAGAAAACAAGGGTTTCAAATTAGCTCAGATACCGTTCCATAAACCCAATATGTAATAGACAAGACCTACTCCTTGCTCAGTGAACTGGACTCGACACCCCCTATTCACCGCCCAAGAATATACCTGACTAGGAAGAATCTTCAAAGCTATGTATTGATATCTTTCTGTAAATGAGTCAAGTGGGTGTAAAGCAGCATAAACAGAGCAGTGAAAAGCAGCTAAACCCCATTATAAAAATCAATTACTTTTAAAATCCCGTGAAACAAAGACAGTGAAAGAGAGAGAAATTCTTACAAAATTCGTTCAGGGGCTGTGATGCCACCTGGATTGACCATCTCTAGACCCACAGCTGATTGAGACATAAGGGTGGACACTCTTGGGGCTGAGAGTTTTGGTGAGGTTGGGTGAGCAAACGCAGACCCTTTAAAGTAATACTGCGTGGTATCCATCCCATGGGTCCCAAATCTCCAGGTTCAAGGGCATCTTCCTACATCGAAAACATGCATGAGAAACCCAGAAGATGGTACACCGTGTGATCGGGAAAGGTTTCTACAACGCACCTCATTTCTCATCTCCTTGTGCTCGGGTTCGCCATTCCAGCCGCGTTAGTAGCAATCTCCCTCCGTGGAGAATCAGCACCTTTAACCTCCTGTTCCGTACAGGTTGCAATTTGTCCTGAGGATGAACGGGAAGAGGGGGAACCAATGAGAAACTAGCTCTAGGTGTTGGGACAGGCACAGGTCACTCTATTTTCCCATCAGGAAGAAGAATTAACCACAGGCTCAGCCTGCCGCCCGGAACCAGAATAGGGCCTGAAGCAATCCTGCGCTTTTGCGGCCAGCTCCGAAGAAAGCGAGTTGAAAAATGGAGCTCAGGGGCACTGCAATTCACAAACCTGCAGAGTTAGAAATGATAACTCTCGTCCACAAATATATTGAGGGAAGGCAACGAGGAGGATTTGAAAGCAAGGCAGAATTGCAGGAAACAGATTTCAGGAGGTAGAGTCGAATCGCCTTTAAAGCACAGGAAAGGCGGCAAAACCTCGACCATGATGCCCTTGGCCAAAAAGGGCGTATGCGTTTTTTCCTGAATATATTCAGGAAAAAACGCATACGCCCTTTTTGGCCAACCAAGCAACCTGGAAAGGCAAATCAGCGCTACAAAGAAGTCTCGCTTCCCATCGGTCAAAAGGGCCATGCTGAATAAAGTGTCAAAACCAGAAATGCAGGACAGGCCATGGAGAAACGGGAGCCTTGCTACGCTGATGGGCGTGATGTAAATTGCCAACAGCCACTCTGGAGAAGTGTACGGTGTGTCCTGAAACCTCTAAAAAACTCAGCTTAGAGAGCATAGGGCACTTCCACTCATGGGTGTATAAATTGGGAAAAGTAAAAATCAGCAAGACACAGGCACCCCAAAGTTTAGGGCTGCTGTGTTGACAAGAACCACCACTTCGTTACACCTTAAATATCCCAGGAAAGAAAAAAATGGATAAAGAAGTTGTGGTCCTTATGTACAATGGAATATCACTCAGCCAGGAAATCAACGTCATAAGGCTAGTAGCAGCATGATGAGTGGATTTAGGTACGACGATTCTAAGTGAAATAAGTCAACCAGAAAACGACACTTATCATAAGATATCACTTATAGAGGGAATGTAAAAACCGCTACACTTGAACTGAATTACAAAACAGAACAGAGACACACGTTTACAAAACACACTATGGCTGCTTAACGGGAAAGGTGAGGTCGGGTGAGGCAGAAAACAAGGGTTTCAAATTAGCTCAGATACCGTTCAATAAACCCAATATGTAATAGACAAGACCTACTCCTTGCTCAGTGAACTGGACGCAAAAACCCCCTATTCACCGCCCAAGAATATATCTGACTAGGAAGAATCTTCAAAGCTATGTATTGATATCTCTCTGTAAGTGAGTCAAGTGGGTGTAAAGCAGCATAAAAACAGCAGAGAAAAGCAGCTAAACCCCATTATAAAAATCAATTACTTTTAAAAACCCGTGAAACAAAGACAGTGAAAGAGAGAGAAATTCTTACAATATTCGTTCAGGGGCTGTGATGCCACCTGGATTGACCATCTCTAGACCCACAGCTGATTGAGACATAAGGGTGGACACTCTTGTGGCTGAGAGGTTTGGTCAGGTTGGTTGAGGAAACGCAGGCCCTTTAAAGTAATACTGCGTGGTACCCATCCCATGGGTCCCAAATCTCCAAGTTCAAGGGCATCTTCCTATAACAAAAACATGCATGAGAAACCCAGAAGATGGTACACCGTGTGATCGGGAAAGGTTTCGAAAACGCACCTCATTTCTCATCTCCTTGTGCTCGGGTTGGCCATTACAGCCGCTTTACTAGCAATCTCCCTCCTTCGAGAATCAGCACCTTCAACCTCCTGTTCCGTACAGGTTGCAAATTGTCCTGAGGATGAACGGGAAGAGGGGGAACCAGTGAGAGACTAGCTCTAGGTGTTGGGACAGGCACAGGTCACTCTATTTTCCCATCAGGAAGAAGAATTAACCACAGGCTCAGCCTGCCGCCCGGAAGCAGAACAGGGCCTGAAGCAATCCTGTGCTTTTGCGGCCAGCTCCCAAAAAAACGAGTTGAAAAATCAAGCTCAGGGGCACTGCAATTCACAAACCTGCAGAGTTATAAATGATAACTCTCGTCCACAAATATATTGAGGGAAGGCAACGAGGAGGATTTGAAAGCAAGGCAGAATTGCAGGAAACAGATTTCAGGAGGTAGAGTCGAATCGCCTTTAAAGCACAGGAAAAGTGGCAAAACCTCGACCATGATGCCCTTGGCCAAAAAGGGCGTATGCGTTTTTTCCTGAATATATTCAGGAAAAAACGCATACGCCCTTTTTGGCCAACCAAGCAACCTGGAAAGGCAAATCAGCGCTACAAAGAAGTCTCGCTTCCCATCGGTCAAAAGGGCCATGCTGAATAAAGTGTCAAAACCAGAAATGCAGGACAGGCCATGGAGAAACGGGAGCCTTACTACGCTGATGGGCGGGATGTAAATTGCCAACAGCCACTCTGGAGAAGTGTACGGTGTTTCCTGAAACATCTAAAGAACTCAGCATAGAGAGCATAAGGCACTTCCACTCATGGGCGTATAAATTGGGAAAACTAAAAATCAGCAAGACACAGGCACCCCAAAGTTTAGGGCTGCTCTGTTGACAAGAACCTCCACTTCGTTACACCTTAAATATCCCAGGAAAGAGAAAAATGGATAAGGAAGTTGTGGTCCTTATGTACAATGGCATATCACTCAGCCATGAAATTAACGTCATAAGGCTAGTAGCAGCATGATGAGAGGATTTAGGTACGACGATTCTAAGTGAAATAAGTCACACAGAAAAAGACACTTATCATAAGATATCACTTAGAGAGGGAATGTAAAAACCACTACACTTGAACTGAATTACAAAACAGAACAGCGTCACACGTTTACAAAACACACTATGGCTGCTTAACGGGAAAGGTGAGGTCGGGTGAGGTAGAAAACAAGGGTTTCAAATTAGCTCAGATACCGTTCCATAAACCCAATATGTAATAGACAAGACCTACTCCTTGCTCAGTGAACTGGACTCGACACCCCCTATTCACCGCCCAAGAATATACCTGACTAGGAAGAATCTTCAAAGCTATGTATTGATATCTCTCTGTAAATGAGTCAAGTGGGTGTAAAGCAGCATAAACAGAGCAGTGAAAAGCAGCTAAACCCCATTATAAAAATCAATTACTTTTAAAATCCCGTGAAACAAAGACAGTGAAAGAGAGAGAAATTCTTACAAAATTCGTTCAGGGGCTGTGATGCCACCTGGATTGACCATATCTAGACCCACAGCTGATTGAGACATAAGGGTGGACACTCTTGGGGCTGAGAGGTTTGGTGAGGTTGGGTGAGCAAACGCAGACCCTTTAAAGTAATACTGCGTGGTATCCATCCCATGGGTCCCAAATCTCCAGGTTCAAGGGCATCTTCCTACATCGAAAACATGCATGAGAAACCCAGAAGATGGTACACCGTGTGATCGGGAAAGGTTTCTAAAACGCACCTCATTTCTCATCTCCTTGTGCTCGGGTTCGCCATTCCAGCCGCGTTAGTAGCAATCTCCCTCCGTGGAGAATCAGCACCTTTAACCTCCTGTTCCGTACAGGTTGCAATTTGTCCTGAGGATGAACGGGAAGAGGGGGAACCAATGAGAAACTAGCTCTAGGTGTTGGGACAGGCACAGGTCACTCTATTTTCCCATCAGGAAGAAGAATTAACCACAGGCTCAGCCTGCCGCCCGGAACCAGAATAGGGCCTGAAGCAATCCTGCGCTTTTGCGGCCAGCACCGAAGAAAGCGAGTTGAAAAATGGAGCTCAGGGGCACTGCAATTCACAAACCTGCAGAGTTAGAAATGATAACTCTCGTCCACAAATATATTGAGGGAAGGCAACGAGGAGGATTTGAAAGCAAGGCAGAATTGCAGGAAACAGATTTCAGGAGGTAGAGTCGAATCGCCTTTAAAGCACAGGAAAGGCGGCAAAACCTCGACCATGATGCCCTTGGCCAAAAAGGGCGTATGCGTTTTTTCCTGAATATATTCAGGAAAAAACGCATACGCCCTTTTTGGCCAACCAAGCAACCTGGAAAGGCAAATCAGCGCTACAAAGAAGTCTCGCTTCCCATCGGTCAAAAGGGCCATGCTGAATAAAGTGTCAAAACCAGAAATGCAGGACAGGCCATGGAGAAACGGGAGCCTTGCTACGCTGATGGGCGTGATGTAAATTGCCAACAGCCACTCTGGAGAAGTGTACGGTGTGTCCTGAAACCTCTAAAAAACTCAGCTTAGAGAGCATAGGGCACTTCCACTCATGGGTGTATAAATTGGGAAAAGTAAAAATCAGCAAGACACAGGCACCCCAAAGTTTAGGGCTGCTCTGTTGACAAGAACCTCCACTTCGTTACACCTTAAATATCCCAGGAAAGAAAAAAATGGATAAAGAAGTTGTGGTCCTTATGTACAATGGAATATCACTCAGCCAGGAAATCAACGTCATAAGGCTAGTAGCAGCATGATGAGTGGATTTAGGTACGACGATTCTAAGTGAAATAAGTCAACCAGAAAACGACACTTATCATAAGATATCACTTATAGAGGGAATGTAAAAACCGCTACACTTGAACTGAATTACAAAACAGAACAGAGACACACGTTTACAAAACACACTATGGCTGCTTAACGGGAAAGGTGAGGTCGGGTGAGGCAGAAAACAAGGGTTTCAAATTAGCTCAGATACCGTTCAATAAACCCAATATGTAATAGACAAGACCTACTCCTTGCTCAGTGAACTGGACGCAAAAACCCCCTATTCACCGCCCAAGAATATATCTGACTAGGAAGAATCTTCAAAGCTATGTATTGATAGCTCTCTGTAAGTGAGTCAAGTGGGTGTAAAGCAGCATAAAAACAGCAGTGAAAAGCAGCTAAACCCCATTATAAAAATCAATTACTTTTAAAAACCCGTGAAACAATGACAGTGAAAGAGAGAGAAATTCTTACAATATTCGTTCAGGGGCTGTGATGCCACCTGGATTGACCATCTCTAGACCCACAGCTGCTTGAGACATAAGGGTGGACACTCTTGTGGCTGAGAGGTTTGGTCAGGTTGGTTGAGGAAACGCAGGCCCTTTAAAGTAATACTGCGTGGTACCCATCCCATGGGTCCCAAATCTCCAAGTTCAAGGGCATCTTCCTATAACAAAAACATGCATGAGAAACCCAGAAGATGGTACACCGTGTGATCGGGAAAGGTTTCGAAAACGCACCTCATTTCTCATCTCCTTGTGCTCGGGTTGGCCATTACAGCCGCTTTACTAGCAATCTCCCTCCTTTGAGAATCAGCACCTTCAACCTCCTGTTCTGTACAGGTTGCAAATTGTCCTGAGGATGAACGGGAAGAGGGGGAACCAGTGAGAGACTAGCTCTAGGTGTTGGGACAGGCACAGGTCACTCTATTTTCCCATCAGGAAGAAGAATTAACCACAGGCTCAGCCTGCCGCCCGGAAGCAGAACAGGGCCTGAAGCAATCCTGTGCATTTGCGGCCAGCAACCAAAAAAACGAGTTGAAAAATCGAGCTCAGGGGCACTGCAATTCACAAACCTGCAGAGTTAGAAATGATAACTCTCGTCCACAAATATATTGAGGGAAGGCAACGAGGAGGATTTGAAAGCAAGGCAGAATTGCAGGAAACAGATTTCAGGAGGTAGAGTCGAATCGCCTTTAAAGCACAGGAAAAGCGGCAAAACCTCGACCATGATGCCCTTGGCCAAAAAGGGCGTATGCGTTTTTTCCTGAATATATTCAGGAAAAAACGCATACGCCCTTTTTGGCCAACCAAGCAACCTGGAAAGGCAAATCAGCGCTACAAAGAAGTCTCGCTTCCCATCGGTCAAAAGGGCCATGCTGAATAAAGTGTCAAAACCAGAAATGCAGGACAGGCCATGGAGAAACGGGAGCCTTACTACGCTGATGGGCGGGATGTAAATTGCCAACAGCCACTCTGGAGAAGTGTACGGTGTTTCCTGAAACATCTAAAGAACTCAGCATAGAGAGCATAAGGCACTTCCACTCATGGGCGTATAAATTGGGAAAACTAAAAATCAGCAAGACACAGGCACCCCAAAGTTTAGGGCTGCTCTGTTGACAAGAACCTCCACTTCGTTACACCTTAAATATCCCAGGAAAGAGAAACATGGATAAGGAAGTTGTGGTCCTTATGTACAATGGCATATCACTCAGCCATGAAATTAACGTCATAAGGCTAGTAGCAGCATGATGAGAGGATTTAGGTACGACGATTCTAAGTGAAATAAGTCACACAGAAAAAGACACTTATCATAAGATATCACTTAGAGAGGGAATGTAAAAACCGCTACACTTGAACTGAATTACAAAACAGAACAGCGTCACACGTTTACAAAACACACTATGGCTGCTTAACGGGAAAGGTGAGGTCGGGTGAGGTAGAAAACAAGGGTTTCAAATTAGCTCAGATACCGTTCCATAAACCCAATATGTAATAGACAAGACCTACTCCTTGCTCAGTGAACTGGACTCGACACCCCCTATTCACCGCCCAAGAATATACCTGACTAGGAAGAATCTTCAAAGCTATGTATTGATATCTCTCTGTAAATGAGTCAAGTGGGTGTAAAGCAGCATAAACAGAGCAGTGAAAAGCAGCTAAACCCCATTATAAAAATCAATTACTTTTAAAATCCCGTGAAACAAAGACAGTGAAAGAGAGAGAAATTCTTACAAAATTCGTTCAGGGGCTGTGATGCCACCTGGATTGACCATATCTAGACCCACAGCTGATTGAGACATAAGGGTGGACACTCTTGGGGCTGAGAGGTTTGGTGAGGTTGGGTGAGCAAACGCAGACCCTTTAAAGTAATACTGCGTGGTATCCATCCCATGGGTCCCAAATCTCCAGGTTCAAGGGCATCTTCCTACATCGAAAACATGCATGAGAAACCCAGAAGATGGTACACCGTGTGATCGGGAAAGGTTTCTACAACGCACCTCATTTCTCATCTCCTTGTGCTCGGGTTCGCCATTCCAGCCGCGTTAGTAGCAATCTCCCTCCGTGGAGAATCAGCACCTTTAACCTCCTGTTCCGTACAGGTTGCAATTTGTCCTGAGGATGAACGGGAAGAGGGGGAACCAATGAGAAACTAGCTCTAGGTGTTGGGACAGGCACAGGTCACTCTATTTTCCCATCAGGAAGAAGAATTAACCACAGGCTCAGCCTGCCGCCCGGAACCAGAATAGGGCCTGAAGCAATCCTGCGCTTTTGCGGCCAGCTCCGAAGAAAGCGAGTTGAAAAATGGAGCTCAGGGGCACTGCAATTCACAAACCTGCAGAGTTAGAAATGATAACTCTCGTCCACAAATATATTGTGGGAAGGCAACGAGGAGGATTTGAAAGCAAGGCAGAATTGCAGGAAACAGATTTCAGGAGGTAGATTCGAATCGCCTTTAAAGCACAGGAAAGGCGGCAAAACCTCGACCATGATGCCCTTGGCCAAAAAGGGCGTATGCGTTTTTTCCTGAATATATTCAGGAAAAAACGCATACGCCCTTTTTGGCCAACCAAGCAACCTGGAAAGGCAAATCAGCGCTACAAAGAAGTCTCGCTTCCCATCGGTCAAAAGGGCCATGCTGAATAAAGTGTCAAAACCAGAAATGCAGGACAGGCCATGGAGAAACGGGAGCCTTGCTACGCTGATGGGCGGGATGTAAATTGCCAACAGCCACTCTGGAGAAGTGTACGGTGTGTCCTGAAACCTCTAAAAAACTCAGCTTAGAGAGCATAGGGCACTTCCACTCATGGGTGTATAAATTGGGAAAAGTAAAAATCAGCAAGACACAGGCACCCCAAAGTTTAGGGCTGCTCTGTTGACAAGAACCTCCACTTCGTTACACCTTAAATATCCCAGGAAAGAAAAAAATGGATAAAGAAGTTGTGGTCCTTATGTACAATGGAATATCACTCAGCCAGGAAATCAACGTCATAAGGCTAGTAGCAGCATGATGAGTGGATTTAGGTACGACGATTCTAAGTGAAATAAGTCAACCAGAAAACGACACTTATCATAAGATATCACTTATAGAGGGAATGTAAAAACCGCTACACTTGAACTGAATTACAAAACAGAACAGAGACACACGTTTACAAAACACACTATGGCTGCTTAACGGGAAAGGTGAGGTCGGGTGAGGCAGAAAACAAGGGTTTCAAATTAGCTCAGATACCGTTCCATAAACCCAATATGTAATAGACAAGACCTACTCCTTGCTCAGTGAACTGGACGCAAAAACCCCCTATTCACCGCCCAAGAATATATCTGACTAGGAAGAATCTTCAAAGCTATGTATTGATATCTCTCTGTAAGTGAGTCAAGTGGGTGTAAAGCAGCATAAAAACAGCAGAGAAAAGCAGCTAAACCCCATTATAAAAATCAATTACTTTTAAAAACCCGTGAAACAAAGACAGTGAAAGAGAGAAATTCTTACAATATTCGTTCAGGGGCTGTGATGCCACCTGGATTGACCATCTCTAGACCCACAGCTGATTGAGACATAAGGGTGGACACTCTTGTGGCTGAGAGGTTTGGTCAGGTTGGTTGAGGAAACGCAGGCCCTTTAAAGTAATACTGCGTGGTACCCATCCCATGGGTCCCAAATCTCCAAGTTCAAGGGCATCTTCCTATAACAAAAACATGCATGAGAAACCCAGAAGATGGTACACCGTGTGATCGGGAAAGGTTTCGAAAACGCACCTCATTTCTCATCTCCTTGTGCTCGGGTTGGCCATTACAGCCGCTTTACTAGCAATCTCCCTCCTTCGAGAATCAGCACCTTCAACCTCCTGTTCCGTACAGGTTGCAAATTGTCCTGAGGATGAACGGGAAGAGGGGGAACCAGTGAGAGACTAGCTCTAGGTGTTGGGACAGGCACAGGTCACTCTATTTTCCCATCAGGAAGAAGAATTAACCACAGGCTCAGCCTGCCGCCCGGAAGCAGAACAGGGCCTGAAGCAATCCTGTGCTTTTGCGGCCAGCTCCCAAAAAAACGAGTTGAAAAATCGAGCTCAGGGGCACTGCAATTCACAAACCTGCAGAGTTATAAATGATAACTCTCGTCCACAAATATATTGAGGGAAGGCAACGAGGAGGATTTGAAAGCAAGGCAGAATTGCAGGAAACAGATTTCAGGAGGTAGAGTCGAATCGCCTTTAAAGCACAGGAAAAGCGGCAAAACCTCGACCATGATGCCCTTGGCCAAAAAGGGCGTATGCGTTTTTTCCTGAATATATTCAGGAAAAAACGCATACGCCCTTTTTGGCCAACCAAGCAACCTGGAAAGGCAAATCAGCGCTACAAAGAAGTCTCGCTTCCCATCGGTCAAAAGGGCCATGCTGAATAAAGTGTCAAAACCAGAAATGCAGGACAGGCCATGGAGAAACGGGAGCCTTACTACGCTGATGGGCGGGATGTAAATTGCCAACAGCCACTCTGGAGAAGTGTACGGTGTTTCCTGAAACATCTAAAGAACTCAGCATAGAGAGCATAAGGCACTTCCACTCATGGGCGTATAAATTGGGAAAACTAAAAATCAGCAAGACACAGGCACCCCAAAGTTTAGGGCTGCTCTGTTGACAAGAACCTCCACTTCGTTACACCTTAAATATCCCAGGAAAGAGAAACATGGATAAGGAAGTTGTGGTCCTTATGTACAATGGCATATCACTCAGCCATGAAATTAACGTCATAAGGCTAGTAGCAGCATGATGAGAGGATTTAGGTACGACGATTCTAAGTGAAATAAGTCACACAGAAAAAGACACTTATCATAAGATATCACTTAGAGAGGGAATGTAAAAACCGCTACACTTGAACTGAATTACAAAACAGAACAGCGTCACACGTTTACAAAACACACTATGGCTGCTTAACGGGAAAGGTGAGGTCGGGTGAGGTAGAAAACAAGGGTTTCAAATTAGCTCAGATACCGTTCCATAAACCCAATATGTAATAGACAAGACCTACTCCTTGCTCAGTGAACTGGACTCGACACCCCCTATTCACCGCCCAAGAATATACCTGACTAGGAAGAATCTTCAAAGCTATGTATTGATATCTCTCTGTAAATGAGTCAAGTGGGTGTAAAGCAGCATAAACAGAGCAGTGAAAAGCAGCTAAACCCCATTATAAAAATCAATTACTTTTAAAATCCCGTGAAACAAAGACAGTGAAAGAGAGAGAAATTCTTACAAAATTCGTTCAGGGGCTGTGATGCCACCTGGATTGACCATCTCTAGACCCACAGCTGATTGAGACATAAGGGTGGACACTCTTGGGGCTGAGAGGTTTGGTGAGGTTGGGTGAGCAAACGCAGACCCTTTAAAGTAATACTGCGTGGTATCCATCCCATGGGTCCCAAATCTCCAGGTTCAAGGGCATCTTCCTACATCGAAAACATGCATGAGAAACCCAGAAGATGGTACACCGTGTGATCGGGAAAGGTTTCTACAACGCACCTCATTTCTCATCTCCTTGTGCTCGGGTTCGCCATTCCAGCCGCGTTAGTAGCAATCTCCCTCCGTGGAGAATCAGCACCTTTAACCTCCTGTTCCGTACAGGTTGCAATTTGTCCTGAGGATGAACGGGAAGAGGGGGAACCAATGAGAAACTAGCTCTAGGTGTTGGGACAGGCACAGGTCACTCTATTTTCCCATCAGGAAGAAGAATTAACCACAGGCTCAGCCTGCCGCCCGGAACCAGAATAGGGCCTGAAGCAATCCTGCGCTTTTGCGGCCAGCTCCGAAGAAAGCGAGTTGAAAAATGGAGCTCAGGGGCACTGCAATTCACAAACCTGCAGAGTTAGAAATGATAACTCTCGTCCACAAATATATTGAGGGAAGGCAACGAGGAGGATTTGAAAGCAAGGCAGAATTGCAGGAAACAGATTTCAGGAGGTAGAGTCGAATCGCCTTTAAAGCACAGGAAAGGCGGCAAAACCTCGACCATGATGCCCTTGGCCAAAAAGGGCGTATGCGTTTTTTCCTGAATATATTCAGGAAAAAACGCATACGCCCTTTTTGGCCAACCAAGCAACCTGGAAAGGCAAATCAGCGCTACAAAGAAGTCTCGCTTCCCATCGGTCAAAAGGGCCATGCTGAATAAAGTGTCAAAACCAGAAATGCAGGACAGGCCATGGAGAAACGGGAGCCTTGCTACGCTGATGGGCGTGATGTAAATTGCCAACAGCCACTCTGGAGAAGTGTACGGTGTGTCCTGAAACCTCTAAAAAACTCAGCTTAGAGAGCATAGGGCACTTCCACTCATGGGTGTATAAATTGGGAAAAGTAAAAATCAGCAAGACACAGGCACCCCAAAGTTTAGGGCTGCTGTGTTGACAAGAACCACCACTTCGTTACACCTTAAATATCCCAGGAAAGAAAAAAATGGATAAAGAAGTTGTGGTCCTTATGTACAATGGAATATCACTCAGCCAGGAAATCAACGTCATAAGGCTAGTAGCAGCATGATGAGTGGATTTAGGTACGACGATTCTAAGTGAAATAAGTCAACCAGAAAACGACACTTATCATAAGATATCACTTATAGAGGGAATGTAAAAACCGCTACACTTGAACTGAATTACAAAACAGAACAGAGACACACGTTTACAAAACACACTATGGCTGCTTAACGGGAAAGGTGAG
Organism: Balaenoptera borealis; assembly: GCF_965194805.1. Taxonomy (NCBI): domain Eukaryota; kingdom Metazoa; phylum Chordata; class Mammalia; order Artiodactyla; family Balaenopteridae; genus Balaenoptera; species Balaenoptera borealis. The sequence goes on along the minus strand of NC_138863.1, from coordinate 109,350,307 downwards.
GTCGGGTGAGGCAGAAAACAAGGGTTTCAAATTAGCTCAGATACCGTTCAATAAACCCAATATGTAATAGACAAGACCTACTCCTTGCTCAGTGAACTGGACGCAAAAACCCCCTATTCACCGCCCAAGAATATATCTGACTAGGAAGAATCTTCAAAGCTATGTATTGATATCTCTCTGTAAGTGAGTCAAGTGGGTGTAAAGCAGCATAAAAACAGCAGTGAAAAGCAGCTAAACCCCATTATAAAAATCAATTACTTTTAAAATCCCGTGAAACAAAGACAGTGAAAGAGAGAGAAATTCTTACAATATTCGTTCAGGGGCTGTGATGCCACCTGGATTGACCATCTCTAGACCCACAGCTGATTGAGACATAAGGGTGGACACTCTTGTGGCTGAGAGGTTTGGTCAGGTTGGTTGAGGAAACGCAGGCCCTTTAAAGTAATACTGCGTGGTACCCATCCCATGGGTCCCAAATCTCCAAGTTCAAGGGCATCTTCCTATAACAAAAACATGCATGAGAAACCCAGAAGATGGTACACCGTGTGATCGGGAAAGGTTTCGAAAACGCACCTCATTTCTCATCTCCTTGTGCTCGGGTTGGCCATTACAGCCGCTTTACTAGCAATCTCCCTCCTTCGAGAATCAGCACCTTCAACCTCCTGTTCCGTACAGGTTGCAAATTGTCCTGAGGATGAACGGGAAGAGGGGGAACCAGTGAGAGACTAGCTCTAGGTGTTGGGACAGGCACAGGTCACTCTATTTTCCCATCAGGAAGAAGAATTAACCACAGGCTCAGCCTGCCGCCCGGAAGCAGAACAGGGCCTGAAGCAATCCTGTGCTTTTGCGGCCAGCTCCCAAAAAAACGAGTTGAAAAATCGAGCTCAGGGGCACTGCAATTCACAAACCTGCAGAGTTAGAAATGATAACTCTCGTCCACAAATATATTGAGGGAAGGCAACGAGGAGGATTTGAAAGCAAGGCAGAATTGCAGGAAACAGATTTCAGGAGGTAGAGTCGAATCGCCTTTAAAGCACAGGAAAAGCGGCAAAACCTCGACCATGATGCCCTTGGCCAAAAAGGGCGTATGCGTTTTTTCCTGAATATATTCAGGAAAAAACGCATACGCCCTTTTTGGCCAACCAAGCAACCTGGAAAGGCAAATCAGCGCTACAAAGAAGTCTCGCTTCCCATCGGTCAAAAGGGCCATGCTGAATAAAGTGTCAAAACCAGAAATGCAGGACAGGCCATGGAGAAACGGGAGCCTTACTACGCTGATGGGCGGGATGTAAATTGCCAACAGCCACTCTGGAGAAGTGTACGGTGTTTCCTGAAACATCTAAAGAACTCAGCATAGAGAGCATAAGGCACTTCCACTCATGGGCGTATAAATTGGGAAAACTAAAAATCAGCAAGACACAGGCACCCCAAAGTTTAGGGCTGCTCTGTTGACAAGAACCTCCACTTCGTTACACCTTAAATATCCCAGGAAAGAGAAACATGGATAAGGAAGTTGTGGTCCTTATGTACAATGGCATATCACTCAGCCATGAAATTAACGTCATAAGGCTAGTAGCAGCATGATGAGAGGATTTAGGTACGACGATTCTAAGTGAAATAAGTCACACAGAAAAAGACACTTATCATAAGATATCACTTAGAGAGGGAATGTAAAAACCGCTACACTTGAACTGAATTACAAAACAGAACAGCGTCACACGTTTACAAAACACACTATGGCTGCTTAACGGGAAAGGTGAGGTCGGGTGAGGTAGAAAACAAGGGTTTCAAATTAGCTCAGATACCGTTCCATAAACCCAATATGTAATAGACAAGACCTACTCCTTGCTCAGTGAACTGGACTCGACACCCCCTATTCACCGCCCAAGAATATACCTGACTAGGAAGAATCTTCAAAGCTATGTATTGATATCTCTCTGTAAATGAGTCAAGTGGGTGTAAAGCAGCATAAACAGAGCAGTGAAAAGCAGCTAAACCCCATTATAAAAATCAATTACTTTTAAAATCCCGTGAAACAAAGACAGTGAAAGAGAGAGAAATTCTTACAAAATTCGTTCAGGGGCTGTGATGCCACCTGGATTGACCATCTCTAGACCCACAGCTGATTGAGACATAAGGGTGGACACTCTTGGGGCTGAGAGGTTTGGTGAGGTTGGGTGAGCAAACGCAGACCCTTTAAAGTAATACTGCGTGGTATCCATCCCATGGGTCCCAAATCTCCAGGTTCAAGGGCATCTTCCTACATCGAAAACATGCATGAGAAACCCAGAAGATGGTACACCGTGTGATCGGGAAAGGTTTCTACAACGCACCTCATTTCTCATCTCCTTGTGCTCGGGTTCGCCATTCCAGCCGCGTTAGTAGCAATCTCCCTCCGTGGAGAATCAGCACCTTTAACCTCCTGTTCCGTACAGGTTGCAATTTGTCCTGAGGATGAACGGGAAGAGGGGGAACCAATGAGAAACTAGCTCTAGGTGTTGGGACAGGCACAGGTCACTCTATTTTCCCATCAGGAAGAAGAATTAACCACAGGCTCAGCCTGCCGCCCGGAACCAGAATAGGGCCTGAAGCAATCCTGCGCTTTTGCGGCCAGCTCCGAAGAAAGCGAGTTGAAAAATGGAGCTCAGGGGCACTGCAATTCACAAACCTGCAGAGTTAGAAATGATAACTCTCGTCCACAAATATATTGTGGGAAGGCAACGAGGAGGATTTGAAAGCAAGGCAGAATTGCAGGAAACAGATTTCAGGAGGTAGAGTCGAATCGCCTTTAAAGCACAGGAAAGGCGGCAAAACCTCGACCATGATGCCCTTGGCCAAAAAGGGCGTATGCGTTTTTTCCTGAATATATTCAGGAAAAAACGCATACGCCCTTTTTGGCCAACCAAGCAACCTGGAAAGGCAAATCAGCGCTACAAAGAAGTCTCGCTTCCCATCGGTCAAAAGGGCCATGCTGAATAAAGTGTCAAAACCAGAAATGCAGGACAGGCCATGGAGAAACGGGAGCCTTGCTACGCTGATGGGCGGGATGTAAATTGCCAACAGCCACTCTGGAGAAGTGTACGGTGTGTCCTGAAACCTCTAAAAAACTCAGCTTAGAGAGCATAGGGCACTTCCACTCATGGGTGTATAAATTGGGAAAAGTAAAAATCAGCAAGACACAGGCACCCCAAAGTTTAGGGCTGCTCTGTTGACAAGAACCTCCACTTCGTTACACCTTAAATATCCCAGGAAAGAAAAAAATGGATAAAGAAGTTGTGGTCCTTATGTACAATGGAATATCACTCAGCCAGGAAATCAACGTCATAAGGCTAGTAGCAGCATGATGAGTGGATTTAGGTACGACGATTCTAAGTGAAATAAGTCAACCAGAAAACGACACTTATCATAAGATATCACTTATAGAGGGAATGTAAAAACCGCTACACTTGAACTGAATTACAAAACAGAACAGAGACACACGTTTACAAAACACACTATGGCTGCTTAACGGGAAAGGTGAGGTCGGGTGAGGCAGAAAACAAGGGTTTCAAATTAGCTCAGATACCGTTCAATAAACCCAATATGTAATAGACAAGACCTACTCCTTGCTCAGTGAACTGGACGCAAAAACCCCCTATTCACCGCCCAAGAATATATCTGACTAGGAAGAATCTTCAAAGCTATGTATTGATATCTCTCTGTAAGTGAGTCAAGTGGGTGTAAAGCAGCATAAAAACAGCAGAGAAAAGCAGCTAAACCCCATTATAAAAATCAATTACTTTTAAAAACCCGTGAAACAAAGACAGTGAAAGAGAGAGAAATTCTTACAATATTCGTTCAGGGGCTGTGATGCCACCTGGATTGACCATCTCTAGACCCACAGCTGATTGAGACATAAGGGTGGACACTCTTGTGGCTGAGAGGTTTGGTCAGGTTGGTTGAGGAAACGCAGGCCCTTTAAAGTAATACTGCGTGGTACCCATCCCATGGGTCCCAAATCTCCAAGTTCAAGGGCATCTTCCTATAACAAAAACATGCATGAGAAACCCAGAAGATGGTACACCGTGTGATCGGGAAAGGTTTCGAAAACGCACCTCATTTCTCATCTCCTTGTGCTCGGGTTGGCCATTACAGCCGCTTTACTAGCAATCTCCCTCCTTCGAGAATCAGCACCTTCAACCTCCTGTTCCGTACAGGTTGCAAATTGTCCTGAGGATGAACGGGAAGAGGGGGAACCAGTGAGAGACTAGCTCTAGGTGTTGGGACAGGCACAGGTCACTCTATTTTCCCATCAGGAAGAAGAATTAACCACAGGCTCAGCCTGCCGCCCGGAAGCAGAACAGGGCCTGAAGCAATCCTGTGCTTTTGCGGCCAGCTCCCAAAAAAACGAGTTGAAAAATCGAGCTCAGGGGCACTGCAATTCACAAACCTGCAGAGTTAGAAATGATAACTCTCGTCCACAAATATATTGAGGGAAGGCAACGAGGAGGATTTGAAAGCAAGGCAGAATTGCAGGAAACAGATTTCAGGAGGTAGAGTCGAATCGCCTTTAAAGCACAGGAAAAGCGGCAAAACCTCGACCATGATGCCCTTGGCCAAAAAGGGCGTATGCGTTTTTTCCTGAATATATTCAGGAAAAAACGCATACGCCCTTTTTGGCCAACCAAGCAACCTGGAAAGGCAAATCAGCGCTACAAAGAAGTCTCGCTTCCCATCGGTCAAAAGGGCCATGCTGAATAAAGTGTCAAAACCAGAAATGCAGGACAGGCCATGGAGAAACGGGAGCCTTACTACGCTGATGGGCGGGATGTAAATTGCCAACAGCCACTCTGGAGAAGTGTACGGTGTTTCCTGAAACATCTAAAGAACTCAGCATAGAGAGCATAAGGCACTTCCACTCATGGGCGTATAAATTGGGAAAACTAAAAATCAGCAAGACACAGGCACCCCAAAGTTTAGGGCTGCTCTGTTGACAAGAACCTCCACTTCGTTACACCTTAAATATCCCAGGAAAGAGAAACATGGATAAGGAAGTTGTGGTCCTTATGTACAATGGCATATCACTCAGCCATGAAATTAACGTCATAAGGCTAGTAGCAGCATGATGAGAGGATTTAGGTACGACGATTCTAAGTGAAATAAGTCACACAGAAAAAGACACTTATCATAAGATATCACTTAGAGAGGGAATGTAAAAACCGCTACACTTGAACTGAATTACAAAACAGAACAGCGTCACACGTTTACAAAACACACTATGGCTGCTTAACGGGAAAGGTGAGGTCGGGTGAGGCAGAAAACAAGGGTTTCAAATTAGCTCAGATACCGTTCCATAAACCCAATATGTAATAGACAAGACCTACTCCTTGCTCAGTGAACTGGACTCGACACCCCCTATTCACCGCCCAAGAATATACCTGACTAGGAAGAATCTTCAAAGCTATGTATTGATATCTCTCTGTAAATGAGTCAAGTGGGTGTAAAGCAGCATAAACAGAGCAGTGAAAAGCAGCTAAACCCCATTATAAAAATCAATTACTTTTAAAATCCCGTGAAACAAAGACAGTGAAAGAGAGAGAAATTCTTACAAAATTCGTTCAGGGGCTGTGATGCCACCTGGATTGACCATCTCTAGACCCACAGCTGATTGAGACATAAGGGTGGACACTCTTGGGGCTGAGAGGTTTGGTGAGGTTGGGTGAGCAAACGCAGACCCTTTAAAGTAATACTGCGTGGTATCCATCCCATGGGTCCCAAATCTCCAGGTTCAAGGGCATCTTCCTACATCGAAAACATGCATGAGAAACCCAGAAGATGGTACACCGTGTGATCGGGAAAGGTTTCTAAAACGCACCTCATTTCTCATCTCCTTGTGCTCGGGTTCGCCATTCCAGCCGCGTTAGTAGCAATCTCCCTCCGTGGAGAATCAGCACCTTTAACCTCCTGTTCCGTACAGGTTGCAATTTGTCCTGAGGATGAACGGGAAGAGGGGGAACCAATGAGAAACTAGCTCTAGGTGTTGGGACAGGCACAGGTCACTCTATTTTCCCATCAGGAAGAAGAATTAACCACAGGCTCAGCCTGCCGCCCGGAACCAGAATAGGGCCTGAAGCAATCCTGCGCTTTTGCGGCCAGCTCCGAAGAAAGCGAGTTGAAAAATGGAGCTCAGGGGCACTGCAATTCACAAACCTGCAGAGTTAGAAATGATAACTCTCGTCCACAAATATATTGTGGGAAGGCAACGAGGAGGATTTGAAAGCAAGGCAGAATTGCAGGAAACAGATTTCAGGAGGTAGAGTCGAATCGCCTTTAAAGCACAGGAAAGGCGGCAAAACCTCGACCATGATGCCCTTGGCCAAAAAGGGCGTATGCGTTTTTTCCTGAATATATTCAGGAAAAAACGCATACGCCCTTTTTGGCCAACCAAGCAACCTGGAAAGGCAAATCAGCGCTACAAAGAAGTCTCGCTTCCCATCGGTCAAAAGCGCCATGCTGAATAAAGTGTCAAAACCAGAAATGCAGGACAGGCCATGGAGAAATGGGAGCCTTACTACGCTGATGGGCGGGATGTAAATTGCCAACAGCCACTCTGGAGAAGTGTACGGTGTTTCCTGAAACATCTAAAGAACTCAGCATAGAGAGCATAAGGCACTTCCACTCATGGGCGTATAAATTGGGAAAACTAAAAATCAGCAAGACATAGGCACCCCAAAGTTTAGCGCTGCTCTGTTGACAAGAACCTCCACTTCGTTACACCTTAAATCTCAAAGGAAAGAGAAAAATGGATAAGGAAGTTGTGGTCCTTATGTACAATGGCATATCACTCAGCCATGAAATTAACGTCATAAGGCTAGTAGCAGCATGATGAGAGGATTTAGGTACGACGATTCTAAGTGAAATAAGTCACACAGAAAAACACACTTATCATAAGATATCACTTAGAGAGGGAATGTAAAAACCGCTACACTTGAACTGAATTACAAAACAGAACAGCGTCACACGTTTAGAAGACACACTATGGCTGCTTAACGGGAAAGGTGAGGTGGGTGATGCATAAAACAAGGGTTTCAAATTAGCTCAGATACCGTTCCATAAACCCAATATGTAATAGACAAGACCTACTCCTTGCTCAGTGAACTGGACTCAACACCCCCTGTTCACCGCCCAATAATATATCTGACTAGTAAGAATCTTAAAACCAATGTATTGATATCCCTCTGTAAGTGAGTCAAGTGGGTGTAAAGCGGCATAAACACAGCAGTGAAAAGCAGCTAAACCCCATTACAAAAATCAATTACTTTTAAAAACCCGTGAAACAAAGACAGTGAAAGAGAGAGAAATTCTTACAAAATTCGTTCAGGGGCTGTGATGCCACCTGGATTGACCATCTCTAGACCCACAGCTGATTGAGACATAAGGGTGGACACTCTTGGGGCTGAGAGGTTTGGTGAGGTTGGGTGAGCAAACGCACACCCTTTAAAGTAATACTGCGTGGTATCCATCCCATGGGTCCAAAATCTCCAGGTTCAAGGGCATCTTCCTACATCGAAAACATGCATGAGAAACCCAGAAGATGGTACACCGTGTGATCGGGAAAGGTTTCGAAAACGCACCTCATTTCTCATCTCCTTGTGCTCGGGTTGGCCATTACAGCCGCTTTACTAGCAATCTCCCTCCTTCGAGAATCAGCACCTTCAACCTCCTGTTCCGTACAGGTTGCAATTTGTCCTGAGGATGAACGGGAAGAGGGGGAACCAGTGAGAGACTAGCTCTAGGTGTTGGGACAGGCACAGGTCACTCTATTTTCCCATCAGGAAGAAGAATTAACCACAGGCTCAGCCTGCCGCCTGGAAGCAGAACAGGGCCTGAAGCAATCCTGTGCTTTTGCGGCCAGCTCCCAAAAAAGCGAGTTGAAAAATCGAGCTCAGGGGCACTGCAATTCACAAACCTGCAGAGTTATAAATGATAACTCTCGTCCACAAATATATTGAGGGAAGGCAACGAGGAGGATTTGAAAGCAAGGCAGAATTGCAGGAAACAGATTTCAGGAGGTAGAGTCGAATCGCCTTTAAAGCACAGGAAAAGCGGCAAAACCTCGACCATGATGCCCTTGGCCAAAAAGGGCGTATGCGTTTTTTCCTGAATATATTCAGGAAAAAACGCATACGCCCTTTTTGGCTAACCAAGCAACCTGGAAAGGCAAATCAGCGCTACAAAGAAGTCTCGCTTCCCATCGGTCAAAAGGGCCATGCTGAATAAAGTGTCAAAACCAGAAATGCAGGACAGGCCATGGAGAAACGGGAGCCTTACTACGCTGATGGGCGGGATGTAAATTGCCAACAGCCACTCTGGAGAAGTGTACGGTGTTTCCTGAAACATCTAAAGAACTCAGCATAGAGAGCATAAGGCACTTCCACTCATGGGCGTATAAATTGGGAAAACTAAAAATCAGCAAGACACAGGCACCCCAAAGTTTAGGGCTGCTCTGTTGACAAGAACCTCCACTTCGTTACACCTTAAATATCCCAGGAAAGAGAAAAATGGATAAGGAAGTTGTGGTCCTTATGTACAATGGCATATCACTCAGCCATGAAATTAACGTCATAAGGCTAGTAGCAGCATGATGAGAGGATTTAGGTACGACGATTCTAAGTGAAATAAGTCACACAGAAAAAGACACTTATCATAAGATATCACTTAGAGAGGGAATGTAAAAACCGCTACACTTGAACTGAATTACAAAACAGAACAGCGTCACACGTTTACAAAACACACTATGGCTGCTTAACGGGAAAGGTGAGGTCGGGTGAGGTAGAAAACAAGGGTTTCAAATTAGCTCAGATACCGTTCCATAAACCCAATATGTAATAGACAAGACCTACTCCTTGCTCAGTGAACTGGACTCGACACCCCCTATTCACCGCCCAAGAATATACCTGACTAGGAAGAATCTTCAAAGCTATGTATTGATATCTCTCTGTAAATGAGTCAAGTGGGTGTAAAGCAGCATAAACAGAGCAGTGAAAAGCAGCTAAACCCCATTATAAAAATCAATTACTTTTAAAATCCCGTGAAACAAAGACAGTGAAAGAGAGAGAAATTCTTACAAAATTCGTTCAGGGGCTGTGATGCCACCTGGATTGACCATATCTAGACCCACAGCTGATTGAGACATAAGGGTGGACACTCTTGGGGCTGAGAGGTTTGGTGAGGTTGGGTGAGCAAACGCAGACCCTTTAAAGTAATACTGCGTGGTATCCATCCCATGGGTCCCAAATCTCCAGGTTCAAGGGCATCTTCCTACATCGAAAACATGCATGAGAAACCCAGAAGATGGTACACCGTGTGATCGGGAAAGGTTTCTAAAACGCACCTCATTTCTCATCTCCTTGTGCTCGGGTTCGCCATTCCAGCCGCGTTAGTAGCAATCTCCCTCCGAGGAGAATCAGCACCTTTAACCTCCTGTTCCGTACAGGTTGCAATTTGTCCTGAGGATGAACGGGAAGAGGGGGAACCAATGAGAGACTAGCTCTAGGTGTTGGGACAGGCACAGGTCACTCTATTTTCCCATCAGGAAGAAGAATTAACCACAAGCTCAGCCTGCCGCCCGGAACCAGAATAGGGCCTGAAGCAATCCTGCGCTTTTGCGGCCAGCTCCCAAGAAAGCGAGTTGAAAAATGGAGCTCAGGGGCACTGCATTTCACAAACCTGCAGAGTTAGAAATGATAACTCTCGTCCACAAATATATTGAGGGAAGGCAACGAAGAGGATTTGAAAGCAAGGCAGAATTGCAGGAAAGAGATTTCAGGAGGTAGATTTGAATCGCCTTTAAAGCACAGGAAAGGCGGCAAAACCTCGACCATGATGCCCTTGGCCAAAAAGGGCGTATGCGTTTTTTCCTGAATATATTCAGGAAAAAACGCATACGCCCTTTTTGGCCAACCAAGCAACCTGGAAAGGCAAATCAGCGCTACAAAGAAGTCTCGCTTCCCATCGGTCAAAAGGGCCATGCTGAATAAAGTGTCAAAACCAGAAATGCAGGACAGGCCATGGAGAAACGGGAGCCTTGCTACGCTGATGGGCGGGATGTAAATTGCCAACAGCCACTCTGGAGAAGTGTACGGTGTGTCCTGAAACCTCTAAAAAACTCAGCTTAGAGAGCATAGGGCACTTCCACTCATGGGTGTATAAATTGGGAAAAGTAAAAATCAGCAAGACACAGGCACCCCAAAGTTTAGGGCTGCTCTGTTGACAAGAACCTCCACTTCGTTACACCTTAAATATCCCAGGAAAGAAAAAAATGGATAAAGAAGTTGTGGTCCTTATGTACAATGGAATATCACTCAGCCAGGAAATCAACGTCATAAGGCTAGTAGCAGCATGATGAGTGGATTTAGGTACAACGATTCTAAGTGAAATAAGTCAACCAGAAAACGACACTTATCATAAGATATCACTTATAGAGGGAATGTAAAAACCGCTACACTTGAACTGAATTACAAAACAGAACAGAGACACACGTTTACAAAACACACTATGGCTGCTTAACGGGAAAGGTGAGGTCGGGTGAGGCAGAAAACAAGGGTTTCAAATTAGCTCAGATACCGTTCAATAAACCCAATATGTAATAGACAAGACCTACTCCTTGCTCAGTGAACTGGACGCAAAAACCCCCTATTCACCGCCCAAGAATATATCTGACTAGGAAGAATCTTCAAAGCTATGTATTGATATCTCTCTGTAAGTGAGTCAAGTGGGTGTAAAGCAGCATAAAAACAGCAGTGAAAAGCAGCTAAACCCCATTATAAAAATCAATTACTTTTAAAAACCCGTGAAACAAAGACAGTGAAAGAGAGAGAAATTCTTACAATATTCGTTCAGGGGCTGTGATGCCACCTGGATTGACCATCTCTAGACCCACAGCTGCTTGAGACATAAGGGTGGACACTCTTGTGGCTGAGAGGTTTGGTGAGGTTGGTTGAGGAAACGCAGGCCCTTTAAAGTAATACTGCGTGTTACCCATCCCATGGGTCCCAAATCTCCAAGTTCAAGGGCATCTTCCTATAACAAAAACATGCATGAGAAACCCAGAAGATGGTACACCGTGTGATCGGGAAAGGTTTCGAAAACGCACCTCATTTCTCATCTCCTTGTGCTCGGGTTGGCCATTACAGCCGCTTTACTAGCAATCTCCCTCCTTCGAGAATCAGCACCTTCAACCTCCTGTTCCGTACAGGTTGCAAATTGTCCTGAGGATGAACGGGAAGAGGGGGAACCAGTGAGAGACTAGCTCTAGGTGTTGGGACAGGCACAGGTCACTCTATTTTCCCATCAGGAAGAAGAATTAACCACAGGCTCAGCCTGCCGCCCGGAAGCAGAACAGGGCCTGAAGCAATCCTGTGCATTTGCGGCCAGCAACCAAAAAAACGAGTTGAAAAATCGAGCTCAGGGGCACTGCAATTCACAAAACTGCAGAGATAGAAATGATAACTCTCGTCCACAAATATATTGAGGGAAGGCAACGAGGAGGATTTGAAAGCAAGGCAGAATTGCAGGAAACAGATTTCAGGAGGTAGAGTCGAATCGCCTTTAAAGCACAGGAAAAGCGGCAAAACCTCGACCATGATGCCCTTGGCCAAAAAGGGCGTATGCGTTTTTTCCTGAATATATTCAGGAAAAAACGCATACGCCCTTTTTGGCCAACCAAGCAACCTGGAAAGGCAAATCAGCGCTACAAAGAAGTCTCGCTTCCCATCGGTCAAAAGGGCCATGCTGAATAAAGTGTCAAAACCAGAAATGCAGGACAGGCCATGGAGAAACGGGAGCCTTACTACGCTGATGGGCGGGATGTAAATTGCCAACAGCCACTCTGGAGAAGTGTACGGTGTTTCCTGAAACATCTAAAGAACTCAGCATAGAGAGCATAAGGCACTTCCACTCATGGGCGTATAAATTGGGAAAACTAAAAATCAGCAAGACACAGGCACCCCAAAGTTTAGGGCTGCTCTGTTGACAAGAACCTCCACTTCGTTACACCTTAAATATCCCAGGAAAGAGAAACATGGATAAGGAAGTTGTGGTCCTTATGTACAATGGCATATCACTCAGCCATGAAATTAACGTCATAAGGCTAGTAGCAGCATGATGAGAGGATTTAGGTACGACGATTCTAAGTGAAATAAGTCACACAGAAAAAGACACTTATCATAAGATATCACTTAGAGAGGGAATGTAAAAACCACTACACTTGAACTGAATTACAAAACAGAACAGCGTCACACGTTTACAAAACACACTATGGCTGCTTAACGGGAAAGGTGAGGTCGGGTGAGGTAGAAAACAAGGGTTTCAAATTAGCTCAGATACCGTTCCATAAACCCAATATGTAATAGACAAGACCTACTCCTTGCTCAGTGAACTGGACTCGACACCCCCTATTCACCGCCCAAGAATATACCTGACTAGGAAGAATCTTCAAAGCTATGTATTGATATCTCTCTGTAAATGAGTCAAGTGGGTGTAAAGCAGCATAAACAGAGCAGTGAAAAGCAGCTAAACCCCATTATAAAAATCAATTACTTTTAAAATCCCATGAAACAAAGACAGTGAAAGAGAGAGAAATTCTTACAAAATTCGTTCAGGGGCTGTGATGCCACCTGGATTGACCATTTCTAGACCCACAGCTGATTGAGACATAAGGGTGGACACTCTTGGGGCTGAGAGGTTTGGTGAGGTTGGGTGAGCAAACGCAGACCCTTTAAAGTAATACTGCGTGGTATCCATCCCATGGGTCCCAAATCTCCAGGTTCAAGGGCATCTTCCTACATCGAAAACATGCATGAGAAACCCAGAAGATGGTACACCGTGTGATCGGGAAAGGTTTCTACAACGCACCTCATTTCTCATCTCCTTGTGCTCGGGTTCGCCATTCCAGCCGCGTTAGTAGCAATCTCCCTCCGTGGAGAATCAGCACCTTTAACCTCCTGTTCCGTACAGGTTGCAATTTGTCCTGAGGATGAACGGGAAGAGGGGGAACCAATGAGAAACTAGCTCTAGGTGTTGGGACAGGCACAGGTCACTCTATTTTCCCATCAGGAAGAAGAATTAACCACAGGCTCAGCCTGCCGCCCGGAACCAGAATAGGGCCTGAAGCAATCCTGCGCTTTTGCGGCCAGCTCCGAAGAAAGCGAGTTGAAAAATGGAGCTCAGGGGCACTGCAATTCACAAACCTGCAGAGTTAGAAATGATAACTCTCGTCCACAAATATATTGTGGGAAGGCAACGAGGAGGATTTGAAAGCAAGGCAGAATTGCAGGAAACAGATTTCAGGAGGTAGATTCGAATCGCCTTTAAAGCACAGGAAAGGCGGCAAAACCTCGACCATGATGCCCTTGGCCAAAAAGGGCGTATGCGTTTTTTCCTGAATATATTCAGGAAAAAACGCATACGCCCTTTTTGGCCAACCAAGCAACCTGGAAAGGCAAATCAGCGCTACAAAGAAGTCTCGCTTCCCATCGGTCAAAAGGGCCATGCTGAATAAAGTGTCAAAACCAGAAATGCAGGACAGGCCATGGAGAAACGGGAGCCTTGCTACGCTGATGGGCGGGATGTAAATTGCCAACAGCCACTCTGGAGAAGTGTACGGTGTGTCCTGAAACCTCTAAAAAACTCAGCTTAGAGAGCATAGGGCACTTCCACTCATGGGTGTATAAATTGGGAAAAGTAAAAATCAGCAAGACACAGGCACCCCAAAGTTTAGGGCTGCTCTGTTGACAAGAACCTCCACTTCGTTACACCTTAAATATCCCAGGAAAGAAAAAAATGGATAAAGAAGTTGTGGTCCTTATGTACAATGGAATATCACTCAGCCAGGAAATCAACGTCATAAGGCTAGTAGCAGCATGATGAGTGGATTTAGGTACGACGATTCTAAGTGAAATAAGTCAACCAGAAAACGACACTTATCATAAGATATCACTTATAGAGGGAATGTAAAAACCGCTACACTTGAACTGAATTACAAAACAGAACAGAGACACACGTTTACAAAACACACTATGGCTGCTTAACGGGAAAGGTGAGGTCGGGTGAGGCAGAAAACAAGGGTTTCAAATTAGCTCAGATACCGTTCAATAAACCCAATATGTAATAGACAAGACCTACTCCTTGCTCAGTGAACTGGACGCAAAAACCCCCTATTCACCGCCCAAGAATATATCTGACTAGGAAGAATCTTCAAAGCTATGTATTGATATCTCTCTGTAAGTGAGTCAAGTGGGTGTAAAGCAGCATAAAAACAGCAGTGAAAAGCAGCTAAACCCCATTATAAAAATCAATTACTTTTAAAATCCCGTGAAACAAAGACAGTGAAAGAGAGAGAAATTCTTACAATATTCGTTCAGGGGCTGTGATGCCACCTGGATTGACCATCTCTAGACCCACAGCTGCTTGAGACATAAGGGTGGACACTCTTGTGGCTGAGAGGTTTGGTCAGGTTGGTTGAGGAAACGCAGGCCCTTTAAAGTAATACTGCGTGGTACCCATCCCATGGGTCCCAAATCTCCAAGTTCAAGGGCATCTTCCTATAACAAAAACATGCATGAGAAACCCAGAAGATGGTACACCGTGTGATCAGGAAAGGTTTCGAAAACGCACCTCATTTCTCATCTCCTTGTGCTCGGGTTGGCCATTACAGCCGCTTTACTAGCAATCTCCCTCCTTCGAGAATCAGCACCTTCAACCTCCTGTTCCGTACAGGTTGCAAATTGTCCTGAGGATGAACGGGAAGAGGGGGAACCAGTGAGAGACTAGCTCTAGGTGTTGGGACAGGCACAGGTCACTCTATTTTCCCATCAGGAAGAAGAATTAACCACAGGCTCAGCCTGCCGCCCGGAAGCAGAACAGGGCCTGAAGCAATCCTGTGCTTTTGCGGCCAGCTCCCAAAAAAACGAGTTGAAAAATCGAGCTCAGGGGCACTGCAATTCACAAACCTGCAGAGTTAGAAATGATAACTCTCGTCCACAAACATATTGAGGGAAGGCAACGAGGAGGATTTGAAAGCAAGGCAGAATTGCAGGAAACAGATTTCAGGAGGTAGAGTCGAATCGCCTTTAAAGCACAGGAAAAGCGGCAAAACCTCGACCATGATGCCCTTGGCCAAAAAGGGCGTATGCGTTTTTTCCTGAATATATTCAGGAAAAAACGCATACGCCCTTTTTGGCCAACCAAGCAACCTGGAAAGGCAAATCAGCGCTACAAAGAAGTCTCGCTTCCCATCGGTCAAAAGGGCCATGCTGAATAAAGTGTCAAAACCAGAAATGCAGGACAGGCCATGGAGAAACGGGAGCCTTACTACGCTGATGGGCGGGATGTAAATTGCCAACAGCCACTCTGGAGAAGTGTACGGTGTTTCCTGAAACATCTAAAGAACTCAGCATAGAGAGCATAAGGCACTTCCACTCATGGGCGTATAAATTGGGAAAACTAAAAATCAGCAAGACACAGGCACCCCAAAGTTTAGGGCTGCTCTGTTGACAAGAACCTCCACTTCGTTACACCTTAAATATCCCAGGAAAGAGAAAAATGGATAAGGAAGTTGTGGTCCTTATGTACAATGGCATATCACTCAGCCATGAAATTAACGTCATAAGGCTAGTAGCAGCATGATGAGAGGATTTAGGTACGACGATTCTAAGTGAAATAAGTCACACAGAAAAAGACACTTATCATAAGATATCACTTAGAGAGGGAATGTAAAAACCGCTACACTTGAACTGAATTACAAAACAGAACAGCGTCACACGTTTACAAAACACACTATGGCTGCTTAACGGGAAAGGTGAGGTCGGGTGAGGTAGAAAACAAGGGTTTCAAATGAGCTCAGATACCGTTCCATAAACCCAATATGTAATAGACAAGACCTACTCCTTGCTCAGTGAACTGGACTCGACACCCCCTGTTCACCGCCCAAGAATATACCTGACTAGGAAGAATCTTCAAAGCTATGTATTGATATCTCTCTGTAAATGAGTCAAGTGAGTGTAAAGCAGCATGAACAGAGCAGTGAAAAGCAGCTACACCCCATTATAAAAATCAATTACTTTTAAAATCCCGTGAAACAAAGACAGTGAAAGAGAGAGAAATTCTTACAAAATTCGTTCAGGGGCTGTGATGCCACCTGGATTGACCATCTCTAGACCCACAGCTGATTGAGACATAAGGGTGGACACTCTTGGGGCTGAGAGGTTTGGTGAGGTTGGGTGAGCAAACGCAGACCCTTTAAAGTAATACTGCGTGGTATCCATCCCATGGGTCCAAAATCTCCAGGTTCAAGGGCATCTTCCTACATCGAAAACATGCATGAGAAACCCAGAAGATGGTACACCGTGTGATCGGGAAAGGTTTCGAAAACGCACCTCATTTCTCATCTCCTTGTGCTCGGGTTGGCCATTACAGCCGCTTTACTAGCAATCTCCCTCCTTCGAGAATCAGCACCTTTAACCTCCTGTTCCGTACAGGTTGCAATTTGTCCTGAGGATGAACGGGAAGAGGGGGAACCAGTGAGAGACTAGCTCTAGGTGTTGGGACAGGCACAGGTCACTCTATTTTCCCATCAGGAAGAAGAATTAACCACAGGCTCAGCCTGCCGCCCGGAAGCAGAACAGGGCCTGAAGCAATCCTGCACTTTTGCGGCCAGCTCCCAAAAAAGCGAGTTGAAAAATCGAGCTCAGGGGCACTGCAATTCACAAACCTGCAGAGTTATAAATGATAACTCTCGTCCACAAATATATTGAGGGAAGGCAACGAGGAGGATTTGAAAGCAAGGCAGAATTGCAGGAAACAGATTTCAGGAGGTAGAGTCGAATCGCCTTTAAAGCACAGGAAAGGCGGCAAAACCTCGACCATGATGCCCTTGGCCAAAAAGGGCGTATGCGTTTTTTCCTGAATATATTCAGGAAAAAACGCATACGCCCTTTTTGGCCAACCAAGCAACCTGGAAAGGCAAATCAGCGCTACAAAGAAGTCTCGCTTCCCATCGGTCAAAAGGGCCATGCTGAATAAAGTGTCAAAACCAGAAATGCAGGACAGGCCATGGAGAAACGGGAGCCTTGCTACGCTGATGGGCGGGATGTAAATTGCCAACAGCCACTCTGGAGAAGTGTACGGTGTGTCCTGAAACCTCTAAAAAACTCAGCTTAGAGAGCATAGGGCACTTCCACTCATGGGTGTATAAATTGGGAAAAGTAAAAATCAGCAAGACACAGGCACCCCAAAGTTTAGGGCTGCTCTGTTGACAAGAACCTCCACTTCGTTACACCTTAAATATCCCAGGAAAGAAAAAAATGGATAAAGAAGTTGTGGTCCTTATGTACAATGGAATATCACTCAGCCAGGAAATCAACGTCATAAGGCTAGTAGCAGCATGATGAGTGGATTTAGGTACAACGATTCTAAGTGAAATAAGTCAACCAGAAAACGACACTTATCATAAGATATCACTTATAGAGGGAATGTAAAAACCGCTACACTTGAACTGAATTACAAAACAGAACAGAGACACACGTTTACAAAACACACTATGGCTGCTTAACGGGAAAGGTGAGGTCGGGTGAGGCAGAAAACAAGGGTTTCAAATTAGCTCAGATACCGTTCAATAAACCCAATATGTAATAGACAAGACCTACTCCTTGCTCAGTGAACTGGACGCAAAAACCCCCTATTCACCGCCCAAGAATATATCTGACTAGGAAGAATCTTCAAAGCTATGTATTGATATCTCTCTGTAAGTGAGTCAAGTGGGTGTAAAGCAGCATAAAAACAGCAGTGAAAAGCAGCTAAACCCCATTATAAAAATCAATTACTTTTAAAAACCCGTGAAACAAAGACAGTGAAAGAGAGAGAAATTCTTACAATATTCGTTCAGGGGCTGTGATGCCACCTGGATTGACCATCTCTAGACCCACAGCTGCTTGAGACATAAGGGTGGACACTCTTGTGGCTGAGAGGTTTGGTGAGGTTGGTTGAGGAAACGCAGGCCCTTTAAAGTAATACTGCGTGTTACCCATCCCATGGGTCCCAAATCTCCAAGTTCAAGGGCATCTTCCTATAACAAAAACATGCATGAGAAACCCAGAAGATGGTACACCGTGTGATCGGGAAAGGTTTCGAAAACGCACCTCATTTCTCATCTCCTTGTGCTCGGGTTGGCCATTACAGCCGCTTTACTAGCAATCTCCCTCCTTCGAGAATCAGCACCTTCAACCTCCTGTTCCGTACAGGTTGCAAATTGTCCTGAGGATGAACGGGAAGAGGGGGAACCAGTGAGAGACTAGCTCTAGGTGTTGGGACAGGCACAGGTCACTCTATTTTCCCATCAGGAAGAAGAATTAACCACAGGCTCAGCCTGCCGCCCGGAAGCAGAACAGGGCCTGAAGCAATCCTGTGCATTTGCGGCCAGCAACCAAAAAAACGAGTTGAAAAATCGAGCTCAGGGGCACTGCAATTCACAAAACTGCAGAGATAGAAATGATAACTCTCGTCCACAAATATATTGAGGGAAGGCAACGAGGAGGATTTGAAAGCAAGGCAGAATTGCAGGAAACAGATTTCAGGAGGTAGAGTCGAATCGCCTTTAAAGC
The DNA here is from genome assembly GCF_965194805.1 of Balaenoptera borealis. Classification (NCBI taxonomy): domain Eukaryota; kingdom Metazoa; phylum Chordata; class Mammalia; order Artiodactyla; family Balaenopteridae; genus Balaenoptera; species Balaenoptera borealis. The sequence continues at coordinate 109,331,669 of NC_138863.1, read as the reverse complement.
ACAGGAAAAGCGGCAAAACCTCGACCATGATGCCCTTGGCCAAAAAGGGCGTATGCGTTTTTTCCTGAATATATTCAGGAAAAAACGCATACGCCCTTTTTGGCCAACCAAGCAACCTGGAAAGGCAAATCAGCGCTACAAAGAAGTCTCGCTTCCCATCGGTCAAAAGGGCCATGCTGAATAAAGTGTCAAAACCAGAAATGCAGGACAGGCCATGGAGAAACGGGAGCCTTACTACGCTGATGGGCGGGATGTAAATTGCCAACAGCCACTCTGGAGAAGTGTACGGTGTTTCCTGAAACATCTAAAGAACTCAGCATAGAGAGCATAAGGCACTTCCACTCATGGGCGTATAAATTGGGAAAACTAAAAATCAGCAAGACACAGGCACCCCAAAGTTTAGGGCTGCTCTGTTGACAAGAACCTCCACTTCGTTACACCTTAAATATCCCAGGAAAGAGAAACATGGATAAGGAAGTTGTGGTCCTTATGTACAATGGCATATCACTCAGCCATGAAATTAACGTCATAAGGCTAGTAGCAGCATGATGAGAGGATTTAGGTACGACGATTCTAAGTGAAATAAGTCACACAGAAAAAGACACTTATCATAAGATATCACTTAGAGAGGGAATGTAAAAACCACTACACTTGAACTGAATTACAAAACAGAACAGCGTCACACGTTTACAAAACACACTATGGCTGCTTAACGGGAAAGGTGAGGTCGGGTGAGGTAGAAAACAAGGGTTTCAAATTAGCTCAGATACCGTTCCATAAACCCAATATGTAATAGACAAGACCTACTCCTTGCTCAGTGAACTGGACTCGACACCCCCTATTCACCGCCCAAGAATATACCTGACTAGGAAGAATCTTCAAAGCTATGTATTGATATCTCTCTGTAAATGAGTCAAGTGGGTGTAAAGCAGCATAAACAGAGCAGTGAAAAGCAGCTAAACCCCATTATAAAAATCAATTACTTTTAAAATCCCATGAAACAAAGACAGTGAAAGAGAGAGAAATTCTTACAAAATTCGTTCAGGGGCTGTGATGCCACCTGGATTGACCATTTCTAGACCCACAGCTGATTGAGACATAAGGGTGGACACTCTTGGGGCTGAGAGGTTTGGTGAGGTTGGGTGAGCAAACGCAGACCCTTTAAAGTAATACTGCGTGGTATCCATCCCATGGGTCCCAAATCTCCAGGTTCAAGGGCATCTTCCTACATCGAAAACATGCATGAGAAACCCAGAAGATGGTACACCGTGTGATCGGGAAAGGTTTCTACAACGCACCTCATTTCTCATCTCCTTGTGCTCGGGTTCGCCATTCCAGCCGCGTTAGTAGCAATCTCCCTCCGTGGAGAATCAGCACCTTTAACCTCCTGTTCCGTACAGGTTGCAATTTGTCCTGAGGATGAACGGGAAGAGGGGGAACCAATGAGAAACTAGCTCTAGGTGTTGGGACAGGCACAGGTCACTCTATTTTCCCATCAGGAAGAAGAATTAACCACAGGCTCAGCCTGCCGCCCGGAACCAGAATAGGGCCTGAAGCAATCCTGCGCTTTTGCGGCCAGCTCCGAAGAAAGCGAGTTGAAAAATGGAGCTCAGGGGCACTGCAATTCACAAACCTGCAGAGTTAGAAATGATAACTCTCGTCCACAAATATATTGTGGGAAGGCAACGAGGAGGATTTGAAAGCAAGGCAGAATTGCAGGAAACAGATTTCAGGAGGTAGATTCGAATCGCCTTTAAAGCACAGGAAAGGCGGCAAAACCTCGACCATGATGCCCTTGGCCAAAAAGGGCGTATGCGTTTTTTCCTGAATATATTCAGGAAAAAACGCATACGCCCTTTTTGGCCAACCAAGCAACCTGGAAAGGCAAATCAGCGCTACAAAGAAGTCTCGCTTCCCATCGGTCAAAAGGGCCATGCTGAATAAAGTGTCAAAACCAGAAATGCAGGACAGGCCATGGAGAAACGGGAGCCTTACTACGCTGATGGGCGGGATGTAAATTGCCAACAGCCACTCTGGAGAAGTGTACGGTGTTTCCTGAAACATCTAAAGAACTCAGCATAGAGAGCATAAGGCACTTCCACTCATGGGCGTATAAATTGGGAAAACTAAAAATCAGCAAGACACAGGCACCCCAAAGTTTAGGGCTGCTCTGTTGACAAGAACCTCCACTTCGTTACACCTTAAATATCCCAGGAAAGAGAAACATGGATAAGGAAGTTGTGGTCCTTATGTACAATGGCATATCACTCAGCCATGAAATTAACGTCATAAGGCTAGTAGCAGCATGATGAGAGGATTTAGGTACGACGATTCTAAGTGAAATAAGTCACACAGAAAAAGACACTTATCATAAGATATCACTTAGAGAGGGAATGTAAAAACCACTACACTTGAACTGAATTACAAAACAGAACAGCGTCACACGTTTACAAAACACACTATGGCTGCTTAACGGGAAAGGTGAGGTCGGGTGAGGTAGAAAACAAGGGTTTCAAATTAGCTCAGATACCGTTCCATAAACCCAATATGTAATAGACAAGACCTACTCCTTGCTCAGTGAACTGGACTCGACACCCCCTATTCACCGCCCAAGAATATACCTGACTAGGAAGAATCTTCAAAGCTATGTATTGATATCTCTCTGTAAATGAGTCAAGTGGGTGTAAAGCAGCATAAACAGAGCAGTGAAAAGCAGCTAAACCCCATTATAAAAATCAATTACTTTTAAAATCCCATGAAACAAAGACAGTGAAAGAGAGAGAAATTCTTACAAAATTCGTTCAGGGGCTGTGATGCCACCTGGATTGACCATTTCTAGACCCACAGCTGATTGAGACATAAGGGTGGACACTCTTGGGGCTGAGAGGTTTGGTGAGGTTGGGTGAGCAAACGCAGACCCTTTAAAGTAATACTGCGTGGTATCCATCCCATGGGTCCCAAATCTCCAGGTTCAAGGGCATCTTCCTACATCGAAAACATGCATGAGAAACCCAGAAGATGGTACACCGTGTGATCGGGAAAGGTTTCTACAACGCACCTCATTTCTCATCTCCTTGTGCTCGGGTTCGCCATTCCAGCCGCGTTAGTAGCAATCTCCCTCCGTGGAGAATCAGCACCTTTAACCTCCTGTTCCGTACAGGTTGCAATTTGTCCTGAGGATGAACGGGAAGAGGGGGAACCAATGAGAAACTAGCTCTAGGTGTTGGGACAGGCACAGGTCACTCTATTTTCCCATCAGGAAGAAGAATTAACCACAGGCTCAGCCTGCCGCCCGGAACCAGAATAGGGCCTGAAGCAATCCTGCGCTTTTGCGGCCAGCTCCGAAGAAAGCGAGTTGAAAAATGGAGCTCAGGGGCACTGCAATTCACAAACCTGCAGAGTTAGAAATGATAACTCTCGTCCACAAATATATTGTGGGAAGGCAACGAGGAGGATTTGAAAGCAAGGCAGAATTGCAGGAAACAGATTTCAGGAGGTAGATTCGAATCGCCTTTAAAGCACAGGAAAGGCGGCAAAACCTCGACCATGATGCCCTTGGCCAAAAAGGGCGTATGCGTTTTTTCCTGAATATATTCAGGAAAAAACGCATACGCCCTTTTTGGCCAACCAAGCAACCTGGAAAGGCAAATCAGCGCTACAAAGAAGTCTCGCTTCCCATCGGTCAAAAGGGCCATGCTGAATAAAGTGTCAAAACCAGAAATGCAGGACAGGCCATGGAGAAACGGGAGCCTTGCTACGCTGATGGGCGGGATGTAAATTGCCAACAGCCACTCTGGAGAAGTGTACGGTGTGTCCTGAAACCTCTAAAAAACTCAGCTTAGAGAGCATAGGGCACTTCCACTCATGGGTGTATAAATTGGGAAAAGTAAAAATCAGCAAGACACAGGCACCCCAAAGTTTAGGGCTGCTCTGTTGACAAGAACCTCCACTTCGTTACACCTTAAATATCCCAGGAAAGAAAAAAATGGATAAAGAAGTTGTGGTCCTTATGTACAATGGAATATCACTCAGCCAGGAAATCAACGTCATAAGGCTAGTAGCAGCATGATGAGTGGATTTAGGTACGACGATTCTAAGTGAAATAAGTCAACCAGAAAACGACACTTATCATAAGATATCACTTATAGAGGGAATGTAAAAACCGCTACACTTGAACTGAATTACAAAACAGAACAGAGACACACGTTTACAAAACACACTATGGCTGCTTAACGGGAAAGGTGAGGTCGGGTGAGGCAGAAAACAAGGGTTTCAAATTAGCTCAGATACCGTTCAATAAACCCAATATGTAATAGACAAGACCTACTCCTTGCTCAGTGAACTGGACGCAAAAACCCCCTATTCACCGCCCAAGAATATATCTGACTAGGAAGAATCTTCAAAGCTATGTATTGATATCTCTCTGTAAGTGAGTCAAGTGGGTGTAAAGCAGCATAAAAACAGCAGTGAAAAGCAGCTAAACCCCATTATAAAAATCAATTACTTTTAAAATCCCGTGAAACAAAGACAGTGAAAGAGAGAGAAATTCTTACAATATTCGTTCAGGGGCTGTGATGCCACCTGGATTGACCATCTCTAGACCCACAGCTGCTTGAGACATAAGGGTGGACACTCTTGTGGCTGAGAGGTTTGGTCAGGTTGGTTGAGGAAACGCAGGCCCTTTAAAGTAATACTGCGTGGTACCCATCCCATGGGTCCCAAATCTCCAAGTTCAAGGGCATCTTCCTATAACAAAAACATGCATGAGAAACCCAGAAGATGGTACACCGTGTGATCAGGAAAGGTTTCGAAAACGCACCTCATTTCTCATCTCCTTGTGCTCGGGTTGGCCATTACAGCCGCTTTACTAGCAATCTCCCTCCTTCGAGAATCAGCACCTTCAACCTCCTGTTCCGTACAGGTTGCAAATTGTCCTGAGGATGAACGGGAAGAGGGGGAACCAGTGAGAGACTAGCTCTAGGTGTTGGGACAGGCACAGGTCACTCTATTTTCCCATCAGGAAGAAGAATTAACCACAGGCTCAGCCTGCCGCCCGGAAGCAGAACAGGGCCTGAAGCAATCCTGTGCTTTTGCGGCCAGCTCCCAAAAAAACGAGTTGAAAAATCGAGCTCAGGGGCACTGCAATTCACAAACCTGCAGAGTTAGAAATGATAACTCTCGTCCACAAACATATTGAGGGAAGGCAACGAGGAGGATTTGAAAGCAAGGCAGAATTGCAGGAAACAGATTTCAGGAGGTAGAGTCGAATCGCCTTTAAAGCACAGGAAAAGCGGCAAAACCTCGACCATGATGCCCTTGGCCAAAAAGGGCGTATGCGTTTTTTCCTGAATATATTCAGGAAAAAACGCATACGCCCTTTTTGGCCAACCAAGCAACCTGGAAAGGCAAATCAGCGCTACAAAGAAGTCTCGCTTCCCATCGGTCAAAAGGGCCATGCTGAATAAAGTGTCAAAACCAGAAATGCAGGACAGGCCATGGAGAAACGGGAGCCTTACTACGCTGATGGGCGGGATGTAAATTGCCAACAGCCACTCTGGAGAAGTGTACGGTGTTTCCTGAAACATCTAAAGAACTCAGCATAGAGAGCATAAGGCACTTCCACTCATGGGCGTATAAATTGGGAAAACTAAAAATCAGCAAGACACAGGCACCCCAAAGTTTAGGGCTGCTCTGTTGACAAGAACCTCCACTTCGTTACACCTTAAATATCCCAGGAAAGAGAAAAATGGATAAGGAAGTTGTGGTCCTTATGTACAATGGCATATCACTCAGCCATGAAATTAACGTCATAAGGCTAGTAGCAGCATGATGAGAGGATTTAGGTACGACGATTCTAAGTGAAATAAGTCACACAGAAAAAGACACTTATCATAAGATATCACTTAGAGAGGGAATGTAAAAACCGCTACACTTGAACTGAATTACAAAACAGAACAGCGTCACACGTTTACAAAACACACTATGGCTGCTTAACGGGAAAGGTGAGGTCGGGTGAGGTAGAAAACAAGGGTTTCAAATGAGCTCAGATACCGTTCCATAAACCCAATATGTAATAGACAAGACCTACTCCTTGCTCAGTGAACTGGACTCGACACCCCCTGTTCACCGCCCAAGAATATACCTGACTAGGAAGAATCTTCAAAGCTATGTATTGATATCTCTCTGTAAATGAGTCAAGTGAGTGTAAAGCAGCATGAACAGAGCAGTGAAAAGCAGCTACACCCCATTATAAAAATCAATTACTTTTAAAATCCCGTGAAACAAAGACAGTGAAAGAGAGAGAAATTCTTACAAAATTCGTTCAGGGGCTGTGATGCCACCTGGATTGACCATCTCTAGACCCACAGCTGATTGAGACATAAGGGTGGACACTCTTGGGGCTGAGAGGTTTGGTGAGGTTGGGTGAGCAAACGCAGACCCTTTAAAGTAATACTGCGTGGTATCCATCCCATGGGTCCCAAATCTCCAGGTTCAAGGGCATCTTCCTACATCGAAAACATGCATGAGAAACCCAGAAGATGGTACACCGTGTGATCGGGAAAGGTTTCGAAAACGCACCTCATTTCTCATCTCCTTGTGCTCGGGTTCGCCATTCCAGCCGCGTTAGTAGCAATCTCCCTCCGTGGAGAATCAGCACCTTTAACCTCCTGTTCCGTACAGGTTGCAATTTGTCCTGAGGATGAACGGGAAGAGGGGGAACCAATGAGAAACTAGCTCTAGGTGTTGGGACAGGCACAGGTCACTCTATTTTCCCATCAGGAAGAAGAATTAACCACAGGCTCAGCCTGCCGCCCGGAACCAGAATAGGGCCTGAAGCAATCCTGCGCTTTTGCGGCCAGCTCCGAAGAAAGCGAGTTGAAAAATGGAGCTCAGGGGCACTGCAATTCACAAACCTGCAGAGTTAGAAATGATAACTCTCGTCCACAAATATATTGTGGGAAGGCAACGAGGAGGATTTGAAAGCAAGGCAGAATTGCAGGAAACAGATTTCAGGAGGTAGAGTCGAATCGCCTTTAAAGCACAGGAAAGGCGGCAAAACCTCGACCATGATGCCCTTGGCCAAAAAGGGCGTATGCGTTTTTTCCTGAATATATTCAGGAAAAAACGCATACGCCCTTTTTGGCCAACCAAGCAACCTGGAAAGGCAAATCAGCGCTACAAAGAAGTCTCGCTTCCCATCGGTCAAAAGCGCCATGCTGAATAAAGTGTCAAAACCAGAAATGCAGGACAGGCCATGGAGAAATGGGAGCCTTACTACGCTGATGGGCGGGATGTAAATTGCCAACAGCCACTCTGGAGAAGTGTACGGTGTTTCCTGAAACATCTAAAGAACTCAGCATAGAGAGCATAAGGCACTTCCACTCATGGGCGTATAAATTGGGAAAACTAAAAATCAGCAAGACATAGGCACCCCAAAGTTTAGCGCTGCTCTGTTGACAAGAACCTCCACTTCGTTACACCTTAAATCTCAAAGGAAAGAGAAAAATGGATAAGGAAGTTGTGGTCCTTATGTACAATGGCATATCACTCAGCCATGAAATTAACGTCATAAGGCTAGTAGCAGCATGATGAGAGGATTTAGGTACGACGATTCTAAGTGAAATAAGTCACACAGAAAAACACACTTATCATAAGATATCACTTAGAGAGGGAATGTAAAAACCGCTACACTTGAACTGAATTACAAAACAGAACAGCGTCACACGTTTAGAAGACACACTATGGCTGCTTAACGGGAAAGGTGAGGTGGGTGATGCATAAAACAAGGGTTTCAAATTAGCTCAGATACCGTTCCATAAACCCAATATGTAATAGACAAGACCTACTCCTTGCTCAGTGAACTGGACTCAACACCCCCTGTTCACCGCCCAATAATATATCTGACTAGTAAGAATCTTAAAACCAATGTATTGATATCCCTCTGTAAGTGAGTCAAGTGGGTGTAAAGCGGCATAAACACAGCAGTGAAAAGCAGCTAAACCCCATTACAAAAATCAATTACTTTTAAAAACCCGTGAAACAAAGACAGTGAAAGAGAGAGAAATTCTTACAAAATTCGTTCAGGGGCTGTGATGCCACCTGGATTGACCATCTCTAGACCCACAGCTGATTGAGACATAAGGGTGGACACTCTTGGGGCTGAGAGGTTTGGTGAGGTTGGGTGAGCAAACGCACACCCTTTAAAGTAATACTGCGTGGTATCCATCCCATGGGTCCAAAATCTCCAGGTTCAAGGGCATCTTCCTACATCGAAAACATGCATGAGAAACCCAGAAGATGGTACACCGTGTGATCGGGAAAGGTTTCGAAAACGCACCTCATTTCTCATCTCCTTGTGCTCGGGTTGGCCATTACAGCCGCTTTACTAGCAATCTCCCTCCTTCGAGAATCAGCACCTTCAACCTCCTGTTCCGTACAGGTTGCAATTTGTCCTGAGGATGAACGGGAAGAGGGGGAACCAGTGAGAGACTAGCTCTAGGTGTTGGGACAGGCACAGGTCACTCTATTTTCCCATCAGGAAGAAGAATTAACCACAGGCTCAGCCTGCCGCCTGGAAGCAGAACAGGGCCTGAAGCAATCCTGTGCTTTTGCGGCCAGCTCCCAAAAAAGCGAGTTGAAAAATCGAGCTCAGGGGCACTGCAATTCACAAACCTGCAGAGTTATAAATGATAACTCTCGTCCACAAATATATTGAGGGAAGGCAACGAGGAGGATTTGAAAGCAAGGCAGAATTGCAGGAAACAGATTTCAGGAGGTAGAGTCGAATCGCCTTTAAAGCACAGGAAAAGCGGCAAAACCTCGACCATGATGCCCTTGGCCAAAAAGGGCGTATGCGTTTTTTCCTGAATATATTCAGGAAAAAACGCATACGCCCTTTTTGGCTAACCAAGCAACCTGGAAAGGCAAATCAGCGCTACAAAGAAGTCTCGCTTCCCATCGGTCAAAAGGGCCATGCTGAATAAAGTGTCAAAACCAGAAATGCAGGACAGGCCATGGAGAAACGGGAGCCTTACTACGCTGATGGGCGGGATGTAAATTGCCAACAGCCACTCTGGAGAAGTGTACGGTGTTTCCTGAAACATCTAAAGAACTCAGCATAGAGAGCATAAGGCACTTCCACTCATGGGCGTATAAATTGGGAAAACTAAAAATCAGCAAGACACAGGCACCCCAAAGTTTAGGGCTGCTCTGTTGACAAGAACCTCCACTTCGTTACACCTTAAATATCCCAGGAAAGAGAAAAATGGATAAGGAAGTTGTGGTCCTTATGTACAATGGCATATCACTCAGCCATGAAATTAACGTCATAAGGCTAGTAGCAGCATGATGAGAGGATTTAGGTACGACGATTCTAAGTGAAATAAGTCACACAGAAAAAGACACTTATCATAAGATATCACTTAGAGAGGGAATGTAAAAACCGCTACACTTGAACTGAATTACAAAACAGAACAGCGTCACACGTTTACAAAACACACTATGGCTGCTTAACGGGAAAGGTGAGGTCGGGTGAGGTAGAAAACAAGGGTTTCAAATTAGCTCAGATACCGTTCCATAAACCCAATATGTAATAGACAAGACCTACTCCTTGCTCAGTGAACTGGACTCGACACCCCCTATTCACCGCCCAAGAATATACCTGACTAGGAAGAATCTTCAAAGCTATGTATTGATATCTCTCTGTAAATGAGTCAAGTGGGTGTAAAGCAGCATAAACAGAGCAGTGAAAAGCAGCTAAACCCCATTATAAAAATCAATTACTTTTAAAATCCCGTGAAACAAAGACAGTGAAAGAGAGAGAAATTCTTACAAAATTCGTTCAGGGGCTGTGATGCCACCTGGATTGACCATATCTAGACCCACAGCTGATTGAGACATAAGGGTGGACACTCTTGGGGCTGAGAGGTTTGGTGAGGTTGGGTGAGCAAACGCAGACCCTTTAAAGTAATACTGCGTGGTATCCATCCCATGGGTCCCAAATCTCCAGGTTCAAGGGCATCTTCCTACATCGAAAACATGCATGAGAAACCCAGAAGATGGTACACCGTGTGATCGGGAAAGGTTTCTAAAACGCACCTCATTTCTCATCTCCTTGTGCTCGGGTTCGCCATTCCAGCCGCGTTAGTAGCAATCTCCCTCCGAGGAGAATCAGCACCTTTAACCTCCTGTTCCGTACAGGTTGCAATTTGTCCTGAGGATGAACGGGAAGAGGGGGAACCAATGAGAGACTAGCTCTAGGTGTTGGGACAGGCACAGGTCACTCTATTTTCCCATCAGGAAGAAGAATTAACCACAAGCTCAGCCTGCCGCCCGGAACCAGAATAGGGCCTGAAGCAATCCTGCGCTTTTGCGGCCAGCTCCCAAGAAAGCGAGTTGAAAAATGGAGCTCAGGGGCACTGCATTTCACAAACCTGCAGAGTTAGAAATGATAACTCTCGTCCACAAATATATTGAGGGAAGGCAACGAAGAGGATTTGAAAGCAAGGCAGAATTGCAGGAAAGAGATTTCAGGAGGTAGATTTGAATCGCCTTTAAAGCACAGGAAAGGCGGCAAAACCTCGACCATGATGCCCTTGGCCAAAAAGGGCGTATGCGTTTTTTCCTGAATATATTCAGGAAAAAACGCATACGCCCTTTTTGGCCAACCAAGCAACCTGGAAAGGCAAATCAGCGCTACAAAGAAGTCTCGCTTCCCATCGGTCAAAAGGGCCATGCTGAATAAAGTGTCAAAACCAGAAATGCAGGACAGGCCATGGAGAAACGGGAGCCTTGCTACGCTGATGGGCGGGATGTAAATTGCCAACAGCCACTCTGGAGAAGTGTACGGTGTGTCCTGAAACCTCTAAAAAACTCAGCTTAGAGAGCATAGGGCACTTCCACTCATGGGTGTATAAATTGGGAAAAGTAAAAATCAGCAAGACACAGGCACCCCAAAGTTTAGGGCTGCTCTGTTGACAAGAACCTCCACTTCGTTACACCTTAAATATCCCAGGAAAGAAAAAAATGGATAAAGAAGTTGTGGTCCTTATGTACAATGGAATATCACTCAGCCAGGAAATCAACGTCATAAGGCTAGTAGCAGCATGATGAGTGGATTTAGGTACAACGATTCTAAGTGAAATAAGTCAACCAGAAAACGACACTTATCATAAGATATCACTTATAGAGGGAATGTAAAAACCGCTACACTTGAACTGAATTACAAAACAGAACAGAGACACACGTTTACAAAACACACTATGGCTGCTTAACGGGAAAGGTGAGGTCGGGTGAGGCAGAAAACAAGGGTTTCAAATTAGCTCAGATACCGTTCAATAAACCCAATATGTAATAGACAAGACCTACTCCTTGCTCAGTGAACTGGACGCAAAAACCCCCTATTCACCGCCCAAGAATATATCTGACTAGGAAGAATCTTCAAAGCTATGTATTGATATCTCTCTGTAAGTGAGTCAAGTGGGTGTAAAGCAGCATAAAAACAGCAGTGAAAAGCAGCTAAACCCCATTATAAAAATCAATTACTTTTAAAAACCCGTGAAACAAAGACAGTGAAAGAGAGAGAAATTCTTACAATATTCGTTCAGGGGCTGTGATGCCACCTGGATTGACCATCTCTAGACCCACAGCTGCTTGAGACATAAGGGTGGACACTCTTGTGGCTGAGAGGTTTGGTGAGGTTGGTTGAGGAAACGCAGGCCCTTTAAAGTAATACTGCGTGTTACCCATCCCATGGGTCCCAAATCTCCAAGTTCAAGGGCATCTTCCTATAACAAAAACATGCATGAGAAACCCAGAAGATGGTACACCGTGTGATCGGGAAAGGTTTCGAAAACGCACCTCATTTCTCATCTCCTTGTGCTCGGGTTGGCCATTACAGCCGCTTTACTAGCAATCTCCCTCCTTCGAGAATCAGCACCTTCAACCTCCTGTTCCGTACAGGTTGCAAATTGTCCTGAGGATGAACGGGAAGAGGGGGAACCAGTGAGAGACTAGCTCTAGGTGTTGGGACAGGCACAGGTCACTCTATTTTCCCATCAGGAAGAAGAATTAACCACAGGCTCAGCCTGCCGCCCGGAAGCAGAACAGGGCCTGAAGCAATCCTGTGCATTTGCGGCCAGCAACCAAAAAAACGAGTTGAAAAATCGAGCTCAGGGGCACTGCAATTCACAAAACTGCAGAGATAGAAATGATAACTCTCGTCCACAAATATATTGAGGGAAGGCAACGAGGAGGATTTGAAAGCAAGGCAGAATTGCAGGAAACAGATTTCAGGAGGTAGAGTCGAATCGCCTTTAAAGCACAGGAAAAGCGGCAAAACCTCGACCATGATGCCCTTGGCCAAAAAGGGCGTATGCGTTTTTTCCTGAATATATTCAGGAAAAAACGCATACGCCCTTTTTGGCCAACCAAGCAACCTGGAAAGGCAAATCAGCGCTACAAAGAAGTCTCGCTTCCCATCGGTCAAAAGGGCCATGCTGAATAAAGTGTCAAAACCAGAAATGCAGGACAGGCCATGGAGAAACGGGAGCCTTACTACGCTGATGGGCGGGATGTAAATTGCCAACAGCCACTCTGGAGAAGTGTACGGTGTTTCCTGAAACATCTAAAGAACTCAGCATAGAGAGCATAAGGCACTTCCACTCATGGGCGTATAAATTGGGAAAACTAAAAATCAGCAAGACACAGGCACCCCAAAGTTTAGGGCTGCTCTGTTGACAAGAACCTCCACTTCGTTACACCTTAAATATCCCAGGAAAGAGAAACATGGATAAGGAAGTTGTGGTCCTTATGTACAATGGCATATCACTCAGCCATGAAATTAACGTCATAAGGCTAGTAGCAGCATGATGAGAGGATTTAGGTACGACGATTCTAAGTGAAATAAGTCACACAGAAAAAGACACTTATCATAAGATATCACTTAGAGAGGGAATGTAAAAACCACTACACTTGAACTGAATTACAAAACAGAACAGCGTCACACGTTTACAAAACACACTATGGCTGCTTAACGGGAAAGGTGAGGTCGGGTGAGGTAGAAAACAAGGGTTTCAAATTAGCTCAGATACCGTTCCATAAACCCAATATGTAATAGACAAGACCTACTCCTTGCTCAGTGAACTGGACTCGACACCCCCTATTCACCGCCCAAGAATATACCTGACTAGGAAGAATCTTCAAAGCTATGTATTGATATCTCTCTGTAAATGAGTCAAGTGGGTGTAAAGCAGCATAAACAGAGCAGTGAAAAGCAGCTAAACCCCATTATAAAAATCAATTACTTTTAAAATCCCATGAAACAAAGACAGTGAAAGAGAGAGAAATTCTTACAAAATTCGTTCAGGGGCTGTGATGCCACCTGGATTGACCATTTCTAGACCCACAGCTGATTGAGACATAAGGGTGGACACTCTTGGGGCTGAGAGGTTTGGTGAGGTTGGGTGAGCAAACGCAGACCCTTTAAAGTAATACTGCGTGGTATCCATCCCATGGGTCCCAAATCTCCAGGTTCAAGGGCATCTTCCTACATCGAAAACATGCATGAGAAACCCAGAAGATGGTACACCGTGTGATCGGGAAAGGTTTCTACAACGCACCTCATTTCTCATCTCCTTGTGCTCGGGTTCGCCATTCCAGCCGCGTTAGTAGCAATCTCCCTCCGTGGAGAATCAGCACCTTTAACCTCCTGTTCCGTACAGGTTGCAATTTGTCCTGAGGATGAACGGGAAGAGGGGGAACCAATGAGAAACTAGCTCTAGGTGTTGGGACAGGCACAGGTCACTCTATTTTCCCATCAGGAAGAAGAATTAACCACAGGCTCAGCCTGCCGCCCGGAACCAGAATAGGGCCTGAAGCAATCCTGCGCTTTTGCGGCCAGCTCCGAAGAAAGCGAGTTGAAAAATGGAGCTCAGGGGCACTGCAATTCACAAACCTGCAGAGTTAGAAATGATAACTCTCGTCCACAAATATATTGTGGGAAGGCAACGAGGAGGATTTGAAAGCAAGGCAGAATTGCAGGAAACAGATTTCAGGAGGTAGATTCGAATCGCCTTTAAAGCACAGGAAAGGCGGCAAAACCTCGACCATGATGCCCTTGGCCAAAAAGGGCGTATGCGTTTTTTCCTGAATATATTCAGGAAAAAACGCATACGCCCTTTTTGGCCAACCAAGCAACCTGGAAAGGCAAATCAGCGCTACAAAGAAGTCTCGCTTCCCATCGGTCAAAAGGGCCATGCTGAATAAAGTGTCAAAACCAGAAATGCAGGACAGGCCATGGAGAAACGGGAGCCTTGCTACGCTGATGGGCGGGATGTAAATTGCCAACAGCCACTCTGGAGAAGTGTACGGTGTGTCCTGAAACCTCTAAAAAACTCAGCTTAGAGAGCATAGGGCACTTCCACTCATGGGTGTATAAATTGGGAAAAGTAAAAATCAGCAAGACACAGGCACCCCAAAGTTTAGGGCTGCTCTGTTGACAAGAACCTCCACTTCGTTACACCTTAAATATCCCAGGAAAGAAAAAAATGGATAAAGAAGTTGTGGTCCTTATGTACAATGGAATATCACTCAGCCAGGAAATCAACGTCATAAGGCTAGTAGCAGCATGATGAGTGGATTTAGGTACGACGATTCTAAGTGAAATAAGTCAACCAGAAAACGACACTTATCATAAGATATCACTTATAGAGGGAATGTAAAAACCGCTACACTTGAACTGAATTACAAAACAGAACAGAGACACACGTTTACAAAACACACTATGGCTGCTTAACGGGAAAGGTGAGGTCGGGTGAGGCAGAAAACAAGGGTTTCAAATTAGCTCAGATACCGTTCAATAAACCCAATATGTAATAGACAAGACCTACTCCTTGCTCAGTGAACTGGACGCAAAAACCCCCTATTCACCGCCCAAGAATATATCTGACTAGGAAGAATCTTCAAAGCTATGTATTGATATCTCTCTGTAAGTGAGTCAAGTGGGTGTAAAGCAGCATAAAAACAGCAGTGAAAAGCAGCTAAACCCCATTATAAAAATCAATTACTTTTAAAATCCCGTGAAACAAAGACAGTGAAAGAGAGAGAAATTCTTACAATATTCGTTCAGGGGCTGTGATGCCACCTGGATTGACCATCTCTAGACCCACAGCTGCTTGAGACATAAGGGTGGACACTCTTGTGGCTGAGAGGTTTGGTCAGGTTGGTTGAGGAAACGCAGGCCCTTTAAAGTAATACTGCGTGGTACCCATCCCATGGGTCCCAAATCTCCAAGTTCAAGGGCATCTTCCTATAACAAAAACATGCATGAGAAACCCAGAAGATGGTACACCGTGTGATCAGGAAAGGTTTCGAAAACGCACCTCATTTCTCATCTCCTTGTGCTCGGGTTGGCCATTACAGCCGCTTTACTAGCAATCTCCCTCCTTCGAGAATCAGCACCTTCAACCTCCTGTTCCGTACAGGTTGCAAATTGTCCTGAGGATGAACGGGAAGAGGGGGAACCAGTGAGAGACTAGCTCTAGGTGTTGGGACAGGCACAGGTCACTCTATTTTCCCATCAGGAAGAAGAATTAACCACAGGCTCAGCCTGCCGCCCGGAAGCAGAACAGGGCCTGAAGCAATCCTGTGCTTTTGCGGCCAGCTCCCAAAAAAACGAGTTGAAAAATCGAGCTCAGGGGCACTGCAATTCACAAACCTGCAGAGTTAGAAATGATAACTCTCGTCCACAAACATATTGAGGGAAGGCAACGAGGAGGATTTGAAAGCAAGGCAGAATTGCAGGAAACAGATTTCAGGAGGTAGAGTCGAATCGCCTTTAAAGCACAGGAAAAGCGGCAAAACCTCGACCATGATGCCCTTGGCCAAAAAGGGCGTATGCGTTTTTTCCTGAATATATTCAGGAAAAAACGCATACGCCCTTTTTGGCCAACCAAGCAACCTGGAAAGGCAAATCAGCGCTACAAAGAAGTCTCGCTTCCCATCGGTCAAAAGGGCCATGCTGAATAAAGTGTCAAAACCAGAAATGCAGGACAGGCCATGGAGAAACGGGAGCCTTACTACGCTGATGGGCGGGATGTAAATTGCCAACAGCCACTCTGGAGAAGTGTACGGTGTTTCCTGAAACATCTAAAGAACTCAGCATAGAGAGCATAAGGCACTTCCACTCATGGGCGTATAAATTGGGAAAACTAAAAATCAGCAAGACACAGGCACCCCAAAGTTTAGGGCTGCTCTGTTGACAAGAACCTCCACTTCGTTACACCTTAAATATCCCAGGAAAGAGAAAAATGGATAAGGAAGTTGTGGTCCTTATGTACAATGGCATATCACTCAGCCATGAAATTAACGTCATAAGGCTAGTAGCAGCATGATGAGAGGATTTAGGTACGACGATTCTAAGTGAAATAAGTCACACAGAAAAAGACACTTATCATAAGATATCACTTAGAGAGGGAATGTAAAAACCGCTACACTTGAACTGAATTACAAAACAGAACAGCGTCACACGTTTACAAAACACACTATGGCTGCTTAACGGGAAAGGTGAGGTCGGGTGAGGTAGAAAACAAGGGTTTCAAATGAGCTCAGATACCGTTCCATAAACCCAATATGTAATAGACAAGACCTACTCCTTGCTCAGTGAACTGGACTCGACACCCCCTGTTCACCGCCCAAGAATATACCTGACTAGGAAGAATCTTCAAAGCTATGTATTGATATCTCTCTGTAAATGAGTCAAGTGAGTGTAAAGCAGCATGAACAGAGCAGTGAAAAGCAGCTACACCCCATTATAAAAATCAATTACTTTTAAAATCCCGTGAAACAAAGACAGTGAAAGAGAGAGAAATTCTTACAAAATTCGTTCAGGGGCTGTGATGCCACCTGGATTGACCATCTCTAGACCCACAGCTGATTGAGACATAAGGGTGGACACTCTTGGGGCTGAGAGGTTTGGTGAGGTTGGGTGAGCAAACGCAGACCCTTTAAAGTAATACTGCGTGGTATCCATCCCATGGGTCCAAAATCTCCAGGTTCAAGGGCATCTTCCTACATCGAAAACATGCATGAGAAACCCAGAAGATGGTACACCGTGTGATCGGGAAAGGTTTCGAAAACGCACCTCATTTCTCATCTCCTTGTGCTCGGGTTGGCCATTACAGCCGCTTTACTAGCAATCTCCCTCCTTCGAGAATCAGCACCTTTAACCTCCTGTTCCGTACAGGTTGCAATTTGTCCTGAGGATGAACGGGAAGAGGGGGAACCAGTGAGAGACTAGCTCTAGGTGTTGGGACAGGCACAGGTCACTCTATTTTCCCATCAGGAAGAAGAATTAACCACAGGCTCAGCCTGCCGCCCGGAAGCAGAACAGGGCCTGAAGCAATCCTGCACTTTTGCGGCCAGCTCCCAAAAAAGCGAGTTGAAAAATCGAGCTCAGGGGCACTGCAATTCACAAACCTGCAGAGTTATAAATGATAACTCTCGTCCACAAATATATTGAGGGAAGGCAACGAGGAGGATTTGAAAGCAAGGCAGAATTGCAGGAAACAGATTTCAGGAGGTAGAGTCGAATCGCCTTTAAAGCACAGGAAAGGCGGCAAAACCTCGACCATGATGCCCTTGGCCAAAAAGGGCGTATGCGTTTTTTCCTGAATATATTCAGGAAAAAACGCATACGCCCTTTTTGGCCAACCAAGCAACCTGGAAAGGCAAATCAGCGCTACAAAGAAGTCTCGCTTCCCATCGGTCAAAAGGGCCATGCTGAATAAAGTGTCAAAACCAGAAATGCAGGACAGGCCATGGAGAAACGGGAGCCTTGCTACGCTGATGGGCGGGATGTAAATTGCCAACAGCCACTCTGGAGAAGTGTACGGTGTGTCCTGAAACCTCTAAAAAACTCAGCTTAGAGAGCATAGGGCACTTCCACTCATGGGTGTATAAATTGGGAAAAGTAAAAATCAGCAAGACACAGGCACCCCAAAGTTTAGGGCTGCTCTGTTGACAAGAACCTCCACTTCGTTACACCTTAAATATCCCAGGAAAGAAAAAAATGGATAAAGAAGTTGTGGTCCTTATGTACAATGGAATATCACTCAGCCAGGAAATCAACGTCATAAGGCTAGTAGCAGCATGATGAGTGGATTTAGGTACAACGATTCTAAGTGAAATAAGTCAACCAGAAAACGACACTTATCATAAGATATCACTTATAGAGGGAATGTAAAAACCGCTACACTTGAACTGAATTACAAAACAGAACAGAGACACACGTTTACAAAACACACTATGGCTGCTTAACGGGAAAGGTGAGGTCGGGTGAGGCAGAAAACAAGGGTTTCAAATTAGCTCAGATACCGTTCAATAAACCCAATATGTAATAGACAAGACCTACTCCTTGCTCAGTGAACTGGACGCAAAAACCCCCTATTCACCGCCCAAGAATATATCTGACTAGGAAGAATCTTCAAAGCTATGTATTGATATCTCTCTGTAAGTGAGTCAAGTGGGTGTAAAGCAGCATAAAAACAGCAGTGAAAAGCAGCTAAACCCCATTATAAAAATCAATTACTTTTAAAAACCCGTGAAACAAAGACAGTGAAAGAGAGAGAAATTCTTACAATATTCGTTCAGGGGCTGTGATGCCACCTGGATTGACCATCTCTAGACCCACAGCTGCTTGAGACATAAGGGTGGACACTCTTGTGGCTGAGAGGTTTGGTGAGGTTGGTTGAGGAAACGCAGGCCCTTTAAAGTAATACTGCGTGTTACCCATCCCATGGGTCCCAAATCTCCAAGTTCAAGGGCATCTTCCTATAACAAAAACATGCATGAGAAACCCAGAAGATGGTACACCGTGTGATCGGGAAAGGTTTCGAAAACGCACCTCATTTCTCATCTCCTTGTGCTCGGGTTGGCCATTACAGCCGCTTTACTAGCAATCTCCCTCCTTCGAGAATCAGCACCTTCAACCTCCTGTTCCGTACAGGTTGCAAATTGTCCTGAGGATGAACGGGAAGAGGGGGAACCAGTGAGAGACTAGCTCTAGGTGTTGGGACAGGCACAGGTCACTCTATTTTCCCATCAGGAAGAAGAATTAACCACAGGCTCAGCCTGCCGCCCGGAAGCAGAACAGGGCCTGAAGCAATCCTGTGCATTTGCGGCCAGCAACCAAAAAAACGAGTTGAAAAATCGAGCTCAGGGGCACTGCAATTCACAAAACTGCAGAGATAGAAATGATAACTCTCGTCCACAAATATATTGAGGGAAGGCAACGAGGAGGATTTGAAAGCAAGGCAGAATTGCAGGAAACAGATTTCAGGAGGTAGAGTCGAATCGCCTTTAAAGCACAGGAAAAGCGGCAAAACCTCGACCATGATGCCCTTGGCCAAAAAGGGCGTATGCGTTTTTTCCTGAATATATTCAGGAAAAAACGCATACGCCCTTTTTGGCCAACCAAGCAACCTGGAAAGGCAAATCAGCGCTACAAAGAAGTCTCGCTTCCCATCGGTCAAAAGGGCCATGCTGAATAAAGTGTCAAAACCAGAAATGCAGGACAGGCCATGGAGAAACGGGAGCCTTACTACGCTGATGGGCGGGATGTAAATTGCCAACAGCCACTCTGGAGAAGTGTACGGTGTTTCCTGAAACATCTAAAGAACTCAGCATAGAGAGCATAAGGCACTTCCACTCATGGGCGTATAAATTGGGAAAACTAAAAATCAGCAAGACACAGGCACCCCAAAGTTTAGGGCTGCTCTGTTGACAAGAACCTCCACTTCGTTACACCTTAAATATCCCAGGAAAGAGAAACATGGATAAGGAAGTTGTGGTCCTTATGTACAATGGCATATCACTCAGCCATGAAATTAACGTCATAAGGCTAGTAGCAGCATGATGAGAGGATTTAGGTACGACGATTCTAAGTGAAATAAGTCACACAGAAAAAGACACTTATCATAAGATATCACTTAGAGAGGGAATGTAAAAACCACTACACTTGAACTGAATTACAAAACAGAACAGCGTCACACGTTTACAAAACACACTATGGCTGCTTAACGGGAAAGGTGAGGTCGGGTGAGGTAGAAAACAAGGGTTTCAAATTAGCTCAGATACCGTTCCATAAACCCAATATGTAATAGACAAGACCTACTCCTTGCTCAGTGAACTGGACTCGACACCCCCTATTCACCGCCCAAGAATATACCTGACTAGGAAGAATCTTCAAAGCTATGTATTGATATCTCTCTGTAAATGAGTCAAGTGGGTGTAAAGCAGCATAAACAGAGCAGTGAAAAGCAGCTAAACCCCATTATAAAAATCAATTACTTTTAAAATCCCATGAAACAAAGACAGTGAAAGAGAGAGAAATTCTTACAAAATTCGTTCAGGGGCTGTGATGCCACCTGGATTGACCATTTCTAGACCCACAGCTGATTGAGACATAAGGGTGGACACTCTTGGGGCTGAGAGGTTTGGTGAGGTTGGGTGAGCAAACGCAGACCCTTTAAAGTAATACTGCGTGGTATCCATCCCATGGGTCCCAAATCTCCAGGTTCAAGGGCATCTTCCTACATCGAAAACATGCATGAGAAACCCAGAAGATGGTACACCGTGTGATCGGGAAAGGTTTCTACAACGCACCTCATTTCTCATCTCCTTGTGCTCGGGTTCGCCATTCCAGCCGCGTTAGTAGCAATCTCCCTCTGTGGAGAATCAGCACCTTTAACCTCCTGTTCCGTACAGGTTGCAATTTGTCCTGAGGATGAACGGGAAGAGGGGGAACCAATGAGAAACTAGCTCTAGGTGTTGGGACAGGCACAGGTCACTCTATTTTCCCATCAGGAAGAAGAATTAACCACAGGCTCAGCCTGCCGCCCGGAACCAGAATAGGGCCTGAAGCAATCCTGCGCTTTTGCGGCCAGCTCCGAAGAAAGCGAGTTGAAAAATGGAGCTCAGGGGCACTGCAATTCACAAACCTGCAGAGTTAGAAATGATAACTCTCGTCCACAAATATATTGTGGGAAGGCAACGAGGAGGATTTGAAAGCAAGGCAGAATTGCAGGAAACAGATTTCAGGAGGTAGATTCGAATCGCCTTTAAAGCACAGGAAAGGCGGCAAAACCTCGACCATGATGCCCTTGGCCAAAAAGGGCGTATGCGTTTTTTCCTGAATATATTCAGGAAAAAACGCATACGCCCTTTTTGGCCAACCAAGCAACCTGGAAAGGCAAATCAGCGCTACAAAGAAGTCTCGCTTCCCATCGGTCAAAAGGGCCATGCTGAATAAAGTGTCAAAACCAGAAATGCAGGACAGGCCATGGAGAAACGGGAGCCTTACTACGCTGATGGGCGGGATGTAAATTGCCAACAGCCACTCTGGAGAAGTGTACGGTGTTTCCTGAAACATCTAAAGAACTCAGCATAGAGAGCATAAGGCACTTCCACTCATGGGCGTATAAATTGGGAAAACTAAAAATCAGCAAGACACAGGCACCCCAAAGTTTAGGGCTGCTCTGTTGACAAGAACCTCCACTTCGTTACACCTTAAATATCCCAGGAAAGAGAAACATGGATAAGGAAGTTGTGGTCCTTATGTACAATGGCATATCACTCAGCCATGAAATTAACGTCATAAGGCTAGTAGCAGCATGATGAGAGGATTTAGGTACGACGATTCTAAGTGAAATAAGTCACACAGAAAAAGACACTTATCATAAGATATCACTTAGAGAGGGAATGTAAAAACCACTACACTTGAACTGAATTACAAAACAGAACAGCGTCACACGTTTACAAAACACACTATGGCTGCTTAACGGGAAAGGTGAGGTCGGGTGAGGTAGAAAACAAGGGTTTCAAATTAGCTCAGATACCGTTCCATAAACCCAATATGTAATAGACAAGACCTACTCCTTGCTCAGTGAACTGGACTCGACACCCCCTATTCACCGCCCAAGAATATACCTGACTAGGAAGAATCTTCAAAGCTATGTATTGATATCTCTCTGTAAATGAGTCAAGTGGGTGTAAAGCAGCATAAACAGAGCAGTGAAAAGCAGCTAAACCCCATTATAAAAATCAATTACTTTTAAAATCCCATGAAACAAAGACAGTGAAAGAGAGAGAAATTCTTACAAAATTCGTTCAGGGGCTGTGATGCCACCTGGATTGACCATTTCTAGACCCACAGCTGATTGAGACATAAGGGTGGACACTCTTGGGGCTGAGAGGTTTGGTGAGGTTGGGTGAGCAAACGCAGACCCTTTAAAGTAATACTGCGTGGTATCCATCCCATGGGTCCCAAATCTCCAGGTTCAAGGGCATCTTCCTACATCGAAAACATGCATGAGAAACCCAGAAGATGGTACACCGTGTGATCGGGAAAGGTTTCTACAACGCACCTCATTTCTCATCTCCTTGTGCTCGGGTTCGCCATTCCAGCCGCGTTAGTAGCAATCTCCCTCCGTGGAGAATCAGCACCTTTAACCTCCTGTTCCGTACAGGTTGCAATTTGTCCTGAGGATGAACGGGAAGAGGGGGAACCAATGAGAAACTAGCTCTAGGTGTTGGGACAGGCACAGGTCACTCTATTTTCCCATCAGGAAGAAGAATTAACCACAGGCTCAGCCTGCCGCCCGGAACCAGAATAGGGCCTGAAGCAATCCTGCGCTTTTGCGGCCAGCTCCGAAGAAAGCGAGTTGAAAAATGGAGCTCAGGGGCACTGCAATTCACAAACCTGCAGAGTTAGAAATGATAACTCTCGTCCACAAATATATTGTGGGAAGGCAACGAGGAGGATTTGAAAGCAAGGCAGAATTGCAGGAAACAGATTTCAGGAGGTAGATTCGAATCGCCTTTAAAGCACAGGAAAGGCGGCAAAACCTCGACCATGATGCCCTTGGCCAAAAAGGGCGTATGCGTTTTTTCCTGAATATATTCAGGAAAAAACGCATACGCCCTTTTTGGCCAACCAAGCAACCTGGAAAGGCAAATCAGCGCTACAAAGAAGTCTCGCTTCCCATCGGTCAAAAGGGCCATGCTGAATAAAGTGTCAAAACCAGAAATGCAGGACAGGCCATGGAGAAACGGGAGCCTTGCTACGCTGATGGGCGGGATGTAAATTGCCAACAGCCACTCTGGAGAAGTGTACGGTGTGTCCTGAAACCTCTAAAAAACTCAGCTTAGAGAGCATAGGGCACTTCCACTCATGGGTGTATAAATTGGGAAAAGTAAAAATCAGCAAGACACAGGCACCCCAAAGTTTAGGGCTGCTCTGTTGACAAGAACCTCCACTTCGTTACACCTTAAATATCCCAGGAAAGAAAAAAATGGATAAAGAAGTTGTGGTCCTTATGTACAATGGAATATCACTCAGCCAGGAAATCAACGTCATAAGGCTAGTAGCAGCATGATGAGTGGATTTAGGTACGACGATTCTAAGTGAAATAAGTCAACCAGAAAACGACACTTATCATAAGATATCACTTATAGAGGGAATGTAAAAACCGCTACACTTGAACTGAATTACAAAACAGAACAGAGACACACGTTTACAAAACACACTATGGCTGCTTAACGGGAAAGGTGAGGTCGGGTGAGGCAGAAAACAAGGGTTTCAAATTAGCTCAGATACCGTTCAATAAACCCAATATGTAATAGACAAGACCTACTCCTTGCTCAGTGAACTGGACGCAAAAACCCCCTATTCACCGCCCAAGAATATATCTGACTAGGAAGAATCTTCAAAGCTATGTATTGATATCTCTCTGTAAGTGAGTCAAGTGGGTGTAAAGCAGCATAAAAACAGCAGTGAAAAGCAGCTAAACCCCATTATAAAAATCAATTACTTTTAAAATCCCGTGAAACAAAGACAGTGAAAGAGAGAGAAATTCTTACAATATTCGTTCAGGGGCTGTGATGCCACCTGGATTGACCATCTCTAGACCCACAGCTGCTTGAGACATAAGGGTGGACACTCTTGTGGCTGAGAGGTTTGGTCAGGTTGGTTGAGGAAACGCAGGCCCTTTAAAGTAATACTGCGTGGTACCCATCCCATGGGTCCCAAATCTCCAAGTTCAAGGGCATCTTCCTATAACAAAAACATGCATGAGAAACCCAGAAGATGGTACACCGTGTGATCAGGAAAGGTTTCGAAAACGCACCTCATTTCTCATCTCCTTGTGCTCGGGTTGGCCATTACAGCCGCTTTACTAGCAATCTCCCTCCTTCGAGAATCAGCACCTTCAACCTCCTGTTCCGTACAGGTTGCAAATTGTCCTGAGGATGAACGGGAAGAGGGGGAACCAGTGAGAGACTAGCTCTAGGTGTTGGGACAGGCACAGGTCACTCTATTTTCCCATCAGGAAGAAGAATTAACCACAGGCTCAGCCTGCCGCCCGGAAGCAGAACAGGGCCTGAAGCAATCCTGTGCTTTTGCGGCCAGCTCCCAAAAAAACGAGTTGAAAAATCGAGCTCAGGGGCACTGCAATTCACAAACCTGCAGAGTTAGAAATGATAACTCTCGTCCACAAACATATTGAGGGAAGGCAACGAGGAGGATTTGAAAGCAAGGCAGAATTGCAGGAAACAGATTTCAGGAGGTAGAGTCGAATCGCCTTTAAAGCACAGGAAAAGCGGCAAAACCTCGACCATGATGCCCTTGGCCAAAAAGGGCGTATGCGTTTTTTCCTGAATATATTCAGGAAAAAACGCATACGCCCTTTTTGGCCAACCAAGCAACCTGGAAAGGCAAATCAGCGCTACAAAGAAGTCTCGCTTCCCATCGGTCAAAAGGGCCATGCTGAATAAAGTGTCAAAACCAGAAATGCAGGACAGGCCATGGAGAAACGGGAGCCTTACTACGCTGATGGGCGGGATGTAAATTGCCAACAGCCACTCTGGAGAAGTGTACGGTGTTTCCTGAAACATCTAAAGAACTCAGCATAGAGAGCATAAGGCACTTCCACTCATGGGCGTATAAATTGGGAAAACTAAAAATCAGCAAGACACAGGCACCCCAAAGTTTAGGGCTGCTCTGTTGACAAGAACCTCCACTTCGTTACACCTTAAATATCCCAGGAAAGAGAAAAATGGATAAGGAAGTTGTGGTCCTTATGTACAATGGCATATCACTCAGCCATGAAATTAACGTCATAAGGCTAGTAGCAGCATGATGAGAGGATTTAGGTACGACGATTCTAAGTGAAATAAGTCACACAGAAAAAGACACTTATCATAAGATATCACTTAGAGAGGGAATGTAAAAACCGCTACACTTGAACTGAATTACAAAACAGAACAGCGTCACACGTTTACAAAACACACTATGGCTGCTTAACGGGAAAGGTGAGGTCGGGTGAGGTAGAAAACAAGGGTTTCAAATGAGCTCAGATACCGTTCCATAAACCCAATATGTAATAGACAAGACCTACTCCTTGCTCAGTGAACTGGACTCGACACCCCCTGTTCACCGCCCAAGAATATACCTGACTAGGAAGAATCTTCAAAGCTATGTATTGATATCTCTCTGTAAATGAGTCAAGTGAGTGTAAAGCAGCATGAACAGAGCAGTGAAAAGCAGCTACACCCCATTATAAAAATCAATTACTTTTAAAATCCCGTGAAACAAAGACAGTGAAAGAGAGAGAAATTCTTACAAAATTCGTTCAGGGGCTGTGATGCCACCTGGATTGACCATCTCTAGACCCACAGCTGATTGAGACATAAGGGTGGACACTCTTGGGGCTGAGAGGTTTGGTGAGGTTGGGTGAGCAAACGCAGACCCTTTAAAGTAATACTGCGTGGTATCCATCCCATGGGTCCAAAATCTCCAGGTTCAAGGGCATCTTCCTACATCGAAAACATGCATGAGAAACCCAGAAGATGGTACACCGTGTGATCGGGAAAGGTTTCGAAAACGCACCTCATTTCTCATCTCCTTGTGCTCGGGTTGGCCATTACAGCCGCTTTACTAGCAATCTCCCTCCTTCGAGAATCAGCACCTTTAACCTCCTGTTCCGTACAGGTTGCAATTTGTCCTGAGGATGAACGGGAAGAGGGGGAACCAGTGAGAGACTAGCTCTAGGTGTTGGGACAGGCACAGGTCACTCTATTTTCCCATCAGGAAGAAGAATTAACCACAGGCTCAGCCTGCCGCCCGGAAGCAGAACAGGGCCTGAAGCAATCCTGCACTTTTGCGGCCAGCTCCCAAAAAAGCGAGTTGAAAAATCGAGCTCAGGGGCACTGCAATTCACAAACCTGCAGAGTTATAAATGATAACTCTCGTCCACAAATATATTGAGGGAAGGCAACGAGGAGGATTTGAAAGCAAGGCAGAATTGCAGGAAACAGATTTCAGGAGGTAGAGTCGAATCGCCTTTAAAGCACAGGAAAGGCGGCAAAACCTCGACCATGATGCCCTTGGCCAAAAAGGGCGTATGCGTTTTTTCCTGAATATATTCAGGAAAAAACGCATACGCCCTTTTTGGCCAACCAAGCAACCTGGAAAGGCAAATCAGCGCTACAAAGAAGTCTCGCTTCCCATCGGTCAAAAGGGCCATGCTGAATAAAGTGTCAAAACCAGAAATGCAGGACAGGCCATGGAGAAACGGGAGCCTTGCTACGCTGATGGGCGGGATGTAAATTGCCAACAGCCACTCTGGAGAAGTGTACGGTGTGTCCTGAAACCTCTAAAAAACTCAGCTTAGAGAGCATAGGGCACTTCCACTCATGGGTGTATAAATTGGGAAAAGTAAAAATCAGCAAGACACAGGCACCCCAAAGTTTAGGGCTGCTCTGTTGACAAGAACCTCCACTTCGTTACACCTTAAATATCCCAGGAAAGAAAAAAATGGATAAAGAAGTTGTGGTCCTTATGTACAATGGAATATCACTCAGCCAGGAAATCAACGTCATAAGGCTAGTAGCAGCATGATGAGTGGATTTAGGTACAACGATTCTAAGTGAAATAAGTCAACCAGAAAACGACACTTATCATAAGATATCACTTATAGAGGGAATGTAAAAACCGCTACACTTGAACTGAATTACAAAACAGAACAGAGACACACGTTTACAAAACACACTATGGCTGCTTAACGGGAAAGGTGAGGTCGGGTGAGGCAGAAAACAAGGGTTTCAAATTAGCTCAGATACCGTTCAATAAACCCAATATGTAATAGACAAGACCTACTCCTTGCTCAGTGAACTGGACGCAAAAACCCCCTATTCACCGCCCAAGAATATATCTGACTAGGAAGAATCTTCAAAGCTATGTATTGATATCTCTCTGTAAGTGAGTCAAGTGGGTGTAAAGCAGCATAAAAACAGCAGTGAAAAGCAGCTAAACCCCATTATAAAAATCAATTACTTTTAAAAACCCGTGAAACAAAGACAGTGAAAGAGAGAGAAATTCTTACAATATTCGTTCAGGGGCTGTGATGCCACCTGGATTGACCATCTCTAGACCCACAGCTGATTGAGACATAAGGGTGGACACTCTTGTGGCTGAGAGGTTTGGTCAGGTTGGTTGAGGAAACGCAGGCCCTTTAAAGTAATACTGCGTGGTACCCATCCCATGGGTCCCAAATCTCCAAGTTCAAGGGCATCTTCCTATAACAAAAACATGCATGAGAAACCCAGAAGATGGTACACCGTGTGATCGGGAAAGGTTTCGAAAACGCACCTCATTTCTCATCTCCTTGTGCTCGGGTTGGCCATTACAGCCGCTTTACTAGCAATCTCCCTCCTTCGAGAATCAGCACCTTCAACCTCCTGTTCCGTACAGGTTGCAAATTGTCCTGAGGATGAACGGGAAGAGGGGGAACCAGTGAGAGACTAGCTCTAGGTGTTGGGACAGGCACAGGTCACTCTATTTTCCCATCAGGAAGAAGAATTAACCACAGGCTCAGCCTGCCGCCCGGAAGCAGAACAGGGCCTGAAGCAATCCTGTGCATTTGCGGCCAGCAACCAAAAAAACGAGTTGAAAAATCGAGCTCAGGGGCACTGCAATTCACAAACCTGCAGAGTTAGAAATGATAACTCTCGTCCACAAATATATTGAGGGAAGGCAACGAGGAGGATTTGAAAGCAAGGCAGAATTGCAGGAAACAGATTTCAGGAGGTAGAGTCGAATCGCCTTTAAAGCACAGGAAAAGCGGCAAAACCTCGACCATGATGCCCTTGGCCAAAAAGGGCGTATGCGTTTTTTCCTGAATATATTCAGGAAAAAACGCATACGCCCTTTTTGGCCAACCAAGCAACCTGGAAAGGCAAATCAGCGCTACAAAGAAGTCTCGCTTCCCATCGGTCAAAAGGGCCATGCTGAATAAAGTGTCAAAACCAGAAATGCAGGACAGGCCATGGAGAAACGGGAGCCTTACTACGCTGATGGGCGGGATGTAAATTGCCAACAGCCACTCTGGAGAAGTGTACGGTGTTTCCTGAAACATCTAAAGAACTCAGCATAGAGAGCATAAGGCACTTCCACTCATGGGCGTATAAATTGGGAAAACTAAAAATCAGCAAGACACAGGCACCCCAAAGTTTAGGGCTGCTCTGTTGACAAGAACCTCCACTTCGTTACACCTTAAATATCCCAGGAAAGAGAAACATGGATAAGGAAGTTGTGGTCCTTATGTACAATGGCATATCACTCAGCCATGAAATTAACGTCATAAGGCTAGTAGCAGCATGATGAGAGGATTTAGGTACGACGATTCTAAGTGAAATAAGTCACACAGAAAAAGACACTTATCATAAGATATCACTTAGAGAGGGAATGTAAAAACCGCTACACTTGAACTGAATTACAAAACAGAACAGCGTCACACGTTTACAAAACACACTATGGCTGCTTAACGGGAAAGGTGAGGTCGGGTGAGGTAGAAAACAAGGGTTTCAAATTAGCTCAGATACCGTTCCATAAACCCAATATGTAATAGACAAGACCTACTCCTTGCTCAGTGAACTGGACTCGACACCCCCTATTCACCGCCCAAGAATATACCTGACTAGGAAGAATCTTCAAAGCTATGTATTGATATCTCTCTGTAAATGAGTCAAGTGGGTGTAAAGCAGCATAAACAGAGCAGTGAAAAGCAGCTAAACCCCATTATAAAAATCAATTACTTTTAAAATCCCGTGAAACAAAGACAGTGAAAGAGAGAGAAATTCTTACAAAATTCGTTCAGGGGCTGTGATGCCACCTGGATTGACCATCTCTAGACCCACAGCTGATTGAGACATAAGGGTGGACACTCTTGGGGCTGAGAGGTTTGGTGAGGTTGGGTGAGCAAACGCAGACCCTTTAAAGTAATACTGCGTGGTATCCATCCCATGGGTCCCAAATCTCCAGGTTCAAGGGCATCTTCCTACATCGAAAACATGCATGAGAAACCCAGAAGATGGTACACCGTGTGATCGGGAAAGGTTTCTAAAACGCACCTCATTTCTCATCTCCTTGTGCTCGGGTTCGCCATTCCAGCCGCGTTAGTAGCAATCTCCCTCCGTGGAGAATCAGCACCTTTAACCTCCTGTTCCGTACAGGTTGCAATTTGTCCTGAGGATGAACGGGAAGAGGGCGAACCAATGAGAGACTAGCTCTAGGTGTTGGGACAGGCACAGGTCACTCTATTTTCCCATCAGGAAGAAGAATTAACCACAGGCTCAGCCTGCCGCCCGGAACCAGAATAGGGCCTGAAGCAATCCTGCGCTTTTGCGGCCAGCTCCGAAGAAAGCGAGTTGAAAAATGGAGCTCAGGGGCACTGCAATTCACAAACCTGCAGAGTTAGAAATGATAACTCTCGTCCACAAATATATTGAGGGAAGGCAACGAGGAGGATTTGAAAGCAAGGCAGAATTGCAGGAAAGAGATTTCAGGAGGTAGATTTGAATCGCCTTTAAAGCACAGGAAAGGCGGCAAAACCTCGACCATGATGCCCTTGGCCAAAAAGGGCGTATGCGTTTTTTCCTGAATATATTCAGGAAAAAACGCATACGCCCTTTTTGGCCAACCAAGCAACCTGGAAAGGCAAATCAGCGCTACAAAGAAGTCTCGCTTCCCATCGGTCAAAAGGGCCATGCTGAATAAAGTGTCAAAACCAGAAATGCAGGACAGGCCATGGAGAAACGGGAGCCTTACTACGCTGATGGGCGGGATGTAAATTGCCAACAGCCACTCTGGAGTAGTGTACGGTGTTTCCTGAAACATCTAAAGAACTCAGCATAGAGAGCATAAGGCACTTCCACTCATGGGCGTATAAATTGGGAAAACTAAAAATCAGCAAGACACAGGCACCCCAAAGTTTAGGGCTGCTCTGTTGACAAGAACCTCCACTTCGTTACACCTTAAATATCCCAGGAAAGAGAAACATGGATAAGGAAGTTGTGGTCCTTATGTACAATGGCATATCACTCAGCCATGAAATTAACGTCATAAGGCTAGCAGCAGCATGATGAGAGGATTTAGGTACGACGATTCTAAGTGAAATAAGTCACACAGAAAAAGACACTTATCATAAGATATCACTTAGAGAGGGAATGTAAAAACCGCTACACTTGAACTGAATTACAAAACAGAACAGAGACACACGTTTACAAAACACACTATGGCTGCTTAACGGGAAAGGTGAGGTCGGGTGAGGCAGAAAACAAGGGTTTCAAATTAGCTCAGTTACCGTTCAATAAACCCAATATGTAATAGACAAGACCTACTCCTTGCTCAGTGAACTGGACTCGACACCCCCTATTCACCGCCCAAGAATATATCTGACTAGGAAGAATCTTCAAAGCTATGTATTGATATCTCTCTGTAAATGAGTCAAGTGGGTGTAAAGCAGCATAAACAGAGCAGTGAAAAGCACCTAAACCCCATTATAAAAATCAATTACTTTTAAAATCCCGTGAAACAAAGACAGTGAAAGAGAGAGAAATTCTTACAAAATTCGTTCAGGGGCTGTGATGCCACCTTTATTGACCATCTCTAGACCCACAGCTGATTGAGATATAAGGGTGGACACTCGTGGGGCTGAGAGGTTTGGTGAGGTTGGGTGAGCAAACGCAGACCCTTTAAAGTAATACTACGTGGTATCCATCCCATGGGTCCAAAATCTCCAGGTTCAAGGGCATCTTCCTACATCGAAAACATGCATGAGAAACCCAGAAGATGGTACACCGTGTGATCGGGAAAGGTTTCTAAAA
Organism: Balaenoptera borealis; assembly: GCF_965194805.1. Lineage (NCBI taxonomy): Eukaryota > Metazoa > Chordata > Mammalia > Artiodactyla > Balaenopteridae > Balaenoptera > Balaenoptera borealis. The sequence goes on along the minus strand of NC_138863.1, from coordinate 109,300,451 downwards.
CGCACCTCATTTCTCATCTCCTTGTGCTCGGGTTTGCCATTACAGCCGCTTTACTAGCAATCTCCCTCCTTCGAGAATCAGCACCTTTAACCTCCTGTTCCGTACAGGTTGCAATTTGTCCTGAGGATGAACGGGAAGAGGGGGAACCAGTGAGAGACTAGATCTAGGTGTTGGGACAGGCACAGGTCACTCTATTTTCCCATCAGGAAGAAGAATTAACGACAGGCTCAGCCTGCCGCCCGGAAGCAGAACAGGGCCTGAAGCAATCCTGCGCTTTTGCGGCCAGCTCCCAAAAAAGCGAGTTGAAAAATCGAGCTCAGGGGCACTGCAATTCACAAACCTGCAGAGTTATAAATGATAACTCTCGTCCACAAATATATTGAGGGAAGGCAACGAGGAGGATTTGAAAGCAAGGCAGAATTGCAGGAAACAGATTTCAGGAGGTAGAGTCGAATCGCCTTTAAAGCACAGGAAAAGCGGCAAAACCTCGACCATGATGCCCTTGGCCAAAAAGGGCGTATGCGTTTTTTCCTGAATATATTCAGGAAAAAACGCATACGCCCTTTTTGGCCAACAAAGCAACCTGGAAAGGCAAATCAGCGCTACAAAGAAGTCTCGCTTCCCATCGGTCAAAAGGGCCATGCTGAATACAGTGTCAAAACCAGAAATGCAGGACAGGCCATGGAGAAACGGGAGCTTTACTACGCTGATGGGCGGGATGTAAATTGCCAACAGCCACTCTGGAGAAGTGTACGGTGTATCCTGAAACATCTAAAAAACTCAGCATAGAGAGCATAAGGCACTTCCACTCATGGGCGTATAAATTGGGAAAACTAAAAATCAGCAAGACACAGGCACCCCAAAGTTTAGGGCTGCTCTGTTGACAAGAACCTCCACTTCGTTACACCTTAAATATCCCAGGAAAGAGAAAAATGGATAAGGAAGTTGTGGTCCTTATGTACAATGGCATATCACTCAGCCATGAAATTAACGTCATAAGGCTAGTAGCAGCATGATGAGAGGATTTAGGTACAACGATTCTAAGTGAAATAAGTCACACAGAAAAAGACACTTATCATAAGATATCACTTAGAGAGGGAATGCAAAAACCGCTACACTTGAACGGAATTACAAAACAGAACAGCGTCACACGTTTACAAGACACACTATGGCTGCTTAACGGGAAAGGTGCGGTGGGTGATGCATAAAACAAGGGTTTCAAATTAGCTCAGATACCGTTCCATAAACCCAATATGTAATAGACAAGACCTACTCCTTGCTCAGTGAACTGGACTCAACACCCCCTGTTCACCGCCCAAGAATATATCTGACTAGTAAGAATCTTAAAACCAATGTATTGATATCCCTCTGTAAGTGAGTCAAGTGGGTGTAAAGCGGCATAAACACAGCAGTGAAAAGCAGCTAAACCCCATTATAAAAATCAATTACTTTTAAAAACCCGTGAAACAAAGACAGTGAAAGAGAGAGAAATTCTTACAAAATTCGTTCAGGGGCTGTGATGCCACCTGGATTGACCATCTCTAGACCCACAGCTGATTGAGACATAAGGTTGGACACTCTTGGGGCTGAGAGGTTTGGTGAGGTTGGGTGAGCAAACGCAGACCCTTTAAAGTAATACTGCGTGGTATCCATCCCATGGGTCCAAAATCTCCAGGTTCAAGGGCATCTTCCTACATCGAAAACATGCATGAGAAACCCAGAAGATGGTACACCGTGTGATCGGGAAAGGTTTCGAAAACGCACCTCATTTCTCATCTCCTTGTGCTCGGGTTGGCCATTACAGCCGCTTTACTAGCAATCTCCCTCCTTCGAGAATCAGCACCTTTAACCTCCTGTTCCGTACAGGTTGCAATTTGTCCTGAGGATGAACGGGAAGAGGGGGAACCAGTGAGAGACTAGCTCTAGGTGTTGGGACAGGCACAGGTCACTCTATTTTCCCATCAGGAAGAAGAATTAACCACAGGCTCAGCCTGCCGCCCGGAAGCAGAACAGGGCCTGAAGCAATCCTGCGCTTTTGCGGCCAGCTCCCAAAAAAGCGAGTTGAAAAATCGAGCTCAGGGGCACTGCAATTCACAAACCTGCAGAGTTATAAATGATAACTCTCGTCCACAAATATATTGAGGGAAGGCAACGAGGAGGATTTGAAAGCAAGGCAGAATTGCAGGAAACAGATTTCAGGAGGTAGAGTCGAATCGCCTTTAAAGCACAGGAAAGGCGGCAAAACCTCGACCATGATGCCCTTGGCCAAAAAGGGCGTATGCGTTTTTTCCTGAATATATTCAGGAAAAAACGCATACGCCCTTTTTGGCCAACCAAGCAACCTGGAAAGGCAAATCAGCGCTACAAAGAAGTCTCGCTTCCCATCGGTCAAAAGGGCCATGCTGAATAAAGTGTCAAAACCAGAAATGCAGGACAGGCCATGGAGAAACGGGAGCCTTGCTACGCTGATGGGCGGGATGTAAATTGCCAACAGCCACTCTGGAGAAGTGTACGGTGTGTCCTGAAACCTCTAAAAAACTCAGCTTAGAGAGCATAGGGCACTTCCACTCATGGGTGTATAAATTGGGAAAAGTAAAAATCAGCAAGACACAGGCACCCCAAAGTTTAGGGCTGCTCTGTTGACAAGAACCTCCACTTCGTTACACCTTAAATATCCCAGGAAAGAAAAAAATGGATAAAGAAGTTGTGGTCCTTATGTACAATGGAATATCACTCAGCCAGGAAATCAACGTCATAAGGCTAGTAGCAGCATGATGAGTGGATTTAGGTACAACGATTCTAAGTGAAATAAGTCAACCAGAAAACGACACTTATCATAAGATATCACTTATAGAGGGAATGTAAAAACCGCTACACTTGAACTGAATTACAAAACAGAACAGAGACACACGTTTACAAAACACACTATGGCTGCTTAACGGGAAAGGTGAGGTCGGGTGAGGCAGAAAACAAGGGTTTCAAATTAGCTCAGATACCGTTCAATAAACCCAATATGTAATAGACAAGACCTACTCCTTGCTCAGTGAACTGGACGCAAAAACCCCCTATTCACCGCCCAAGAATATATCTGACTAGGAAGAATCTTCAAAGCTATGTATTGATATCTCTCTGTAAGTGAGTCAAGTGGGTGTAAAGCAGCATAAAAACAGCAGTGAAAAGCAGCTAAACCCCATTATAAAAATCAATTACTTTTAAAAACCCGTGAAACAAAGACAGTGAAAGAGAGAGAAATTCTTACAATATTCGTTCAGGGGCTGTGATGCCACCTGGATTGACCATCTCTAGACCCACAGCTGCTTGAGACATAAGGGTGGACACTCTTGTGGCTGAGAGGTTTGGTCAGGTTGGTTGAGGAAACGCAGGCCCTTTAAAGTAATACTGCGTGGTACCCATCCCATGGGTCCCAAATCTCCAAGTTCAAGGGCATCTTCCTATAACAAAAACATGCATGAGAAACCCAGAAGATGGTACACCGTGTGATCGGGAAAGGTTTCGAAAACGCACCTCATTTCTCATCTCCTTGTGCTCGGGTTGGCCATTACAGCCGCTTTACTAGCAATCTCCCTCCTTCGAGAATCAGCACCTTCAACCTCCTGTTCCGTACAGGTTGCAAATTGTCCTGAGGATGAACGGGAAGAGGGGGAACCAGTGAGAGACTAGCTCTAGGTGTTGGGACAGGCACAGGTCACTCTATTTTCCCATCAGGAAGAAGAATTAACCACAGGCTCAGCCTGCCGCCCGGAAGCAGAACAGGGCCTGAAGCAATCCTGTGCATTTGCGGCCAGCAACCAAAAAAACGAGTTGAAAAATCGAGCTCAGGGGCACTGCAATTCACAAACCTGCAGAGTTAGAAATGATAACTCTCGTCCACAAATATATTGAGGGAAGGCAACGAGGAGGATTTGAAAGCAAGGCAGAATTGCAGGAAACAGATTTCAGGAGGTAGAGTCGAATCGCCTTTAAAGCACAGGAAAAGCGGCAAAACCTCGACCATGATGCCCTTGGCCAAAAAGGGCGTATGCGTTTTTTCCTGAATATATTCAGGAAAAAACGCATACGCCCTTTTTGGCCAACCAAGCAACCTGGAAAGGCAAATCAGCGCTACAAAGAAGTCTCGCTTCCCATCGGTCAAAAGGGCCATGCTGAATAAAGTGTCAAAACCAGAAATGCAGGACAGGCCATGGAGAAACGGGAGCCTTACTACGCTGATGGGCGGGATGTAAATTGCCAACAGCCACTCTGGAGAAGTGTACGGTGTTTCCTGAAACATCTAAAGAACTCAGCATAGAGAGCATAAGGCACTTCCACTCATGGGCGTATAAATTGGGAAAACTAAAAATCAGCAAGACACAGGCACCCCAAAGTTTAGGGCTGCTCTGTTGACAAGAACCTCCACTTCGTTACACCTTAAATATCCCAGGAAAGAGAAACATGGATAAGGAAGTTGTGGTCCTTATGTACAATGGCATATCACTCAGCCATGAAATTAACGTCATAAGGCTAGTAGCAGCATGATGAGAGGATTTAGGTACGACGATTCTAAGTGAAATAAGTCACACAGAAAAAGACACTTATCATAAGATATCACTTAGAGAGGGAATGTAAAAACCGCTACACTTGAACTGAATTACAAAACAGAACAGCGTCACACGTTTACAAAACACACTATGGCTGCTTAACGGGAAAGGTGAGGTCGGGTGAGGTAGAAAACAAGGGTTTCAAATTAGCTCAGATACCGTTCCATAAACCCAATATGTAATAGACAAGACCTACTCCTTGCTCAGTGAACTGGACTCGACACCCCCTATTCACCGCCCAAGAATATACCTGACTAGGAAGAATCTTCAAAGCTATGTATTGATATCTCTCTGTAAATGAGTCAAGTGGGTGTAAAGCAGCATAAACAGAGCAGTGAAAAGCAGCTAAACCCCATTATAAAAATCAATTACTTTTAAAATCCCGTGAAACAAAGACAGTGAAAGAGAGAGAAATTCTTACAAAATTCGTTCAGGGGCTGTGATGCCACCTGGATTGACCATCTCTAGACCCACAGCTGATTGAGACATAAGGGTGGACACTCTTGGGGCTGAGAGGTTTGGTGAGGTTGGGTGAGCAAACGCAGACCCTTTAAAGTAATACTGCGTGGTATCCATCCCATGGGTCCCAAATCTCCAGGTTCAAGGGCATCTTCCTACATCGAAAACATGCATGAGAAACCCAGAAGATGGTACACCGTGTGATCGGGAAAGGTTTCTAAAACGCACCTCATTTCTCATCTCCTTGTGCTCGGGTTCGCCATTCCAGCCGCGTTAGTAGCAATCTCCCTCCGTGGAGAATCAGCACCTTTAACCTCCTGTTCCGTACAGGTTGCAATTTGTCCTGAGGATGAACGGGAAGAGGGGGAACCAATGAGAGACTAGCTCTAGGTGTTGGGACAGGCACAGGTCACTCTATTTTCCCATCAGGAAGAAGAATTAACCACAGGCTCAGCCTGCCGCCCGGAACCAGAATAGGGCCTGAAGCAATCCTGCGCTTTTGCGGCCAGCTCCGAAGAAAGCGAGTTGAAAAATGGAGCTCAGGGGCACTGCAATTCACAAACCTGCAGAGTTAGAAATGATAACTCTCGTCCACAAATATATTGAGGGAAGGCAACGAAGAGGATTTGAAAGCAAGGCAGAATTGCAGGAAAGAGATTTCAGGAGGTAGATTTGAATCGCCTTTAAAGCACAGGAAAGGCGGCAAAACCTCGACCATGATGCCCTTGGCCAAAAAGGGCGTATGCGTTTTTTCCTGAATATATTCAGGAAAAAACGCATACGCCCTTTTTGGCCAACCAAGCAACCTGGAAAGGCAAATCAGCGCTACAAAGAAGTCTCGCTTCCCATCGGTCAAAAGGGCCATGCTGAATAAAGTGTCAAAACCAGAAATGCAGGACAGGCCATGGAGAAACGGGAGCCTTACTACGCTGATGGGCGGGATGTAAATTGCCAACAGCCACTCTGGAGTAGTGTACGGTGTTTCCTGAAACATCTAAAGAACTCAGCATAGAGAGCATAAGGCACTTCCACTCATGGGCGTATAAATTGGGAAAACTAAAAATCAGCAAGACACAGGCACCCCAAAGTTTAGGGCTGCTCTGTTGACAAGAACCTCCACTTCGTTACACCTTAAATATCCCAGGAAAGAGAAACATGGATAAGGAAGTTGTGGTCCTTATGTACAATGGCATATCACTCAGCCATGAAATTAACGTCATAAGGCTAGTAGCAGCATGATGAGAGGATTTAGGTACGACGATTCTAAGTGAAATAAGTCACACAGAAAAAGACACTTATCATAAGATATCACTTAGAGAGGGAATGTAAAAACCGCTACACTTGAACTGAATTACAAAACAGAACAGCGTCACACGTTTACAAAACACACTATGGCTGCTTAACGGGAAAGGTGAGGTCGGGTGAGGTAGAAAACAAGGGTTTCAAATTAGCTCAGATACCGTTCCATAAACCCAATATGTAATAGACAAGACCTACTCCTTGCTCAGTGAACTGGACTCGACACCCCCTATTCACCGCCCAAGAATATACCTGACTAGGAAGAATCTTCAAAGCTATGTATTGATATCTCTCTGTAAATGAGTCAAGTGGGTGTAAAGCAGCATAAACAGAGCAGTGAAAAGCAGCTAAACCCCATTATAAAAATCAATTACTTTTAAAATCCCGTGAAACAAAGACAGTGAAAGAGAGAGAAATTCTTACAAAATTCGTTCAGGGGCTGTGATGCCACCTGGATTGACCATCTCTAGACCCACAGCTGATTGAGACATAAGGGTGGACACTCTTGGGGCTGAGAGGTTTGGTGAGGTTGGGTGAGCAAACGCAGACCCTTTAAAGTAATACTGCGTGGTATCCATCCCATGGGTCCCAAATCTCCAGGTTCAAGGGCATCTTCCTACATCGAAAACATGCATGAGAAACCCAGAAGATGGTACACCGTGTGATCGGGAAAGGTTTCTAAAACGCACCTCATTTCTCATCTCCTTGTGCTCGGGTTCGCCATTCCAGCCGCGTTAGTAGCAATCTCCCTCCGTGGAGAATCAGCACCTTTAACCTCCTGTTCCGTACAGGTTGCAATTTGTCCTGAGGATGAACGGGAAGAGGGGGAACCAATGAGAGACTAGCTCTAGGTGTTGGGACAGGCACAGGTCACTCTATTTTCCCATCAGGAAGAAGAATTAACCACAGGCTCAGCCTGCCGCCCGGAACCAGAATAGGGCCTGAAGCAATCCTGCGCTTTTGCGGCCAGCTCCGAAGAAAGCGAGTTGAAAAATGGAGCTCAGGGGCACTGCAATTCACAAACCTGCAGAGTTAGAAATGATAACTCTCGTCCACAAATATATTGAGGGAAGGCAACGAAGAGGATTTGAAAGCAAGGCAGAATTGCAGGAAAGAGATTTCAGGAGGTAGATTTGAATCGCCTTTAAAGCACAGGAAAGGCGGCAAAACCTCGACCATGATGCCCTTGGCCAAAAAGGGCGTATGCGTTTTTTCCTGAATATATTCAGGAAAAAACGCATACGCCCTTTTTGGCCAACCAAGCAACCTGGAAAGGCAAATCAGCGCTACAAAGAAGTCTCGCTTCCCATCGGTCAAAAGGGCCATGCTGAATAAAGTGTCAAAACCAGAAATGCAGGACAGGCCATGGAGAAACGGGAGCCTTACTACGCTGATGGGCGGGATGTAAATTGCCAACAGCCACTCTGGAGTAGTGTACGGTGTTTCCTGAAACATCTAAAGAACTCAGCATAGAGAGCATAAGGCACTTCCACTCATGGGCGTATAAATTGGGAAAACTAAAAATCAGCAAGACACAGGCACCCCAAAGTTTAGGGCTGCTCTGTTGACAAGAACCTCCACTTCGTTACACCTTAAATATCCCAGGAAAGAGAAACATGGATAAGGAAGTTGTGGTCCTTATGTACAATGGCATATCACTCAGCCATGAAATTAACGTCATAAGGCTAGTAGCAGCATGATGAGAGGATTTAGGTACGACGATTCTAAGTGAAATAAGTCACACAGAAAAAGACACTTATCATAAGATATCACTTAGAGAGGGAATGTAAAAACCGCTACACTTGAACTGAATTACAAAACAGAACAGCGTCACACGTTTACAAAACACACTATGGCTGCTTAACGGGAAAGGTGAGGTCGGGTGAGGTAGAAAACAAGGGTTTCAAATTAGCTCAGATACCGTTCCATAAACCCAATATGTAATAGACAAGACCTACTCCTTGCTCAGTGAACTGGACTCGACACCCCCTATTCACCGCCCAAGAATATACCTGACTAGGAAGAATCTTCAAAGCTATGTATTGATATCTCTCTGTAAATGAGTCAAGTGGGTGTAAAGCAGCATAAACAGAGCAGTGAAAAGCAGCTAAACCCCATTATAAAAATCAATTACTTTTAAAATCCCGTGAAACAAAGACAGTGAAAGAGAGAGAAATTCTTACAAAATTCGTTCAGGGGCTGTGATGCCACCTGGATTGACCATCTCTAGACCCACAGCTGATTGAGACATAAGGGTGGACACTCTTGGGGCTGAGAGGTTTGGTGAGGTTGGGTGAGCAAACGCAGACCCTTTAAAGTAATACTGCGTGGTATCCATCCCATGGGTCCCAAATCTCCAGGTTCAAGGGCATCTTCCTACATCGAAAACATGCATGAGAAACCCAGAAGATGGTACACCGTGTGATCGGGAAAGGTTTCTACAACGCACCTCATTTCTCATCTCCTTGTGCTCGGGTTCGCCATTCCAGCCGCGTTAGTAGCAATCTCCCTCCGTGGAGAATCAGCACCTTTAACCTCCTGTTCCGTACAGGTTGCAATTTGTCCTGAGGATGAACAGGAAGAGGGGGAACCAATGAGAGACTAGCTCTAGGTGTTGGGACAGGCACAGGTCACTCTATTTTCCCATCAGGAAGAAGAATTAACCACAGGCTCAGCCTGCCGCCCGGAACCAGAATAGGGCCTGTAGCAATCCTACGCTTTTGTGGCCAGCTCCCAAGAAAACGAGTTGAAAAATGGAGCTCAGGGGCACTGCAATTCACAAACCTGCAGAGTTAGAAATGATAACTCTCGTCCACAAATATATTGAGGGAAGGCAACGAAGAGGATTTGAAAGCAAGGCAGAATTGCAGGAAACAGATTTCAGGAGGTAGATTCGAATCGCCTTTAAAGCACAGGAAAGGCGGCAAAACCTCGACCATGATGCCCTTGGCCAAAAAGGGCGTATGCGTTTTTTCCTGAATATATTCAGGAAAAAACGCATACGCCCTTTTTGGCCAACCAAGCAACCTGGAAAGGCAAATCAGCGCTACAAAGAAGTCTCGCTTCCCATCGGTCAAAAGGGCCATGCTGAATAAAGTGTCAAAACCAGAAATGCAGGACAGGCCATGGAGAAACGGGAGCCTTGCTACGCTGATGGGCGGGATGTAAATTGCCAACAGCCACTCTGGAGAAGTGTACGGTGTGTCCTGAAACCTCTAAAAAACTCAGCTTAGAGAGCATAGGGCACTTCCACTCATGGGTGTATAAATTGGGAAAAGTAAAAATCAGCAAGACACAGGCACCCCAAAGTTTAGGGCTGCTCTGTTGACAAGAACCTCCACTTCGTTACACCTTAAATATCCCAGGAAAGAAAAAAATAGATAAAGAAGTTGTGGTCCTTATGTACAATGGAATATCACTCAGCCAGGAAATCAACGTCATAAGGCTAGTAGCAGCATGATGAGTGGATTTAGGTACGACGATTCTAAGTGAAATAAGTCAACCAGAAAACGACACTTATCATAAGATATCACTTATAGAGGGAATGTAAAAACCGCTACACTTCAACTGAATTACAAAACAGAACAGAGACACACGTTTACAAAACACACTATGGCTGCTTAACGGGAAAGGTGAGGTCGGGTGAGGCAGAAAACAAGGGTTTCAAATTAGCTCAGATACCGTTCAATAAACCCAATATGTAATAGACAAGACCTACTCCTTGCTCAGTGAACTGGACGCAAAAACCCCCTATTCACCGCCCAAGAATATATCTGACTAGGAAGAATCTTCAAAGCTATGTATTGATATCTCTCTGTAAGTGAGTCAAGTGGGTGTAAAGCAGCATAAAAACAGCAGTGAAAAGCAGCTAAACCCCATTATAAAAATCAATTACTTTTAAAAACCCGTGAAACAAAGACAGTGAAAGAGAGAGAAATTCTTACAAAATTCGTTCAGGGGCTGTGATGCCACCTGGATTGACCATCTCTAGACCCACAGCTGATTGAGACATAAGGGTGGACACTCTTGGGGCTGAGAGGTTTGGTGAGGTTGGGTGAGCAAACGCAGACCCTTTAAAGTAATACTGCGTGGTATCCATCCCATGGGTCCCAAATCTCCAGGTTCAAGGGCATCTTCCTACATCGAAAACATGCATGAGAAACCCAGAAGATGGTACACCATGTGATCGGGAAAGGTTTCTACAACGCACCTCATTTCTCATCTCCTTGTGCTCGGGTTCGCCATTCCAGCCGCGTTAGTAGCAATCTCCCTCCGTGGAGAATCAGCACCTTTAACCTCCTGTTCCGTACAGGTTGCAATTTGTCCTGAGGATGAACGGGAAGAGGGGGAACCAATGAGAAACTAGCTCTAGGTGTTGGGACAGGCACAGGTCACTCTATTTTCCCATCAGGAAGAAGAATTAACCACAGGCTCAGCCTGCCGCCCGGAACCAGAATAGGGCCTGAAGCAATCCTGCGCTTTTGCGGCCAGCTCCGAAGAAAGCGAGTTGAAAAATGGAGCTCAGGGGCACTGCAATTCACAAACCTGCAGAGTTAGAAATGATAACTCTCGTCCACAAATATATTGAGGGAAGGCAACGAGGAGGATTTGAAAGCAAGGCAGAATTGCAGGAAACAGATTTCAGGAGGTAGAGTCGAATCGCCTTTAAAGCACAGGAAAAGCGGCAAAACCTCGACCATGATGCCCTTGGCCAAAAAGGGCGTATGCGTTTTTTCCTGAATATATTCAGGAAAAAACGCATACGCCCTTTTTGGCCAACCAAGCAACCTGGAAAGGCAAATCAGCGCTACAAAGAAGTCTCGCTTCCCATCGGTCAAAAGGGCCATGCTGAATAAAGTGTCAAAACCAGAAATGCAGGACAGGCCATGGAGAAACGGGAGCCTTGCTACGCTGATGGGCCGGATGTACATTGCCAACAGCCACTCTGGAGAAGAGTACGGGGTGTCCTGAAACATCTAAAAAACTCAGCTTAGAGAGCATAGGGCACTTCCACTCATGGGCGTATAAATTGGGAAAACTAAAAATCAGCAAGACACAGGCACCCCAAAGTTTAGGGCTGCTCTGTTGACAAGAACCTCCACTTCGTTACACCTTAAATATCCCAGGAAAGAGAAAAATGGATAAGGAAGTTGTGGTCCTTATGTACAATGGCATATCACTCAGCCATGAAATCAACGTCATAAGGCTAGTAGCAGCATGATGAGAGGATTTAGGTACGACGAGTCTAAGTGAAATAAGTCACACAGAAAAAGACACTTATCATAAGATATCACTTATAGAGGGAATGTAAAAACCGCTACACTTGAACTGAATTACAAAACAGAACAGCGTCACACGTTTAGAAGACACACTATGGCTGCTTAACGGGAAAGGTGAAGTGGGGTGATGCATAAAACAAGGGTTTCAAATAGGCTCAGATACCGTTCCATACACCCAATATGTAATAGACAAGACCTACTCCTTGCTCAGTGAAGTGGACTAAACACCCCCTGTTCACCGCCCAAGAATATATCTGACTAGTAAGAATCTTAAAACCAATGTATTGATATCCCTCTGTAAGTGAGTCAAGTGGGTGTAAAGCGGCATAAACACAGCAGTGAAAAGCAGCTAAACCCCATTATAAAAATCAATTACTTTTCAAAACCCGTGAAACAAAGACAGTGAAAGAGAGAGAAATTCTTACAAAATTCGTTCAAGGACTGTGATGCCACCTGGATTGACCATCTCTAGACCCACAGCTGATTGAGACATAAGGGTGGACACTCTTGGGGCTGAGAGGTTTGGTGAGGTTGGGTGAGCAAACGCAGACCCTTTAAAGTAATACTGCGTGGTATCCATCCCATGGGTCCAAAATCTCCAGGTTCAAGGGCATCTTCCTACATCGAAAACATGCATGAGAAACCCAGAAGATGGTACACCGTGTGATCGGGAAAGGTTTCTAAAACGCACCTCATTTCTCATCTCCTTGTGCTCGGGTTCGCCATTCCAGCCGCGTTAGTAGCAATCTCCCTCCGTGGAGAATCAGCACCTTTAACCTCCTGTTCCGTACAGGTTGCAATTTGTCCTGAGGATGAACGGGAAGAGGGGGAACCAGTGAGAGACTAGGTCTAGGTGTTGGGACAGGCACAGGTCACTCTATTTTCCCATCAGGAAGAAGAATTAACCACAGGCTCAGCCTGCCGCCCGGAACTAGAATAGGGCCTGAAGCAATCCTACGCTTTTGTGGCCAGCTCCCAAGAAAACGAGTTGAAAAATGGAGCTCAGGGGCACTGCAATTCACAAACCTGCAGAGTTAGAAATGATAACTCTCGTCCACAAATATATTGAGGAAAGGCAACGAAGAGGATTTGAAAGCAAGTCAGAATTGCAGGAAACAGATTTCAGGAGGTATATTCGAATCGCCTTTAAAGCACAGGAAAAGCGGCAAAACCTCGACCATGATGCCCTTGGCCAAAAAGGGCATCTGCGTTTTTTCTGAATATATTCAGGAAAAAACGCAGACGCCCTTTTTGGCCAACCAAGCAACCTGGAAAGGCAAATCAGCGCTACAAAGAAGTCTCGCTTCCCTTCGGTCAAAACGGCCGTGCTGAATAAAGTGTCAAAACCAGAAATGCAGGACAGGCCATGGAGAAACGGGAGCCTTGCTACGCTGATGGGCGGGATGTAAATTGCCAACAGCCACTCTGGAGAAGTGTACGGTGTTTCCTGAAACATCTAAAAAACTCAGCATAGGGAGCATAAGGCACTTCCACTCATGGGCGTATAAATTGGGAAAACTAAAAATCAGCAAGACACAGGCACCCCAAAGTTTAGGGCTGCTCTGTTGACAAGAACCTCCACTTCGTTACACCTTAAATATCCCAGGAAAGAGAAAAATGGATAAGGAAGTTGTGGTCCTTATGTACAATGGCATATCACTCAGCCATGAAATTAACGTCATAAGGCTAGTAGCAGCATGATGAGAGGATTTAGGTACGACGATTCTAAGTGAAATAAGTCACACAGAAAAAGACACTTATCATAAGATATCACTTAGAGAGGGAATGTAAAAACCGCTACACTTGAACTGAATTACAAAACAGAACAGCGTCACACGTTTACAAAACACACTATGGCTGCTTAACGGGAAAGGTGAGGTCGGGTGAGGTAGAAAACAAGGGTTTCAAATTAGCTCAGATACCGTTCCATAAACCCAATATGTAATAGACAAGACCTACTCCTTGCTCAGTGAACTGGACTCGACACCCCCTATTCACCGCCCAAGAATATACCTGACTAGGAAGAATCTTCAAAGCTATGTATTGATATCTCTCTGTAAATGAGTCAAGTGGGTGTAAAGCAGCATAAACAGAGCAGTGAAAAGCAGCTAAACCCCATTATAAAAATCAATTACTTTTAAAATCCCGTGAAACAAAGACAGTGAAAGAGAGAGAAATTCTTACAAAATTCGTTCAGGGGCTGTGATGCCACCTGGATTGACCATATCTAGACCCACAGCTGATTGAGACATAAGGGTGGACACTCTTGGGGCTGAGAGGTTTGGTGAGGTTGGGTGAGCAAACGCAGACCCTTTAAAGTAATACTGCGTGGTATCCATCCCATGGGTCCCAAATCTCCAGGTTCAAGGGCATCTTCCTACATCGAAAACATGCATGAGAAACCCAGAAGATGGTACACCGTGTGATCGGGAAAGGTTTCTACAACGCACCTCATTTCTCATCTCCTTGTGCTCGGGTTCGCCATTCCAGCCGCGTTAGTAGCAATCTCCCTCCGTGGAGAATCAGCACCTTTAACCTCCTGTTCCGTACAGGTTGCAATTTGTCCTGAGGATGAACGGGAAGAGGGGGAACCAATGAGAAACTAGCTCTAGGTGTTGGGACAGGCACAGGTCACTCTATTTTCCCATCAGGAAGAAGAATTAACCACAGGCTCAGCCTGCCGCCCGGAACCAGAATAGGGCCTGAAGCAATCCTGCGCTTTTGCGGCCAGCTCCGAAGAAAGCGAGTTGAAAAATGGAGCTCAGGGGCACTGCAATTCACAAACCTGCAGAGTTAGAAATGATAACTCTCGTCCACAAATATATTGAGGGAAGGCAACGAGGAGGATTTGAAAGCAAGGCAGAATTGCAGGAAACAGATTTCAGGAGGTAGAGTCGAATCGCCTTTAAAGCACAGGAAAAGCGGCAAAACCTCGACCATGATGCCCTTGGCCAAAAAGGGCGTATGCGTTTTTTCCTGAATATATTCAGGAAAAAACGCATACGCCCTTTTTGGCCAACCAAGCAACCTGGAAAGGCAAATCAGCGCTACAAAGAAGTCTCGCTTCCCATCGGTCAAAAGGGCCATGCTGAATAAAGTGTCAAAACCAGAAATGCAGGACAGGCCATGGAGAAACGGGAGCCTTGCTACGCTGATGGGCGGGATGTACATTGCCAACAGCCACTCTGGAGAAGAGTACGGGGTGTCCTGAAACATCTAAAAAACTCAGCTTAGAGAGCATAGGGCACTTCCACTCATGGGCGTATAAATTGGGAAAACTAAAAATCAGCAAGACACAGGCACCCCAAAGTTTAGGGCTGCTCTGTTGACAAGAACCTCCACTTCGTTACACCTTAAATATCCCAGGAAAGAGAAAAATGGATAAGGAAGTTGTGGTCCTTATGTACAATGGCATATCACTCAGCCATGAAATCAACGTCATAAGGCTAGTAGCAGCATGATGAGAGGATTTAGGTACGACGAGTCTAAGTGAAATAAGTCACACAGAAAAAGACACTTATCATAAGATATCACTTATAGAGGGAATGTAAAAACCGCTACACTTGAACTGAATTACAAAACAGAACAGCGTCACACGTTTAGAAGACACACTATGGCTGCTTAACGGGAAAGGTGAAGTGGGGTGATGCATAAAACAAGGGTTTCAAATAGGCTCAGATACCGTTCCATACACCCAATATGTAATAGACAAGACCTACTCCTTGCTCAGTGAAGTGGACTAAACACCCCCTGTTCACCGCCCAAGAATATATCTGACTAGTAAGAATCTTAAAACCAATGTATTGATATCCCTCTGTAAGTGAGTCAAGTGGGTGTAAAGCGGCATAAACACAGCAGTGAAAAGCAGCTAAACCCCATTATAAAAATCAATTACTTTTAAAAACCCGTGAAACAAAGACAGTGAAAGAGAGAGAAATTCTTACAAAATTCGTTCAGGGACTGTGATGCCACCTGGATTGACCATCTCTAGACCCACAGCTGATTGAGACATAAGGGTGGACACTCTTGGGGCTGAGAGGTTTGGTGAGGTTGGGTGAGCAAACGCAGACCCTTTAAAGTAATACTGCGTGGTATCCATCCCATGGGTCCAAAATCTCCAGGTTCAAGGGCATCTTCCTACATCGAAAACATGCATGAGAAACCCAGAAGATGGTACACCGTGTGATCGGGAAAGGTTTCTAAAACGCACCTCATTTCTCATCTCCTTGTGCTCGGGTTCGCCATTCCAGCCGCGTTAGTAGCAATCTCCCTCCGTGGAGAATCAGCACCTTTAACCTCCTGTTCCGTACAGGTTGCAATTTGTCCTGAGGATGAACGGGAAGAGGGGGAACCAGTGAGAGACTAGGTCTAGGTGTTGGGACAGGCACAGGTCACTCTATTTTCCCATCAGGAAGAAGAATTAACCACAGGCTCAGCCTGCCGCCCGGAACTAGAATAGGGCCTGAAGCAATCCTACGCTTTTGTGGCCAGCTCCCAAGAAAACGAGTTGAAAAATGGAGCTCAGGGGCACTGCAATTCACAAACCTGCAGAGTTAGAAATGATAACTCTCGTCCACAAATATATTGAGGAAAGGCAACGAAGAGGATTTGAAAGCAAGTCAGAATTGCAGGAAACAGATTTCAGGAGGTATATTCGAATCGCCTTTAAAGCACAGGAAAAGCGGCAAAACCTCGACCATGATGCCCTTGGCCAAAAAGTGCGCCTGCGTTTTTTCTGAATATATTCAGGAAAAAACGCAGACGCCCTTTTTGGCCAACCAAGCAACCTGGAAAGGCAAATCAGCGCTACAAAGAAGTCTCGCTTCCCTTCGGTCAAAACGGCCGTGCTGAATAAAGTGTCAAAACCAGAAATGCAGGACAGGCCATGGAGAAACGGGAGCCTTGCTACGCTGATGGGCGGGATGTAAATTGCCAACAGCCACTCTGGAGAAGTGTACGGTGTTTCCTGAAACATCTAAAAAACTCAGCATAGGGAACATAAGGCACTTCCACTCATGGGCGTATAAATTGGGAAAACTAAAAATCAGCAAGACACAGGCACCCCAAAGTTTAGGGCTGCTCTGTTGACAAGAACCTCCACTTCGTTACACCTTAAATATCCCAGGAAAGAGAAAAATGGATAAGGAAGTTGTGGTCCTTATGTACAATGGCATATCACTCAGCCATGAAATTAACGTCATAAGGCTAGTAGCAGCATGATGAGAGGATTTAGGTATGACGATTCTAAGTGAAATAAGTCACACAGAAAAAGACACTTATCATAAGATATCACTTAGAGAGGGAATGTAAAAACCGCTACACTTGAACTGAATTACAAAACAGAACAGCGTCACACGTTTACAAAACACACTATGGCTGCTTAACGGGAAAGGTGAGGTCAGGTGAGGTAGAAAACAAGGGTTTCAAATTAGCTCAGATACCGTTCCATAAACCCAATATGTAATAGACAAGACCTACTCCTTGCTCAGTGAACTGGACTCGACACCCCCTATTCACCGCCCAAGAATATACCTGACTAGGAAGAATCTTCAAAGCTATGTATTGATATCTCTCTGTAAATGAGTCAAGTGGGTGTAAAGCAGCATAAACAGAGCAGTGAAAAGCAGCTAAACCCCATTATAAAAATCAATTACTTTTAAAATCCCGTGAAACAAAGACAGTGAAAGAGAGAGAAATTCTTACATAATTCGTTCAGGGGCTGTGATGCCACCTGGATTGACCATCTCTAGACCCACAGCTGATTGAGACATAAGGGTGGACACTCTTGGGGCTGAGAGGTTTGGTGAGGTTGGGTGAGCAAACGCAGACCCTTTAAAGTAATACTGCGTGGTATCCATCCCATGGGTCCCAAATCTCCAGGTTCAAGGGCATCTTCCTACATCGAAAACATGCATGAGAAACCCAGAAGATGGTACACCGTGTGATCGGGAAAGGTTTCTACAACGCACCTCATTTCTCATCTCCTTGTGCTCGGGTTCGCCATTCCAGCCGCGTTAGTAGCAATCTCCCTCCGTGGAGAATCAGCACCTTTAACCTCCTGTTCCGTACAGGGTGCAATTTGTCCTGAGGATGAACGGGAAGAGGGGGAACCAATGAGAGACTAGCTCTAGGTGTTGGGACAGGCACAGGTCACTGTATTTTCCCATCAGGAAGAAGAATTAACCACAGGCTCAGCCTGCCGCCCGGAACCAGAATAGGGCCTGAAGCAATCCTGCGCTTTTGCGGCCAGCTCCGAAGAAAGCGAGTTGAAAAGTGGAGCTCAGGGGCACTGCAATTCACAAACCTGCAGAGTTAGAAATGATAACTCTCGTCCACAAATATATTGAGGGAAGGCAACGAAGAGGATTTGAAAGCAAGGCAGAATTGCAGGAAACAGATTTCAGGAGGTAGATTTGAATCGCCTTTAAAGCACAGGAAAGGCGGCAAAACCTCGACCATGATGCCCTTGGCCAAAAAGGGCGTATGCGTTTTTTCCTGAATATATTCAGGAAAAAACGCATACGCCCTTTTTGGCCAACCAAGCAACCTGGAAAGGCAAATCAGCGCTACAAAGAAGTCTCGCTTCCCATCGGTCAAAAGGGCCATGCTGAATAAAGTGTCAAAACCAGAAATGCAGGACAGGCCATGGAGAAACGGGAGCCTTGCTACGCTGATGGGCGTGATGTAAATTGCCAACAGCCACTCTGGAGAAGTGTACGGTGTGTCCTGAAACCTCTAAAAAACTCAGCTTAGAGAGCATAGGGCACTTCCACTCATGGGTGTATAAATTGGGAAAAGTAAAAATCAGCAAGACACAGGCACCCCAAAGTTTAGGGCTGCTCTGTTGACAAGAACCTCCACTTCGTTACACCTTAAATATCCCAGGAAAGAAAAAAATGGATAAAGAAGTTGTGGTCCTTATGTACAATGGAATATCACTCAGCCAGGAAATCAACGTCATAAGGCTAGTAGCAGCATGATGAGTGGATTTAGGTACGACGATTCTAAGTGAAATAAGTCAACCAGAAAACGACACTTATCATAAGATATCACTTATAGAGGGAATGTAAAAACCGCTACACTTGAACTGAATTACAAAACAGAACAGAGACACACGTTTACAAAACACACTATGGCTGCTTAACGGGAAAGGTGAGGTCGGGTGAGGCAGAAAACAAGGGTTTCAAATTAGCTCAGATACCGTTCAATAAACCCAATATGTAATAGACAAGACCTACTCCTTGCTCAGTGAACTGGACGCAAAAACCCCCTATTCACCGCCCAAGAATATATCTGACTAGGAAGAATCTTCAAAGCTATGTATTGATATCTCTCTGTAAGTGAGTCAACTGGGTGTAAAGCAGCATAAAAACAGCAGTGAAAAGCAGCTAAACCCCATTATAAAAATCAATTACTTTTAAAAACCCGTGAAACAAAGACAGTGAAAGAGAGAGAAATTCTTACAATATTCGTTCAGGGGCTGTGATGCCACCTGGATTGACCATCTCTAGACCCACAGCTGCTTGAGACATAAGGGTGGACACTCTTGTGGCTGAGAGGTTTGGTCAGGTTGGTTGAGGAAACGCAGGCCCTTTAAAGTAATACTGCGTGGTACCCATCCCATGGGTCCCAAATCTCCAAGTTCAAGGGCATCTTCCTATAACAAAAACATGCATGAGAAACCCAGAAGATGGTACACCGTGTGATCGGGAAAGGTTTCGAAAACGCACCTCATTTCTCATCTCCTTGTGCTCGGGTTGGCCATTACAGCCGCTTTACTAGCAATCTCCCTCCTTCGAGAATCAGCACCTTCAACCTCCTGTTCCGTACAGGTTGCAAATTGTCCTGAGGATGAACGGGAAGAGGGGGAACCAGTGAGAGACTAGCTCTAGGTGTTGGGACAGGCACAGGTCACTCTATTTTCCCATCAGGAAGAAGAATTAACCACAGGCTCAGCCTGCCGCCCGGAAGCAGAACAGGGCCTGAAGCAATCCTGTGCTTTTGCGGCCAGCTCCCAAAAAAACGAGTTGAAAAATCGAGCTCAGGGGCACTGCAATTCACAAACCTGCAGAGTTAGAAATGATAACTCTCGTCCACAAATATATTGAGGGAAGGCAACGAGGAGGATTTGAAAGCAAGGCAGAATTGCAGGAAACAGATTTCAGGAGGTAGAGTCGAATCGCCTTTAAAGCACAGGAAAAGCGGCAAAACCTCGACCATGATGCCCTTGGCCAAAAAGGGCGTATGCGTTTTTTCCTGAATATATTCAGGAAAAAACGCATACGCCCTTTTTGGCCAACCAAGCAACCTGGAAAGGCAAATCAGCGCTACAAAGAAGTCTCGCTTCCCATCGGTCAAAAGGGCCATGCTGAATAAAGTGTCAAAACCAGAAATGCAGGACAGGCCATGGAGAAACGGGAGCCTTACTACGCTGATGGGCGGGATGTAAATTGCCAACAGCCACTCTGGAGAAGTGTACGGTGTTTCCTGAAACATCTAAAGAACTCAGCATAGACAGCATAAGGCACTTCCACTCATGGGCGTATAAATTGGGAAAACTAAAAATCAGCAAGACACAGGCACCCCAAAGTTTAGGGCTGCTCTGTTGACAAGAACCTCCACTTCGTTACACCTTAAATATCCCAGGAAAGAGAAACATGGATAAGGAAGTTGTGGTCCTTATGTACAATGGCATATCACTCAGCCATGAAATTAACGTCATAAGGCTAGTAGCAGCATGATGAGAGGATTTAGGTACGACGATTCTAAGTGAAATAAGTCACACAGAAAAAGACACTTATCATAAGATATCACTTAGAGAGGGAATGTAAAAACCGCTACACTTGAACTGAATTACAAAACAGAACAGCGTCACACGTTTACAAAACACACTATGGCTGCTTAACGGGAAAGGTGAGGTCGGGTGAGGTAGAAAACAAGGGTTTCAAATTAGCTCAGATACCGTTCCATAAACCCAATATGTAATAGACAAGACCTACTCCTTGCTCAGTGAACTGGACTCGACACCCCCTATTCACCGCCCAAGAATATACCTGACTAGGAAGAATCTTCAAAGCTATGTATTGATATCTCTCTGTAAATGAGTCAAGTGGGTGTAAAGCAGCATAAACAGAGCAGTGAAAAGCAGCTAAACCCCATTATAAAAATCAATTACTTTTAAAATCCCGTGAAACAAAGACAGTGAAAGAGAGAGAAATTCTTACAAAATTCGTTCAGGGGCTGTGATGCCACCTGGATTGACCATCTCTAGACCCACAGCTGATTGAGACATAAGGGTGGACACTCTTGGGGCTGAGAGGTTTGGTGAGGTTGGGTGAGCAAACGCAGACCCTTTAAAGTAATACTGCGTGGTATCCATCCCATGGGTCCCAAATCTCCAGGTTCAAGGGCATCTTCCTACATCGAAAACATGCATGAGAAACCCAGAAGATGGTACACCGTGTGATCGGGAAAGGTTTCTAAAACGCACCTCATTTCTCATCTCCTTGTGCTCGGGTTCGCCATTCCAGCCGCGTTAGTAGCAATCTCCCTCCGTGGAGAATCAGCACCTTTAACCTCCTGTTCCGTACAGGTTGCAATTTGTCCTGAGGATGAACGGGAAGAGGGGGAACCAATGAGAGACTAGCTCTAGGTGTTGGGACAGGCACAGGTCACTCTATTTTCCCATCAGGAAGAAGAATTAACCACAGGCTCAGCCTGCCGCCCGGAACCAGAATAGGGCCTGAAGCAATCCTGCGCTTTTGCGGCCAGCTCCGAAGAAAGCGAGTTGAAAAATGGAGCTCAGGGGCACTGCAATTCACAAACCTGCAGAGTTAGAAATGATAACTCTCGTCCACAAATATATTGAGGGAAGGCAACGAAGAGGATTTGAAAGCAAGGCAGAATTGCAGGAAAGAGATTTCAGGAGGTAGATTTGAATCGCCTTTAAAGCACAGGAAAGGCGGCAAAACCTCGACCATGATGCCCTTGGCCAAAAAGGGCGTATGCGTTTTTTCCTGAATATATTCAGGAAAAAACGCATACGCCCTTTTTGGCCAACCAAGCAACCTGGAAAGGCAAATCAGCGCTACAAAGAAGTCTCGCTTCCCATCGGTCAAAAGGGCCATGCTGAATAAAGTGTCAAAACCAGAAATGCAGGACAGGCCATGGAGAAACGGGAGCCTTACTACGCTGATGGGCGGGATGTAAATTGCCAACAGCCACTCTGGAGTAGTGTACGGTGTTTCCTGAAACATCTAAAGAACTCAGCATAGAGAGCATAAGGCACTTCCACTCATGGGCGTATAAATTGGGAAAACTAAAAATCAGCAAGACACAGGCACCCCAAAGTTTAGGGCTGCTCTGTTGACAAGAACCTCCACTTCGTTACACCTTAAATATCCCAGGAAAGAGAAACATGGATAAGGAAGTTGTGGTCCTTATGTACAATGGCATATCACTCAGCCATGAAATTAACGTCATAAGGCTAGTAGCAGCATGATGAGAGGATTTAGGTACGACGATTCTAAGTGAAATAAGTCACACAGAAAAAGACACTTATCATAAGATATCACTTAGAGAGGGAATGTAAAAACCGCTACACTTGAACTGAATTACAAAACAGAACAGCGTCACACGTTTACAAAACACACTATGGCTGCTTAACGGGAAAGGTGAGGTCGGGTGAGGTAGAAAACAAGGGTTTCAAATTAGCTCAGATACCGTTCCATAAACCCAATATGTAATAGACAAGACCTACTCCTTGCTCAGTGAACTGGACTCGACACCCCCTATTCACCGCCCAAGAATATACCTGACTAGGAAGAATCTTCAAAGCTATGTATTGATATCTCTCTGTAAATGAGTCAAGTGGGTGTAAAGCAGCATAAACAGAGCAGTGAAAAGCAGCTAAACCCCATTATAAAAATCAATTACTTTTAAAATCCCGTGAAACAAAGACAGTGAAAGAGAGAGAAATTCTTACAAAATTCGTTCAGGGGCTGTGATGCCACCTGGATTGACCATCTCTAGACCCACAGCTGATTGAGACATAAGGGTGGACACTCTTGGGGCTGAGAGGTTTGGTGAGGTTGGGTGAGCAAACGCAGACCCTTTAAAGTAATACTGCGTGGTATCCATCCCATGGGTCCCAAATCTCCAGGTTCAAGGGCATCTTCCTACATCGAAAACATGCATGAGAAACCCAGAAGATGGTACACCGTGTGATCGGGAAAGGTTTCTAAAACGCACCTCATTTCTCATCTCCTTGTGCTCGGGTTCGCCATTCCAGCCGCGTTAGTAGCAATCTCCCTCCGTGGAGAATCAGCACCTTTAACCTCCTGTTCCGTACAGGTTGCAATTTGTCCTGAGGATGAACGGGAAGAGGGGGAACCAATGAGAGACTAGCTCTAGGTGTTGGGACAGGCACAGGTCACTCTATTTTCCCATCAGGAAGAAGAATTAACCACAGGCTCAGCCTGCCGCCCGGAACCAGAATAGGGCCTGAAGCAATCCTGCGCTTTTGCGGCCAGCTCCGAAGAAAGCGAGTTGAAAAATGGAGCTCAGGGGCACTGCAATTCACAAACCTGCAGAGTTAGAAATGATAACTCTCGTCCACAAATATATTGAGGGAAGGCAACGAAGAGGATTTGAAAGCAAGGCAGAATTGCAGGAAAGAGATTTCAGGAGGTAGATTTGAATCGCCTTTAAAGCACAGGAAAGGCGGCAAAACCTCGACCATGATGCCCTTGGCCAAAAAGGGCGTATGCGTTTTTTCCTGAATATATTCAGGAAAAAACGCATACGCCCTTTTTGGCCAACCAAGCAACCTGGAAAGGCAAATCAGCGGTACAAAGAAGTCTCGCTTCCCATCGGTCAAAAGGGCCATGCTGAATAA
Source organism: Balaenoptera borealis (assembly GCF_965194805.1). NCBI lineage: Eukaryota > Metazoa > Chordata > Mammalia > Artiodactyla > Balaenopteridae > Balaenoptera > Balaenoptera borealis. The sequence goes on along the minus strand of NC_138863.1, from coordinate 109,276,920 downwards.
AGTGTCAAAACCAGAAATGCAGGACAGGCCATGGAGAAACGGGAGCCTTACTACGCTGATGGGCGGGATGTAAATTGCCAACAGCCACTCTGGAGTAGTGTACGGTGTTTCCTGAAACATCTAAAGAACTCAGCATAGAGAGCATAAGGCACTTCCACTCATGGGCGTATAAATTGGGAAAACTAAAAATCAGCAAGACACAGGCACCCCAAAGTTTAGGGCTGCTCTGTTGACAAGAACCTCCACTTCGTTACACCTTAAATATCCCAGGAAAGAGAAAAATGGATAAGGAAGTTGTGGTCCTTATGTACAATGGCATATCACTCAGCCATGAAATTAACGTCATAAGGCTAGTAGCAGCATGATGAGAGGATTTAGGTACGACGATTCTAAGTGAAATAAGTCACACAGAAAAAGACACTTATCATAAGATATCACTTAGAGAGGGAATGTAAAAACCGCTACACTTGAACTGAATTACAAAACAGAACAGCGTCACACGTTTACAAAACACACTATGGCTGCTTAACGGGAAAGGTGAGGTCGGGTGAGGTAGAAAACAAGGGTTTCAAATGAGCTCAGATACCGTTCCATAAACCCAATATGTAATAGACAAGACCTACTCCTTGCTCAGTGAACTGGACTCGACACCCCCTGTTCACCGCCCAAGAATATACCTGACTAGGAAGAATCTTCAAAGCTATGTATTGATATCTCTCTGTAAATGAGTCAAGTGAGTGTAAAGCAGCATGAACAGAGCAGTGAAAAGCAGCTACACCCCATTATAAAAATCAATTACTTTTAAAATCCCGTGAAACAAAGACAGTGAAAGAGAGAGAAATTCTTACAAAATTCGTTCAGGGGCTGTGATGCCACCTGGATTGACCATCTCTAGACCCACAGCTGATTGAGACATAAGGGTGGACACTCTTGGGGCTGAGAGGTTTGGTGAGGTTGGGTGAGCAAACGCAGACCCTTTAAAGTAATACTGCGTGGTATCCATCCCATGGGTCCAAAATCTCCAGGTTCAAGGGCATCTTCCTACATCGAAAACATGCATGAGAAACCCAGAAGATGGTACACCGTGTGATCGGGAAAGGTTTCGAAAACGCACCTCATTTCTCATCTCCTTGTGCTCGGGTTGGCCATTACAGCCGCTTTACTAGCAATCTCCCTCCTTCGAGAATCAGCACCTTTAACCTCCTGTTCCGTACAGGTTGCAATTTGTCCTGAGGATGAACGGGAAGAGGGGGAACCAGTGAGAGACTAGCTCTAGGTGTTGGGACAGGCACAGGTCACTCTATTTTCCCATCAGGAAGAAGAATTAACCACAGGCTCAGCCTGCCGCCCGGAAGCAGAACAGGGCCTGAAGCAATCCTGCACTTTTGCGGCCAGCTCCCAAAAAAGCGAGTTGAAAAATCGAGCTCAGGGGCACTGCAATTCACAAACCTGCAGAGTTATAAATGATAACTCTCGTCCACAAATATATTGAGGGAAGGCAACGAGGAGGATTTGAAAGCAAGGCAGAATTGCAGGAAACAGATTTCAGGAGGTAGAGTCGAATCGCCTTTAAAGCACAGGAAAGGCGGCAAAACCTCGACCATGATGCCCTTGGCCAAAAAGGGCGTATGCGTTTTTTCCTGAATATATTCAGGAAAAAACGCATACGCCCTTTTTGGCCAACCAAGCAACCTGGAAAGGCAAATCAGCGCTACAAAGAAGTCTCGCTTCCCATCGGTCAAAAGGGCCATGCTGAATAAAGTGTCAAAACCAGAAATGCAGGACAGGCCATGGAGAAACGGGAGCCTTGCTACGCTGATGGGCGGGATGTAAATTGCCAACAGCCACTCTGGAGAAGTGTACGGTGTGTCCTGAAACCTCTAAAAAACTCAGCTTAGAGAGCATAGGGCACTTCCACTCATGGGTGTATAAATTGGGAAAAGTAAAAATCAGCAAGACACAGGCACCCCAAAGTTTAGGGCTGCTCTGTTGACAAGAACCTCCACTTCGTTACACCTTAAATATCCCAGGAAAGAAAAAAATGGATAAAGAAGTTGTGGTCCTTATGTACAATGGAATATCACTCAGCCAGGAAATCAACGTCATAAGGCTAGTAGCAGCATGATGAGTGGATTTAGGTACAACGATTCTAAGTGAAATAAGTCAACCAGAAAACGACACTTATCATAAGATATCACTTATAGAGGGAATGTAAAAACCGCTACACTTGAACTGAATTACAAAACAGAACAGAGACACACGTTTACAAAACACACTATGGCTGCTTAACGGGAAAGGTGAGGTCGGGTGAGGCAGAAAACAAGGGTTTCAAATTAGCTCAGATACCGTTCAATAAACCCAATATGTAATAGACAAGACCTACTCCTTGCTCAGTGAACTGGACGCAAAAACCCCCTATTCACCGCCCAAGAATATATCTGACTAGGAAGAATCTTCAAAGCTATGTATTGATATCTCTCTGTAAGTGAGTCAAGTGGGTGTAAAGCAGCATAAAAACAGCAGTGAAAAGCAGCTAAACCCCATTATAAAAATCAATTACTTTTAAAAACCCGTGAAACAAAGACAGTGAAAGAGAGAGAAATTCTTACAATATTCGTTCAGGGGCTGTGATGCCACCTGGATTGACCATCTCTAGACCCACAGCTGATTGAGACATAAGGGTGGACACTCTTGTGGCTGAGAGGTTTGGTCAGGTTGGTTGAGGAAACGCAGGCCCTTTAAAGTAATACTGCGTGGTACCCATCCCATGGGTCCCAAATCTCCAAGTTCAAGGGCATCTTCCTATAACAAAAACATGCATGAGAAACCCAGAAGATGGTACACCGTGTGATCGGGAAAGGTTTCGAAAACGCACCTCATTTCTCATCTCCTTGTGCTCGGGTTGGCCATTACAGCCGCTTTACTAGCAATCTCCCTCCTTCGAGAATCAGCACCTTCAACCTCCTGTTCCGTACAGGTTGCAAATTGTCCTGAGGATGAACGGGAAGAGGGGGAACCAGTGAGAGACTAGCTCTAGGTGTTGGGACAGGCACAGGTCACTCTATTTTCCCATCAGGAAGAAGAATTAACCACAGGCTCAGCCTGCCGCCCGGAAGCAGAACAGGGCCTGAAGCAATCCTGTGCATTTGCGGCCAGCAACCAAAAAAACGAGTTGAAAAATCGAGCTCAGGGGCACTGCAATTCACAAACCTGCAGAGTTAGAAATGATAACTCTCGTCCACAAATATATTGAGGGAAGGCAACGAGGAGGATTTGAAAGCAAGGCAGAATTGCAGGAAACAGATTTCAGGAGGTAGAGTCGAATCGCCTTTAAAGCACAGGAAAAGCGGCAAAACCTCGACCATGATGCCCTTGGCCAAAAAGGGCGTATGCGTTTTTTCCTGAATATATTCAGGAAAAAACGCATACGCCCTTTTTGGCCAACCAAGCAACCTGGAAAGGCAAATCAGCGCTACAAAGAAGTCTCGCTTCCCATCGGTCAAAAGGGCCATGCTGAATAAAGTGTCAAAACCAGAAATGCAGGACAGGCCATGGAGAAACGGGAGCCTTACTACGCTGATGGGCGGGATGTAAATTGCCAACAGCCACTCTGGAGAAGTGTACGGTGTTTCCTGAAACATCTAAAGAACTCAGCATAGAGAGCATAAGGCACTTCCACTCATGGGCGTATAAATTGGGAAAACTAAAAATCAGCAAGACACAGGCACCCCAAAGTTTAGGGCTGCTCTGTTGACAAGAACCTCCACTTCGTTACACCTTAAATATCCCAGGAAAGAGAAACATGGATAAGGAAGTTGTGGTCCTTATGTACAATGGCATATCACTCAGCCATGAAATTAACGTCATAAGGCTAGTAGCAGCATGATGAGAGGATTTAGGTACGACGATTCTAAGTGAAATAAGTCACACAGAAAAAGACACTTATCATAAGATATCACTTAGAGAGGGAATGTAAAAACCGCTACACTTGAACTGAATTACAAAACAGAACAGCGTCACACGTTTACAAAACACACTATGGCTGCTTAACGGGAAAGGTGAGGTCGGGTGAGGTAGAAAACAAGGGTTTCAAATTAGCTCAGATACCGTTCCATAAACCCAATATGTAATAGACAAGACCTACTCCTTGCTCAGTGAACTGGACTCGACACCCCCTATTCACCGCCCAAGAATATACCTGACTAGGAAGAATCTTCAAAGCTATGTATTGATATCTCTCTGTAAATGAGTCAAGTGGGTGTAAAGCAGCATAAACAGAGCAGTGAAAAGCAGCTAAACCCCATTATAAAAATCAATTACTTTTAAAATCCCGTGAAACAAAGACAGTGAAAGAGAGAGAAATTCTTACAAAATTCGTTCAGGGGCTGTGATGCCACCTGGATTGACCATCTCTAGACCCACAGCTGATTGAGACATAAGGGTGGACACTCTTGGGGCTGAGAGGTTTGGTGAGGTTGGGTGAGCAAACGCAGACCCTTTAAAGTAATACTGCGTGGTATCCATCCCATGGGTCCCAAATCTCCAGGTTCAAGGGCATCTTCCTACATCGAAAACATGCATGAGAAACCCAGAAGATGGTACACCGTGTGATCGGGAAAGGTTTCTAAAACGCACCTCATTTCTCATCTCCTTGTGCTCGGGTTCGCCATTCCAGCCGCGTTAGTAGCAATCTCCCTCCGTGGAGAATCAGCACCTTTAACCTCCTGTTCCGTACAGGTTGCAATTTGTCCTGAGGATGAACGGGAAGAGGGCGAACCAATGAGAGACTAGCTCTAGGTGTTGGGACAGGCACAGGTCACTCTATTTTCCCATCAGGAAGAAGAATTAACCACAGGCTCAGCCTGCCGCCCGGAACCAGAATAGGGCCTGAAGCAATCCTGCGCTTTTGCGGCCAGCTCCGAAGAAAGCGAGTTGAAAAATGGAGCTCAGGGGCACTGCAATTCACAAACCTGCAGAGTTAGAAATGATAACTCTCGTCCACAAATATATTGAGGGAAGGCAACGAGGAGGATTTGAAAGCAAGGCAGAATTGCAGGAAAGAGATTTCAGGAGGTAGATTTGAATCGCCTTTAAAGCACAGGAAAGGCGGCAAAACCTCGACCATGATGCCCTTGGCCAAAAAGGGCGTATGCGTTTTTTCCTGAATATATTCAGGAAAAAACGCATACGCCCTTTTTGGCCAACCAAGCAACCTGGAAAGGCAAATCAGCGCTACAAAGAAGTCTCGCTTCCCATCGGTCAAAAGGGCCATGCTGAATAAAGTGTCAAAACCAGAAATGCAGGACAGGCCATGGAGAAACGGGAGCCTTACTACGCTGATGGGCGGGATGTAAATTGCCAACAGCCACTCTGGAGTAGTGTACGGTGTTTCCTGAAACATCTAAAGAACTCAGCATAGAGAGCATAAGGCACTTCCACTCATGGGCGTATAAATTGGGAAAACTAAAAATCAGCAAGACACAGGCACCCCAAAGTTTAGGGCTGCTCTGTTGACAAGAACCTCCACTTCGTTACACCTTAAATATCCCAGGAAAGAGAAACATGGATAAGGAAGTTGTGGTCCTTATGTACAATGGCATATCACTCAGCCATGAAATTAACGTCATAAGGCTAGCAGCAGCATGATGAGAGGATTTAGGTACGACGATTCTAAGTGAAATAAGTCACACAGAAAAAGACACTTATCATAAGATATCACTTAGAGAGGGAATGTAAAAACCGCTACACTTGAACTGAATTACAAAACAGAACAGAGACACACGTTTACAAAACACACTATGGCTGCTTAACGGGAAAGGTGAGGTCGGGTGAGGCAGAAAACAAGGGTTTCAAATTAGCTCAGTTACCGTTCAATAAACCCAATATGTAATAGACAAGACCTACTCCTTGCTCAGTGAACTGGACTCGACACCCCCTATTCACCGCCCAAGAATATATCTGACTAGGAAGAATCTTCAAAGCTATGTATTGATATCTCTCTGTAAATGAGTCAAGTGGGTGTAAAGCAGCATAAACAGAGCAGTGAAAAGCACCTAAACCCCATTATAAAAATCAATTACTTTTAAAATCCCGTGAAACAAAGACAGTGAAAGAGAGAGAAATTCTTACAAAATTCGTTCAGGGGCTGTGATGCCACCTTTATTGACCATCTCTAGACCCACAGCTGATTGAGATATAAGGGTGGACACTCGTGGGGCTGAGAGGTTTGGTGAGGTTGGGTGAGCAAACGCAGACCCTTTAAAGTAATACTACGTGGTATCCATCCCATGGGTCCAAAATCTCCAGGTTCAAGGGCATCTTCCTACATCGAAAACATGCATGAGAAACCCAGAAGATGGTACACCGTGTGATCGGGAAAGGTTTCTAAAACGCACCTCATTTCTCATCTCCTTGTGCTCGGGTTTGCCATTACAGCCGCTTTACTAGCAATCTCCCTCCTTCGAGAATCAGCACCTTTAACCTCCTGTTCCGTACAGGTTGCAATTTGTCCTGAGGATGAACGGGAAGAGGGGGAACCAGTGAGAGACTAGATCTAGGTGTTGGGACAGGCACAGGTCACTCTATTTTCCCATCAGGAAGAAGAATTAACGACAGGCTCAGCCTGCCGCCCGGAAGCAGAACAGGGCCTGAAGCAATCCTGCGCTTTTGCGGCCAGCTCCCAAAAAAGCGAGTTGAAAAATCGAGCTCAGGGGCACTGCAATTCACAAACCTGCAGAGTTATAAATGATAACTCTCGTCCACAAATATATTGAGGGAAGGCAACGAGGAGGATTTGAAAGCAAGGCAGAATTGCAGGAAACAGATTTCAGGAGGTAGAGTCGAATCGCCTTTAAAGCACAGGAAAAGCGGCAAAACCTCGACCATGATGCCCTTGGCCAAAAAGGGCGTATGCGTTTTTTCCTGAATATATTCAGGAAAAAACGCATACGCCCTTTTTGGCCAACAAAGCAACCTGGAAAGGCAAATCAGCGCTACAAAGAAGTCTCGCTTCCCATCGGTCAAAAGGGCCATGCTGAATACAGTGTCAAAACCAGAAATGCAGGACAGGCCATGGAGAAACGGGAGCTTTACTACGCTGATGGGCGGGATGTAAATTGCCAACAGCCACTCTGGAGAAGTGTACGGTGTATCCTGAAACATCTAAAAAACTCAGCATAGAGAGCATAAGGCACTTCCACTCATGGGCGTATAAATTGGGAAAACTAAAAATCAGCAAGACACAGGCACCCCAAAGTTTAGGGCTGCTCTGTTGACAAGAACCTCCACTTCGTTACACCTTAAATATCCCAGGAAAGAGAAAAATGGATAAGGAAGTTGTGGTCCTTATGTACAATGGCATATCACTCAGCCATGAAATTAACGTCATAAGGCTAGTAGCAGCATGATGAGAGGATTTAGGTACAACGATTCTAAGTGAAATAAGTCACACAGAAAAAGACACTTATCATAAGATATCACTTAGAGAGGGAATGCAAAAACCGCTACACTTGAACGGAATTACAAAACAGAACAGCGTCACACGTTTACAAGACACACTATGGCTGCTTAACGGGAAAGGTGCGGTGGGTGATGCATAAAACAAGGGTTTCAAATTAGCTCAGATACCGTTCCATAAACCCAATATGTAATAGACAAGACCTACTCCTTGCTCAGTGAACTGGACTCAACACCCCCTGTTCACCGCCCAAGAATATATCTGACTAGTAAGAATCTTAAAACCAATGTATTGATATCCCTCTGTAAGTGAGTCAAGTGGGTGTAAAGCGGCATAAACACAGCAGTGAAAAGCAGCTAAACCCCATTATAAAAATCAATTACTTTTAAAAACCCGTGAAACAAAGACAGTGAAAGAGAGAGAAATTCTTACAAAATTCGTTCAGGGGCTGTGATGCCACCTGGATTGACCATCTCTAGACCCACAGCTGATTGAGACATAAGGTTGGACACTCTTGGGGCTGAGAGGTTTGGTGAGGTTGGGTGAGCAAACGCAGACCCTTTAAAGTAATACTGCGTGGTATCCATCCCATGGGTCCAAAATCTCCAGGTTCAAGGGCATCTTCCTACATCGAAAACATGCATGAGAAACCCAGAAGATGGTACACCGTGTGATCGGGAAAGGTTTCGAAAACGCACCTCATTTCTCATCTCCTTGTGCTCGGGTTGGCCATTACAGCCGCTTTACTAGCAATCTCCCTCCTTCGAGAATCAGCACCTTTAACCTCCTGTTCCGTACAGGTTGCAATTTGTCCTGAGGATGAACGGGAAGAGGGGGAACCAGTGAGAGACTAGCTCTAGGTGTTGGGACAGGCACAGGTCACTCTATTTTCCCATCAGGAAGAAGAATTAACCACAGGCTCAGCCTGCCGCCCGGAAGCAGAACAGGGCCTGAAGCAATCCTGCGCTTTTGCGGCCAGCTCCCAAAAAAGCGAGTTGAAAAATCGAGCTCAGGGGCACTGCAATTCACAAACCTGCAGAGTTATAAATGATAACTCTCGTCCACAAATATATTGAGGGAAGGCAACGAGGAGGATTTGAAAGCAAGGCAGAATTGCAGGAAACAGATTTCAGGAGGTAGAGTCGAATCGCCTTTAAAGCACAGGAAAGGCGGCAAAACCTCGACCATGATGCCCTTGGCCAAAAAGGGCGTATGCGTTTTTTCCTGAATATATTCAGGAAAAAACGCATACGCCCTTTTTGGCCAACCAAGCAACCTGGAAAGGCAAATCAGCGCTACAAAGAAGTCTCGCTTCCCATCGGTCAAAAGGGCCATGCTGAATAAAGTGTCAAAACCAGAAATGCAGGACAGGCCATGGAGAAACGGGAGCCTTGCTACGCTGATGGGCGGGATGTAAATTGCCAACAGCCACTCTGGAGAAGTGTACGGTGTGTCCTGAAACCTCTAAAAAACTCAGCTTAGAGAGCATAGGGCACTTCCACTCATGGGTGTATAAATTGGGAAAAGTAAAAATCAGCAAGACACAGGCACCCCAAAGTTTAGGGCTGCTCTGTTGACAAGAACCTCCACTTCGTTACACCTTAAATATCCCAGGAAAGAAAAAAATGGATAAAGAAGTTGTGGTCCTTATGTACAATGGAATATCACTCAGCCAGGAAATCAACGTCATAAGGCTAGTAGCAGCATGATGAGTGGATTTAGGTACAACGATTCTAAGTGAAATAAGTCAACCAGAAAACGACACTTATCATAAGATATCACTTATAGAGGGAATGTAAAAACCGCTACACTTGAACTGAATTACAAAACAGAACAGAGACACACGTTTACAAAACACACTATGGCTGCTTAACGGGAAAGGTGAGGTCGGGTGAGGCAGAAAACAAGGGTTTCAAATTAGCTCAGATACCGTTCAATAAACCCAATATGTAATAGACAAGACCTACTCCTTGCTCAGTGAACTGGACGCAAAAACCCCCTATTCACCGCCCAAGAATATATCTGACTAGGAAGAATCTTCAAAGCTATGTATTGATATCTCTCTGTAAGTGAGTCAAGTGGGTGTAAAGCAGCATAAAAACAGCAGTGAAAAGCAGCTAAACCCCATTATAAAAATCAATTACTTTTAAAAACCCGTGAAACAAAGACAGTGAAAGAGAGAGAAATTCTTACAATATTCGTTCAGGGGCTGTGATGCCACCTGGATTGACCATCTCTAGACCCACAGCTGCTTGAGACATAAGGGTGGACACTCTTGTGGCTGAGAGGTTTGGTCAGGTTGGTTGAGGAAACGCAGGCCCTTTAAAGTAATACTGCGTGGTACCCATCCCATGGGTCCCAAATCTCCAAGTTCAAGGGCATCTTCCTATAACAAAAACATGCATGAGAAACCCAGAAGATGGTACACCGTGTGATCGGGAAAGGTTTCGAAAACGCACCTCATTTCTCATCTCCTTGTGCTCGGGTTGGCCATTACAGCCGCTTTACTAGCAATCTCCCTCCTTCGAGAATCAGCACCTTCAACCTCCTGTTCCGTACAGGTTGCAAATTGTCCTGAGGATGAACGGGAAGAGGGGGAACCAGTGAGAGACTAGCTCTAGGTGTTGGGACAGGCACAGGTCACTCTATTTTCCCATCAGGAAGAAGAATTAACCACAGGCTCAGCCTGCCGCCCGGAAGCAGAACAGGGCCTGAAGCAATCCTGTGCATTTGCGGCCAGCAACCAAAAAAACGAGTTGAAAAATCGAGCTCAGGGGCACTGCAATTCACAAACCTGCAGAGTTAGAAATGATAACTCTCGTCCACAAATATATTGAGGGAAGGCAACGAGGAGGATTTGAAAGCAAGGCAGAATTGCAGGAAACAGATTTCAGGAGGTAGAGTCGAATCGCCTTTAAAGCACAGGAAAAGCGGCAAAACCTCGACCATGATGCCCTTGGCCAAAAAGGGCGTATGCGTTTTTTCCTGAATATATTCAGGAAAAAACGCATACGCCCTTTTTGGCCAACCAAGCAACCTGGAAAGGCAAATCAGCGCTACAAAGAAGTCTCGCTTCCCATCGGTCAAAAGGGCCATGCTGAATAAAGTGTCAAAACCAGAAATGCAGGACAGGCCATGGAGAAACGGGAGCCTTACTACGCTGATGGGCGGGATGTAAATTGCCAACAGCCACTCTGGAGAAGTGTACGGTGTTTCCTGAAACATCTAAAGAACTCAGCATAGAGAGCATAAGGCACTTCCACTCATGGGCGTATAAATTGGGAAAACTAAAAATCAGCAAGACACAGGCACCCCAAAGTTTAGGGCTGCTCTGTTGACAAGAACCTCCACTTCGTTACACCTTAAATATCCCAGGAAAGAGAAACATGGATAAGGAAGTTGTGGTCCTTATGTACAATGGCATATCACTCAGCCATGAAATTAACGTCATAAGGCTAGTAGCAGCATGATGAGAGGATTTAGGTACGACGATTCTAAGTGAAATAAGTCACACAGAAAAAGACACTTATCATAAGATATCACTTAGAGAGGGAATGTAAAAACCGCTACACTTGAACTGAATTACAAAACAGAACAGCGTCACACGTTTACAAAACACACTATGGCTGCTTAACGGGAAAGGTGAGGTCGGGTGAGGTAGAAAACAAGGGTTTCAAATTAGCTCAGATACCGTTCCATAAACCCAATATGTAATAGACAAGACCTACTCCTTGCTCAGTGAACTGGACTCGACACCCCCTATTCACCGCCCAAGAATATACCTGACTAGGAAGAATCTTCAAAGCTATGTATTGATATCTCTCTGTAAATGAGTCAAGTGGGTGTAAAGCAGCATAAACAGAGCAGTGAAAAGCAGCTAAACCCCATTATAAAAATCAATTACTTTTAAAATCCCGTGAAACAAAGACAGTGAAAGAGAGAGAAATTCTTACAAAATTCGTTCAGGGGCTGTGATGCCACCTGGATTGACCATCTCTAGACCCACAGCTGATTGAGACATAAGGGTGGACACTCTTGGGGCTGAGAGGTTTGGTGAGGTTGGGTGAGCAAACGCAGACCCTTTAAAGTAATACTGCGTGGTATCCATCCCATGGGTCCCAAATCTCCAGGTTCAAGGGCATCTTCCTACATCGAAAACATGCATGAGAAACCCAGAAGATGGTACACCGTGTGATCGGGAAAGGTTTCTAAAACGCACCTCATTTCTCATCTCCTTGTGCTCGGGTTCGCCATTCCAGCCGCGTTAGTAGCAATCTCCCTCCGTGGAGAATCAGCACCTTTAACCTCCTGTTCCGTACAGGTTGCAATTTGTCCTGAGGATGAACGGGAAGAGGGGGAACCAATGAGAGACTAGCTCTAGGTGTTGGGACAGGCACAGGTCACTCTATTTTCCCATCAGGAAGAAGAATTAACCACAGGCTCAGCCTGCCGCCCGGAACCAGAATAGGGCCTGAAGCAATCCTGCGCTTTTGCGGCCAGCTCCGAAGAAAGCGAGTTGAAAAATGGAGCTCAGGGGCACTGCAATTCACAAACCTGCAGAGTTAGAAATGATAACTCTCGTCCACAAATATATTGAGGGAAGGCAACGAAGAGGATTTGAAAGCAAGGCAGAATTGCAGGAAAGAGATTTCAGGAGGTAGATTTGAATCGCCTTTAAAGCACAGGAAAGGCGGCAAAACCTCGACCATGATGCCCTTGGCCAAAAAGGGCGTATGCGTTTTTTCCTGAATATATTCAGGAAAAAACGCATACGCCCTTTTTGGCCAACCAAGCAACCTGGAAAGGCAAATCAGCGCTACAAAGAAGTCTCGCTTCCCATCGGTCAAAAGGGCCATGCTGAATAAAGTGTCAAAACCAGAAATGCAGGACAGGCCATGGAGAAACGGGAGCCTTACTACGCTGATGGGCGGGATGTAAATTGCCAACAGCCACTCTGGAGTAGTGTACGGTGTTTCCTGAAACATCTAAAGAACTCAGCATAGAGAGCATAAGGCACTTCCACTCATGGGCGTATAAATTGGGAAAACTAAAAATCAGCAAGACACAGGCACCCCAAAGTTTAGGGCTGCTCTGTTGACAAGAACCTCCACTTCGTTACACCTTAAATATCCCAGGAAAGAGAAACATGGATAAGGAAGTTGTGGTCCTTATGTACAATGGCATATCACTCAGCCATGAAATTAACGTCATAAGGCTAGTAGCAGCATGATGAGAGGATTTAGGTACGACGATTCTAAGTGAAATAAGTCACACAGAAAAAGACACTTATCATAAGATATCACTTAGAGAGGGAATGTAAAAACCGCTACACTTGAACTGAATTACAAAACAGAACAGCGTCACACGTTTACAAAACACACTATGGCTGCTTAACGGGAAAGGTGAGGTCGGGTGAGGTAGAAAACAAGGGTTTCAAATTAGCTCAGATACCGTTCCATAAACCCAATATGTAATAGACAAGACCTACTCCTTGCTCAGTGAACTGGACTCGACACCCCCTATTCACCGCCCAAGAATATACCTGACTAGGAAGAATCTTCAAAGCTATGTATTGATATCTCTCTGTAAATGAGTCAAGTGGGTGTAAAGCAGCATAAACAGAGCAGTGAAAAGCAGCTAAACCCCATTATAAAAATCAATTACTTTTAAAATCCCGTGAAACAAAGACAGTGAAAGAGAGAGAAATTCTTACAAAATTCGTTCAGGGGCTGTGATGCCACCTGGATTGACCATCTCTAGACCCACAGCTGATTGAGACATAAGGGTGGACACTCTTGGGGCTGAGAGGTTTGGTGAGGTTGGGTGAGCAAACGCAGACCCTTTAAAGTAATACTGCGTGGTATCCATCCCATGGGTCCCAAATCTCCAGGTTCAAGGGCATCTTCCTACATCGAAAACATGCATGAGAAACCCAGAAGATGGTACACCGTGTGATCGGGAAAGGTTTCTAAAACGCACCTCATTTCTCATCTCCTTGTGCTCGGGTTCGCCATTCCAGCCGCGTTAGTAGCAATCTCCCTCCGTGGAGAATCAGCACCTTTAACCTCCTGTTCCGTACAGGTTGCAATTTGTCCTGAGGATGAACGGGAAGAGGGGGAACCAATGAGAGACTAGCTCTAGGTGTTGGGACAGGCACAGGTCACTCTATTTTCCCATCAGGAAGAAGAATTAACCACAGGCTCAGCCTGCCGCCCGGAACCAGAATAGGGCCTGAAGCAATCCTGCGCTTTTGCGGCCAGCTCCGAAGAAAGCGAGTTGAAAAATGGAGCTCAGGGGCACTGCAATTCACAAACCTGCAGAGTTAGAAATGATAACTCTCGTCCACAAATATATTGAGGGAAGGCAACGAAGAGGATTTGAAAGCAAGGCAGAATTGCAGGAAAGAGATTTCAGGAGGTAGATTTGAATCGCCTTTAAAGCACAGGAAAGGCGGCAAAACCTCGACCATGATGCCCTTGGCCAAAAAGGGCGTATGCGTTTTTTCCTGAATATATTCAGGAAAAAACGCATACGCCCTTTTTGGCCAACCAAGCAACCTGGAAAGGCAAATCAGCGCTACAAAGAAGTCTCGCTTCCCATCGGTCAAAAGGGCCATGCTGAATAAAGTGTCAAAACCAGAAATGCAGGACAGGCCATGGAGAAACGGGAGCCTTACTACGCTGATGGGCGGGATGTAAATTGCCAACAGCCACTCTGGAGTAGTGTACGGTGTTTCCTGAAACATCTAAAGAACTCAGCATAGAGAGCATAAGGCACTTCCACTCATGGGCGTATAAATTGGGAAAACTAAAAATCAGCAAGACACAGGCACCCCAAAGTTTAGGGCTGCTCTGTTGACAAGAACCTCCACTTCGTTACACCTTAAATATCCCAGGAAAGAGAAACATGGATAAGGAAGTTGTGGTCCTTATGTACAATGGCATATCACTCAGCCATGAAATTAACGTCATAAGGCTAGTAGCAGCATGATGAGAGGATTTAGGTACGACGATTCTAAGTGAAATAAGTCACACAGAAAAAGACACTTATCATAAGATATCACTTAGAGAGGGAATGTAAAAACCGCTACACTTGAACTGAATTACAAAACAGAACAGCGTCACACGTTTACAAAACACACTATGGCTGCTTAACGGGAAAGGTGAGGTCGGGTGAGGTAGAAAACAAGGGTTTCAAATTAGCTCAGATACCGTTCCATAAACCCAATATGTAATAGACAAGACCTACTCCTTGCTCAGTGAACTGGACTCGACACCCCCTATTCACCGCCCAAGAATATACCTGACTAGGAAGAATCTTCAAAGCTATGTATTGATATCTCTCTGTAAATGAGTCAAGTGGGTGTAAAGCAGCATAAACAGAGCAGTGAAAAGCAGCTAAACCCCATTATAAAAATCAATTACTTTTAAAATCCCGTGAAACAAAGACAGTGAAAGAGAGAGAAATTCTTACAAAATTCGTTCAGGGGCTGTGATGCCACCTGGATTGACCATCTCTAGACCCACAGCTGATTGAGACATAAGGGTGGACACTCTTGGGGCTGAGAGGTTTGGTGAGGTTGGGTGAGCAAACGCAGACCCTTTAAAGTAATACTGCGTGGTATCCATCCCATGGGTCCCAAATCTCCAGGTTCAAGGGCATCTTCCTACATCGAAAACATGCATGAGAAACCCAGAAGATGGTACACCGTGTGATCGGGAAAGGTTTCTACAACGCACCTCATTTCTCATCTCCTTGTGCTCGGGTTCGCCATTCCAGCCGCGTTAGTAGCAATCTCCCTCCGTGGAGAATCAGCACCTTTAACCTCCTGTTCCGTACAGGTTGCAATTTGTCCTGAGGATGAACAGGAAGAGGGGGAACCAATGAGAGACTAGCTCTAGGTGTTGGGACAGGCACAGGTCACTCTATTTTCCCATCAGGAAGAAGAATTAACCACAGGCTCAGCCTGCCGCCCGGAACCAGAATAGGGCCTGTAGCAATCCTACGCTTTTGTGGCCAGCTCCCAAGAAAACGAGTTGAAAAATGGAGCTCAGGGGCACTGCAATTCACAAACCTGCAGAGTTAGAAATGATAACTCTCGTCCACAAATATATTGAGGGAAGGCAACGAAGAGGATTTGAAAGCAAGGCAGAATTGCAGGAAACAGATTTCAGGAGGTAGATTCGAATCGCCTTTAAAGCACAGGAAAGGCGGCAAAACCTCGACCATGATGCCCTTGGCCAAAAAGGGCGTATGCGTTTTTTCCTGAATATATTCAGGAAAAAACGCATACGCCCTTTTTGGCCAACCAAGCAACCTGGAAAGGCAAATCAGCGCTACAAAGAAGTCTCGCTTCCCATCGGTCAAAAGGGCCATGCTGAATAAAGTGTCAAAACCAGAAATGCAGGACAGGCCATGGAGAAACGGGAGCCTTGCTACGCTGATGGGCGGGATGTAAATTGCCAACAGCCACTCTGGAGAAGTGTACGGTGTGTCCTGAAACCTCTAAAAAACTCAGCTTAGAGAGCATAGGGCACTTCCACTCATGGGTGTATAAATTGGGAAAAGTAAAAATCAGCAAGACACAGGCACCCCAAAGTTTAGGGCTGCTCTGTTGACAAGAACCTCCACTTCGTTACACCTTAAATATCCCAGGAAAGAAAAAAATAGATAAAGAAGTTGTGGTCCTTATGTACAATGGAATATCACTCAGCCAGGAAATCAACGTCATAAGGCTAGTAGCAGCATGATGAGTGGATTTAGGTACGACGATTCTAAGTGAAATAAGTCAACCAGAAAACGACAC